>NC_141606.1:39986812-40601812 GCF_047967505.1 Dipteris shenzhenensis | reverse complement strand
ATAACCCTCGCCTATCTTCTCCATCTTCCCTGCCATCTGCCCAGGGCCTTTCCTGCCCCAAACTGTGGTCCAATGCAAGCCCTAAGGGTTTGCGAGACACCTATAGATCTGCACCACAGCTACACCTCCTTCCTGCCTTGGATCCGCCTTTTGTCAGGCCACGTGGACCTCAATATAGTCTGCTCCAAGCATCCGTACCAAGCTGTACCCATGCTGACAACATCGTGGTCTTTCTCAATCTCTTTGCACAGCCTGTTATTATCCATCTTGGTGCCAGGTACTCATTTCTTGTGTTGCACACATGGCTACCCATGTGCTACCCATGTGGTAGTCCCCTTGCTCTGTTGTGAGGTGCTTGCCCATGTGGCAACCCCCTCTCTTTCTTTTTCGCTCAGGGCATGCTGCCCACAAAGGCATCCAATCAAATGCTCATGTGGTAGCCCTGGCCCTAGGTCCACCTCCCCCACGGTCTCCTCATTTGGGAACTTACAGATGGGGAGGTGACCTGCCCATTGCCAACATAAATGTATTCCCAATAGGGCTGAATATGAACCAGATTCGCTGCTCCTAATCCTAGCCTAACCTCAGCTGCAAAATATTACTGTTGGCTGCACTCTTCAACCCTGGAAGTGAATGACGAAAGAGGCCAAGGCGGCTACCTTTTATAGGCTACATCTGCTCCAATCACCGACTGCCACGTTGCTGATGTGGCTATTGTGCACTAATGTGGTGCTATCTGTATGATTGTTTGCTATCGTTGACTACCTATGTGACAGCCGACTTGGCTACCTATGTGGCAACTAATGTGGTTGCTTGCATGGCAATGTGTGCTGGCTGTAGCCAGCATGGCCACGGGCTCTGCAGATGCTTCCATCACTCTTTGTCTCTCTCTTTTCCTCACTGCTTCCATCACTCTCTCCTCCTCTCTTTCTCTCTACATCTCCCACTCTTTAAAGGCACACCCACAGATCACTACATCCAAAGGGCCACCCTTGTGTTGCATGCATTCAAAATAGGCTGAGAGAGAGAGAGAGAGGCTTTCAATGCATTCCAAGAGAGACAAATTTCACGAAGGCAGCTCCTCAAGCACACATAATATTTTGCACGATAATATTTTGCAGACAGCTCTCTCTCACAACTACCACAAGCTTTAGAGATGCAAGCATAGGTCATTGCATTTGGAGGGATGCCTTCATGTTGAATGCTTTCAAAACAATCCAGTGCTTGCTTACCTTGACCTTGTCAATGCATTCCAAGAGAGAACATTCTGAGCTGGAAGCTCCTCAAACACACGCTTGGCATACATGTCCAAAAGATCATTGCCAAAAGACCATGGGCTTGGTCCTATTGTGCTGTTCCTGTGAGATCAATGCATTCCAAGACAGCGAAAATTCCGAGAAGGGACCTGCGCACTGAGGGGGGGAGAGAGAGAGAGAGAGCACGACATTTGCCATACATGTCCAGAAGAGCAATGCCCAGCACATTATTATATCGTAGCCCTCATGTTGCATGAGTTCAAAAATAGTCCAGTGCTTGCTCACCCTATCTCTGTTATACGTATCCTGTAATGTATACATGTCCATAAGAGCAGCACAATATGATATCATAGCTCTCATGCTGCATGCATCCATTGCCTGCTCACCTTGGCCCTGTTATGTGTATCCTGGGAGATCAATGCATTCCAAGAGAGAACATCCGAGAAGGGCGAGACTTCCAAAGCACAATGCCCTAATCTTAAAATGCAAGCAAAATCTTGTTGACCCAAATAAAACGAACATACTATGGATCAATATGAAACAAATATCCCCATGAATCTATACAAAAAAAAATAACCCTCCTGAAATGAATATACTATACATCTCACTCTTGACTCCATACAAAACAAATATACTGGCTTCAACTCTATACAAAATGAATATACTCCAAAGTCTACACAAAATGAATATATTTGGCTCCTGGATCTATACAAAATGAATATACTCCCCAGTCTATACAAAGCATATATACCCTTGCTCCTGGGTCTATACAAAATCCATACACTCGCGGGGTGAATATACTCCTACACCTCTGCTATAAACAACCACCTGTGACATCCATGGTCTAGTAGGCCCATATGTACAATGTGACCTTAAGAGGAAAGCAGACCATGTCAAGGAGTAGAAGCTGCAACACACCATTAACAAAACAACAATGCAATGTTATTCAACCCTCAAATGCATACAAAGAAAGACTACTCATGGCGAAGGGACATAGAAGACAAACGCTGTATTTGCCTATGACCACGTAGTATTGGTTCTTCATCTACAAGACCATCTATATGATAAGTGACTTGAATTTTTGCTTTGCCACAATTACTTTCTTGCACTTCTATCTATAATTCACCAATGTCCTGTTGCAAGGCTTTTTTGCCAAAGATCCTGCCGACTTGATAGTCGCCCCCATGTTGCATCTGTTCGCCATCTTCCTAGGCCTATTTTAGCCCTGATCTCTAGCCCATGGTCTACTCCTGCCAATCGCCTATCAGCTCCAACCTTCTACCTACTGTTTCACATATGTACCAGTGCTACATCTTGCCCTAGATCTACCATACCAGCCTCATACATGCTGCTGCAGACACCTGTCATGAAGGCAACTACAGATCCTTGCACTTCTGGGCTGTACCAGCTCTTCCAATCCATCCAATCTCAACTTGACTGCTCCAGGATGTCCACACAGTCTTGCACAAGCCTCCATTCTCTAGTCAACATGTTCAAAGCTCCAGATCTTGCCCAGAACTAATGTGAACAGTTCCACCTTGTCACATGTTTGCTCCATACAGAATCTCTCCACCAAGAGCTCCACTCATGGCCGGGTAAGTCTATAATTGTGCTACCCATATGGAAGCCTATGTGCTACCCATGGGATAGCCCCATATTCCTTTTCTTGATTGCTTGTATGCTGCCCACCTAGCAGCCTAGATGTTGCTGATGTGGCAGCCCCCTCTTCTTTGTATTCCCTCTGAGTTTGTTACCCACATGACAGCTACCGATAAGCTACCCATGTGGTAGCCCTAACCCTAGGTCCACCTCCCCCATGCTCTCCTCATATGGAGGCTTATAGATGGGGAGGAATTTCCCAACACCCCCACTTACCGACACATCTCATTCATATCCCAACTCATCGATGAAGATGCTCACGCAGCGCCCATGTTGTAGCCCCCTTGGAACAATGCTCCAGTAGATCCAGTCTCGTGCAAGCAAACCAACTTGGTACACAGGTCCATCTTTGGTAGGACCCGATGGCACCACATCCTTCAATCACGTACCCACCTTTGAGCTTCAGCACTCTAGGCACCGGCATCCTCCAAATGTCCCCTTCTTAAAAGGATAACTGCTTGAGTTTCTCCAAACACCATGCTCTCAGGGTCTATCAAGTCTGCAACTAAACAACATACTCGAGAAATCAAATCCCAAGCATAAATCCAAATTACCTAGACCATGAGCTTGCACTGAGCTCCCAACTTCCATGTGTAGCCCCCTCCTACGTCAAGGAATGTACAGTTTCGGCAAAGAATCCTCCTCTATGTCAGCCATACCAGCTAGCACCTGGATGACTCCAAGCACTCATCAATATCCTTCACTTTCACAAAAGTTTTCAACTCCTCATCCAACCACATCTCAAGGTCAAACATCCTCACCAAGACACCAAGGTCTTGGTTTCAGAATTGCTTTCTTGCACTTCTATCTATAATTCACCAATGACTTGCTGAGCATTTCTGCCCCAAATCTTGTTGACCTGATAGTCGCTGCCATGCTGCATTTGTTCACCATTTGCCTGGGCTTGTTTCAGCCTTCATCTCTAGCCAAATCTCTCTCTCTCTTTGCAAGAGCACTTATCTTCTTCTTACTTCATCAAGCTTCTTCAATTCACTATCTGTCCAAAAGTACATTTGTGGGCAAACACATATGCTTCAAAAGCTTTGATATAGAGGATGAAGGCAGACAGATACCTCTTGGTGACCTCAGCCTCAAGAAAGAAGCTCCTAAGAATGGGCAGTGCCTGATTTTTTATGTGTTCTAACATGAGAATTGTCAAGGTCCCGCAAAACACTCCTGCAAGAAATGACTCGAGATGATGAAGGGCCAAAAATGGATGCAAAGGGTGGCCACTGGACTTTCTATATTGCATTTCAAATCAATATAGCACAATCCCTATGGGCACTCCAACTGGGCAAGAGGTGAACAAATGTGTTAGACTGAATCTGGTGGCTTCAAAAAACATTGCCGCCACACTCAAAGTCTTGGGCCCTATGTGGCCTGTGAAGTAAAGCTAGTCATCTCTCAGATCTGAGTACTTCAAACCCTTGGTGGCCACTTGGGTTCTAAACATAGAGATCCAACTTCATATGGAGGCTATTGAGAGCATGGCCGAGGCCAGATGCTAAAGCAGTGGTAAATTGTTGAGAGCATGGTCGAGGCCAGATGCTTAAGAACTGGTAAATGCCCAACAACTTAGGTGTTTTTCATCCAACAACTCCTTGCAACCGGCCATCTTGAAGTCCATCCATGCGTAGCCTCTCACGATGCTTCCCTACCTCTCCAGATCTAGAAATTGGATCCCTGCCCAAAAAGGACTCTTTCGGTGGTAGATGAATTACAAAGCCCTTTCTCTCCATCGCTCTTTCACTCAATTCCAAAGCTCACTCACTTCGAAATGGTAAATGAATTATCTCTCCCTCCACAAAGAATCACTCGCAATTTAGCAAAGGTTCAACAACACTCGACACATCGGTTGAAAACTTGCTCATCCGTGCCTTTGGTTGCAAACTTGCAGCTTCCTCAAGTGCAAAACACATAAAAATCTATGAAGTCCTTGATCATTCGTGGAGGTTGGCTACAGGTTTTTGATGATCGGCAAGTCGTCAATACGTTGGTTGATCGAAAAGACTATTCCTAGACTTCCCTAATCACAGATTATACAGGCATGTACCTCCCACATTCAATATCTCCGAAGCTTCCTACGCAGGCATGCTTTGGGACGGTGTGCACCAATTTTAGATTCAAAAAAGCTCTAGATAATCATTGGCCATCACTACAAAATACACCCACAAAGCAACATCTTTCCTATAGAGAAACATCCCAAATGGCGAGGGAGCCTCAGGGAGACTCTTTCACATTACACATAGAAATTACAACCGATTCCATAAAAGAACACAGAGTTGTGTGAGGTCAGAGAAATAAAGACAAACAAAGAAGCCCAATGTAGCGATGACGACCCACATTGTAATGCTTGGGATGGCTGTCCATACTCTGGAGCCTAGCCTGACTGGAGGAGGACGTCTGAGGAGCCTGAGCGCACGGGTGCTTGGAAGATTCAAATGAGCAAAAAGGTCGAAGAGATGACCGGCAAACACAAGGAAGTGCAGGAGTCGACAGGCAGGGGAGAGGAGGATTCAAATTTCACGCGCTGGAGTATAATCGCCTGGGGAAGAGCAGTGCTAGCAGATGCACCCTGCTTGCATCGTAGCTACATGACATGTGGCAATATTTTGCCTCCCTCCACATGACACGTGGCTTATTAGAACCTCCCTCCCTCCTTAATATATAGTAAGAAGAAGCAATGTTGCAATTGGTTGAGGCTCTATCGTTGGCCTGTGAGCTCTATACTCTCGAAGCACATTGCATTGTGCAGGCCTTCATGAAACCAAGTCTTGCGGTATGGACCCGGAACACCTCTAGGAGCTAAAGGAAACCCCTAATGTTGTTCTCCTCGATGTGAAAAACCATACTATGGCAATCTTTTGATTATCCTAGCCCTATGCTTCTGGCTGGTCAATAGCTCTGTCTGGGAATATTTAAGCTTAAGGAAAACCATTCCCCACATGTCCGATCTAAAAAAACCAATAAGTTTATGTCAAAAGCAAAGCAATCGTTTGGAGGCTCAAATCCAATTCATAGGTGCCGAGGAAGCTTTGAACTCTATCAATGCGGCAAGATCCAAGTAGCAACCTGTTATTGTTCTATTCGACCAGAATTATACGCAGCACTCCTAGCATGGGCTTACTAAAATTTTTTGCAAAATGTCCTAATTCGATGAACCATGTTAGAGGACACCTTTACCAATGAAACTCATCTACGAATGAAGTAGAAATCAACGCTGAGTCAACGCTGCATGTGATGTAAAAATCCTCATAAAGGTTTAGCTTGGTTTCACAAATACGGAAGGAATTCATCCACTTACATGATAGCTTTCTTATGATTTGCAACTCTTGCTTTCTTCAACACAATTGGATACTCTGCCCATTGCCCATCGTTAAATACTTGTAGGCCTCTCACCTCCTATGTCTCTCACATGATCGTAAACATTGTGATGTCTTGAGCTTGGCTTTGGCCATGTCGAATATGTCTACACTAAGCCCCATCTTTGAAACATTGGCTATCTTCATACCCCACTCCTAGCATCTCCATCATCGCCTCATGGGCTTCTGTGCCAGTGCTTTCATTTCTTGCAAAAATACCTCCATTGGAGCTCTGCAAGTAGCAACATGTTATTGTTTATGCAAGAAGATGATTGCTGCAAAATGGAGCAGCAAAACAAAGCTAAATTTGTGTGGATCACTAGCCTAAAACCGTTTTGCAAACCATTTGACAAATCCCATATATTGCCTCTGTCCACGTTTGGTGCTTAAAAGTAGAGGCAAGGGGCACCTTCAATAGCTCAAAAAATCAACTTCCTTCAGTTTGGGTGATTCTGTTTGTCCCCATTTTGCTGAGCCATGGACAAAGTTTTCCTTCAACCATGCAAATGAGCCTCTCGTGGCATTGATCGAGGAACCCCTACGTCATTGATTGATGCAATGGAATTCTGACACGATGCATGTGGGAAGCCTAATACAACAACATACAAAATGCCACTTGAATTCGAAACATAGCACGACGCAGGGCACATTACATAGAGAAAAGAGGCTTTCAATAGAGGGTCTCTAGTGTTTAGATTCAAGTTTTGGCTCAGAGTTTGGAAGCCCCACTTTGTTTTAAAGCTATCAATGACCTTTTTCGAGTAGAAATATGTATTGAAAAGTTTCTCGATTCCATGAAGTATTGAAAGAATGCACTCGTGACTTGCACCATTTCCATCGACAAAGGATTAATACTTTGATTTAGAATGTGCAACGAAATAGAACGGGAACTTGCAGGCACTTGCAAAATAGAAAAACATAGATGCTTGCAAAAGAGAAAACAATGATCGCAATAGGACTCACCAGGGTGCGCCCTATAGCTTTGGATTCCTTACTTTGCTTTGTGGGAACTTTTGCTTTTTACTTCCTTGCCCAATATCTCTTCTATGCTGTTCCTCAACCTCTTAAAGCTAGCTGTTGTAAGCAATATACTGCCCTGGAGCTCATATCGCTATGTAAACTAAAGATCGTTGCCTTCCTTCGTCTCCCAGACTGACTCTAGAAGCTCTTGCTGCGCGTATAGACCTTTTGCTATTGGAGATGATTGCCGAATATGCCTAGTCGAACACTTTATTGCAATCGGAGATCCGTTCATGAATAGTCTCCTCGGGACTTCCTATTTCCGATAGGAGAGCATTGCCGTATCGTGCTGCTTAGAGATCGGTGTGTTTTCTCCAATCTGCACTCTTTTCATGACTCCGAAGCTTGTGACCAATATCTAGCTTTGCTTTCACCTAAGACTAAAAGAGGGAGGAAGGGAGAGAGGGAGAGAAAGAGAGAGAGAGCGAGGGAGCGCGCCTCGATTCCCCCATAGTTGGTTCCTGATAGATTGGGACTGACAGAGAGAGCTTTGACTCTGCCATAGCCAACCCCTTGACATGGAGACAGAGAGCTCTTGATTGAGGTAGAGAGCTTTGATTCCACCATAGCAAGCTCCTAATCAACTTAGAGAGCTTTGATTCTGCCATAGCCAACATTTTAATAGCAAGAAACAGAGACAGAGCTTCCTTGAGGGAATGATAATGGAGATGTATTTGGCCAAATTCTTTCTTTCCTCATTCAGGCCACACTCTTTTTCATCTTAGGAGGCTGCTTGGAACATAGCTACACGATCCGTATTCGTCCACCAAACAGGAGCATGCCACACATCTTTCCATCTTCCAGCTGCCTTGGCTCACTTACTCCTTCTCGGTCACACCTTCACCCTCCACTTCCTTGTCACCACCACAAATATATGCACCGCCCTCATGACCAAAGTGTTTTTCTTGCAAAAACCAAGAATGCCAAAGCTCGCACCCTCGTGGTCAGCTAATACCCCAACTTCCACTTGCCTTGAACATTGTTAGAGAAGAAGAGCCACCTGAAGACATAGCCACGATGCTAGTGAGACTGGCAGGGAGAGCTCGAGCAGGAGTCAAAAAACAGCCTAGAGGAGTGTAAAGGACAGAGGAAGTGAGGAGCATTGATGCTTGGAGGCGGCTAGGAGCAGTGAGGAGATGGTGGGAGGAGATTACGAGAGCTCAAGAGAAAAAAGAGCTCTGAGAGTTGTAGATCTTGAGAACTCAAGAGAGAGAGATTGTGAGCTGAAGATAAAAAGAGTTGAGACAGCTCTAGAGCTTGAGAACTCGAGAGCTATAGAATTTAGTTGCATGCAAGAGAAAAAAGTCTGAGAGTGTGGGAAATATACTTCCTGAGGAGTCTCGCTTCATTTGAATTGTCGCATCCCTTTCTGTAGACTGATTTGCAGCCGGTGGGTTGACTCGTGTACTCTTGCACTGTACTCTTGCACTACTGTGGTTGTTCTCTATTACTCTCTTAATTCCTCTTGTGCTCTGGTTGTTCTCTATTACTCTCTCGTTTTGTTTGGCACTCTAGTTGCTCTCCTTTACTCCCTCGTTTCATCTTGCGCTCTGGTTGACTATCTCGCTTCATTGTTCCAAAAAAGCAATGTCGACACAAGCAACATTGAGAATGATGATTCTCCATCCCTCATCTTCAGTTACTGAAAACAACCCACGTTCCAAAGTTCATCATCATGCAACACTTGTTATGGCAGAATAAAAAATAAGTATAGGACCCATTTTTTATGCTTGTTACAGGGCCCATTTTTATGCTTGTTACAACACCTCTTGAAGTATGCTTACAAGCATAAACAACATAGCACGTTAACCTACTTACACCCAATTATGTTAAGAAGACTTTTAAAGTATTTGATATAAGAAGTATGATCTTTTTGAAACTAATTTTTTTCTTGTGAAAGTAGAGGCAAAAAAACATGTCAGGAAGCAATTCAAAAATTTGGACTTTTCTTTTGTCTAGTTCTGGAATTGGACTTTGCTAAAGTCCCAAAATTCTGAATATGGTGCTTAAGTAGTTTGTGCTTTGTAATTTTCAAGTTATTAAGTAGTGTGTCCTAATTTTAATTTCGGGTGATTACAAGAAGAATGAGGTGATTGGACAATATCCCATGAATGATGGGTATTGGTTTGCATTTGAACATGGTGTGGAGGATGCTTAGACAAGTTGGATGTAGAGGGAGTACATGACGATTGGAACGTAGTTCTTGCACGACGCGTAAGTATCTAACCATGTTCTCAATCACATTGCTCTTTGCATTTTAAGCCAAGATTTACCAGTACTTATCTCTTTTGGATTGTGTTGTGCCTCATTCGTAGGGTATTTCAGAGGCTGACCTGGTAGGGTATGAGGATGAGGGCATGGATGAAGGAGTTATCATAGGGAGGATGATTGCAAGAAGGATGATCGTGGAGAGGATGACGATGACCGTAGTTTTATGGTTCGAAGAGTTTGAATCTTTTTCATTTAGCCATTTCGTCTTTCTTCCATCTTGTAAACATTTTCCTTCGACATTTTGCCATTTGGCTTGCAATATATGCTACCATTTTATGAAAAAGACTAGCTTGATAAACTTTCGCCAAGATTTTATATTAATATATAAGTATAGCTTTGCTAAAAACATCCCTGATCACTATCATCCATTTCCATTGTTCCCATCACATCCTCCATGAAATTCCTAAAGTAGAGTACAAATGAGTCTTAGTGGAAACAATGCAACACCATGAATATTTTGGAGTAAGAAATTTCATGGAAATTTTGGGAAATTAACCTTGCAACCCGTACTCTCCTCTTTTTGGCACCACTATTGGTGGCTAACAATGCATCCATAGATCTTGTAATTGTCTTTTCCTCTCCTTCATTCCCAAAGGTGTTCCCTTAACTTTTGTACTCGTTCTATCGACTTCTCTCGTTCCTTCTCCACATCACGACGAGCTTGGCGATATATAGACCTTTCTAAAGCTTGTTTGCTTTCACCAATCTTATGGATTGATTTTTCCAATTCTTGTCAGACCAAGTCAAGTGCATGTGCTTTGTCATTGATTTCCTTATTTTGCAATTGGAGATGCTATATACTACTATGCATTGCCACAATAGTAATATTTCCCAAATGTGCTAGTTCTTTTGCTTGGGCTTTTTGCAGCTTGCTTGCTTGCATAGCCAATGTTTGAGAATGGTTCAATCAATTGCAATAATCGAGAAATCTAGCATGTCCGTTGCCAAAAAACCCAATAAAATTGTATGAAAAGGAGAACTCTTTTGGGTGGTAGCATCTAAAGGATACAAGGTTCCATCCACCCAAATCTCAATATGCTTGTTCCCTTACAATCGGAGACTGTGGAGCACACTTTGAGGGGCTCCACTAAATCCCAAATGGTATGTGCTTTCATATTCAACTTCCAGTTGTAAGTTCACATGGTACTTGTTGGATATGTCCTCAAATGGTGCCATGAGTACTCAAGGAGAGGTATCAGTACTACAGGTTAAAATGTAGGGGAGAGCTGGCAAAGAGGGAGCAGTGAGAGGGAGAGACTAGCAAGGAAGAGGGAGGAGGAGATGCAAGTTAAGGCAAGAGGAAGAGGAGGAGGAGAGTAGGGTGACTGCGTATCAGGGGGTTCATTACTAAGAAATTGTACGTATCATGTGCACTCGAGGGGTATTTAAAAACCCTCTCAACTAAAATTTCCCCCCAAATAAAAAGACCCCTCTTTACTTATGAACTAAATGATTTTTTTTTAAAAATCTATAATTAAAAACCCCTCTTGTTATTGTAATCCTGTTAAATTTTTTCAAAAAGTTGAATTTAAATACCCCTCCTTTTGAATGCACATGGTACACTGAACCTTTTGGGCTTAACAAACTAGGAAATTAATGCATTTTTACTAGATAGAATTACTCATTTTATCCTCTTTATATAGAGAATTTTATTTCCCATATAGCTATCTAGGAAACGCGAGTTCTTATATAGAGAATGAAGCCGATTTTTACTTTCTTATATAGGGAATTTGATAACCTATATAGTCTCATCTAGGGAATCTATGTTCCTATATGGAGAATGAAGTGGATTTCAAGTTTGCTATGTAGGGAATTGTGTTTCCTATATAGCCCTCGTATATTGCTATCTAGGAAATGTGAGTTCCTATATGGAGAATGAAGTGGATTTCAAGTTTGTTGTGTAGGGAATTGCATTTCCTATATAGCCCATGTATATTGCTATCTCAAACATGTGAGTATCTATAAGGAGAATGAAGTACTTTCTACAATTCCTATATAGGAAATGAGTTCTTTATCTTGAAAATTAGAAAGAATTTATATTTTCCTATGTATTAATTTTGATTATCTACATATTGAATGAGTTGTTTATCTAGAAAATAAGAAAGAACTTTGTATTCTTCATGTAAGAAATTGTTTATGTTTTTTAATAAAAAATGGGCATTAAAAAAAAGAAATATGTTTAGCATCTCTATCTGTATATTCTTAAAATAAAAGGTGCCACATGGAGAGCAACGAGTAGACTTCTCCTTGTGCTCTCAGTCCCTCCACAGGGCATGCAAATTTCCATCATCCACCAAGCCATGTATGTGCTGCGCATCCAAATTAACATCGTAAACCGAGTCTATTGCCGAGAGCCAAGGCAACATTGTCCTCGGTTCTTAGAGTGATATTCTTTCTATTTCTTAGCATAAAAAATTATAGGCTCTCGAGCTCTCGACAGACGAGCTCCTGACAGATGCATTCACTTCATCCACCATTCTCTATGTTTGTAAACATCCATTCCTAGACTTCCCCCAACTCACGTCTAAATCAAATAGTGTCTTCGACTTGGAATCCCATTTCCCTTTTCACCATTTTTGCTATCGATCATTAGCTCATTTTCTAAATGTACGAAAGGCTAGAATGCAAATTCATGATAAACGTTGAAGATGCATGAATCCTATTTACAGTATGTAGAAGCTAAATTGCAAGGGAGTGTACATTGTCACTGATCCATGCACCTTGAGCTGAATAGAAAGTATTAGGGACATCAAATTTGTATTGGATGGTGGAGAAGCCACAAGTAATGAAACGATGATCGTGCACTTCTTCCAGGAAAAATGGCTCAACCACACCCATGTCCTAGGAAAAGAGATGTTGACAAAGTTGAATTGTTTGGTTTTATTCCATTCATCTTGTAGCACAATTTAAGCTATGGCTTATGCACAAATGTGGAGATTATAAGGGACATTTTTCCAATATTTTGAAGCTGTGTATAGCAAATATAGGAACTCACTGCATCCTTAGGTAAGCTGATTGGAGCAATGAAGGGAGGTTCAGAGGTAACTCAAGATGTAGCACTCACTATTTTATCTTCTCAGGCAAGCTTGGGGTGCAGGGACCATAGGAGAGCCAGTAGTAGGGGAATCTCAATCGATGAGGGATTGATAAAGTCTTGAACTCCAAGGTCCCCTAAGAGACCAAGGTGTCTATCATAGCCCTTACCTGGGATGGGTGTATGGTAGTGAGGAGAAGTGTAGCGAGCATGTCAGTGTTCATATCCAAACCGAAGGATAGTGGATATAAGCAATAAAGCATAAAACATTATCTAGACCATTGATTTGGTTGTGAGTTTCTATCCTCGCCGTTTTGGATCTCATTGGCTCTTGAAGGCCCCCACGAGAAGAGAGAAAGGTACCATGGATCTCACAACTTCGAGTGCCCCATGAAAAGAGAGAAAGGTACCATTTGGAGCAACTAGGTTCCTAATCTCAGAGTTTTTTTTTCTAAGCCTAGGTCTAGCAAAAGGCTAGACAAGGAACCTAAGAACAATGATGATGATGTGAAGCACTAAATCCTACTTTGCACAGAGGTTTATTAATAATCAAAATCAAGTATTTTAGTTGAGGACTACAACTCCTATTCAAATTGGAAAAGTAGTTATGCCCATGGTTACTTAAACAATAGCAAGGGTCATTCTAACCCTTACTTGTAGTTATTTCAAGTATAATGATATCCATAAAGTCAGGTCACCTTTCATGAGTGTTGAGTGTAAATTGCTTGTTTTTTAATAACTTTGTTGATAACCAATGTCTTTGGCAACTGTAACAATCAACCAGAAAGCTTAAGTCTTTATAGAGGAATCTCTTTGGCTAGCAAGTCATACTCCTTAATATAGAGTGAAGGTCAAAAAGAAGCTTCGAGACATGATAGAATAGAAGATGACCTATAGGGCTATCATGACTGACTCAACAAAGTAGAATCTGATTTGTGATCGTAGAAAAAGCAATTTGTAGACAATTTAATAATTCATCTTCAAAAATCCAGGCATCAAGGACCGTAGGAAACTATGACTATGGTTTTGATAAAAAGGAAATGAGTAACCAAGGAGGTAGCCTAGAGGTGGAAAATATTTTGATTCCTTGCAGATGCTGTGTCAAAATAATGTTAAGGGTGAGAGCCAAGTGCTATGAATACCAAATTCTCATATTGGAAAAAGAAGTACAATAATGTGAGGCAACGTTGCATCAACAATGTGAGGTGGTCACCCATCCATTTCTTCAAACCTATCCTTGTTGCAACTCCCAAATAAACCAATGCATGGATCACAAGTTGCAAGTCAAACAAGTGAGAAGATTTGGCAGAGCTTGTATAGGTGGACCCTCAGACCCATGGTCAAGTGAGAAAAAGATGCACTAGAAAAATCCAAGGCACCAAAAATTGAGAAGGACGGGGGGAAGCGGGAAAAGCCAAACGGGTCTCTCCCAAACGGCTAACTCATCAACAGGATAGAGTGCCTCCAAGGCAGACTAGCATGAGTGTCTTTGCTTAGTGTTGCTTATGCACCAAACTTTCAGTGCGGTCATATGTTAGAACATTGTCTACCATTGGCCCAGCAAACTCACAACCATGGCCTTTGTTGGCATGCACTTTCCCCTTTATGGTATCTATCTTTATGTTATGCATTATGTTATCTATCTTTTATGTTATGCATTATTTGTAATAGTTTTCAAAGGGAATAAAGAGTTTCCCAAAGTATGACACAATTACATGCAAGGTAATCATTGGTCAAATGCAAGTCTAGACTTGGATATTGTTGTCTTGTGCATTAGAAACTTTTAGCCCCAAAAATTGAGAGGGAAGGGGCAAGTGGGAAAACCCAAACGGCCAGTTCGTCAACAGCCAGGACTCTGGTGTAGATAATCTATGTTGTCTCAATCTCCTCCCCTGCTCACGACTTGTTGTACTTTCCTGAGCTCTTCTTGATCCCTAGCCTGCTGTACTTGCTCGAGGTCTCGAGCCGACCTTGCTGCTTCTAAGAGTTCTAAGTGCTTCTTGACTCTCCTCTTGACTCTATGCTGCTACTGCTGCTGAAGTCTCTTGCCGTGTGCGCGTTCTAGTCTATTCTTGAATTTCTGCTGTTGTCGATCTGATCTCTGCAGAGTCTGCACCATCCATACACCTGGGTCCTGCACTCCAGCATTCTCTATACTTGGCCATTTTCACTCCTGCACTCCAGCATGTGACTTTAGGGTAGCCTCGATCTCCATAGAGCTTGCACACCTGCAAACATTGCGCCTCCATATTCTGCTGCTGTCATGCCATTAGTTTAATCCAAAGCTTTGTCTGTCCAAACCTTAGTCTGCTTTGACCTGTGGCCTGCTGCAGGTGCTATTTGACGCGTGCGCCGCTGCAACCAGTTCCTCAGAGATCGCCCGTCGATCGGCCCCGTCCTATCCTGTGCGCACTTGAGTAGGAGTCTCTTAGATTGCACTTCAGCCAAGTAGCCGGTACTCAACATCCAGACTCCAAAGACTGTGGCCCACACCACGATTCCGTAGTACGCCAAGAGAAGCCGAAGATTCGACTCGACATATAACGTATAATGTACTGTTCTTTTGTGTTTTTTCAAGTTTTGTTTTGTATTTGCAGGCCCTTAGAAACCTTAGTCAATTTAGTAGACTCCTAAAAACCTTAAAAACCTTAGTCCCTCATACGATTTTGTAGATTCGTAAAAACCATAAAAGCCTTAGTCCTTCATATGACGTTGTAGACTCTTTTTTGTACCCTCATACGATTTTTTTCAAGAATGTTTTGTATTTGCAGACCCTTGAAAACCTTAAAAACTGTTTTTTAAAACCTTAAAAATTGTTTTTGTTTTTTGTTGAAAACTAGGATTAGATTTTGTTTTTTCCAGCGATTAAATCCCTGCAAGAATTCAAAAGAAATTCAAAGGTTTAACATTCTAGGGTTGTAATACCTTTGAATAGAGTATATTAAAAGTTCTATATTTTAGTTTTCTATTTCATTGGGAGCTCTTAAAAGGAGTGAGTCTCTAACTTTTATGCATTAAATTGATTATTTTTTAGAGTGAAATATAAGCATGGTGTCTTTTTTTCTTTGAAGAAACTTTGAGAGCTAAAAGAACTCTTCTTTTATAGTGCAGGTAGCATGGTAGCATGGCTATTTGCAATTAGACTCTCTCTCTCCCTCTCTCTCTCACACAAAGACACACACACACACAGATACATACACACACATTTTTATAAAAAAAAGAATCTCTCTCTCTCTCTCTCTCTCACACACACACACACATATGATTCAATATGTTAGACAATGTAGTAGACACACGCCTTCTCTTTATGTTATGCATTGGATATTTATGCTACATTTCAAAATGTACTCATGGTATGCATCTTATCTTTCTATCAGATTCTTACATTTCTACATTTCTATATTATCTTTATGTTATGCACTTTGCTACTTATGCTACATTTCTATGTTATGCAACTATGTTATGCATTACAAATCCATGGAAACTAAAACTAGTAAGCTAGAGAACACATATCATGAATCAATCGTTGCACTTAAAACAATATTCATGATATGCTTTGTAATGATAGAACTTCTTAAGTTTTAATTACGTATCTCTTGTGTGAAATTTGAGAAAGCAATGTGGTATGTGTGCCTTTAGAATGTAATTGCGGCGCCATTGCTCTATCATATCCTTAGATCAGGTGGGGTAAGAAAAGCATCGTGATGGCATATCTAAAGTGTGTTTTTAGAATGCAATTGTGGCGCCATTTTTCTATCAGATCCTCGGATCAGGTGGGGCATGAAAAGCGTCATGATTGCATGTGTAAATGAATTTTACAAAAGCTCAAAATCAAATTTGTGTATGTGTGCCTTTAGAATGTAATTGCGGCGCCATTGCTCTATCAGATCCTCCGATCAGGTGGGGTAAGAAAAGCATCGTGATGGCACGTCTAAAGTGTGTTTTTAGAATGCAATCATGGCGCCATTGCTCTATCGGATCCTTGGATAAGGTGGCGCATGCAAAGCATCATGATTGCATGTCTAAATGAATTTTCCAAAAGCTCAAAATCAAATCTATGTATGTGTGCCTTTAGAATGTAATTACGGTGCCATTTCTCTATCAGATTCTCGGATCAGGTGGGTTATGAAAAGCGTCATGATGGCATGTCTAAAGTGTGTTTTTAGAATGCAATCGTGGCGCCATTGTTCTATCGGATCCTTGGATTAAGTGGGGCATGAAAAGCGTCATGATTGCATGTCTAAAGTGTGCTTTTAGAATGCAATCGTGGCGCCATTGTTCTATCGGATCCTCGGATCAGGTGGGGCATGAAAAGCGTCATGATTACATGTCTAAACAAAATCCTCGCAACTTTGCATTGTTATTACATTGGGATGGTTTTCAAGCATCACAAACTACATAGACAATCGTCTTCTTTGAAGCGGGGTCAGACTGAACTTTATCAAAATTTTGAGCAATCTCATGTGCTAGCACCATAGTTTCTGGATTCTCCCATTTAAGCTTGAGGCGGAATACATCACTTGCTCCTGCTACAAGGTAGCCCAACACATGCTGAGTCATTCCAGCTCGAAATCTGGCATTATTCTCCTACGTGGCAATTAAACGCGGTCTAGGAGCACAGTCGCTCGATCCACATATCGACACGCCATCTCCCCTTCTGAATGCTTTAGGTTTGCCAGCTGCAGGTACACATTCTTTGGCTTCTCTTCTTTGTCAAAATACTCAATCATAGCTACTGTCAACCTTGGCCAACTTTTGCAAAAATCTTCGACCTACTTCTCATACCACACTTGAGCCAAACCCTCTAAAAATGTGGGAAGAATAACATCCATATTTCTTCAGTAAGAAAGTTGAGAGAAACACAACAGTGCTTGAAGGCCACAAGATACTCACTAGGATTTTCTTCAACCCGTCCACAGAACACAGGATTGTCTGCCATGCTTGAAAAATGAAAAAGAGAGGTAAAATGAGGCTTATCTATTGACAAACAATAGAAAGAGGAAGCTTGACCTAAAAATCAGGTGAAGATACATCCACAAAGCATACATAGGCAAGGTAGGTTGTGACTGGTGTATCGTGAAATACTGTACGGGAAGAATCTTCAACATAGAATAGCTCATAAACAATCTTGAAAGGACCAATCCTCATGATATTGCATCTATATTTACAAGCGAGGGTTAGAGACGCAGCGCTGCATGAGGTTGTTCATCAAAAGGGGTGTGTGGTCTTGCATCCTTCTTTTGTGCAATGTCCTTTTGATGATGTTCCGAAGTTGGTGAACTCGTATCAAATATGCACAACACTTAGTTTCATGATGACCACAACCTTTGCATTCCTTACAAATGATCACCCTCATTCCTGGCTTGCAGCTTTGTTGGGGTGGTGCTTCCACTCGCTTCATGTGATTGAAGTACAAGCTTCACGTGCCAAGAAATCAGCAACTATATTTTGAGCACAAGGGATATGCTGAATTTTTACCTCATCAAATTGTTGGTAAAGTTCCAATGCTTGTTAATGTCGTGGAACCAAGCCTTCGCTCCGCACCTTCCACCTTCCACTTACTTGTTCACACATGAGTTAAGAATCTCCTTGCACCTCAAGTTGCTTGATGCGATGTTCTTGCGCCTTTTGTAGCCCAAAAAAGAGTGCCAAGTACTCAGCTTGGTTGCAAGTACTTGCTGGTGAAGTGAGCTTCACACCCACACCAGCAACCTTGGTCGAAGGTTTGTATGCGCCGTCAAATTGGAGGAGCAAAGATGTCATCACACCAAGACTAAAATCCGGACATCCCAAGTTTCTCGGTAGTGTTAGATAGGTAGAAGGAGAGGGTGGGGAGAATTCAATACTTGAGCCAAACATTCAGCACCAAATAAACTTGCAATCCTTTGTTGATAGTTTATCTTTAGACCAAAAAGAATTACAACTTGAAGCTCAAAATGAGGCACAAAGGGTTGATTAGGTACAAAGGGACTCCTTGGTCAAAACATTACCAACCGTAGCCGAGCCCTAGAAACCTTTCTAGTGAGATTGAGAATAAACCATTCAAGACGAGCTTATCCACAGGAATTAGTAAGCAGATGTGCCAAATCTCTCCCCCAAGCTTGGGGAGAATCCCACCCTTCGAAGAAGGACACCCTTTTAATTACCTCCGAAGCAGCAAGTAGCTCGATCACCGCACAATGAGTAGAAGTCCTCCCAGCATATCACTAGTTCTTCACCTTGAATCATCCATGGTGTATCATCCCACCCGTCATCTCCTTGAGCAATGCACTATACAATCAGTTGTTGAAGATCGACATGAAGATCAAGTAAGAGATCTCACCCATTGGTAGCCGTAAGGTGTGGAGGACCAGGCATCAAATCTTGAACTCGTCGAGAAGTGACATAAATATCCACGCTCCTCGTGCGGAGTGTGAAAAGCATATCTCATGCCTGCATGGATGAGAAAGAGAGCTTGATCATGATGATTGATGGAGGCTCTTGCCTCCATAGGAGTTCAAGGGTTTAGAAGGGGATTTCAAGGTTCGAAAGGGGGATAGGGTTGAGAGAGCTAACTAGGAGTTCCACGGTTCAAAGGGGGTTGCAAGGTTTAGGAGGAGTCCAAGGTTGAGGGGTGGTGAGCTAGTCTCCTTTGCGAATTCGAGGGGTAAGGGTTAAGGAGGAGGGACAAGGAAGGAGGAGGAAGAGAGAGGAGGAGGAAGAGGGAGGAGCATGAGGAGGAGGAGGAGGAGGGAGGAAAAGGAGGAGGAGGAGGAGGAGGGGGGAAGGAGGAGAAAGGAGGAGGAGGAGAGAGTACAAGGGTAGAGAGTGCAAGGGTAAAGGCATGCTAGAACACGATAGTGTAAGAAAGCATGGATGCAATGGAGATCGATCACATGAACACAATAGTGAGGTTGAACACTGACCCCCAAAGAGTGGGAACTTCATTCCATTGACAGATATTTATACATCTTGACTCTACACAATCCGTAGGTATCTCCGTGGTGGGACCTCTTTTGTAGGAGACCTTTTGGATAGGAGTCCCTCCACTTTTGGGGGGGATCTTTTGGGTCTCTACACAAAGTGGGGGGAGCTTTAAGTCTCTACACAAAGTGGGGGGGCCTTTTGGGGCTCTACACAAAGTGGAGGGACCTCCGAAAGTGTAGGCTTTTAGTCTTTCTCTCTCTAGATTTAGTATTTCTCTCTCTAGATCTTGGATTTTCCTAGAGAGTATTTTGGCTATCCTCATTCTTGCATATTCATCCTACCATCTTTGAGGCTCAAGATATTACAAGCGGAGCTTTGCCGCTACTCTACACACACAATGCTCTCATAGTTGTTGTCCTAGACTGCACTTTTGGCCTTGTTGCCACAGTGTTAACACACACATATGGATGAAATAGAAGATTAGGGTGTTCAGCAACCATCAAAACTTGTGTGGCTCTCTTTTCGTTCTCTTTCTCTCTCCCTCTTCTGTTCCGCTTCCATGAGAGCACTCTCAATTGGTATCAAGGCCCAAGTGGTCTATCTGATGATTGTGGGCAATCTAATTGAGCTCATGTGCATGCCTGGAGCCTGAAGTCTACTATTGTAGCTTTGTAGGAGGAAGGAGAAGCTTTGTGGGACAATCTGTGGGTGACTTTACCTACATCCTGGTGTGCAGCGATCTCAAAGGAACCTTTGGAAAAGTCATTTTGGTTTTTCTTGAGTTGTTTTTTGCAAGCCTGCAGGTGGTTTTGGAGCAAAAATACATTTTTTTATGATTCCCCTATTTTTTTCAATTAAATGAGAGTGCGGAATGACTTGCAGAGGAAACCCTTGCCTTTGTTTGGTGTCCATTTCACTTTGGGAGTTCAAAAACCCCTTCATTCTTGAATTTGGGATCATTTCATTGGATTTCTGACCTACCGTCTTTGCTTGAACGTTTTTTTGCCATTGTGTTGGAACTCAGGTTTAAAGCAACCATTCACAGATCTATTAGTTTCGATAGACTCGGGAGGTCCTAAAATTTTTGTGTTGCTCATAATTCGCACTCCTATGGCGTTTACAAACAGATCAATTTCCTAAAACATTTTTCAATTCGTGTGTTAGACCCAATGATTGGGACTATGGAATTTAAAACCATATGTTCCATTGTATTCCAAAGGCCTAGAAACCCCTATCTATCAGCTCTTGCATGATTCTGTGGAGATTTCGAGAACTTTCGTCTCTTTGAGATGTCAAATCGTTTATTTCTCTGTCAAAAATCCATTCAAAGAGTGATTTTTTGAAGTATTCTTTGAGCTACAAAAAACACGGGTCATGTCATTGATGCCATGAATGCAAAGATTGCAGTGGTTTTGAGGCCTCTTAGGTCTTACTTTCATTAGCAGTCGTTGCCTTCAGGCTATGATTTTGAGCATACCTTGTGCAAATCACTATGGTTGTAGTTTGAGCCATGTGCACTCATTTGTGGTGTGCATTGGGTTGCAATAGATGCTTTACAGGCCATTTGGATGCATTGCAATCCTTGTTGGATGCGCTCATAGGCCCAGATTGCCTTGTGGGATACTTTATTAATGGATGTTTACTAGCACACATTATAGTGGGATACTTTATTAATGGATGCTATTTTATGCTGAGGGACAGCTTTGACACATTATAGTTGATGCACTAATAGTGAGCTATGCTCTCTTGAATGAGACATTCTTGATGCTTATGCCCATGGACGGTGTTTATGCTTGAGGCATTTGGCTCTTATGGCTTTGGATATGCCATTGTTTTGTCATCGCAGGTTGACATTTTCTTTTGGGCCAGATTTTCTCATATGGATTCTTAGTATATGTACATGAGTTAGTTGCATTTGATCTTTTGAGCCTTTGAGGTTTGGTGATATTACCTTCCATTGTGGCATACATATTTGGGTACACGTGGTATTTGGTGTGATTTCCCTCTTGCAGGTACTAGCATTTGCGATTTTGCTTTATTTGCATCATGGCATCCTCTTCCATGTCTAAAACGGAGATTTTCAGCATTAAAAAGTTTGATGGGACAAACTTTTCTTTCTAGAATGAACAAATAAGAGATGTGCTTCTTCAAAAGAAGCAAATGAAACCCTTGGCAAGGATTGAAGCTAAGCCTATAGCTATGTTTGTGAATGATTGGAATGACTTGGATGCATTAGCAAAGTCTATTGCTAGACTTCATCTTGCAAAGTCAGTTTATTTCACAGTAGTATATGAGAAGGCTATGGAAGATTTGTGGAAGAAATAATGTGCCACCTATGAGAAGGAAATTGCCTCTAATAAATTTTACCTCATGAAGAGGTTGTTTAAGTTGCAGTTGAAGGAAGGGGTCTCCATTGATTCTCACTTGAATGAATTCAATATTATTTTCAGCCAGCTTCAGGCTCAAAAGCTGAATTTTGGCTCGGAGACAAATGCAATATTCCTCTTATGTTCATTGCCATCCTCATGGGATATTTCTATGCAGCTATCAATAACTTTGCACCTAGTGGAGTATTGAAGTTTGAAGAAGTTGTGGGCAGCTTGTTGGCTGAGGAGATTAGACAGAAGTCTATTGATGGCAACAAGCATGATGCAACCTTAAATGTGCAAAGGGGCAAATCACAGTTCAAGGGGAAGCCCCAAGAAAGAGGAAAGTCTCGTAGCAAATTTAGGGCACTAAACATTGAGTGTTACCATTATGGCAACAAGCATGATGCAACCTTAAATGTACAAAGGGGCAGATCACAGTTCAAGGGGAAGTCTCAAGAAAGAGGAAAGTCTCGTAGCAAATCCAGGGCACTAAACATTGAGTGTTACCATTATGGCAAGAAGGGAGACATGAAAAGGGATTGCTACAAGCTAAAAAGAGAGCAAAATGATAAGAAAAAGAATGCAAATTGGGGTGCAAATAAGAATGAAGAGAGTCCCAAGGAGGACAAAGGAAAAGTGAAGAATCAAGGAGATCAATGCAGTCATTAATGATAGTCACAATGGCATTCTCTTCATGTGTAGTCTACCTATAGACTTGCTTACCACTTCAGATAATGCATATTCCTAGGATTGGAATTTAGATTTTGGTACTTCATTCCATGTTACACCCCATAGGGAATGGTTCTCTACTTATGATAGTGGAAAGATAGGTTGTGTGCATCTTGGAAATAACTATGCATGTGACATAGTGGGAGCAGATGATATAAAGTTTTCTTTTGCAAATGGGTCCGCATATGTTTTAAAAATAGTGAGACATGTCCCTAAGTTGACCAAGAGTGTCATTTCAGTGGGTCAGCTAGATGATGCTGGTTTTTAGACCACCTTTGGATTTCAGAAATGGCAAATCTAGAAGGGCTCTATGGTCTTGGAAAGGGGTGCCAAGTGTGGGACATTGTATCCCTTACATGTATTAGGGGTGTCTAAGCAGATTGTTGCAATAACCGACCAGCCAAGTACTTCTTTGTGGCATTACCGATTGGGGCACATGAGCCAGAATGGAATGAAACTCTTATGCAATTCAAGTTATGTACTGCATTTGAGAATTTCAATTTTGAATTTTGTGAGCACTTTCTTTATGGGAAGAAGAATAAATCAGCTTATGAAACAAGTGGAAAGAAAGAGCTTGAAAGGCTTGATTTGGTGCATTCAGACGTATGTGGTCCCATGCCTACATGGTCATTAGGCAGGGTTGAATACTATGTGACATTCATTGATAATGCAACTAGGAAATGAGCTCCCATACGTTCACGTCATGGGATCATGCCACGGCACACGAGCCCTCCCATATAGCTCTACCATGGAGCTCGTGTTGTGGAGCTCATATAGAGGCTAGGTGACAGCCCTACAGTCCCCTTGGCTGCTAGGACCAGCCCTCGACAAACACACTGGCCCCAATAGCCTCAACACGGACTTATCTCTTCCCCTCCCTCGACACAAACCCCCCTAGTTCTACTACACCTCTTTGTTGTACGTACAAACATAGACCAACCTATCAACACTAATCAAGAAAAGGGGTGAAAATGTCTGTATTTTTGCACTACCACACACGTCTTGTAAGTTAGAAAAATCTACTGCATATTCACAGGTAGCAGCAATACCATGCCTACAAGAGCAGGCATAGAAGACACATGGGGAAAATAAGCATTGGAGATAGCTATGGTAGCCTTGTCAATAGGGACAACACATAAGGGTACCACAGATGTACTCACATAAAGGGACAGCACATAAAGGTACCACAGATGTACTCACATGCCTCAACAAAATATGCCTTGTATTGATAGAAAAAATAAACAGCCTGGAGGTCACCAATGTGGCCCTATTGGCACAAAAAGCAAATGTGGAAAAAACACAAGCTGAGATTCAAAAATAAGGTGGGAATGTACAAGAAGAATGGAGGAAGGAGAAGGCAAAGAAAGAAGAATGGGAGAAGGAGAGAGCAGAATGGAAAAATGAGCAAACCAAGCTACAAGACCAAGTACACACATTGGGGATTGAGCTACAACAAATGAAGGGCAAGCAAATGACATCAAATGGAGGCAGCAAAGTTATGGATGAGCTTAAAGCAGAAAATATAGCACTTAAGAAAGCAATAAAGGCCATGTAGACTACTATGAATCGTAAGCATGTTGAGTTTGCACAACAACTCAACAAGGGGAAAGAAGTGATGCTTGAATGGATAGAAGTTGTTAAAAAGGGATCAACAGTTTCCAAAAAAGAGCTCATTTTTGGGACATTAGAGGAAGAGAAACGACAGGCTAGTAAAGCAATGAATGTCCTAGTTAGAGGTTTCACAGTGGGAGATACCCCAATGGTAGATGATCAAGCCCTATTTGCCAAGATGGGAAACTTACATGTGAGGCAGCTTGGGGGGTAGGGAAGACAGAGATACCAACAAGACCATCAGTGCTAAAAATCTGGAGTGCAATTGATAGGTCCAACCTCATGAGGATGCGAGCATCACTGAAGGGGACCAAAATCTACTTGGATGATGTACCTCACCCTTCTATAATAGAAACATAGAAGGGAAGGCATGACACAGGTAACGGCAGCAAGGGAAGCAAGGAAATCTTTTGCCTACAAGGATGGCAAAGTGATTATTTGAGAAAGAGCTTATAGAGGTGATAAGGGAGAAGAACAAAAGCAAGAGGGGGAGCTATGGCTGTGTTAGAGCTGGGAGGGGAGTGCACAAAACAAGATGAGTATGGCTATATGTAATTGTAATGGTACCCTTTGGTCTGAACCAGGTGGCTTCTCAGAGACATACATAGGCTGAGACATCATCTTCTACACTGAGACACATGAGAGCTCAGAGAGAGGGCTGCCCAATTGAGGTTTTTTTGGAATCCAAAAATGTGATTCACCCTCAAAGTATCCTTGAGCCTTCAATAGATCCTTTTATATCCATATTTGCTTGGTTGCTCTTATTCTTTGTTTTCTTTGTTGGTGAGGTTCTTGCTGAGGTTGAGAATTGAAAGTGGATGTTGATTTGGGTGCTTGAATGTTGGGCATGTTGGTAGTGCTTCACACATCTTTTTGGGTCGACTCATCACCAAATAATCCTTTGTAAGTGTCTTGGATGAGAGGAGGAAGAGGTTTGTGGAGGTAGGTTGAGAAGAGGAAGAGGTTGAGAAGAGGAGGGTGTTTATCATGATAGCTTGGGAGGAGAAAGAGATTGAGAGGAGTAAGAGATTTGAGGGGATAACTTGGGACAAGGAAGAGGTTGAGTGGAGGAAGAAATTGTTGGGGATTATACACCATAGCAAGAGCCATTTTTGCATTTGCAAAGGGTGGATGAATGGGGATACTTTGGGAGAACTTTTGGGAGCCGTTTGGCCATTTGGGGAGTCTTTTGATTGTTTGGAGGAAAACGTTGTGCAAATCTACGCGTTCACCAAGGAGGGGGGAGGGATGAAGTAGGTAGGAAATGGTGCCACCAAGTACTCCCACAAGTACACAATCAAGGGCAGATGATGGATCATCTATTGGTAGAAATGATGAGCCAAATGTGGTTGATATGCAAGCAGGACAACAAGCTAAAATGCCCTTGAGAAGATTAGCTAGAGTGTCTAGACCGCCTAAGAGATTTGTTCTAGGGGCAGATTATGTGTTGCTAACTGATTGCGGGGAGCCTTCTTGGTACAAGGAGGCTATGATATGAGAGGATCAACGCAAGTGGGAGTATGCTATGCAATCAGAGATGAATTCACTCATGAAAAAAAGACTTGGGACTTGGTTTCTTTGCCACATGGAAAGAAAGCATTGCCATGTAAATGGGTCTACAAGATGGTCACAAGTGATGATGTGCCTAAGTACAAGGTCTTTTTGGTTGCTAAAGGGTTCAAGAAAGAGAAGGGTGTGGACTTTGATGAGATCTTTTCTCCAGTTGAGAAGATGACCACACTTAGATGCATACTTGGACTTGTGGCAGCAGAGGATATGGAGCTTATGTAGATGGATGTCAAGACAACTTTCTTGCATGGGGATCTGTATGAGGGAACTTACATGGTACAACCAAAAGGCTATGAAGAAAAGGGCAAAGAGCATTTGGTTTGCAAGCTGAAAAAGAGTCTCTATGGTCATAAGCAAGTGCCTAGAAAATGATGGTATCATAAATTTGAAGCTTTCATTCGGTCCCAAGGTTTCAAAAGGAGTGAGATTGATCACTACCTTTATACTAAAAGGGCTAAGGATATTAGCCTGATACCCCATGCACTTTATGTGGATGATATGCTATTAGCTAGCAAGAACACTTATGAGATGGATGCATTGAAGGACAAGTTGCATGAGGCCTTGCAGGTCATATTCTTGGTACGCGCATCACGTGTTACCAGAGTAGAAAACTCCTTTGACTTTCACAAAAGGAGTATGTTACAAAAGCATTGCAACATTTCAATATAGAGGGTCAGAAGTTTGTGATTACTGCATGGCCTGAGCATGGCCTCCATATGTGAGACGACCATGATGATGGCCAAGGTTCCTTGTGCACCAATGGTTGGGAGTCTTATGTATGCTATGATAGCTACTAGATCAAACATTGCATTTGCAGTGGGAGTTGTTAGCTGGGTATGATGGCTAATCCATGAAAGAGGCATTGGGAGGCAATTAAGTGCATCATGAGGTACATGAAGGGTACCAAGGAGATGTGCATTTGCTTTGGCATAAGAGAGATGCGTGTACGGTTAAACTAAATTATTTCCAAACTATGCTTTCCCATATGAGGTGTTTATAATGCCTTTATAAGAATTCACATCAAGTATCACTTTAAACTTGGGTTATCTCTTATAAGATATGCAAACTTGGCACTCAATGCATAAAGATGATTTCTTGTACTATTATAGTGCGTGCGTGCATGTGTGTGTGTGTGTGTGTGTGTGTGTGTGTGTGAGAGAGAGAGAGAGAGATTTATAATTGTTTCCAAAGAGTTTAGAAAATGTTCAAGTTTGCACTTTAAAGTCTCCTATAGCATATATCATATGGAGTATGATTGTACCAATATGCAACATTAATGGTCATCTTAGGAAGCTTGCATGTTTAGCATATTGGGTGATTCTAACTAGAAGTTAGGTCTTTGATTTTTTTCCCCCACATGTTTATTAGACTTAGCACTACCTCCTTCGACGGATTGCTATAGTAAAGTGTCCTTATGAATTCCCACATAGAATAATTATTTTTAAATGAGGTAAATTCAACTATAGGCTCTATATAAGACTAGGAGGTGCTTTGTATATGTAAGCTATGTGTGCTAGTTGATATACCATGAGGTAGTGCCCATGCGCCCTTATGCACTCTTGTACGATTGGAGATGAGAGAAGGACAAGTGTTTTAGATTCATAGTATATAGAGATTAGTCTCGGCCAGGTTTTAGCATTACTAGGGGTCTCAAAGATTATAGAGGTGATATGTTTGCTGCACAATACATACCTTTTGGAGCTGAATAATTAAAGTTCTCAAAAAATTAGAGAGAGCAATACAGGACCAAGTAGAAATAAAATGTTAATACAAACTCATATCAATAGAAGCCCACAATAATTCCTACTGACCAAATTGCCAGCAAACTTGTCCAGCGGACATAAATTGCCAGCAAACTTGTCCAGCGGACAGAAATTGATGTTCAGATGACAAAAAGATGGAATAGCACACGATAAGGAAAATAATATTGGAAAACATTCTTTACTCTTTGGATACGGCATACAGAAGCATGTGTAGATTACTGAAAGCATAACAGCGAGAAGCAGTAACAAGCACGAATTATTGAGTTCATGACAACCCAATCCCAATTATTGAATTATTGCTCTATGATTTCATCAGAACCCAATCCCAATTTAATCAGATACCGACGATTCCGATAATAACGAAGTTAGAAAGGTTTCAGGTTAGCGCAGCTAAGGTTTGGGCCCGGGCTAACTCCGAATCGTTTGCATAAGCTCATGTAGGTTTGGATCTTCTTCCGCGCGCTCTCTGTCTGTTTGCCACAGTCAGCCTGCCCATTTTCTACGTCCATTGTCACCCCAAATCCTGGTAGCCTCCCAGCTGCTCGATCCGCTGCCGTTGCCTTCCACGTCCCAATAATCGCGCCATGGCACGCAGGAATCCCCTCTGAGCTTGTCATCCAAAACCACAACGAGCCCTCGAACGAGTTCACAGCGTCATTTGCGAGCAAGCTTGGATCGTTCACCAAATTCAGGCTCAGCGCGTTGCCTGCTCTAGCGTAGTTGTAATTCCTGCCATGTACACACTTTTGTGAATTGTTGAAATGGGAATAAAAGCAGGAGACTTATCTTCCTAATGCGCGGTTTAGATTGATATAGGATAAGGCTTGCTCACCATGAAAGCATAAGGGGACCCCTGCCGTAGTAGCTTTGATTCGCTGCACAGGGATAGCCAGTGGAGTTGTCGCACAACACCGGCTTATCGACTTGTTCGATGTAAAGCATGCCTGACCAAGACAAGCAATTCAGGCGGAATTAATCAGCAAGCCAAATCGCAAATTGTGTACTATCTAGGATTCTAGATCCCTTACCGGATGTCTTGTCCATGACATGAGCGAAGAAAGCAGCAACCTCCCGCTTCTGACTCACGACACTTCCTGTATTACCAAATGCTGGAAAGGTCTGGGTTACGGCTTTGATAAACGAATCATATGTGTAGAAGGGATTGCGCTTGGGGAAGATGTGATTAAAATCGCTGCTGCTAACGAAGCTTTCAACTCCGCCTGTTGAGGGAGCCGGTGTCGAAGACGGCGGTGAAGCTGGCGTTGCAGCAGTAGTGTTCCGGCAGGGGCCGCTTTGACAACCAATTCCACAATAATCAGAGGTCACACCACACCAGCCGTACTTGCTGCAGCACAGTTTGCTTGGGCAAGAAGTTTCGTTAGCTTGGTGTCCACATTGTTCTGCTGAACCAGAATAAACCGTGCACGACAGCAGGAGCATGAGCGACAGAAGCGTGGAAAGCGCCATGTCTACAGACTAAAGTAAGCGGAGCAGGTTGCTAGTCGCTAGAACCGTAATGCCTCGAGTGTGTGCTTGAACTTGAGATCCGCGGATGTTAAATTATCATTCGTCTAGACGCTTGTATGGGGACAAATTGGTGGTAATGCCTCGAGTATGTGCTTGAACTTGAGATCCGCGGATGTTAAATTATCATTCGTCTAGACGCTTGTATGGGGACAAATTGGTGGCGATCACGACAATGAGATGGGACGAGGACATTGAGCTTCCCCACAAGCTCATATCTAGCGAAGGATTTTACGCATAAGACAAGTTCAAGATCATACGTTGCAAACTTACACACAAAAGAAGCGATACAACAAAACCCCAGCACCTCGATAGCATCAGTTGTGAACACCTATGGTACAATGACCAACGATATGGTTGTCAGACTTGGAAATGAGAGTGGCACTGAGAACAAGTGTAGGGGAGAGAGTACGAGTGGTGCATGTGTGTGTGTGAACTATGTATAAATTTGGTACAAAAAGTATCGAATCTGTCACATAGTCTACCTCTAGTCTAGGTTTCGAGGTTAGGGTCCACTTACCATTTTGGACAGGTTTGCCATGAAAGAGCACACACCAAGACAAGGAAGGGAAAGTAATGCGGGAGAGAGCATGTACTACAATCACTGAGCTTGTCAAGACTCAATAAGTGGACCCTGACCTTGGACCTTGGGATTCGATGTTGAGATATCAAGTTCCACTCGTGATATGCCAGGGTGACCGTTGTGCATTTATGTCATCGACTTGTTAGCTGCAAATGCGGTTGGTACACCGCCCATGAATAATAGCTGGATGACAACTATCTTTATGTACTCTAGTTACTGGCTCAGTTAGTATGCCACCTTAGTTAGCTGAGTTTGGTTTGAGACCCACATATAGGGTTCACCTATTCTTTTGTACTTAGAGTTCTTTTGGCTTTCACAACTAAGAAGAGGAAAACTGTTTTCAGCCTCCACCTTTGTGTGTATTCCCCCATTGTGTATGTGAGAAAGCCGCAAGTGAGACTCCTTCCTTCTCTCCCACTCTCTTCACATGGTATCAGAGCCCGGTTCGTGGTAAGGAGCTCAAGAAAGAAAACCAAGTTCGCAGTGTCTTAGTAAGAGGATCTGTGTTACTTTCCTTTTTCGAGTTTGGGAGCAAATCTCTGCAGGTAGCATAGCCGAAAAGTGCAAGAGTGCACTATCTCATATTGGGACACCCTTCGCGGTGTGGCGAGAGGGCCATTTTGGGGCCTGTTTTGGTAGCGAAAGTTTTCCGCAGGCACTCAGAAAAGTATCTTGTTTTTGCTGTGCGACCACTGTTTTGCAAGTCAGTGAATTTCAGTTGCCACAAAAATTGCATCGTATGCTTGTGTGTAGAGATTTTGGGAGTGACAGAATCATTCTTATTGCCTGTTAATGCAAAATCGTCACTAGGAAGTGACTGTGTAGTCAAATACCACTTCCATCAATTTTGCAAATTTGCCCTTGTGAGGCTGAAGTTGTGTTTTTTGCAGTGTTTTGTAATGGCATCTGATCCTCTTTCACAGATAATCACTGAAAAGCTTGACAAGAACAATTTCCAAGCATAGAAGTTTAGAATGACGAATTTCTTTAAGGGAAAAGGCTATTGGGAGTTCATTACTGGAGCTGAACAAGAACCAGTTATTCCTAATGTTCCCAATCAACAAGAGTTGCAAGCATTTAAAGGCTGGTAAGAGAGAGCCAGAAAAGTTATGCACTGGTTGTCTATTAGTATTTCAGATTCTATGATTGTGCATATTCAGGATGCAAGCACGCCGAAGGAGGCGTGGGATACTTTGACAAAAATGTATAGGATAAATACGCAAGCCAGGAAAATGCAGCTCAAGCAGGAGTTGCATAATGTGTAGAGAGAAAATATGAGCATTAATAACTACCACATGAAGGTGAAGAAGATTGCAGGTGCACTTGCTTCCATTGGGTCGCTAGTGGAATTGATGATTTAGTTTCTGTGACCTTGAATGGTCTAGGAAAGGATTATGCATAGTTCCGGACATTGATTTCTGTCCGTGAGAATTTTCCTGATTTTGGGGAGTTGATTGCTCTTCTAATTTCTGAAGAGCAGAGAAATGGTGGTGCATCTTCTTCAGGAGGAACTTCAAAAGAATCTGTCTTCTACTCAAATGCTAGAAGAGGTAGAGACAGAGGTAGAGCAGGCCGAACGATCTGGAGGCCGTGGCAGAAATCAGAATATGCAACAAATTCAAGAAAACCAGTCCTATGGAGGAGGACGTGGTAACCTTAGAAGCAGGGGGAGCCAAAGAGGTCGTGGTGGATGGTAGCGAGGCCAAAATGCAAACAGCAATGTTAAATGCTACTACTAAGGTAAAATGGGTCATATGGTTAAAGACTGCTATAAAAAGTAGAATGACATCATGACTGAAAATTTGCAACAAGGCAATTATGCATCCTCTAGTAGACAGGGTGATGATAGAAATGACCATCTGTTTATGGTGCAACACATGACCAATTATGTGACAAGTGCAGAAGAAAGCAATGATGTGTGGTATGTTGACTCAGGTGCATCAAACGACATAACAGGTCATGCAGAATGGATGCAGCATATGCAAGGAAAATGGAAAGACTAGGATTTGTGGAGACTAGTGATGATACTGCACATCCTATTGTGCAAATTGGTAAAATTCCTTTGTCTATATAGGATGGGAAAAAGAAATACCTATCTGATATATTTCATGTCCCGAATATCACCAAGAACCAGGTTTCTGTTGGTCAAATGGTTGAGCAGGGCTTGCAGGTTAGATTTAATCCTCATGGATGCTTTGTTGAGGATATGAAAAATAAGGATCGCTTGATAGCAAAAGGAAAGAAGAAGGGCAGGATGTTTATGTTGGATGTAGACATGCTTGAATTGAGTGCAGCAATGTTTGCACATGGGACCGGTGTAGTTGCAGATATTAATATCCGGCATAAACACATTGGTCATGTTAATGTACAACGACTAAAATTAATGCGGCCCAAAATATTGTTGCAGGATTGCCTAAGTTCAAGGTTGCAGAAATGCATAAGGTATGTGAAGCCTGTCAATTTGGAAAATAAGCAAGGAAACCATTTCCTAGACATGTTTAAGAGAGTAAGAGACCATTGGAATTAATCCACTCTGATCCATACTCACCCCGTCATTTAGACACCGTCATGTGCTGTCCCCTTCTCCTGTTGGAAGTGTTTTGTCATCTATTGGAAGCTGTAAAATATTTTGTCACTTTTATTGATGAGGACTACAATAGAAAAGTTTGGGTGTATTTTATGAAAAAGAAAAGTGAAGTGTTTGGGCATTTCAAAGCTTTTAAAGCTATGGTTGAAAAAGAAACAGGCTTGCAAATAGAATGCCTAAGGTTAGATAGAGGGGGAGAGTACCTCTCAAATAAGTTTGCACGGTTCCTACAAGAGTATGGCATAAAGTAGCAATATTCATGCAATCATACCCCATAGCAAAATGGACTTGCAGAAAGGAAAAACAGGCATGTATTGGAGAGGTATCTCGTGCCATGCTCAATGAAAAAGACCTCCCAGATTATTATTGGGCTGAAGCAATTGCTGTAGCAGTCTACATAATGACCAGGACTCGCACTACAGCAATACATGGCATGATGCCAGAGGAGAGGTATACTAGTAGGAAACCAGATATTTCTCATTTGAAAGTTTTTGGTTGCATTGCCTATGTTCATGTGCCAGATGAGTTGAGATCCAAGTTGGATCCAAAAGCGGAGAAGTGCATCTTTATTGGTTATTCTCTATAGCAAAAAGGGTATAGATGCTATAACCCTTCTACTTGTAAGTTTACAGTGAGTAGAGATATTATTTTTTATGAGATGAGCAACTGGTATAAACCAATAAATGTGATTGATGATGTAGATGCACAATCACGTACTTCGCCATGGATAGGTAGATTGAGATCGGGAGGATCTCCTCAAAGCAATGCAGATAGTGATATGCAAGTATCACGAAAAGGAAAAGAGAAAGTAGATCAGCCCATGGTTGATGTGAATGCAGGTCACTCTTATGTGGAAGATGAATCCAGTGGCTCAGAATAGAGCCTTGATGATGAGTTGGGTATTCCTTCTATTGTTACACCTAGAGTAAGGAAGACAAGGGATGTTTTGAGAGCACCTGGTAGTGAGCCTATTTTGCGCAGGTCTACCAGAGTTAGGTATCCTGTGGATATGCTAAAATATGATGGATTTACAGCCATTCACTATGCCCATATGGTGAAAGTGATACATGAACCAGAACCCACTTCTTTTGAGCAAGCCATGGGAAAAGAAAAATGGGAGAAAGCCATGGATGAAGAAATGGATGCCTTAGAAGCAAATGCTACATGGGAATTGGTGCCTTTGCCTAAAAAAAAGAATGCAATTAGCTGCAAGTGGGTTTATAAGGTGAAGCACAATGCAAATGGTTCTGTGAACAGATACAAGGCAAGGTTAGTTGTCAAGGGCTATGCACAGACATATGGCATTGATTATGAAGAAACATTCAATCCGGTTGCAAGGATGGCAACCGTAAGAGTAGTCATTGCTATGGTCAGGTAGCTGACATATTCACGAAGGCGTTGGGCATAGAAAAGCTGTGCAAGTTCAAAGACCTTCTTGGTGTGTAGGAATTGGGATTGAGCTCGAGGGGGAGTGTTGAGATATCGAGCTCCACTTGTGATATGCCAGGGTGACCGTTGCACATTTATGTCACCGACTTGTTAGCTGTAGATGTGGTTGGTACACTACCCATGAATAATAGCTGGATGATAGTTATCTTTATGTACTCTAGTTAGTGGCTCAATTAGTATGCCACCTTAGTTAGCTGAGTTTGGTTTGAGACCCACATATAGGGTTCACCTATTCTTTGGTACTTAGAGTTCTTTTGGCTTTCACAACTAAGAAGAGGAAAACTATTTTCAACCTCCACCTTTGTGTGTATTCCCCCATTGTGTATGTGAGAAAGCCGCAAGTGAGACTCCTTCCTTCTCTCCCACTCTCTTCACATTCGAAACTTTTTGTACCAACTATTATGCATATTTTATGTACACCCATATAATGAAAATTTTTTTATCTACCCTTAATTGAGCATCATATTCCGTGTTGTTAAAAGGTTTTATTTTTACACACACACCATTCTAGGTCTAACATAGAAGTAAGATGTTACTATCTGTAGTATGATTGCATTGTATGTTATCAAGGTATTATATATTGTCAACCTCTCTAGAATTTTTGGGCATGTTTCTTCTGATTTAGCTTCAACTCCATCAATTCCATTAGTCAAATAACATCTTTGAGTCTTTGAGGGTCCATTATATCATCTTCATTGTTGTAATGTTGGGACCGTACTCCTACCATGTATCTTGAACTTTCTCTTCTTTGGTTTTCTAGCCCATGGATTCAATTTGTAGCAAGAACTTCCAATATTGATTAAGGATCTTAAACATATCTTCATTTTCTCTTTCTTCTTTCCCTACCCACCATTATCTTATGTAAAGTTGTGCTTGCTAAGCTAATAACTTAAACAATGCTAAGTTGAAGTGCATGACTTGACAGATGTTAGGTTGAAGTTGAAAATGGCTTGAATGTTGTTGCCTTCATGTTGAAGATCATGAATAGGCCATATATTTTGGGTGTAGGTAACAACTAGTTGATGTGGCAGGGCAAACAAAGTTGGACACCTAATTGTATCTAAGTGCCAACTTTGAGTGTGTGTTAAATTGCTAATCATCAGGTGCTTTTGCATCTTTCTGTGGAAAAGGAGTGTGTAGTCTAGTAGTGACTCCATGTGTTGAGGGTATCTTGGAGGGATACCTAGGGAATTCTCCTCCAACTCCTTGTGGGAGCAATGCAAGCACATGCGGTCCAAGATTGTCACGCCAATGGCTTCCAGAGTTGCATCAATGTGAATACTCAAGAGAAGAAATGGGAGAAGGTGGAGGGGAAGAGGGATGAGAGAAGGGAAGGGAAAGGAGAGTGGAGAGGGAATGCATAAAGCAAGAAGGGGGGAAAGGGGATGAGAGACATTCACAAAGGCAAGAGCAAGAGAGACACAAACAACACTTCTTGGAAGAGAAGGAGATCTCTTTCTCAAACTTGCATACATACAACTAAATACCAAAAGTCAAAGTTTATAGCTGTTATACATAGCAACTTTTGAAGGAAGGGCCAACCCTAACCCTCCTCACCAATCCCCCGAAGGAAGGGCCAACCCTAACCCTCCTCACCAATCACCCTATTTCTCATGTTACAAGTTCCAAGGGAGGAATTCCATTCTCATCCTCTCCCTTTCTCTGCTCTATCTCCTAGGTTTAACATGCCCCCTTCCTAATGTTAATCAATGGTTGGATCAATTAGTCGAGCAATCAACATAGATTGGACGAGGGAGTGGCGGTCAAAAAGTCATTACGAGATTTGATAGAAAGAAAAATGGGGCTCCCAAAAATGCATGTCATGCATGTCCTTGAAGGTACAAATATGGTGGGCATAAAGATTCTAGATGCAGAGGAACATGCATATGACTTATTTAAAAGTGGGCTCTTCATCCAAATTGAAGACGAGCTCGTGGTGGATATTGAGGTGTTGTTCTTCAAGGGTCACGGTCCCTGCTCCTAGAATGTCCCTCAACAAAATGATTAAATGGCAAAAAAATGGATCAAGGTGACCACCACTAAATCCAAGACTTTGGCATACTTGTCAATATAATCCTTCATCTAAGTAGTGAGGTCATAAGCGGTAGCAAGCAAATGGGGGTAAATTGAAGCGGAGAAAATTGTAGATTACATTGGGATCATTCTCCCTCATTTCTTTGAATAGACTCGACGTCCAACTGCAAGGCACATGCATATAAGTAGGATGTATGCAACGAGTGGCACACATTACAGTAGGTGGCCCATTACTCTGGCTTCTTCAAAAAAGGGACCCTCCATATGGGGGTTGTAACCCAACATCTACAACAGTATGGGGCACTGTGTGGGAATTTGGTTCTATGTATCCTCCTCGATCTTTGGGCTTGTTGATGGCCTGCCGCTTTTGGAATGTATGCTCAATAGACATTTTCAAGGCTTGAACCTGGAATGCTATGTAGAGGGGGAGGAGGTGGTGGGATTGGGAAATTTAATATAGATTTAAGGGAGCAAGAGTGGGGTGGCTAGAATTATTGGGCAAGTAGGGGAGTTGAGATGTGTTGGGGTGGGTGATCGAATTAAAGATGGGATCAGCCATATGAGTTTCTTCTTCCATTAGGAGGTAGGGGTAAGCGACATGCTCGATCTCAAAATGCCTAAAACCTTGATCGAGCATGCGCTACACAACCTCTAGTATTTTATTATAAAGTTGTATAATGTAATCCGGAGGGTATTGTGTAACCCTAATGGCTAAAAGATAATTATATGTTCTTTGAGCTTCCTCTCGACTGCATTCATGCAACCACCCAAACTTTGGCCACCATGAAATGTGGAGTGCATGCCCATGTTGGGAGGTCACTTGGCTTAGATAATTCTAATTTTTTTGTATTGACTAAAAAACATGAGGATTTTAGGAGGCACCTATACCAACCATGAAAATTTAGGATTATGGTGTGTAAGGGTAGGTGCTAGAGGTCCTAGTCCTCAGTGAATTTTAGGTTGCCGCTAAAAAAGTTCATGGCCAAAATTGGATGTGTGTGGATGGAGTAGCAGTGCATAACATCAAAATTTTATGTGGGGGGAAGTGGGTTAGTGAGGTCGAGGTGGTATTTGATAGAAGCTACCCTAAGAATGTTGAAGTGAAAGTGGAAGGTGTCTTCCACTATGCGAGGTTTGAGTTCATGAGTGGTGAGGTCAGTGGAGGCATTGAGGATCTATTTATACTCTACCTCCTTTTGACTATCTAGTTCGATCTCTTTAGCAGGTTGTGTACAGGCCAATTCCAGTTAATGGTGCAACCAGTTATTCTTCTCAAGCTGCTCCTAGTGGGACTTGTGTAAGGCCTCAATCTACTAGTACATGGCCACCTAGGTCTTTGGATCTATACTATTCTAGTGTTTGTTTGGCATCCATGCTCTGGATGAAGAGGGTCTCAATGACCCTGGATGTTTTTGCCGATAGTTCCTTTTCAATCGCCTCATTTCTTTCTTGGAGCATGGTTGCCAACTCTTGTGCCTTCCGGCCTATTTCCTCCAAGGTCTTATAAACTTATAATGCAGCCCTTTGCCATTTGGACCTCTTCAATGAGTTAATGGATCCATTGTTGATCTTGGGCTTGCATTGTAGATGCTTCTGCATTGATTTCCTATTGCCTCTTGAATATGTTGTGGGCCATATGTATGCCCTATACAAGGCAATCCATGAAGCATTCCTGCATTAATTTGTTGTCTGCTAGTGCCTGCTCCCTTAGATATCTGCATTCAAAGGATGAACCATATGCAGGGTTTGCATAGTGGCTGAGTGCTTCTTGTACATTGATCCAATTGGTGGAGGAAGGCACTATGGATTCAGTTATGGGGACCTTGCCCTTAAGGGAGGAGAGAAATGAAGCAATTTGCTAGAGAGGTCACGGGGGTACTGATGAGACTATTGGCCATCCAGGTCATCGAAGATAAAGATATCATCATAAAGTTGCTCGGCCTATGACCCAAACTACCTTGGCCATTGTTGTTGCTCTTGCTAATGCTCTTATGCCTAGCCTTGCTATTGCTCTAGCACTTGAGTGGCCATGCGGAGGGGGTGACCACCCATGGTGTAGTAAGAGGCAATCTGAGACCTTGTTGACCTATGCTCATATTCTTTTGTTTGGCCCACTCCATCTTATGTTGTTCCTAGATAGAGGAAACCATTGCTTCCTCCTACTGCCTACAGTAGCACTCTTGTTCTTCATCCATTGAAGCTACTACAGCTGGGGCTAGCTATAGCCTCCTTGTTGTACACTATAGTGGTCGGTGGAACAATGCTTGGGCTTCATAATATGCTTGATTAGAGGCATGAATAGGATTGAATTCCCAATTTCCTACTAGGGCTTGTGGCAGTGATGTCCATCTCATTGTAGAAATAGTATGCCCAATTAGTCTTGAATTGTACAGGTTTAAAGAGTCAAAGAAGTAGATTGGCCACTAACACACTATGGTGGTGTGACAACTCCATGTTTAAACCATAACACACAATCTGACTTGACATATGCTGACATAAGCTAGGTCCTTGATATCATCGAATGGGATCCCTCCCTTGTGACATCTACCATCCCAATCAACAAGCCAAGATAGCTTTTGCTCCATATTACAAACCTTTATGAAGAGCTCAGTCATCATGGGGAATCCAAATACTACCCTAATGGCATTGATGCTAAGCTGAAAATGATGGGTGACACCCCAGTCATCAGTGAAGGATGTAACCTTGGTCGAATGATTGTAGTAATCAATGAACTATGTGACCAAATTCAAGACCAACTAGCAAGGGAGATGGTCAACCAAGGGTATGAAACTAGTAGCTTCCAAATAGGACTTGACCTTGGGATCATGGCAAGCTTGATAGCAAGTGTAGTTATGATAGGAGACACACAAATCTGGATTTGGGTTATAGCAGAAGGAAGAGTGAATGGATAGGCCATTGAGAGTGTCTAGCCATAGATGGACTAGTGGGGACGTGTTGGCCATAGTGACGGAAGGCTCCATATAGAGGGGAGCTATGGGGATATCCTTTCTTCTCTTGGCTAGGCAAGATGTCTAGACTTGGCCGAACTTTTTGGGATGGGGTTGGACTTGGGTATCCTCTATAAGCTCTACTTGTGTGACATGACCAGGGCCAAAGAGAAGCAGAGAGTGGATGACAAGGTAGAGAGAGGGGATGTTGGATTTACTGCAATGGTAGAGGGAGTGGTGGAAGGGTTGGAAAGGCTAGGAGTAGTGACATGGGTGTGGCTAGACTCCATGGGGCGAAAGGAGTGGTAGATAGCAAAGAGGCAGAGACTCGCCGGACTCGCGGAAATGAGAGATGGGGGAGCTAGGAGGCAGGTTGGTAGCTTGGAAGGTACTTTTAATAGTTGAAAACTTCCTAGGGAAATTTTGATAGAGCTTTGTTAAAAATGTTAATGGATGTTAATGCAACTGATTTTTGCCCAAGGGGTCTATTGTTATCGGAAATCAACCTAGCATTTGCTGCATTAGCTAACCCGCAATATGTTGCATTGTTAAGATATTGTGTGCTACCTTATTAGATAATCAAGCCTCTGTCGTGCTAGCAACTAACCCTCTGTGCACTGCCTCAGCAACTCGATGGCCACTGTGTTAACAAGCCAACCTGTGTGGCATTAATAACCTCGTGCATCCATTGCGCTACTAACCCGACGAGCTCGTTGCATTATCTTAATGCAATGTTTTTTCCTATTTGGCCATTCTAGGGCAATTCTTGACTTTCTTGACATTTCTAGAAGTGTGTAGGGATAGATCGATGAAGGAGGTGTTTGTTGCAGGCCCCCTAACAGTGTGGAGGACTGTGTCTAAAGCTAATTGACAAACCTCGAGGTGGAATTGCTATCATGTATGATGGGGTGTAGATGGGGGAAGATCCCTATTCACCTAAGATACTTCATGAGTGTGGACACTTGGACTTGCATATGGTGTATCCTCACCTAGGGTTTGACACTTTGTGATAGGGACTCCTATTTTTAGCTATTGACGAGCCTCCTATTGCCACCTAGACCCAAGGGATGATCACTGGAGTCAAACCTTGCGAGAACTTAGCATACTTGGCATCTGTCCAAGTCACATATTTACTTAGTGCATCGATCAAGAGGGTGGATACAGTGTGCCTTGGAGTTATGAACGGCATTATTAGCTCATATTTGTTGAGTTGTGTAGTTCAGACTCTAGCATCTATTGGGGGCAGTATGGCTCATAGTTCCTCATAGACCTGAGGAACCATTTGATTCTCTGTGGTACTTGGGAGGATGTTGGCACCTGAACCTGGTACATGCAATGAAGGGGAAACGGTAGGTTCTTGTGGTGTTGTTTCCTCTTTAGGCTGAAGTTCTTGTGTGCACCACCCAAAGCCAGCAAGGAAAGTGTAGTCCCCATGGACAATGACATATTGATGGAGCTACAAGTGCTTATCACACAACAAAGTAGGCCGAGCGGTGGAGATAGCACATTGAGTGCCTAGAGCTCATCTTAGCTCTCGACTACATAAAAAATGGCCATGAGTCAGCAGATGTGGATGCGGCCAGTGCTTTCGTCTCCAACCACAGGGACAATTGGGCATCACTGGGCTAGCCAGCCAATCTTCAGTACATGGCCAAAAGGAGATGACGCCTGCGCTAGATGCCAATAAACAAAAGGAGCCCACCCTGTCCCTTGCAAAGGGAAAAGCCCCCCTCATGATAGAGCCTCCACAAATGGATGGCCTTCTCCTCCTCCTTGCCAAATTGGCTGAAGAAGTAGAGTCCCCTCAAACACATTCTTGCCCTACACGTAACTGGGACAATGCCAAGGGTCAATTCAAAGTAGCCAACCTACATTTTGCGCTTGAGTCCAAGAGTTGGGTGGAGCAAGAGTACGAGCTTAGACAATGGATCAAGACACTCAAGCAGAGCTTCAGAACAAAAGAGGATAGATGTGGAGCCAAGGGAATTCGGATCCTCCAAACGATGTCCTAGCATATGAGTCCACCCAGCAAGGAAAGCTCCTCCCTCTCCACCACAAAATCAAGCATAGTAGCTTCCTCCCTCCATGATAGTTCTACCATACGTGCAAGAGGAGCACATTAGAATGGCAGCAACAGTTTGCATACTACAGACAAACAACAATGGCCTCCTTCCCAAGAAGTAGTAGCTCCAATAGAACCTCAACTCTACCCAAAATTGGTATTCAATCGATAGATTGTTGATGGTGCCTGCATGGGTATCTAGCACCTTGTTGAGTTGGCAGCACAATCGTCCACAGAGTACAACCGCTAAATGCAGGGTAATCAATGAGTAAAGGTGGCCAAGCCGAATGATCTACTCCAACAAGACAAGCTCAAGGGAGTTTGATACCCAAATACACCAAGGTCAATGATTACAAGCAATGTGCACATGGAAGGAGTATAGCTCAAGCAGAATGCATCAATTTTATGAGGAGAAACCTATGGGCAAGTTTATTCGAGCATGTTTTTCAAGAGATTTAAAAAATTATATTTCTTTAGGAAACATGGTTTTTACACTTTTATTTTCACTAGAACTAGATCCCTTTATCATAAAAATATATAAAATTATCACTCATTCAATTTTACATAAGATAAATTTTCTTCTTCATAGACATCCTTTGTACCCCTGTTATTAGCTTTAAAAAGTGTTGAAAAATAATTCCTTTAAGAAATATCCCTCATAATCACTTTCAATGTAATAATATTATACATATATAAGTACTTATCAAACACATTTATATCAATATCACAAGAGCTTTCTACTAGCATAAATAACAAGATATTTATGGATATCTTTCTAAAAAGTTTAAATTACTATAAATAAGTATTGACTTGGGCTTATATATCACTCTCATAAAATACATGTAATATTTAATACTATATATGCAAGATTTTCCAAAATACAACCCCAAATATGTGCTCAAATGGGGTTTTTCGATCAATTTGAGTGGCTGATGGATGTGAAAGTTATGGCACTTTTAAAAGTGATGTCCATGGTAGTTTCGCTTGTGAAACTACCTTGGAAGACCTACTTCAAAGGGGTTTTGCTGGTGAAACTACCTTGATGGCTTGCTTCAATGAGATTTCTTTGGATAAACCCTTTCATGAGCCTCGGTTCAGGGAGGTTTTTCAATGTCACCCCCTATTAAGTAAAATTTATAAGAAGGATCATAAGGGAATTTTCATAGAGAAGTATATTCTACATGTGGGCTTCTTCAAAAGCAATCCCATTATGTTACTCACCATTCCCAAAGATTCATGTAAAGATTTGTGTATAAAATAGGCATTGCTATAATACTTTGCATATTTCTAAGTGAAATTATGTTTTGTTCCAATCTATTTTTGCCATATTTTTACATAGTTGGAAGCTTTTTTTTCTCGTCCCTGCTAAGCTTAGGGAGATTGATACCCAAATACCCTAAGCCCACCCCAAAGTCCAAAGATTCTAGGCAATGTGCACAGGCTGTATGTTCCAGCTACCCCCGCGCGGAACAAGGAGGTGTAGGAACAAGGAGATGCACACTTCTGGACAATGAAGAGTGCACGCGCCTTGCACTGTTTAGCTCCACATCCATAGGAAATAGCAACACTAATGCCCCGAAAGAATACATCTCAAACTCAGGGAGTTTGTTCCCCAAATATTCTGAAGAAAAGGCTTCCCAGCAACATTCAGGATTACCTTTGAGTGTCTCACAGAAGCCTAGCCTTATTAGTCCAGGTTTTGAACCGCATTTATGAGATTGGAACCCAAACAGGTGAAGGTGTGAGGGCGCTCAGGGAGTTTGAGCCCCAAATCACCCGAGCCTAGGAGTGGCGATGCTAACACAAGGGCTATTTGGGAACCGGTTAGGAACACCTCCTAATACCAGGTTTGTCCCAAGTGCTTTAATATGGTTAACACAAGCGCTATTTCCGCTAGTAGGGAGAGTCAGTAAGAATAGCAATATGCCTTGGTGCCCTACGAGCCCGAGAGCCCATGGTTGTAAAGTGAGGGAGAGTGCTAAAAAGGAAAAGGGTTGGCCCTCCCTTCAAAAGGTGACTTGTATAAAAGGCCAAATGTTTGACTTTGGTCTTCATTGTTGTTTGCACAAGTTCGAATACAAGCTCCCTCTTCTCTCCCAAGAGAGTGTTTTGGGTGTTCTTTTGTTTCCATGTCACTCTATCCCCCTTCACTCCCTTCTCCTTCTTCCCTTCCTCCTCCCTCGTCCCCTCCTTCTCCCTCTCCCCTCCCCTCTTCCTCTTCCCTCTTCCTCACGTGAAACCACATTGCAACAATCCGGAGGCCACTTGGGTGACACTTGCAGATGGCTCGTGCTATGCATTGCTCCCACAAGGAACTGTAGTCAGGAGTGGAAGCTCCATTGGCATATCTTCAACTACCCCACGACACGTGAGTCACTGCTGAGACCCATCACATTTTTGGCACCGCTACCGGGGAGAAAATGTATGCTTTTACATTTTCACTTGTCTCCCTTTGTTATATTCCCATTGTACAAGTTTTCAAGCTTACCTTTGAGCTTTTTAGTGGAGTTGTAGGAGAGAAGAGAGGTGGAAAGAGAGAGAGAGGGAGAGAGAGAGAGAGAGAGAGAGAGGATGGAAATCTATTTTTTCATGTAGGAATGCCATTTTTGAGCTTGGGAAGGTTGTTTTGGATGCTTTTTGGTGTTTCAAGTTGGTAGAAACTTAGTAGGCTCGATTGCTAAGGTGTGTGCAGTCTAATCACCTCAAAAAACAACAAAACTAAGGATTTTTGTCAAGTTTTGAAGTAGTTTCATGTTCTAGAACTTTCCTTTTCTAAATTTTTGCATTTTGACTTCCAAAAAGTGTTTGTTTTCAAGTTTTATTTCATGTGGTGCTATAGTGGTTCCCCACCATCCATTGCTAGACGAGTCATTGACTGGCTCAGAAGAATTTTGCCAAATGGTCCACTGCCAGAAGAAAGCACTTCGAGCTATGCTTAGCCCACCCTATGTCCTAGTTGGGGTCTGGCAGCTCGATTTCAAGCCTGCACTCGTTTGTATGACCCCGTCTAGAAACCTCATCTAGTTCAGAAGAAACAGAGAGTCTTGAAGGAGTGATGCAAGACCCCACGGGTCCAAGGGCATCGAAAGCCCCCTTCACGAGTGTAGCCTCTCCCAACTCTCCTGCACCTTCAATTGCATCCAAGCTTAGAGGTACGTTCTCTAACATGTTCAGCCGCGTAGGAAGAACAGAGTCGACAGACATGAAGAACCCCTTTGCCGGCATGTCCGCAGGAAGGGAAGGCTAGCAACATACAGTTCTTAAGCCACAAACCGGGACAAAGACTACTTTTGCCAATCTAGGTTCCTCTACCTATGCCAGACCCCCCCAATGGGAGAACATGGATGATGAAGATTCATGGATGAGGGAACTCCATAGACAAGACCCGAGTTGAGGGGATATTAGAAACTTCCAAGGTAGAATGCCTTATGACCCTCTAACCACTCTGGCCCCACCAGCCTTCACCAACTTTGGAGCACCGTATCGCATGGAACCAATGTCACCATGCCCTAGGACCCCCCACCTCTGGGAGTCCGTCCCTTCCTGTCTATATCAGTTGCACCAATGAACGTAGGCATGGGTACTTCTATTCCAATGCCGACACCAGCAACTACATGGACACCACCACCTGGGCTAGGCCTAAGGCCAGCACTGCGACCCGTCAGGCCCATAGCAACACCACCTCCACTAGCTACTCAAACGATGCTGACTACCGAGGCAATGCGTATTTTAGTGAACACCCTAGGAAGGGGGGCAACACCACCACCACCCGCCCCAGTGTTCCCTGCAGGGATGGCAAATCCCTCGAGAAGCCGTCCCATAGCCATTTCCAAGCTGATGACCAAGTTTCTCGGAGAAGGAGACCGAGTCTCTCACGTGGAAAGGTTCGAGCAGATTTGTGAAGCCTTTGGTGCACCAGGTGACCTTGAAATGGCCAATGCATTTTGGACAGCAAGGCAAGTCAATGGTATAGGGCTCTCATCCCAAAGGAAAAGATCAACTGGGAGACATTGAGAAAGGCTTTTATTGTGGGATTCGCTCCCAGCGGCCATAAATGGAGCCTGATCAACTAGCTATATGGGGTAAAACAAAACGACAAAGAATCCCTGAGGGACTACCTTGCAAGGATTAAGCACCTCAATGCCCATTGTGAACCCTATGAGGGAATGAGCGACAAACAACTATTGCCACGCTTCCTTATCGGGCTAGCAGACCCAAAGTTGCACGACCATCTCATGGTGATGAACCCCACCTCCTTTGATATATGTAGTAAAGTGGCCATCCGTATATGTGACAATATGATAGACAAAGTGGATTCAGACAAGGCCTCAGCCCCCTCCAAAGTAGCCCCATCAGTTAGGTCCTCAAGTGTAGAGTCAAGCAAGAAGAAGGCTAACAAGCCTAAAAGCTTGGATATGAGTGAGTTGGCCTCCACTTTGTTGGAGCAGCTAGGTCAGCAATGGAGAGAAGGAACCTCCAAAGAGGTGCCAAGCAACCCCCACTTGTTTCCATGGAGAGACGATGTCTGGTGTGGGGTATGCAATGGCAACCACCCCTCCAATGAGTGCCTACACCTAAGGGCAAGGCTAGCACTCTACTGTGCACATTGCCATAGGTGGGGAAACCATGATACCTCCCAATGTTGTTTTTCGAGGTCCCTTCCCCAACCCATGTATCAAATGTGACACCCATTGTCCCTACTAGCCCCACCCAACCCCCAAATCCTACAAGGTGACCCTGTAGCTAGCTCTAGCCCCAGTACCATGCGCAGCTAGCTCCGCTACCTCCACCCATACTAGGCCCACAACCCCTGCTACCTCACATCGCTCTAGTCAATCAAGTGTTGGTTGAAGAGTTGCCCAACGATTGGGAAGAAACAGATCCTGATCATGGACCTCATGATTATTACCCTTATGAGGCAGGGAGTGGAGCCCTGGCTCACTACCTCTTGCCATAGGATCAACAAGTCCCTGTATTCTAGACTGCCCCTATAAATGCAAGGGCAACAATTCTGAACTCAATTGCTCAGAGGCCTCTGCTCCAATGTTATACCTGCCAAGGTCCCCATAGAGCAAGTGAATTCCCCTACCGAGGCACTTCGAACCCGCCGGTGTCTTGTTTCAAATGCCAAGGTTCACACTTCTTAATCTGTCCATACAAGGACACCGCCCCAACCACAACCAACCCCACACCCTTGTGCGCCAGATGTGGCACAGAGCATCTATTTCAAGACTGTCCCACAAGAAGGCCAACCTTTCCACTCACCCCGCCAAAGAGCACCAGCCTCAATCTGCTTAGCATCAAGCAAGGCCATGTAGCCACAGTGCCACTACAAGTCATTACAAGGATGCAGGCCAAAGCACTAGGCAAGGCCATGAAGAAGCTCACCAAGAAGGGTAAGGTATCCCGTTGCCCAGTCCTGAGATTCTTCTACAGCCTCTAACTTGTTCCAAGAAGGCCATTCGAGTAGGTGACAGTTTTGGATCAGGTGTTCATCCAGGACCAACTGTTCTGATGAGGAGACAGCTACCCTTGCCACCTCCTCTGCTTTCGAACAATCTTTCATCCAGGGTGACCCTGAGGTACCCTTAATTCCAGAAGTAAATAAACTAATGCAAGATCAGGGCCTGGGCATCGGCACCCACCTATAAAGAGACCTACCTTGACCCCGGTCTTAGAGAAGCAATACATAAAGGATGCCCAAAACCTAGTCCGTGAGTGACAAGATAAGTTCGAGCATTGACTAAAGGCTAGTAGGGGGTTAGACACTATCCATCCAGCCCACCTAATGGGGTATCGAGGGACAAATTTGCTCAAGGTTCCAGAAAGAGTGGAGGAAGAGGAACACCTCAGCTTGGAGCAGTCAGAAGCTCCGGATCTCATGCAGAAGATGTTCCAAGAAGACCCAGTGCTACAGAATCTCCAAGATGAAGGAGACCTGTATGGCTTCAATGACATGTTGTCCATGGATGAAGAAGCTTCACCAAAACCCTACGACGATGCTGGGTTAGCTTCCTTCCTATCTATAGAAGTGAAAATTCTGATCACATCTCTACTAAGAGGAAATCCCATCCTATGGTGTGATCTATCCAATTGGATGAACAAGCCGTTCCTACCTCCACAGCCCTAGCCATCCCTAGGCCCACCAACCAATCAATGCTAGATAAGGGGTGGAACCTACCCAAGATTCCCATCAACAAGCTAGGCCAGTATTTCGAGGGTGATGACACAAACGCCTCAATCCCCATAGTCTACCAAAACCAAAATGTAGAAGCCATCCTAGATGGGGGATCAGGAGTGAGTGTCTGCACCAAGGAATGCTAGGAAAAATTTGGGGAAAACTCACACTCAAGCAGACCCATCTAGTAGTAAAGCTAGCTGATGGAGGAACCGCTGAACCTCGAGGAGTATTGACTGGCATAAACATTAAGGTGTTTGGATTCACGTACCCTATCAGGTTTGTGGTCATGGACTTCACTCGACAGCTCGGATATGAAGCTATCCTAGGCAGACCCTTCTTGCGAATGTCCAAACTCATGCATGACTGGCGTAATGTGATAATATCTACTTGCGACACAAGGAGCAAACCATGAGAGTGGACCTACATACCTATAAGGCCCACTTGTTGTCAGGACACCTCTTTATTGTCTGACACCACCGCCCAAACCACCTCCGTGAAGCTATTCCAACCCTGTGACAATGAAGAGGAAGAGAAGGAGTCTGATGACTTCTGGTATGTACCTCCCCCCGAGCCAAAATTATTATAGAACTGGATGCACAACTTAGCTGACATAGATGTCCCAAAAAGAGTAAGGTTTCAAATCACCACCCCAGAGCTCGAGAGTCTGACCTCGGTGGTTCCCCTAAGGATGTTCAATATTTTCAAACTATGAGAGTAAGCAACAAAACAATAAGGGTAAAAGCAGATCTTCACTAGCTGACCTATGTAGGCACCACAACCGCCCACCACGAGTTCTCCTCTAACTGGGGAAAAAGGTACCATTCAAGATCACAAGATCTTATACCAACAGGTTAAAAGATCTTGAGAGGACGGTTGTTCCCAAGGATATGATGGACCGCCAGCCCCAAACAAGGAAGTAAACTTAGCCCTGGAAGGCCAGGACCCACAACCCGTATTTGTCACCAATGACCTCACTCCCAATGAGGAGAATGCCTTAATAGCTCTCCTATAGGAATATAAGAATTGCATGGCCTGGAAGTACACGGACATGAAAGGAGTACCTACTGTAGTAGTGCAGTGTAGTAGTGCACAGCATACAATCCCCATATTGGATGATGCCAGGCTAGTATGGCAATGCCCCTATCCTATGAATCCTAAATATGATTTCATAGTGAGGGAAGAAATCCAGAAACTCATAGATGCAGGATTCATCGATGAGATCTAGCATACATACTAGGTATCACCCATTGTGATAGCCCTGAAGAAGATTGGACCACTACCCCTTGCCATTCACAAAACATGTTCTAGAAAGGGTAGCCAGAAAGGAAGCTTATAGCTTCCTAGATGGATTTTCAGGTTACAACCAAGTCTCAATTGCCCCCCAAGATCAACATAAGACCACCTTGGCAACCAAATGGGGATTATGTGCAACCAGGGTTATGATATTTGGTTAAACCAATGCCTTAGCTACTTTTCAATGTATGATGATCACGGTATTCAAGGAATACCTTAGGGACTTTGTGGAAGTCTTCTTGGATGATATCTATGTGAACTCGAAATGGGATGCCCACCTGAAGTATCTCAGGCTCATCCTGGAGAAGTGCCACTTATACCGCATATCCCTCAACCCCCTTAAGTGCCAATTTTGGGTCAAACATGGTGTCATCCTAGGTCACATAGTGTCTCGGAATGGAATCTCTACGGACCACAATAAAATCAAACTCATTTTGGAGTAACCACCCCCCACCAACGCTAAGGGAGTTCAACGATTCACTAGCCACATGGGCTATTACCGGGGATTTATTCTGTTATATGCCAACATAGCCCGCCCATTATACAAACTGCTAGTATCCTTGAGTGGACCGAAGAATGCCAAACATCCTTTGAAACCCTCAAGCTAGCTCTAGCAACCACCCAAGTATTGAGGTCTCCCGACTGAAATTTAATATTCCACGTCCACATTGATGCCTCTAACTTTGCCATTAGATGAGTGTTAGCTCAGTCGAGGAGCATAATTTGGATTACCCGGGATACTTTGCGAGCCGTCAACTAAATGAGGTTGAAGTTAAATACACCACCACCGAGAGAGAGGGTCTTGCCATGGTCTATGCAATTAAGAAATTTAGGTGCTACTTATTAGTAGCTAACAAGTTTGTCTTCTTCGTGGACCATCAAGCACTACTATACTTGGTCAACGAACCCTGCATGACAGGATGCATCACTAGGTGGATGCTGATCCTGCTAGAATTCAACTTTACCGTTGTTGTACGCAAAGGCAAAACCCATGATCTAGCCAACCACCTTTTGTGAGGATCCCTAATGGTCGAAGCTCTAACAAGAGTAGAAGATGATCTCCTTGATGTTTGCCTCTTCTTCCTCAATGTCATTCCAGAATGGGCTGTCGAAATCGGCCACTACTTGGCCAACAGACTACCCCTAGGCCAAGACCTTAAGAAGGATAGAGCTCGTAAACTCATTAAGGATGCAATGTCATATCAGCTCTGATAGGAGGCCAACTCTACCACATGGGTAATGATGGCATACTGTGAAGATGCGTATGCAAACATGAATACATCAAAGTGCTTGAAGAAGCCCACTCAGGAATCGCAGGCTGCCATTTTACCGCTGAGGTTACAGCACGTAAAGTGCTGCAAGCTGGTCTCTGGTGGCAACGCTCTTTGGAGATGCAGTCGAATTCGTCAAACGATGTGACCCCTACCAGTGCATCCAAATCCCACACAAGGTAGACATGATGCCCTTGACCAAGATCCTGGCTAACCAACCCTTCGAGAAGTGGGGCATCGATTTCATTGGTCCCATAAGTCGAGTCGCTAAGGGGACCGGGGCTTGATACATCATCCTAGCCATCGACTACTTCACCAGGTGGGTAGAAGGAAGAGCCACGCTAAAGGTTGAGGCAAGATCCACTGCCAAGTTCTTATATGAACAAGTCATCACGTGGTTTGGATGCCCGTTGGAGTTAGTTAGTGACCGAGGAACTCACTTCCTCAACGAAACCATAGCAATCCTAACAAGTAAATTTATGATCATTCATAGGAAGTCAACGCCATACTACCCCAGAGCAAATGGCTTGGCCGAAAGCTCCAATAAAACTTGTTGTAAGATTATCACATGTACGATAGAAGCCAGTCGTACCGACTGGGCACATAAACTCATAGCAACGTTATAGACCTACAGGACCTCCTATAAGGTTTGCAACACATTGTACCCTCTTCAAGTTAGCTTTTGGGGTAGAGGCAATAATGCCAATGGAGTATGTAGTGCCTAGCCTCCATCTTGCCATAAAGGAAAGACTCACAGAAAATGTGCCAGCCAAAAGGATAGTCAACCTCGAAAAGCTAGAAGAGACAAAAGTGGTTCGACCACAACCTCAAGAACAAGGACCTAGTAGAAGGAGACTTGGCACTCCTGTACAATGTCCACAACACCAAACGTAAGCTTAAGTACCGAGGTATGGGTCCTTGCCACGTAGTTTGGGATCACCCCCCAAGGGGTGTGCCGAATAGCCACCCTTGATGGGATAGAAATGGATGGCTACCTAAACATAAGTAAATTGAAAAGATACTACAGACCACTCACGATCTCCACCCTTCAAGCCGTGCATAGAGAAAAGGAGCTCAAGGTAGAGTGGCCAAGATGAAGCGCTAGGCCATCAAGGAAGCCAAAACCTATAATACTAAGATCTGACAATGCAAACAAATGACCCTTTTTAAGGCAACGATTGAACAAATGCAACCAATGGATGAACTAAAAATAGAGCCAGCTAGGGTGCTTATTCAGCTACAGGTACTGCACATGTGCATCAAGGCACTCGTGAACCCAGGAGCGAGCCACAATTTCATCTCCAAAGAGGTATGGGAAAAGCTACAGGTACCCCTAGCCCTCACCATCGCCTCAATAAGAGCTATAAACAGCCAACTTTTGCAAACCTTGGGTTATGTAAATCTAAGTCTAATGGTTGTTCGCCAAGCTATGGATGTACGCTGTTATGTTCTCCCTACAGAAGCCACCAAGGAGCAAATTATTCTAGGAAGAATCTAGTGCTACGCTGTCAACTGCCAAATCAACTGGCGTGCCCGAACTGCTTCGCTTACCAATGGTGGTCAAACGGCGATAGTCCCATTGTGTAGACCAAGCCCCCCTCTTCGGCCCCAACCTCACTGATTCACGACAATGAAACGAGGCAACAAAGCCAACCAGAAGCCCCAACCTCCACTAGCACACCGCTCAAAGGCCCAGCTCAAAAGGAGAACAAAGCTCGCCGCAATGGTAAACCAATGCCATTGCACACTCAACCCCCACTACCATCCTCCGCTCAAGAAATCCAGGAGCTGCAAGTACAAGATGCTATCCTCTGCGAGCAACATCACTTTGATTGGAACCGACGTTCTGAAAATGATAATGCCACAACAGCAGCTTCGGTCACCTCAAGATTGCTTCCCCCACACACATTCACTACCCAGAGAAAGCCACGCCCGCACTTCATCCATCGCCACGCATCACCAACAGTTTGTGCAACACCGCCCACTTGGGTGACCGAGGCAACAAAGTCGCCTCGATCTAGAAGAAGACATTGCAAACCCCAAAGGCGATGAAGGTAGCACCACAAGAACCTGTGTCCTCCCAGGATATAGCACCATAAGAACCTGCCAGCGATCTGAACACAACAAGCCAGCCTCAAGGTACTACATACGTAATGGTGCCACGAGCAGTCCAACTCAACACAAGCATCACAACCACTAGTCAAGAAACTCCATAGGAAGCGAATTCCACCCCACAAAGAGTTACACAAGAACCTCGCCTTGGAAATGGACACTCCAAGTCGGATCCCGCAACCACAACAAAGTTCGACACAAAGGTGCCTCTGGCATCCAAGGTAAGGCATAAGCTGGACGCATACTCTATATGGCTCCTCACTCGCTATGCTATCGTATGGCACCCGCCTCCACTGCATTCATCATAATCATCACATCTAGGTCTAGGTGAGTCAGTACGGTAGGCATCTCACCTGACGCACCAGCAGCACACTAGTCTTTGTCGAACACACCGCACATGCACACATGGTGTTGTCGCCATCCAAAACAGCATCGCTAAGTCACCATTTGAGTACCACGCCGACTATGGCCTAAGATACTCCATGCCGATCGTCGCCATCAAATTCAGCACCAACCGTCGCCATACCAGTATACCGTCGATCGGGGGGATACAAATCTATAAAAGCAGGCCTACCCCGCTGGGTCGTCGCCATAGCTATTGCAACAAAACTCTGTCAAAATTTATCTAGAAATCTGACATTTTCCTACCCACTTCTCCATTCCCCACCAGCAAATTGAGGTCCTCCTGTTCTTCCTCATCCACCGATTCCCTCATCGCGCAACTTCCACTTCTGTTTGCCATGGAGTCTGAACATGACTTTTTTGAATTCGAGGCTCACTTGGGTCTCCACCCTCACCACATTACAGAGGCCACTGGCCCATCAGATTCTCAAAGCACTCCCTCAGCCACAATTTGAATGCCGACTGAAATACCCATGGAGGACTTACAAGACGAAGAAACCTCCACTAGACAGGCTACTCAAGAAGAGCCACAGCAAGCATGCCCCCCATGAAAACACAAAAGCACACCCTGGCACCAACTGCTGGAGAGTACAAGATCGTGAATTCACAAGTGCACTCACCATTGGGAGAAGCATGGCTCCAAGAGCTAGGTGATCCACTCGCACTTTCCTTTCGAGGGTTGGGACTACACCCTCCACTACCACACCACAGTAGCACATGCCGCTCTCAAGGATCCAACAGTCATGGAAGTCCTTAACTTTTTAGGCTTGGGAAGGGTAGCAACCCATTTCCCATGCCACTTGGACATGATGCTGCTGGCAGAATTTCTCAAGACATACGATAGCAACACCAACATTGGTGTCTTACGTGACGCAACCAGCAATCCCCACCACTACCAAATCAATTAAGACATGGTATTCAACTTGCCAATGGTGGCAAAAAAATATTCCAAGCAAAAGAAGAAGCTCGACTCCCTAAAGACAGTTTGTCCCTACAACCACCCAAGTGCAGAGGCTGCATCCAGTTCACCACCATCTACGAGCCCAAGGTAGAACACCTAGCAAGAGCCCTGCAATGGCTCACTCAAGTGAAGCACACGGACCATCATCAATCCGTTGTGCCCAATATCTTGCTGAGAATGGTGAACTTTCGAGAGACGAACTAGGCTAACTACTACTGTAGATCTCAGCACGCATGGGGACGTCATCAGCAATCCCATGTTGTACATGTCGATCCTCTATTACCTAAAAAGTCAGCATCCGCTGATCAGCTTCGAGCTCACTGAGAAATCTACCATCGGTCCCATACAGATCGAGCAGGAAGAGATAGAAACAAGGCCCAAGAGAGCAAGGACAATGCCAAGTGCCACTCCACCCACCCAGGTGCAATCGGAAGCCACTCAACCAATATGAGGAAGGCCAGTTGCATGAATTCGTGCAACAACAACTACACATGTAGTAGTTAGGTCCTTAAGATAAGGGCAAACAAGTGCAAGGAGGGCCTATTCTCATTGAAGACCTCCAGGGTGATGACACCATCGAAATCGGCCTCCATACAAGAGCCGAAACTACACCGACAACCCTCACTGCACCCTTCGTCTTAGTCTCCACCACCCCTCAAGAGACAGCATCCTTCACCACAAGCACCTCATCCACGCCATGGGTAGGCCTAGTAGAGGCCATACAATTTTGCAGCACACCCCAATACAAGGCAATGGGAGGCTATAGCCATTTGATGGCAAAATAGTTGTCATGTGCCAACGTCATGGAGATGAACCTCTTTGAAGCCATGGCACAACTGCTACAAGTCGCCCACATGATCGTACGGAGGAGGCAAGAGCAAGCCTCACAACTCTCCTCCAATCTCGTCCAAGCCTAGCTCTCAGCACAGGAAAGCCCATCGACAATGGTCACAGCTCAAGCAATGGGCCATGCCGCACTAAATCAAGCCAATGAATATCAGACTAAGGTGGAAGAGCTCGAGCTCACTCTGACGAAAGTCAAAGTTGACCTCACCACCAGTGAATCCCTGGTCCAAACGTTTATGGAATAGGTGGAAAAAGCAGAATCAGCCCTACGCATGATGTTGGAGCAGCAAGCATAAGCAGAGCAATGGTACGCCCACACCCAGGAGACCCACGACCAACAGATCTACTCCCTATAGGATCTCCTGGCACAAGAGAGGAGCCTCACGGTCTCCCTCCAATAAGAAATTGAAAGACAGCATGCCATTGGCCACTCAAAGGAGTCAGGGTTGGAAGACCACGAGCAGCAGGAGTTCAGAATGTACCAGGAGGTGTCTGCACAGTTAGCCACGTATACACTTGCACCACGCACCATCACCCAAACCTTGCAAATGCACTTCAATGCACTCCACGCACAAAACCTTACGTTCCACCTGAACCTCACTACTCCACTACCGCCTAACGCCCTTCAAACTATTCTCCGTCGCAATCCCGACCACTACCGCCCCATCTTAGCCATATCTTATTTTTCTCTTGACCTTCAGCCCACCTCCCTATCTCTTCTCCGCCCCTTCGATCTCCAAACCCTATCCGCCCATCCCATTCTTTTTAATTTTCAAGGTTGGTGCCGCTCACTGAGTCCCTTAATTATCTTGCAGACGATGAAGTGATGCAACTCACAGCCCAAGGATCTCACGCCATGGATCTACACTCCCAAAAGTCTGCATGCAGACATAACTTGGATGTAGACCTACGGCCGAGCCTTAGCAGTCCAAGCTCAAGGACACCTTCCAGCCTACCAGACCACCACCTACCAACCCCTCGGAATAATAATACTCTTTAATCAGGTGCTACAAGCTCTCCAAGACTCACTTGAGTCCTCGGTAAGCAATTTTGAAACAATTCAAGTAGCATACCCTGAGGAAATAACTGAGTACAAAGAACAAAATGCAATCACCCTCTTTCATACCACCACCCCCCCTATAGATATTCCATTATCGCCTCCACTAGATCCCACCCAACCCACCCAACAAGCTGGCCAACCTCCTCTCCCTCAGACAACATTGCCCGAGTACTCGTCCAATGCCTCCAACACCACCATTGCACGTCCATCACCTCCAATGCTCCAGTCGACGTCCCTGACGAGGCCTTCAACATGTTGCTCAAAGAAGCACATTTTGTACAAAGCACCAATGCCGTGACTCCTATCGGCCCCTCAAAGACAGAGCCAATGTCGCTTGCCGATGAAAAAGCTCCGCCATCCCCACCACGGTCTCCTCCTGAGGATGTTCATTGGCATCCAGACTTGCAGTCCTTCCAAGAGTTATCGGATAGTGTACTAATACACCATTGGAAGCACCAGCTCGAGGGCTCCAACCTCCACCTCTACGAAATTCTTGAGGTGCACCCTCTCACACAGCTCATGGCCAACAACTAGCGCCACATGCATCCCAAGTGCACAAGAGGAGGATACAACCTCGCCCCCGATGCTCCCATCCCCACGATCGATGCAGATGCTCGTCTACAACCGAATTGGCAGCTCCCATTTTTGAAGCTAGAGAAATTTTGGCGCTACTACCATAGCGCACCCATCGATCATCGAGTCCACCCACTCTACATGCCCATGGAACAATGTTGGACTTGAGCCGCCTTTTGACCTCTCCAGCAACAGGACCCCAATGTTTTGTATAATTTTCCTAAGTACAACTTCCCAAAACAAATGACGCAGGAAGGTTTTTACTTTCGCCTCCAGTCATTCAACGACACCTACAGCTTCACCCCAGATCTAGTCATCGTCGCCGCCATCCATTTCAATTGCCTCATCCTCTTACTCCTCCACGATCTTCCCACCCACAGCCGCACCATTGATGATCGCATTCACAGTCTGACCAACTAGATTGTCTTCAACTCTGACGTTGGTCCAGCTCAATTCCAAGACCTCTCCCTCTACCTTTGAGTCTACAATCTCCACGAGCATCACCTTCACACTTACAAGGATATGCATGCCACGCATTTTTGGAAGTACCACTTGTACCTCGCTCACCTCACATCTAGATAGCTGAACCGGTACACAATCCTATAGTCAATCCTCTCCACCACCCTCCTCCAACGCGGCTGACCCGAGGACGGCAGATTAGCAACAGGAAAGGGGGCATGTTAACATCCACAGAGTACAACTGCCAAATGCAAGGTAATCAAAGAGTAGAGGTGACCAAGCCAAATGATCTACTCTAACAGGACAAGCTCAAGGGAGTTTGATACCCAAATACACCAAGGTTAATGATTACAAGCAATATGCACATGAACGAGTATAGCTCAAACTCAAGGAGTTTGATCCCCAAATACCCTAAGCCTACCCCAAAGTCCAAAGATTCCAAGCAACGTGCCAAGGTTGTATGTTCTAGCTACCCCCACCTGGAACAAGGAGGTTTAGGAACAAGGAGATGCACACTTCTGGGCCACAAAGAGCGCATGCACCTTGCACTGTTCAGCTCCACATCCACAAGAAATAGCAACACCAACGAAAATAGCCCCGAAAGGTTCCCCAAATATTTCGAACAAAAGGCTTCCCAGCAATATTCAGGATTACCTTTGAGTGTCTCACGAAAGCCTAGCCTCGTCACTCCAGGTTTTGAGCGGCATTCATGAGGTTCGAACCCCAAACAGGTGAGGACCACCTCCTAATACCACGTTTGTCCCAAGCGCTTTAATATAGTTAACACAAGTGCTATTTCCACTAGTAGGGAGAGTCGGTAAGAATAGAAATATGCCTTGGCGCCCTATGAGCCCAAGAGACCATGGTTGTAAAGTGAGGAGAGTGCTTGTAAAGTGAGGGAGAGTGCTAAAAAGGAAAACGGTTGGCCCTCCCTTCAAAAGGTGACTTGTATAAAAGGCCAAATGTTTGACTTTGGTCTTTATTGTTGTTTGCACAAGTTTGAATACAAGCTTCCTCTTCTCTTCCAAGAGAGTGTTTTGGGTGTTCTCTTGTTTCCATTGTAGTGCCTTTGTGGTTGTCACTCTATCCCCCTTCACGCCCTTCTCCTTCTTCCCTTCCTCCTCACTCCTTCTCCCCTCCTTCTCCCTCTCCCCTCCCCTCTTCCTCTTCCCTTTTCCTTGCGTGAAACCACATTGCAATAATCCGAAGGCCACTTGAGTAACACTTGCAGATGGCTCGTGCTATGCATTGCTCCCACATGGAGTAGCCAGGAGTGGAAACTCCATCAGCATATCTTCAACTGCCCCATGACACTGAGACCCACCACAATTGCACATTCCTGAACCACCATGGTATCCGGCACTCTCCAAGTTCACCCAAATACATGTGCAATCGGGCCGCTCTTTGCCACCTAGTGTCACCATATCCACCAGTAGTGCCAAATCTTCTAACCATTATGCCTCGCCATAGCAAGTGCCTCCACAACCGGCTAGTAGCCCAACAAGCTGACAGTGCAGAGTTGGAGATCACCGAGTGACACTCGATCTTTTATGCAACAAGTGTTGGCGTTTCTCTAGCGGGAGCAGAGCGGGAGCAGATAGCATATACCATTTTCCCTCTCGCAAATCCATGTGTTCTTGGTTCGTCTTTGGTTACCGACCTGTCTACTACTAAAAGCCCTCCTAGTTCCCTTGCTTAATCCTTCAACGATTGGTTAGCTCTAGAACAATGCAAATGAACACACCATGATGTGTAGTCGGAATCTCCTCCTCACTCCCACAGATATACCATGATATGTAGTCCAAAGGGGAATGGTAAGAGCATCTTCTAAGTCATGAGGAGAACGGTATGAAGGCACTAGCTCATAAGCCTTCTTGACAGATTCTCCTTCAACAAGCATCTTCTGAGTCATTATTTGGGTTCTCAGTCTTGGCTATGCCGTAAATTGATGTAATTTCTTCTTCCATCAACCTTGTTGTCAATATAGATTTAGCTCCCCTTTAAGGCATCTGACTCTCCTTAAGCCTTGTCGATTCTCGGTTTTTCAACCATTCCCTTGGGGGTGCCAAAGTGTTAACCAATCCAACCACCCCGATCAAGTAGGCGTTCTAATAACAATGGTAGGTCCGACCATCACCCGACCACACCGATTAGGTAGGCGTTCCAGTAACACTAGCAGGTTCAATCATTCGCAGCCACCCTACCTCTGGCAGAGCCTTTAAAGCGTAGTCAAGAGGGTAGCCGTTTTTCAATATGGTGGCACCACTGGCTATTATGGCACTGCCTAGATGACCATTGCCGTTTCAAGATATGGCAGTTAAGTCAAACCCCATGCACCTTACGATGACCGTTGGAGAAGGCACACCTTGTCCCTCTATGTAGTTATTATAAGTTGTTGATTTCAAACTTCTGAAACACAAGTGATATTGCTACGTCAAGACCCATTGGTTGAGTCATAGCAATCTACGGGGGTACTTTGAGCATTGTATTCTTCAAAGTTTTGCATTCTGGCTTCCAACCCTTGTTGTTTTTCCTTTCTTTATTATTGTTGTGGTATGTTAAGTACTATATCGACGCGTTTGATTCAAGCGGCCCGTTTTGATTCTGTATTGCTTAATGCCCGCTTGCTTCGTTTCCCAGCTTGTGACTGTAGTTTAGACAAAACATTGTATTGATACGATCGGTTAGCGTGGTAGACAAACCATTGTTAACAAAACTAATAGATAGTTGCATGGCTAGGAGTTAGTCTACTGGTGCTACCAAAGCCCTAAAGCTACGTTGTGGCTTATGTGCTGCCCTATTTTTTGCCTCCAATAGAACTGCATCTGAAGCAAGGTTTTGCAAATTGTGCGGCATAGTTGAGACAAGCAATTTAAAAGACATGATGATCTGCTGGGAGGGTTACATGGAGGATGTCGCAATAGGTGATATGGAAGACTACCTATGCCATGTCAAGCATGTGCTTCGCTATTTGGAATCTGGGCAGGGCATGTTCAACTTGACAAACTTGATGAAGGCTAGAAAAAGCCTAGTCAAATTGCACATATCCGAATTAAGAATTTGCTTGCAGCTCTTGCTTTAGAGAGGTTTTGGGTAGGTGAAGTTGAGGGGACAACATATGCTTGTCATGCACAAGCACTGCTCTAGGATGAGTGCTAAGAGAACCACCACAAAGGGTGAAAGAAATTGGAGCGGGAGAAAGGAGAAGCAAATCTAGGCTGTAGATGCATATGGAGCTTTTGAAATTAGTAGCGATTAGAGCTAGATACCAAAGCGAGGATTCATGTGGGAGATAATGAGATGATGAGTAGGGATTGACAAGATTGGGATCAATAGATGGAGCCATAAAAGCTTCGGGCATTGGGCAGGAACCACCTTGAAATTGCAGTTGACAGAAGAGCCTACTGTATTCAAATTTCAATCCCTACTTGAATCAATCTTTGAAAGTGTAGCCATTTTAATGGTGGACGGAAACGACTGGTTCAGAAGGTTGGAGATGGTGGATACAAAGGAAAAGGTAGCAGGACTACACGGGGAGACACGATGAAGCCCAGCGAGCAACCAGCCCAGCCAGCAGCCTCTCCAGCGCCAGCCTTGACGCGGGGAGCTGCTCTTAATCTAACGGTCGGAGTTGACAGTAGCCAGCTATATGTCCAAAGTTTCCACAACTGTAGCATTTGACATTACTCGTGTCAGTCTTTGCACTCTCCGACATTAAATTTCTTAGAGGAGTTCGTTCGTTTGATCCCAGCCAAAAAGTACAGAGAATCTACCTCTTCCTCTTGCTTGCCTTTGCACATCTCCTCTTCCAATAGTCAAGCACTAACAGCATCTTGTAGGAGCATTGCCAATAGTTATGACTAGAGTTTCCTATTCTAACGGCAAGCTATCCAACAAAGGGGAAACTTGGTCTTCCTGATTAATCGGGGCTCCCACTGCAGCTAATTCGTCGATGTAGACATGGATTTTCTCAATATGCTTTAGTTCGCTATCATCTCTTTTCATTTGCGCACTCATAAGCTGCATTTTGGGCTATCTTTGACTCATGGAAGATATTAGTTCGTAGATGGTAGTGAGATTTCCTGAGCGTCCTTGCATGGACGGATTTGGCAAGAAGTCCGTCCTCCAAGGCCCTTCAAATAGCAGACATGCCCTCACCATCTTTCTTCCTTACGGCCTCTTCACCTGCTTGGTCGGCATTTTTCATAGGTACCTTGACCTTGCCCGAAGTGAGTTCCTAGAGTCCACATTCCTTAGGTGCATCTCCATTCTCCACTTCCACATTTGGAAGTTTGTAACTGTCAAATGGTTTGACTCCTTTCCTCTCCACGTAATGGTTGTCGTGACCATTGCATTTGCAGCATTGCCATTAGCACCAGACGATCGCATAGTAGTCATCGTGACTATCGCAATTGCAGCATTGCCATTAGTACCAGATGATCTTGCCCTTGGAACAACCCCATTCACAGACTCCTAGCCATTGGTGGTGACTAACTTCAGTTCTCTCTCAAGCAAACTAGACTCAAATCCTTCAAACAAGGCTGAAACTAACCTCCTCGGATTCGGAAGCCTCACGCCCGCTTTGATACCATGAAGAAAACAGAGACAAGATTGCTAACAAAGAACAAATAATATGAAAGAACCAACCAGACATTGAAGGCATTCCATGTGTTTATTTCATACCAAGGTGGGTGGATTTATACAATGATGTGCTTCAATCAGTGTTCATTAATCGCCACGAAATTCCTGCATGATCCTTCAATCCCTAATTTCTAATGGCGTTCCTAATTCAAATATTGGCGGGCTGTCTGATGACAACTATACTTACATCATTTTATTACATCATGCCCGAGCTCGTGTCCTCTCCATCGCCATAGCTATGTTCCTTGCCTTTGTCCCTCACCCTAGCTCTGTTCCTCTACTCCTTTTCCATGCATCATACCCTCCCTAGTTATGCCTTTGCCTCCATCATCTACTCTATAATTCCAAACACAAACTAGCATTCATTACATAACCTCTCTAGGGAAGGCCTATAATTTGAATGAACTAACCTTGTTTCCTAGCCTACAGAAGTTTAGGAATTCTAAAACCAAAATAATGATACTTGGTTTGTTTTGGTTTCAAAATTCCTAACTTCATACAGCCTGGTCATGTAATGACATAGTAGGCTGAGGTGGTGGCCTATGCCATGTGTCAATGCTGAAGCAGGCTAAACTAAATATGGCATTGTGCCACGTGGATTATGTGTTGCTATGAGGCTATGTGTCGTGTGGTTGTGTTGTGCTATGCTGCTCTCTTTTGCTTGCTCTACTTGAGTCTGGTGTTCTGTGTTACCATGCTATGTGTCATATTGATAGCTTGTTGTAGTTTTGTTGTCTGTTGTTTGTGATGATGTGTTGTGCTCTGCTTGCTTCACATTTTTTTATTGCTTGCCATATGCTTCTTTGCTGCTTATTCTTTATTGTAGCCTAGATGTTGTCTATCATGTGCCAATTGTGGGCATGGTGTTTCTCTTTGCTTGTAGTAGTAGTCATTGTTTTTGTTGAAGGTGTGCATTTCTTCCTTGCACGTGTTGCTTGAGTTTGGCCTGTGTGTATGCGTTGAACTTTGCTTTTGTTGCTTGTTGCTAGGTCGAAGCTTTTCATGTTTAAGTGACATTGAGAGTCATGTATGCTGTAACTTTATAAATGTTTGCTTGCTATTGTTGTTTGATGCGACCACTATCGTGCATTAGAAGACTCCTTTTAACGTGCCTTGCTAGTATTGTATGCTTTACTCCTTGTTTGACAGTAGCTGTTAGCATCATTGCTGGTTGATTTGAGTTATTTCTAGCTATAGACTCTTATTGCTAGTTGCTTTTTTATAGTCTTTGCATCTATCTAACTTCATGTGGAACGTATTTCACCTATCAATGCCTTGTTTCACGAATCCTTAATGAATGGAATCTTTATTCAAAGGAGATGTTGGATGACACTTTCTTCTTGCATATGAGGAAATAGCCACTGCCTCTTGCCCATATGGGAAGTTGCATAATAAAATTCAATTGCCACTTCAATGTGTATCTTATGTATACGATTGCCAATCCATCGCTACGTAAAATTATGTGGGCACTCACCTTTTCTTTGGCTTGGTTGGCTCTCAAGTCTAGGGGTCTCTTGCATAGGCACATGGCATAGGCACATGAGGTAATAGTGTAGTTGTCGCCACCTCAGGAGAAATGAGCCGCCATTCAATGACTTCATACCTTAAGCTTGCAACTAGGTTTTGGACAGGCATCCTTTTCATCATGGAGCACATACCTACTAACTGCAAAGTGAACCTGAATCCTAGCATTTTATGAAATTTTTAAAGGAAAAAAGCGAATGAGTAAAAATTTAGACATGAGACACGACATAAGGTCCATTAGGACTCGATCCTCCCTATAAATGTTAGGGGTGGTGATTTATTTCCATATTGTTTGTGCATTTTGGGAGTCAAAGCTCAATAAATACATGAATAAGGCGACGCTCACAAGAGCTCATAAGTGATCCTCATTGTTGCAGTCTATACAATATTGTCACATGGACTACAATCATATTAATAAAGGTATGAACACAATAGTCACATGGACTACAATCATATGAATAAAGGTATCGATATCTTTTGATGCATTTAGCTTAGCTTCCCTTACTCCCTCGTATTGAGAACATGCATCAAAAGAGAAGAATGTTGTAAGAATTTGGATTGAAAACAAGCAATTCAAATATTTGTATGATAATATATAATATATAATTATTATAATCATACATAGTGTGGGCGAGGAGGAGGTGCACTTCCTTCCCCAAAGATTTATAATCCAAGGGAACGTGCCCTTCCTTGTGCACTGAGAATGTAATCACCGAGAATATAAGCGCCAAGAAGAAGTCTCAATGGATAAATATTGGCATATTACTTGGATGTCAACAATCGTAATTGTATTTCTGCATATTGGCCGTAAAGCCCACATTTTTCTAGCGACTCCCATGTTAACCTACACCCATAAATAGAAAACAAGCAAAGCACATGAGGGTGCTAAAATTCAAATTTGGCCGAGGACTTGCAAAACCTACCTTTTATCAATACTTTAGATATAAATTAGTAGGTGGATCATTGCATTCAGTGATCCATCTACCAACCCACGCTTGACCTTACATGGCCGTAGTTATTTTTGCAAGATGTGAGAAAGCTCATGTAATCTCTACTACTAGAAGTCAAATACAAGTGGATGGTTCAAAAAAGAATCAAAAGGCAAACACAAATTCAAACAAAAAATTTGTTTCTTGGAAAGCAACATTCAAACTAAAATTAGAAGAGGCATAAAGATATGAGAGCTTTAGATGGAATATCTTGGCAAAATTTCTTCAAGCATCTGCTTTTAGAACATAGAGTCATAGACGGTATGTGTGGTGCAGTTTAGACCGCCATCTGACACGATTGTCTACCAGTGGACATTACCCATATTAGACAACGAGAGTCCACATTGCAAATCTTGGTTCTCATATCAACAACATCAAATCAATGGTTGAATGGTCGATATCTATTATGAAGGTGGGTCACGATACAAGCAACAAACCAGTGTTTTTTCTAATATTTCACCTCCTGAGGTTGAGATCCTTGGAGAAAACATGCTCTTACCCCAAATCCTCAATGGACACATATGATCACATAGATCAACCAACCGATGGGATTTCTCTCCATGCCCCTTTTCCAAAATATAGTTACATTTGGGCATCAAAGTTCCTCTAACGTCGAGGAATGGAGTAGTATCAGGATGGATCAGAAGCAATGCACAAGAGATGACTAATTGTACAATACGTTTTATTAAATATGATGATCAATATATACATCTATTACCACTTAAGATTAGGGTTTGGGTTAGGGTTGGGTAACTCCCATCTTGATGACAAGTATTTAGTAGCATGGTTCATTCTTGGCTTTAAAACCCCATCTAGAAGGCAATGAAAAAACTTTGTAGCTTTGCACATTATAATGATGCTCATGGTGCAATAATAGATAGAAAGGGGGGGAGAGGATGTGCAATGCACAAGAGATGACTAATTCTACACTATGTTGTATTAAAGATGATGATCGATATATACATCTATTACCTCTTAGGATTAGGGTTTGGGTTAGGTCTTGACTGTATGTCCTATCTTGATGGTACAATTTACACCATCCTCAAAAGAGATTAATGCCTTAGTGAAAGCCAGTCACATGTTTGCTTGTGTAGAGAAACAACCCCCCATGAAAACCATCAATGATAAATCAATAATAAACCATTAATAATGAATCAATCAAGGCAAAGAAGTACAAAATGCTTTCAATTACTAACAATTGATGACAATGCCAACAACAATGGGATAAGGCATTTTAGCAAGCTCAAAATAAGGCATTTTAGCAAGCTAAAACTTCCTAACGCTAATGGACAGGGAGACTCATAAAGCTTTCTCCAACTCTTTGAAACAAGGTATCATGGTGGTACGGACTAATCTGCTGATAAAACCAAATTAGCAGCATTTCCCATAGCCCTTATTAATGAAGCCTTTGACTAGTATCTTGACCTTTTTGTAGAGATAAGAGATACCTGGGATCTCCTGTTTGGTCAATTTAAAAGAATATTCCAAACTAAGATAAAAAGATGGCCCTATCATGACTTGGGAAAATTAAGCAAAGGAAAAAAAGAAAAGATCAAAATGTACCTAAGGAGAATAAAGTGAGTAATAGCCAGATGTAACTCCCATCTTGATCACAAGCATCTAGTAGCATGGTCCATTTTTGGCTTAAAAAGGCACATCTAGAAAGAAATGAAAAAACTTAGTAGCTTTGCACATTACGATGACACTAGTGGTGCAACATTAGGCATTAAGGATGGTTGGAGCAACTCTGGCACTAACAGTGATAATAATAAGTCCAATAATCATTAAGATAACTATTCAAGAGGGGATAAGTCCACACATGGATCAAACCAATAGAGACTAGGTGGAAGCAATGGTTGCAAAGGTAAAAGAAGAAATGATGTATGCCATTGAACAAAAGCTGACCCTAGATGCAACATGCATTCAAGGGATATCTCTTATCTGTGAATTTGCATGGATAAAAAGACCCATTTCTCCATAAAAACTCATGGGATTTTTTTCTAAGATGTAATTAAATGCCAAATGTAAACACATTTAGTCAATTTACCTTGCTTTTTAAAATTGAAAACCACTCCATTTAAATCCACGTAGATATTTTCCTATTATTGGTTAAACCTCGCGGGCCAGTGCAAAGCACATGACTCGGTTGCAAATGCCTTGTTTGATTGTGTGCCAACACGAATGCTAGTTAGTTGTTTGGTGAAAGTAGAAGGGATGCACCCCATGTAGACATATGGCAATTTGAATGTTATGGTGGCATTAATTTTGACTGATCATATCCTAGAACGGGTGCTCCATTGAATCATGCAACCATCCAAGTGACGAGACATCCATTTTTATCCAATGGTCGTCTTCACATAACTTTGGCTCTTCATCATCTCCATCACCTATTCTTACACTCTCATATCATCTACTTGCTCTTTTCATCTTCATCTCTGATTACTTTCCTACCCTCGTTACTACCTGATGTTTCAATCTACACCGAATTCGTGAACATGGAGGAGCATAGGGCACACAACGAGATTGACAAAAAAGACACAGAGCACCTTGTCGTGTCTCACCCCCACACCCGATCAAAGATTTCAGCAATGACATTGTCAAAGGGATCCTGAGGAGCAATAAGATCCTAAAGTTCACAAAGTTATCATGGGACAAATGTGGAATGAAACATTGATAGAAGAAATGCTTGGCTCCCACAATGCTGAAGATCACAGCATGATCATTCAGGATGTGCATGTCCAGCTAAGCTCTGGGTTTTTGGAAGAAGTTCTTTGGATGTAGATGCCAGCAACCCTAGATCTGCTAGCAGCTATAGAGTATTGCGATGCCTATTTCGACAGTGGCATCTACTACATATCACTAAGATATCTGATTACAAGGCATTTGACGAAGGCTTTTGAGTAGTTTGCAGATTTCTTTTGGAATTAATCATCTTGAAGAAGAGCTTGGGGTACGTGCCATGACAATATGTGGCTCAGTTGGTTGTAGCATTAGAAGATGACCGTGGATTGTTTTCCTTCTCGTTTTGCAAACGATCTCTTGCTACAAAATGAATTTATGTTATGGACATCCAGTAACCTTGAAGCTATAGGAATACTCTCAAAGTGGACACACAACGTGAGTAGGATGTTCCTCCTTCCAATTACTATTGGTTGGAGTGCTCTTGAATTAAAAACTTGTCCTAAGCTAATGGGTTGGGAAGGCTTTATTGCTAGCCTATATTTATGATAGGTAGCCTAAGGAGAAGTTTGGGTTTTTTGAGCTCTTGTTGAGTCATGTATCATAATTGTAACCCTTAATTAAGATCCAACAGAAGGTAGCCTAAGGAGAAGTTTGGATTTTTTGAGCTCTCATTGAGCCATGTGTCGTAATCACAGCCCTTAATTCTCATAAAGTTCCAACAATGAGTGTAGAGGTCCTCCAAAAGCACCCAAGGGAGATCTAAAACAAAGGCTACTTTTTCTTATTATCGCTTTCTATCAGAGTTTGGAGACAAGCTTCATCTCCATTGAAAGAAATCCTGTCATTGCACTGGATGTGTCAGAAAGCTGGGCAGTGGCTGGAAGTGTTTTGAGGTTGATGATGATGGCCACTAGAGCTTAATCTCTTATGTTTCTAGATCAAGCCACATAATCTTACCTTCATCTCATCTATTGTTGAATCCATGGATGTGTCCCAAAGCACGAAAACCAAATAAAGGCCTTGGATCTCGTGGCACTTGGTAGGCTTTGGAGACACTTTTGGAGATGAAAGAGCTTGTGCTGAGGTGATTTTAATGGGAAGCCTTGCTTGACTTGACATTCGGACGATGAAATGGATCACTGATGATTGCCTAGATTCTCTTCATCCATGATTGTGCATTCAAACTCAACCTTTAGGCAGTAATGATTTTAGCTTATCGTTACTTGACGAGTTTCCTAATATGCTTGAAGCATCTTGAAAAGGCCTTATGAGCTTTCTACCACCCCTCTTGTTGTCGAAATTCCACCACCACCTCCTCTAAATCCCACCCAACCCACCCAACAAGCTACCCCACTCCTAAGTGTCAATATCAACTCCTTAAAAAGTAGGAGGAAATGTTATAAACTCACCATAATAAGCTAACTAAGATAAAATCTATGATGTTATGGACTATGGGACTATGGTTATGACATTCTTAAGGCCTTAAGAAGCCTTCAATGAAAATCATTGCCCACCTGTCTTGTAACAACCATTCCCATAGAATAGAGCACTATGTATAGGCCAAAAAGAGAGCAACCAATGCCCCATCTAATGCCTCCCCCAAGAAAAAAACCAAGGCCAGAGATCTAGCACAGGAGTCCCAAGATGATGACAAGGATTCAAGCACCAAAGTCAAGAGTGATTGTTCAAAGCCAAGCCTGGGAACAAATAGTGAAATCTTGGAGGCCAAAGCAATCTTGGTCGAATCTTGTCAGATGCCAAGCATCAATGCTGACATTGTTGTTTAAAATGTGGGATCTCCACAGCTGCTCCCTATGAGGCAAATGGCAATCAAAGAGGTGGAGAAGATGTTGGAGTTGATCGAGCAGTAGGTGAAGAGGGTGCGAGTGCTATTGGTGGTGGGGGGATTCTCTACTTTGCCCTCAAGGAGGTGGAGAAGATGTTGGAGTTGATTGAGCAGTAGGTGAAGAGGGTGCGAGTGCTATTGGTAGTGGGGGGATTCTCTGCTTCGCCCTACATGAAGAAATGGATAATAAGAAAGTTTGCTAAAGAGAAGCTATAGTTGTGTATTGCCAGCAAAAGGTGAAAGAGTTGAATCTACTGAAGGGAGATAAGCAAGAGAATCTCAACATTCCACAAAAGCTTCTATAGGGATCAAACCTAAGCCCACATTAGCAAACAATCCTTCTCTTCTCGTGTCAACATTGCTAGGAGAACTTTATTCTCCAAGTGGCCAGAGCGAGGGTATGACTTTACCATCCCGCCAGCCCTGGTGGGGAACTATCAACCTTGTGGTACACAAGAAGGCTTCCATGCAGCATGAAAGTGGAGGAGACAATCAAGAGCAATGGAATGCTTGGAGGTAGAACATTCTTGGATACACACTTCTTTAACTTCCATAGTTGAGGCAAGATAATGCAAGGAGGGTAAGTTACAGCTGAGGTAGAACGTTTTTCTTTGTGCCGAAGCTTTGAAGGGGTGGTGTGAAAGAGGGATCCCCTCGCCCCCAATCCCCCAACATGTATTAGAACTAGTGTTCTATCCTTTGTGAAAGAGCACAAGCCCTTGCTACTTTGTTAAGGCACAAGCCATTAATTCATCAAGGATGCTTCCATCAAGGATACAAGCCCTCCTTCTTGAGGCATTTTGATCTTTGAAGAGCTCTTGTAGTGTTTCTTCCCTCTTTGATTTGGCTTAGAAATCTATTGTTCCACTTTAGGGAACTTTAATTATCTCATCTTTTGTGTTCATCTTCTTAACGAGCTTTGTGACATTTGTTCATCTTTTATTTTTTGAGAGAGAGAGAGAGGGAGGGGGGGGGTAAGGCTTCAACTTCCTTCTTCTCAATATTACACCTTCCTCCTCTCCTGGCAAGGCTAGGTTCTAACATCCAACCTGTTACAATAGCCACAAAGAAAAAGGTTAGACATAGCCTCAATGCCAACAAGTAGCTATAAGTCAAGATCAACATGGCATGCAAACCAAAGAAAACATCAATAGCCACATAGCATATTGACACCCATTATGTGCTTCAAATATGGGGGAAACGGTTGAATAGCAAAGTGTCCTCATATGAGTAGCCTAAGCAGATTTTAGTTTATGTGGAGGTATTATGGAGTGCATGCATGGATTGCCCACTCAAAGCCAAGTCTCAAGAAACCAATGAAGCAAAACTTGATGTACCCCTTGGAATAATTGGTATAAAAAACCCGAGCATGGCAACCCAAAGTGTAGTACCTCAATTGCTACTTGTGGTAAGAAGAGGCAAAAGGAAGTACCTTGAAAAGGAATGTGTCCTACTTAAAAAAGCAAGATCCAAAAAGATAAATAAGAGCTAACCATCCCAAAACAAAGTGAAGCAACACCAAGCACATCAACCCCCAGTGTAGAGAAGAGGCTTACCCTTGTTGAAGTATGGGCCATCGGACTAATCATCATCCATGTACATAGGGTGTGAGCATATGTTCATATGTTGTATACATGGGTAGATGGATATGAGTAGAGAACTCTAGAAGGGATCCTAAGACGTGGTGTGAATAGTCCTTATGGACTTAGGGTAACCCTCATACATTTGATATAAGAGTAGTGTATATTTTATACAACTATAACAAGATGGTGTCCTCTCTCAACCTCATCACTGTGTTGTTGATATCTAAACTGTGTGTACACTTCAACATGGTATCAAAGCTGTATGATTTAGCTTGGTATGTGAGTGATCAATCCAAGGTCTTGTGTCATCATAAGCAGTGAGGTGTAGATCTCATCTTTATGTCAGCACTCAAATTCATTGACAGTGTGCCAAATCCCTCTCTTTTCTAACTTAGTTCCTTGGACTATGATCTATGAGTCAGAGTGTGCAGAGCTTGATTGCATGTCCCTAGAATGCATTTCCCTTCCCCCACTATCCCAATTTTGAAATTTTCTTACGTAAGTTTTCTTCGTGAGTACATGCATGGGATGTTGAGTGAGGCTTGCCATTGTTGACGGTGTGTCTGGTGGGCGATGGATTTCTATCACTTTGAGTTTTTGAGAGTATTCCTCTCTTGTGTAAGTGTTTGCCACTTATTGACTGCTTGTTGTGAGGGTTGCAAGAGAGCTTCTAAAGAAGCAAAACACTAACTACAACAACCAAGAGGAGACTTTGATACTCAAGGCAAGTGAGTTGCTTAAAGAAGAGTTATAGACTAGCGAGAATCCTATAGTATAAGCTTGTAGGGAAACTCTAATAAAGAGGACTTGCAATCAATCAAATGGAGCACACTGGAGAAAGTTCTGCGTGAAAATAATCATGTGAACAAATGAAGCTAAGCTTGGGTAGTGCATGTAGAATGAAGAAACTACCAAAACGCAAATGGACAAAAATCTCAAGCACAGAAGGATGAAGTGAAGCTCCATGGAGACTTGATAACACCTTCAAATAGACTGCTTAAAGTAGTAGGCTTGTGAGAACCCTAGAAAACCTTGAATAGCCAAACAAGAAGGCTTGGAGAGAAGCCACATGAATGGCCCACTCTATGGTAGAGTAACACACGAACAAAAAAATAGATGTAGTAGTAAGAAAATAGAGATGGCCAAGAAAAGATGCATGTGAAAGGCCAATAGCTTAGATGGAAGGACTCTATGGAGGAGATAAGTGGCAATTGGAGGAGTACCATGGTGGCATGTTGAACTAGAGAAGTGCTTGCAAGAGAGATAACTACATAAGCTTTAGTAGAGGAGGAAAAGGCAAATGTTTTAAATGGCAAGCTATCATAGGTCAGCTTGAGGAGCTCTAGAGGTGGCCATGCACAACAAGGAGTCTATACAAAAGGAGTCTATGAGCAACATAGAGGTGTATTGTAGCTAAGAGAAAGGAATATTGGAAGGGAACCTTGGAGTGAAGCTTGGAAGGTTGAAGCAAAGAGCTTAGGGGTGTACTACTAAGAAACCCAATGTATCACATGCATTCAAGGGGTATTTTAAAAATCCCTCAATTAAAAATTTTATCCCAATAGAACAACCCCTCTTTACTTATGAACTAATGGATTTTTTCCTAAAGCTGAATTTAAAAAACCCCTCTTGTTATTGTATATGTTATGGGCTAGCATATCCACCCCCTCTTCCTTTGTAAAAAGTAAAGAGTTGTCGATGTCAAAACTTTGACTTGTTTCAAGAGTACTTAGGGTTACTTTGTATATGGGTCCACCTCCTCAAACGTTGATTCCTCCTTGTATGCAAATTATAGAGTAGGGACTAACTCCTACTCCACGAACCAAGGGGGGGGCGGGTCAGCACCAACATCAACCAAATTTGGTGCCTCTCTCACCTAGGGCTCGAGATCCAATAGTGAAAGTGTTTGGGCTATGGAATGGTCCTCAATTGCAAAATTGACCCCTTCAAACCCGAAGTTCCCTTGACTATACTCGCCACCACCACTGTAACTGGTACAATGGTTGTTGCATTGTCGTCGCCTCTTGCCGTCTCTACTCGAACTGTTCTTGCACTTGTTTTTTGAGTAGGAACCCCTAATCCTGCACCATCATTCTCATATTTTGGCACCTGCCTCCTTGGACAAACTTCAATATGCTCCATAATTTGGTCGAGGGTCTACAGTAGTACCTGGATTTGTCGTAGAATGGCAACTTTCTACTTCAAATCAGCCTCATCTCCCCATATTGCAACAATTTTTTCTTTTTGTTGGAACATTAGCCACCTTTGTGTCGTGATGGTGTCTTGTGCCACCTTTAATGCACCCATAGCCTCATTATACACTTGGCTATGGTTCCCTTGGAGTTGCTTGTGGGCCATCTGGAGCCAAGTGAACTTCTCATTTATCTTCTTCTCCCACTCTGAGATGCAATCCATCAACTCATAGTACCACTAAATTGTGTTCCTGGTTATCAAAGAAAAGGCTTGCGGGGTACCCAATTGTGGGCTATGTGGTGAACTATCCAAGTAGCCTCTATCCTAGTTTCTTACACTCACTATGAATTGTTGCCACCAATTGCATGCTAGAGAGATCTTTTGAGGGTTCACACCCTCTCCTAGTAAGACAGTTCGCGAGGGAGGAAGTCGCGGCACTCTCTGAGCTAGCTAAGGAGACAGACATGGGAACTTGTGAGGTGGTTGTTGATTGCTATCTTCCTCCTCCTCTTCTATGATCTAGACTTCCTTCCCCTCGCTAGACTTGGGCTACTCTGAGGTCTTTGCAGTTGGTGCACTCTGACCTTGAGGCATTAGTGGGTACATATGAGATGGTTGCAATTGTTGCACTCTCACCTTGAGGCACATTTGTTGTCCCAAGATCAGTGGCCCCATGATCAGCTTGGGAAACCACTATCTCTATATCTAATGGAGCCACCAAAATTGTTGTGTCTTTGGATCCAATGAGGTACCTTGTACTTTTGTTCCTACCTCAGTTGCAATTTGCTAAACTTTCACGATAGCTTCTTCTAAACTTGTGGGAGAAATTATAGTAGCTAATGCAATTGTGGACTCAGAATTGCCTTACCTTTTTGGCTCACTCTTTTGCTTTGTTGTCTCCTTGGTTGCCTTTTCTAGCTCTTCTATGATCGTGTTGGGCTCGGGCATAAACATCTTCTCCTTTGTGCCTTTAGTTTCCTTTTCATCAACTGCTCGATTTGAACTCTCAAATCTCACTCCATGTGTGTCGGCGGTTGTCTCCTGTTTTCCCTTGCCTAGTTCATCCACACCTACCCCACTTTTATCTATCCCCTCTTCTATATAGCCTTATCTTATTTCAATGAAGCTGACATAGATGGTCGGTGAGAGTGTACCTCAGGATTCTTTGGAGAAGTGGGAGGAGTCAGCACATGTTGCTCGAGCTTGCTCTCCAGGGATGAGGCAATGGTGGTAACAAGGGGTTCCTTAGGGATTGGCTTCAGGGTCTATTGATTTAGGTGAGTCGTGGTTGATCAAGTCTTCCTCAAGAAATTGGGAGTAGGGGTAGGTGATGGCCCTACTCAAGATCCCGTAACCTCCACTTCTAACTACTCAACCCTCAAGCTAACTTCGGTTGTCTTGCTAGATCCACCCACCTCTGTAACATACTCTGTTTCACTAAAAGCAATAGCAAATAGATTAGCATCAGGAAGCTCAGTAGTAACTCCTAGCTCATATGTTTATTGTGGAAGATGATATAAGCAATCTACTCCTGCATGTGATTTACCATGCTTGTGAATAACTTTGAAATTAAATTCCTACAACAAAACTTTGATCTCACCAATCTACCTTGAATGACAATTTTATGATAAGATATAGCAAAGCCTGATGATCCACATAGAAAATGAATTGATGACCCAACAAATAGTGACAAAAGATCTAAACATTGTAAACCATTCCTAAAGCTTCTCTTTTAGTGGTTCTATAATTGCACTCAGCCTTGGTCATTCGTTTCTATGCTGGCATAGTAGATAGGATAATTTATCTTACCATCTAGATGAGGTAAAATGATTCCAATAACATAGCTTGAAGCATCCACATGCAATAGAATATGACATCCCATCTTGGTTGCATGTGAATTGATGTCTTAGAAGCTTTTTTCTTTAGCTCATGGAAAACTTTAGACAACTCGGGAGACCACTGGAACTTAACATCTTTTTTAGTGAGCTCGTATAATGGGGTAACTATTTTAGCAAAATCCAAATAAAATGCCTATTGAAACTGATGAAGCCAATAAAGGATCAAATTTGAGTCAAACTGGTTGGTTCAAGCATAGATTCAATGTCTTTGTTCTTTAGATATGACATGGCCAAGTAACACACCAACTGAAACATAGAAAACACTTTTGGCTGGATTTAGAGAAATACCCACGTATATGCATCTATCAAACTTGTTACTCAAATAATGCAAATGAGTAATGATAGCTGAGTAAACATAGAAATCGTCCAAATAAATGGCAATAAATTTGGTAAGGTAATCCATGAAAGCCTCCACCATAAATCTTTGAAAAGTAGAAGGTGCATTTATGAGTCCAAAGGGCACACCTCTATTGGCATATACAGCCCAATCAATCACAAAAGCAATTTTCGTCTCATCTTTTGGTGCAAATTTGATTATAGCCACTATAGCCATCAATGTGAATGACTACATCTAATGCCCTACAACTTGATCCAATATACCATCTATCAAGGAAGTAGGGAAAGGGTCTGGTACAATTGAGCATTTAACTTTTTGTAATCCACACAAACTCTAGGTACTACCACAATAGGAAAAATCCAATCACTTCTATCAATTGAGTAGATAAAATTTGCTTTAATGAGCTTGTCTAGATTGGCTTTGACTTGCTTTGGACAATTTGGGTTCATTATGTACCTCTATTGCCTGATAGGTTTGGCATCAGGGACTAAAATGATTTTGTGTTGACAAATTTTTGCAGGAAATCAATTCAAATCTGTATAAATCCATGCAAAAACATCTTTCTACTACATGAACAAAGTCTTAACTTCAGTGAGGTAATCATTAACTACATAAGCACTAATGACTACTATTGTGGATTCATGTTCTGATCCTAGGTTTAATTCTTGAGTTGGTTATGGAAGCAAGTTCTCAGAATCCAAGAATAATAGTGAGTTGATTGTCAACAATATCTCTTTCCCCAACTCCATCTTTAGTGAAATTGCTGGGATACAAGCTTTTTTTTGCCGCTATCTTTTCTTCTTTAATCTTTTGCTTTAGGTTAGCCATAGCTATCTAGAATATGTCAATCTCTCCAACTGGGAGGATCTGAAGCTCCATAAGTCGAGTTTCAACATCTTGTTGAAATTGATCCTTGACTTCCAGATCTTAAGGTCTGCAACTCTTAGGTATCCTACTTGGGTTGGTTGGGATTTGAATCTCTTTCTCCCTAGTTTTAATTTATCAACTCAGCTCCCTAATCATGTATCACCTTGGCACTTTTCAACCATGGTCTTTTGAGCAATTAGGGATATGCATTCTCTTCCATGGGAATAATCAACAAAATCAGTGTATAATGATTGTCACTAATAAACTCAGAATGGAGATGGTTTCATATTCTTTGACTACAACTTATTCACCACAAATGTAGAGATGATATTAACTCCAAAACCACCATCACAATAATTCCTTAGAGCTTTTGCTTCTTGATTTTCACTATAATCACAGGGAGTTTATCATATATTATTGTGGTATCAATGATTGGAGTAGTAGCTAATGAATCCACAGCCTTGATAATGGGTTGTTCCATCTTGAAGCTATTGTAATAGGAAATCCCTACTACACGGTGCAATCTTGAGCAACTCTGCTATAGTGAGACTAACCTCCATCTATTGAAAAATTTCCCATGCTTTGGTTATTTTAGGACTTGGCTCCCCTTTAGAACTTAGAATTTCCTAATATTGGCTTGTTGAGGCTTCTACCGAGTTGTCTACTAGTGGTAACTTACTCAAATGAGAGAGCAGGTCCATTGCTGGCACTTTGTTTTTTAGTTCTTGAGTAATCCGAGAGGTAATTTGGTTTTGGTCCTTCCAATTGAGATCACATGTGAGTGGGGTTGATCCTTCCTTGTTAGTGACCTGTTGCTTGTGGGGGTTAAAGGTCACTGCGCCTTTACCCCGGTTATGTACAATACTCAAACACATATATAAATGAATGAAAAAGAAGATTAGGGTGGTTCTGCACCCACCAAAACTTGTGGCTCTCTCTCTCTCTCTCTCTCTCTCTCTCTCTCTCTCTCTCTCTCTCTCTCTCCTTCTTCTGTTCTTGCTTCCGTTGAGAGTACTCTCAACTGGTATCAAAGCTCGGGTGATCTAGCTGAAGGTGCATGAATGCTTGAAGCTCAGCAGCTCTATGGGAGGAAGGAGAAGCTCTGTGGGAAGCTTTGTGGGTGACTTCACTTGCATCCGAGTGTGTAGAGACCTTGGAGGAACCTTTGGAAAAGTCACTTTGGTTTTGTAAAGTGGTTTTGAGAGCCTGTTAAGTGTTTTCAAAGAAAAAGTCATTTTTTGAGCTTTTCCCTGTTCCGTTCGACTATTGACTTGTAGAGGCAACTATTGCTTGCTTTTGGTGTCCACTTCACTTCAAGAGCTTGGAAACACCTTCATTCTTGAATCTGGGATCATTTCATTGGATTTCTGACTCACTGTGTCAGTTTTTGCGTTTTTTGCCCGGGTGTTGGAACTCAAGTTTGGAGCAACCATTTGCAGATCTGTCAGTTCTGGTGGACTCAGGAGGTCCTAAAACTTCTATGTTGCTCATCATTTGCACTCTGGTGGAGTTTACAAATAGCTCTATTTCCAAAAACGTTTTTCAGTCCATGTGTTGGACCCAGTGATTGAGATCACGGTTTCCAAAACTGTCTGTCCCATTGCGTTCCGGACGCCCAAAAACCCCTACCTGTCAGTTCTTACGCAATTCGATGGAGGATTTTCAGAGTTATAGATCTCTGTGTATTCGATTTCGTCTCTCTGTTATGCATTTTTCATTCTAAGGTTTTGAAACCTTAGATTTATGCCACATGGCAGTGGATAAGTGTTGACTCCCATTTCTGACTCATCGGTTGGGATTTTGGAGTTCTGGCAGAAGAGAGATATTTGCAGATTTTCTTGCTTATTCTGATTATGCAATGGCGCCCATGTTTTGAGGCATCTCAGGTTCTATTTTCAGTAGCGGTCATTACCGTGGGACTATGATTTCTTGAACATACCTTAGCAGATCACTCTAGTTGCAGTTTGAGCAGTGTGCACTCATTCGTGGTGTGCAATGGGTTGCAGTGGATGATTTATAGGCCATTTGGATGCATTGCGGCCCTTATTGGATGCGCTGATAGGCCCAAATTTCCTTATGGGATGCTATTTTTTATGGACGCTTTGCACATGGATCCTATTTTATGCTGAGGGACAGCTTTGACACATTGCAGGTGATGCACTGATAGTGCTATGCTCTCTTGGATGAGATATTATTGATGCATATGCCAGTGGACGGTGTTTATGCTTGAGTCTTTTGGCACTTATTGGCATTTTCTTTTGGGCCAGATTTGCTCATATGGATGCATCTTTTGATGCTTTGAGCTTTGAGTTTTGGTGATATTTCACTCTATTGTGGCATACACATTTGGGTGCACCTGGTATTTGGTGTGATTCTCTCTTGCAGGCACTAGCATTTGGGATTTTGTTTCATTTGCATCATGGCATCCTCTTCCATGTCTGAAAAGGAGTTCTTCAGCATTAAAAAGTTTGATGGGACAAACTTTTCTTTGCGGAAAGAACAAATAAGGGATGTGCTTATTCAAAAGAAGTAGATTAAACCCTTGGCAAGGATTGAAGCTAAGCCTGCAAATATGTCTGAGGATGATTGGAATGAGTTGGATGCATTAGCAAAGTCTACTATTAGACTTCATCTTGCAGAGCCAGTTTATTTCACAGTATTAAATGACCAGACTACGGAAGATTTGTGGAAGAAACTGTGTGCCACTTATGAGAAGGAAACTGCCTCTAATAAAGTTTACCTCATGAAGAGGTTGTTTGAGCTACAAATGAAGGAAGGGGTCTCCATTGCTTCTCACTTGAATGAATTCAATATTATTTTCAACCAGCTTCAGGCTCAGAGGATGAATTTTGATGCGGAGACTAAGGCAATATTTCTCTTATGTTCATTGCCATCCTCATGGGATACCTTCCATATAGCTGTCAGTAACTTTGCACCTAGTGGAGTATTGAAATTTGATGATGTTGTGGGTAGCTTGTTGGCCGAGGAGATTAGACGGAAGTCTATGGACGGCAATAAGCAAGATGCAGCCTTAAATGTGCAAAGGGGTAGATCACAGTTCAGGGGGAAGTCCCAAGAAAGAGGGAAGTCTCGTAGCAAATCCAGGGCACGGAACATTGAGTGTTACCACTGTGGCAAGAAGGGCCATATAAAAAAGGATTGCTACAAGCTGAAAAGAGCAAAAGGATAAGAAAAAGAATGCAAATTGGGGTGCAAATCAAAAGGAAGAGAGTCCAAGGGAGGATAAAGGAAAAGTAAAGATCGAGGAGATCAATGCAGTCACACATGATAGTGACAATGACGTTCTCTTCATGTCTAGTTTATCTATAGAGTTGCTTACCACTTCAGATGATGCATATTCCCAGGATTGGATTTTGGATTTTGGTGCTTCATTCCATGTTACTCCCCATAGGGAATGGTTCTCCACTTATGATAGTGGAAAGACAGGTTGTGTGCATCTTGGAAATGACTATGCATGTGACATAGTGGGAGCAGGTGACATAAAGTTTTCTTTTGCAAATGGGTCTGCAATTGTTTTGAAACATGTGAGACATGTGCCTAAGCTGACCAAGAGTCTTATTTCAGTGGGTCAGCTAGATGATGTTGGTTTTCATACCACTTTTGGCTTTCAGAGTTGGAAAATTCAGAAGGGCTCTATGCTTTTGGCCAGGGGTGCCAAGTGTGGGACTTTGTATCTCTTACATGTATCAAGGGTATTTGATCATGTTGTTGCAATAACTGAGCAGCCAAGCACTTCTTTGTGGCATTGCAGGTTGGGGCACATGAGCCAGAATGGAATGAAACTCTTATGCCGTTTGGGTTATGTACCGCATTTGAGTTTCTCTGATTTTGAATTTTGTGAGCATTGTCTCTATGGGAAGAAGACTAAATCAGCCCATAAAAGAAGGGGAAAGAAAGAGTTTGAAAAGCTTGATTTGGTGCATTCAGACGTATGTGGTCCCATGCCTACAGGGTCATTAGGCGGGGCTGCATACCATGTGACATTCATTGATGATGCAACTAGGAAAGTGTGGGCTTATGCTATATCTCAGAAGAGTGATGTGTTCCAGGTATTTCAGAAATGGCTGGCCTTGGTTGAGAATCAATCAGGTAGAACGCTTAAATGCCTACGGACTGACAATGATGGAGAGTATCTCTCTCATGACTTTCAGCATTTCTGTGATACACGTGGGATTAAGAGGGAGCTCACATCCCCTCATACTCCAGAGCAAAATCCAGTTGCAGAAAAGATGAACCATACCATTCAAGAAAGGTTGCAATGCATGCTTTCCAATGCAAGTCTTTCTGGTGGTTTTTGGGCTGAGGCAATGAAGATTGCAGTGCATGTGATCAATAGATCACCTAGTAAGAGTTTGGATGGTGGTATTCCTGAAGAGGCATGGAGTGGCAAGAAGCCATCTTACTCTCATTTGCATATATTTGGGTGTGAGGCATATGCACATGTGCCAAAATAGCTTCAAAAGAAGCTAGATCCTAAGTCTAGGAAATGCATCTTTCTAGGTTATGGTGAAAGTGGAGAGATGGGCTATCGTCTATGGGATCCAGAAGCAAAGAAGATCATATGCAGCCATGATGTAGTCTTCAATGAGAAGAAGATGCATAAGGCACCCATGAGGGATGTGGAAATGAGGAGAATCACTTTCCAGGATGTGAATCCACCTGCATATGTTGATAGACAGCAAGCTGTCCATGCACCAAATGTGCAAGAAATGGTACCACCAAGTACTCCCACAGGTATACAATCAAGGGTAGATGATGAATCATCTATTGTGGAAATAATGAGCCAAATGTGGCTGATATGCAAATGGGACAGCAAGCTGAAATGCCTTTGAGAAGATCATCTAGAGTGTCTAGACCACCTGATAAGTTTATTCCAGGGGTAGACTATGTGATGCTTACTGATTGCGGGGAGCCTTCTTGCTACAAAGAGGCTATGATGCGTGAGGATCAACACAAGTGGGAGTATGCTATGCAATCAGAGATGAGTTCACTTATGAAGAATAAGACTTGGGACTTGGTTTCTTTGCCACATGGAAAGAAAGCATTGCCATGTAAATGGGTCTACAAAATGAAGGTCACAGGTGATGATGTGCCTAGGTACAAGGCCCGTTTGGTTGCTAAAGGGTTCAAGCAAGAGAAGGGTGTGAACTTTGATGAGATATTCTCTTCGGTTGTGAAGATGACCACACTTAGATGCATGCTTGGACTAGTGGCATCAGAGGATATGGAGCTTATGCAGATGGATGTCAAGACAGCATTCTTGCATGGGGATTTGCATGAGGAAATTTACATGGTGCAGCCGAAAGGCTTTGAAGAAAAGGGCAAAGAGCATTTAGTTTGCAAGCTGAAGAAGAGTCTCTATGGTCTTAAGCAAGCGCCTAGAGAATGGTATCAGAAGTTTGATGCTTTCATTCGGTCCCAGGGTTTTAGAAGGAGTGAAATTGATCACTGCCTCTACACTAAAAGGGCTAAGGATAATAGCCTGATAATCTTGGCACTATATGTGGATGATATGCTATTGGCTAGCAAGAATACTTATGAGCTAGATGCATTAAAGGCCAAGTTGCATGAGGCCTTTGATATGAAGGATTTGGGACTTGCAGGTCATATTCTTGGTATGCGCATCACGCGTGATCGGAGTAGGAAACTCCTTTGGCTTTCACAAAAAGAGTATGTTGCAAAAGTATTGCAGCGTTTCAATATGGAGGGGGGGAAGGCAGTGAGTACTCCATTGCCTCCATATGTGAAACTGAGTCATACAGATAGTCCCAAATCAGAAGAGGAGAGGGCCATGATGGCCAAGGTTCCTTATGCATCAGCGGTTGGGAGTCTTATGTATGCTATGATAGCTACTAGACCAGACACATTGCATTTGCAGTGGGAGTTGTTAGCCGATATATGGCTAATCTAGGAAAGAGGCATTGGGAGGCAGTTAAGTGCATCATGAGGTACATGAAGGGTACCAAGGAGATGTGCATCTGCTTTGGTAGAGGAGACATGTGTGTACTTGGGTACACAGATTCAAACTATGCAGAGCATGTGGATAGTAGGAGATCCACTTCTGGTTATGTGTTCACCTTTGCAGGTGGTGCAGTGTCGTGGATGTCTCGCACACAGAAGTGCATTGCTTTGTCTACCACAGAGGCTGAGTATGTTGCAGCCACAGAGGGTTGCAAGGAGGCTATATGGCTTGATCGGCTAGTGGGAGATTTGGGGATTCATACAGGTGTACCGACATTGCATAGTGATTCCATGAGTGCTATTCAGCTAGCATGGAATCCGGTCTTTCATGCAAAGACCAAACACATTGAGGTCATGTACCATTTCATCAGGGAGGTACTTGAGGACAAGCGTATAGAGCTTGTCAAGGTTCATACAGATGATAACCCTGCAGATATGCTGACAAAGAGTCTACTTAGTCAGCGGTTTGAGTATTGTCGTGTATTGATGGGCATTGGATAGTATGCTCACTGGTTGTTCTCCCTTAAAGGCACATTGTCCTTTAAGTGGGAGGTTGTGGGGGTTAAAGGTCACTGTGCCTTTACCCCGGTTATGTACAATACTCAAACACATATGTAAATGAATGGAAGAGAAGATTAGGGTGGTTCTGCACCCACCAAAACTTGTGGCTCTCTCTCTCTCTCTCTCTCTCTCTCTCTCTCTCTCTCCTTCTTCCATTCTTGCTTCCGTTGAGAGTACTCTCATTGCTATGACCAAGTCATTACATTGGCATTGATTGAACTAGAGAGCTCAAATAGGATTTCCTTGCGATTTGGGTCAATTTTTGCCTTTTTTTGTTGCTTTGGAGCAACTTCATCTGCTCCTACCACCACAAAGGGCACTCAGCCTTTGTGTGCTTGTCATCATAGAAGTAGCAACAAATCTGTGAATGTCCTTAACTCTTATCCTTCATGTGCTTACCTTTACCATCACCTTGCTTGGGTAAAATCCTTAACTCTAATACTTCAAATTTTACCTTTACCCTTTCCTTGCTTGGGTTTTTATGGTTGTGGTGGTTCTTTATTTCTAGACTCGAGCTCTTGACCTAATTTATTGTTGGTGGCTTCTTTTTGGCATACTAGCAATAAGTAGATTCATCATGCCCAAATTTGGACCAAATTCCACATTACCTTGTCTTGCAATCATCCTATGTATGTCCCTTCTTGGATCAATTATTACATGATTTCTCTTTGTGACTCGGTTTTCCCCTATAACCCATCTCCTTCAAATTCTTTTTCACAATGGACTTCTCTTGTCAGGCTTTGTTGAGGCATCCTCAATCATCACTTGCTTTTGCCTTCTTCCTTGAGGGTGCACTCTTCTCCAAAGCAAGAGCTTGGTTCAACAAGTCTTCATATGTCTTTGTAGGGTTGACTATTTTTGGAGATTTAAGATCAATCTGGGTACAGCCCACAATCAACGAAGCTCATAATGACTTGTCATCTAAAAGCATATTGAGCTGGTCAATCAAAGCTCTCTATTGGAGGACAAAATCCTTTTGGACTCGTGTTCATTTTGCTTGAGGTCACTGAGTTCCGATGTGAGCAACCTCCTCTTGATCGGAGTAGCAGGTTTGGTCTTAAAAGTAGGTAGCTCAAGTGTCCTCTTCATGGTGACACTCTCATGTATGGACATGGTCATGATGGTGTCCCTTTGTTGTTGAAGAAGCTGGTACTTACCAAGTAGCCATTGGAATCTTTGGTATTACTAGCCTCGGTTTTTGATGATGCATATGGATGCATCCTTGTAATAGTGCCAAACTCGATGTACGATGTCTGAACAGTGGTGTAGGACTAATTGTCCATCATCTCAATAGTGATGATTGTCATGATGCCCCACTGTTATGATTGCATGTTGGTGCTAGAATTGGTGTTTGGTATTTAGATGTTCAAGGAAGGCCAACTGTTCGTCGTCCCAACAATGATGGTCACCATGGTGCTCTAATGTTATGACTTTGCTTCAAGTCTTGATCAAAAGCTGTTAGCTCTTTCCCATGGCTTCTCGGGAAGAGTAGGGTATTCTCAATATGCAGGATTTCGAGGATTTTTGTCACCTATAGATATATTGGGGTTGTTGTTTGTAGTATACATGTAGCTTAGGACCTCGAGTCATGTTCCAGTGAGAGACATAGGCTTAAGTGTGGTAAGTAAACATAGTGCATGCATGTGTAAAAGGAACATGTATCATCATGGTTGAGGTAATGAAGGCTTTCGTCTTCATTGGGGGTTGCAGGATTTAGGAGGAGTTTAAGGGTTAGAAGGAGTTCCAAGGTTTAGAAGGAGTTCCAAGGTTTAGAAGGAGGTTCCAAGGTTTAGAGAGAGGTTCCAGAGTTTAGAAGGAGGTTCCAGAGTTTAGAGAGAAGTTCCAAGGTTTAGAGTAGGGTACATGGTGGAGAACTTGTCTCCCTTGTAGATCATGGAGATTAAGGGTTGAGAAACTAAGGGTTTAGGGAGAGCATAGGAGTGGGAGAGGAAGAAGGTGTAAGAGCATGAGGAAAGAAGAGAGAGGAGGGAGGAGGAGGAGGAGGGAGAGGAGGGAGGAGGAGAAGGGAGGAGAAGGGAGGAGGAGGAGGAGGAGGAGGAGGAGGGAGGAGGACAAGGAGGAGGGAGGAGGAAGAGGAAGAGGGAGGAGGAGAGGGAGAAGAAGAAGGGAAGACGACTTACTAGATGTCACACTATTTCAAATAGATGTTGTTCTAGAGTGTTGTGGAGATATTATTAGGTACTTAATGGTAGGAAGACCACCCCATAAAATGAAAGCAGTAGATGCCAAAAAATTGATTCTAAAGGCTGTACCCTATCAACTCATTGCTGGACAACTGTACAAGATGGGCAAGGACCAGATATTAAGAAGATGTGTAATGCCTCATGAGATCATGCCAATCCTGAGTGAAGTCCATGAAGGCATTGCAGGAGGACAACTCCAGTGGCTTCTTATCCTGACTTAACATGAGACATGTGATCAGCAATGTAGTGTTGGGCACCGTTGCGGACCACTATTTTGAAGTTGAATTCTTGAAGTAAGAGGAGCCATGTGGTTATTCTTCTTGTTGTACATGGATGGTTCACAAGATAAAGCAATGCTTGACGGTCGGTGTAGAAGACAAAATCATTTGCCAGTAGATAGTGCCAAAATTTCTTTACACTATACACCATTGCTAGGGCTTCTCTTTTTGTGGTGGTATAGTTGATCTCCGCATCATTGAGTTGTCGACTGGTGGCAAAGTAGAATGGGTAGTCTTTCTTATGTTCATCAGGTTGGCAAAGCACACTCCCAATTGCATACTTGGATCCATCAGTATGAACATGAAAATCAACATCCCAATTGGGAGATATAAGGATGGGTGTTGTGATTAGGCGCCACTTTAAAAGCTCAAAGGCTTGGTCGCACTCTTCAGTCCATAAGAATTCCACTAATAATTTGTAAAGTGGTCTAGCTATCATGGCATGCCACAATATAAATCTTCTATAATAGCCGACATGTCCCATAAAGACCTGTACACCTTTGGAATTTGTAGGAGGAGGCAAATCCATGATGATTTTGATTTTGTCGATGTCAGTTGCAATCCCATGTTGAGAGACGATGTGTCCCAAAACAACTCCATGGGTGACCATGCACTGGCATTTTGTTGGATTTAGGGAGATGCCATACTTCCTACATTTGATTAGTACTACTTCAAGACATTTGAAGTGGTCTCGTTTGTTTGAATGGATGCACAAATCATCCAAGAACACCTATAAAAAGTTATTCAGAAATGACTTCAAAGCTATGAACATGACGCACTAGAATGTGGCCAAGGCATTACAAAGGCCGAATGGCATGACTCTATATGCAAAAGTACCCCATTTTGTAGCAAATGTTGTTTTTAATTGATCTTAGGAGCAATTTGCACTTGGTTATAGCCACTGAAGCCATCCAAGAAGCTATATATTTCGGAGCCTGCCACCTTTTCCAACACTGTTTCTATTAAGGGTAGGGGAAAGTGATCCCTAATTGTGGTGGCATTCGCATTTTTTAAGTTTACACATATTCTGAGCTTCTTGTTTCATTTAGGTACAATGAAGATGGGTGAAACCCAATCAGTGTGCTCTACTCGTAGATGAATCCAGCATCTAGGAGTTTTTCCAGCTCATCATAAACCGTGGTGCCATACTTAGGATTTGTGTGATAAGGTCCACATACCTTAGGGTGAGCACCTTCCCTTATAGGTATTGTGTGTACTGCCACCTCTAGTGAAATTCCTTTCATCTCTTTGTATGTCCATGCTAGGCAATCACGGTATTCCATTAGGAGTGCTTTGAGTTTGGTTTCATCTTCTTGTCGAAGTTGTTTCCCAATGAAAACCAATTTTTCTTCCTCCCCTTCAAGGGCGAGGTTTATTGTGCATGTTTTTGCCGACCCTCCATAGATTGGAGTTTCTCCAATGCTATCAGATTCTTGAACTTCAGATTCCCTTAGTGGTCTTGGCATTGCTATTGGTGCACTGTCATGTGTAATTCTTGAAGTATTCTGGCACTTCTCAAAGATCGTCAGCCTTTGATGGTGTTGAACTAGCCTGACATGTGCTATGTGTATCAGGTGGCATAGTTGCATTTACCAATTTGTTAGGCTCTTTTTTACTTTCTTTTTCTGAAGTCTCTTGATCAAGCTTCCTCCGCACATGTGGCTTATATTTTTGAAACTTCTTACATTGGGAACTGTGGGGTAACTTTTCCACTGGTAAGGTGTTTCCAAGTAAGGGATCATTTGCTACTCATACTCCTAGGACCATTCAAGAGATGATGGTTCTGATTTTGAGGGAGCTGTCTTTGTAAGGTACAATTCAACGATCCTTGTTTGGACTCGTTCAAATTCATTGAAGTGTTTGGCCTTGGCTTTTCTACAATTTCCTCCTTGAGCTTTCTTGCGGCATCTTCTGTTGTTATTCAACTTTGGAGATTCAACTTTTGGGAGTTTGACTGCCATTAGGGCATGCATAATGGCTAAGTCATTATCAAAGATTTGATCTTCCATTTCAGCATTCTCAGCCTCTGTTTCAAGGTCCCAAGGAAAATCTAAGTCATCATTGGTATGGGTACCTTCTTCAGGTTCATTATTCCACTCAAGGTCAGCCATAAAGAAGGGCATCTCTAGATTGATTGGTTCTTCATGTGTGATTGGAGGATCTACCTGTAGCACCTTAGCATCAATTTGCGAGAAGATGGAGTCTAATGAATGGCAGTTGTCGATGGTTGCCAATGTTTATATCCAATTATTAACATTGCTTTGTGAATCGACCGCTATGGCATGCTGTTGCAAGGGAGCTAATTTGCTTGAGATTGTCATTGAAGATGTGTTATCCAATGCTCTAAGCACAATTGGTTTCATAGCTCCTGTCTCCACATTCACCTTGACTATGGTGTCACGATTCTGGATTGTCAATCTATCAGTTCCCCAGTCATGGAGGACTGATGCTTCCCGTAGCCAAGGACGTCCCAGTAAGATTTGATAGGATTTTTTGCAAAGATCCAAGATTGCGAATTGAAGGGAAAAGCGTACTCCTATGATCTTTGTGGACGTGCCATTTACTATTCCCAAGGGTTTTGCTCGTGAATCATCGGCAAGGCGTATGTTAAAATTAGCCTTTTGCATCGGTGGGAGACCCCATTCTTCGTAGAGCTCCTTTGATAGGACATTTACACCTGCTCGACCATCCACTATGGCTTGGACTTCATTATATGCCTTGTGGATCAAAGGCATAGTAATGTTGCATATGTCATCTCTCTCACCCATCCGCACAGAAATATCTTCGATGTTGTTCATAGGTGGAGGAGGATTTACGAGTTCAATCCATCCTTTGAAACTCTCCCAGAGATTGGGACAATTTTGTAGGAGGATTCCGATGGGAATTGACACAGGACAACTCAGGATGCTACAGACTGCGGCTCCTTCAAGTTGACATGGCGGTACATTATGTTGTGGAGTCTGTTGTTGGAACAGAGGCTCGAGTACAGTATCAATACTTTGTGGGGCCAAGTCATGGATTGGGTCTTGATCTTGTTTCTCACTGTCAAATTGAGCTTGCTCCTTTTGTACCCATTGTTGAAGTGCCTAAAAACAAGCCTTCTCCACGTCTACATTTGGGTATGGAGCTTCTTTTATTTGAGGCTCGGAGTTAATGTGGATGAGCACGACTGCTCATTGCTTGGCGGAGTGGAGGCACTTGTGCTTTCTTTCTAAGAAGTCTCTTTGGTTGGATTGGAATGTTAGGGTCCTTGGTGGCCTCTTTCTATTAGCATGTAATTACATTTATAGGTTGTGATATTACACTTGCCGGACCTAGACTTTGATGGTCCACCCCAATGATGCCAATTAGGATGTTCGGCTTAACCTTTGTTTGTTGTGGGACTTTATTTTTCATGGGACAATCCATACAGGCATGTCCTATGCCACAATCTCTGCAGAGTGGTTGGAAAGTAGCGGGGCTACCACAACGAGGGCACTCTACGATCTGGTGATTTTCTCCACAACCATAGCACTTGATTGGTGCTCGATATGTGTTGGGATGTACTTGATTTGAATAAACTAGTATTAGACCCTCTACACCTTCTAGTATTAGACCCTCTACACCTTCTACATAGTACATTGGGTACTCTGCTTCATACTCAAATAACGAGTCTATTCCTCAACTTGTAATTGATGTATTGGAACTGCCTGAGGAGAAAGATTTGGTGCTCTTGGATATGGTCGTGGATTTGGATTCCTGAGTAGTTGTGGGACTTGTGTCTGAACGGGAACAAGATTTAGCCTTAGAGATGGGGGCGCTTGTGCAAGTGTCGGTCGCCTGTACACTGGCATGGGTGCCGCTTGGTATTGTTGAGGTCGAGGCTAGTTGTTGGAATGTACTTGATTTGCATAAACGGGTATTAGACCCTCTACACCTTCTACATAGTACACTGGGATGTACTTGATTTGCATAAATTGGTATTAGACCCTCTACACCTTCTACATATGTATTGGGATGTACTTGATTTGCATAACCTGGTATTAAACCCTTTACACCTTCTACATAGTACACTAGGTACTCTGTTTCATACTCAAATGACGAGTCTACTTCCTCGGCTTGTAATTGATGTATTGGAACTGCCTAAGGAGCTGGATTTAGTGCTCTTGGATATGGTCGTGGATTCTGATTCCTGACTAGTTGTGGGAATTGTGTCCAAACAGGAACAGGATTTAGCCTTGGAGTTGGGGGTGCTTGTGCAAGTGCCGGTTGCCTATACACTGGCATGGGTGCCACTTGGTATTGTTGAGGTCGAGGCTGGTTGTTGTGCATGTTGAAGATACAAGTGTTTTCATCATGGCCGCCGATGATGTAGATATGGCACCACAACCTTGGCAGTGGATTTGCTTGTGCAGTGATCCTGGCTCTTAGGACCGCACTCATTTGCTATATGATTAGTGTTAGTCTCCCCGGTAGCGGTGCCAAATGTTGGCTCTTTCCCACGGCTTCCCGGGAAGAGTAAGGTATTCTCAGTATGCAGGATTTCGAGTTTTTGTCACCTACAGATATATCGGGGTTGTTGTTTGTAGTATACGTGTAGCTTAGGACCTCGAGTCATGTTCCAGTGAGAGACATAGGCTTAAGTGTGGTAAGTAAACATAGTGCATGCATGTGTAAAAGGAACGTGTATCATCATGGTTGAGATAATGAAGGCTTTCGTCTTCATTGGGGGTTGCAAGATTTAGGAGGAGTTTAAGGGTTAGAAGGAGTTCCAAGGTTTAGAAGGAGTTCCAAGGATCAGAAGGAGGTTCCAAGGTTTAGAGAGAGGTTCAAAAGTTTAAAAGGAGGTTCCAAAGTTTAGAGAGAGGTCCCAAGGTTTAGAGTAGGGTACATGATGGAGAACTCGTCTCCCTTGTAGATCATGGAGATTAAGGATTGAGGAGCTAAGGGTTTAGGAGGAGCATAGGAGTGGGAGAGGAAGAAGGTGTAAGAGCATGGGGGAAAGAAGAGAAAGGAGGGAGGAGGAGGAGGAGGAGGGAGAGAAGGGAGGAGGAGAAGGGAGGAGAAGGGAGGAGGAGGAGGAGGAGGGAGGAAGAGGTGGAGGAGGAAGAGGAAGGAGGAGAGGGAGAAGGAGGGAGGAGGAGAGGGAGAGGATGGGTTGCAAGGTTGGAGAAGAGGGGAGGAGGAGTTGCATGGTTAGGACATGCTTTTGGATGTGGAGTACAAGGAAGCATGGACACTTGAGACAATTGCTTGGAATACCAAAGTAGAACTCAACACAATGCCCCAAAAAGTGAGGGCTTCATTCCATTACGAGGTATTTATACAAGTTGGAGAGCTTCTCTCTCTGCATGTAGGAATTGTAAGACATTCTCTCTCTACTAGAAGTTGCATGTAGAACTCGCATGTAGGAGTTGCGTGTAGAACTCACATGTAGAACTCGCATGTAGGAGTTGCATGTAAAACTCACATGTAGAAGTTGCATGTAGGAGTTGCATGTAAAACTCACATGTAGGAGTTGCATGTAGAAGTTGCATGTAGAACTCGCATGTAGAAGTTGCATGTAGGAGTTGCATGTAGAACTTGCATGTAGGAGTTGCATGTAGAGCTCGCATGTAGAACTCCCATGTAGAACTCGCATGTAGGAGTTGCATGTAGAGCTTGCATGTAGAACTCGCATGTAGGAGTTGCATGTGGAACTCGCATGTAGAACTCACATGTAGGAGTTGCATGTAGAACTCGCATGTAGGAGTTGCATGTAGAACTTGCATGTAGGAATCGTATGTAGAACTTGCATGTAGAACATGCATATAGGAATCGTATGTAGAACTTGCATGTAGAACATGCAAGTTGGATTTGTAAGAGGGATTATTTCTAGCCTTATGCAAGTACAAGCGGAGCTTTGCCGCTACTCTACACACATATTCTATTCTACCTAAGTCCATGTTGGCACAGAGACAACAAAAGCTTGGCCATGGTTATTGGTCTTCTACTTCTGACACATGTAGGGACCTTTGTCATTGTCCCCTGTTGGAAACATGTCCATCTTCAATTCTAGATTCATAGTGTCGGCTTGGAGAACCAGGTTGGCCTACATCACAACTTATTGGACTCCTCATAATTGAGACTCTCTATGGATGGCTACTCAGAGTCTTCTTTCCAATGCCTGAAAAGTTTATCCCTATTGAAAGGCTCATGTCGTCTTGGATGTACACTAGAAAGTATTTTCTATGCGGTATCCTAGAACAACTCTTCTCTGCTCGCAGCTCTGCTCGCAGCTGATTCCTTGTGTGTCCCAAGCGTGTCGCATTGTAGGTGGTTCCTTGGATCCTCTCCCCAATTCCATTCATGTATTGGCTTTGAACTCATGGCAGTTTCTTGGTCTTCCATATTTTGCAAACCTCTACGACCTCTGCGCATGTATTCCTCTTGCCATGCAGTGTATCTTTCTCTCCTCACTAAGCACCTATCATACATGCTTGCAACAACTAAATAATATGTAGTGCCACCTAAAAGCACTCCTCAGTCCAATTTTGAGTTGTCAAATAAGCTTGTAAGATGCTAATAGCCTCAGACTATCCTAAGAGAAATTTGCCAAATCGAGTAGTTGTTGCAACTTATCTCAAGTCAGCATGAACTGTTGCTAGTGAAACTCTTGCACCCGATTCTATAGACTTATACAATCAATGCACTCAATTCCCCACTAAATACTTTTAGTGCTTCCCTCCCCAGCAAGTCGCCAAATGTTAATGGTCTTTTCCCATGTTCCCGAGTTTGATTGGCTAACCACTCTCGACCAAGTTTCTGTGCACACAAGTTCACAACAAAGATGCCCACTCTTGCAATCTCTCGGTTGCTATGCAAGGTTGGAAGCGGTTACAAGAGCAAATGGGACATGCATCAAAAAACTAACAAAGGGGCAACACGCCAAGCAGGCAAATTGTATGAAGACAAGCGAAGAATGCTCAAGTGGATAGAAATAGATGATGTAGAAACCTAGTGTCAATTGATTTATAAAAGAGATCCCTATTTACAATAGCTCATGGCTACGCAGTGTCAACAATTCCCCTCAATGATTCAATCAGACTCCCCATCCCTACACCTTGACTAGCTTAGAAGCTCTTGTTCAATATCAATGCTCCACTCTCGTGTAACTACGCGGGAACCAGCTAACTCTACTTGTAAGCCCCCCATATGAGGAGAAGGCATTTGAGTAGCTCGGTTATCCGGTAGGTCCTGGTTTGGGCACCAGATGGGGGCCATGTGTGGCCTGATGGCTAGACGGCTTCAGATAGATTTGGCACACTGCCAACTAGGCTACATGCAAGTGCGGGAAGGCATCCCATGACTGACCGCACTGAGGGTAGATGGAGCATTTCTCGAGGCAACCCACTCTCGGGTTGCGGGGCCCGTTTGGGAGCCCCAGATGATCCCGGATTGTTCTGGGTAGAATGGCCGCCGTAGGTCAATTGCTCTATTCTGTGCCACGATTCTATCGTGTGGTCAATGGCCTATTTTGGGACCAACCTCTAGTTGGCCATTTTGGGCAGACTGGGCAGTCTCCCAATTGGGTCTAACCAACTACGACTGGTGGCTATATAAGACCAAGCCCGTGAAGCCCATATTCATCACTGGCTATAGCAACCCTGATTCCTTAGCATCCAACCTCCGTCCTCTACTGTCTCCAGTACACCATCGAAGCTTCTCACACAGGAGTGCACAGATGCACGGCAATGCCATCTATTGTATGAGTTTTATAGTAATCAAATTTTTTATTCTCCATACTATCTACTTTTCTCTCTTGCATACGAGATCCTGTTATCTATTGAGCACATACGTTGTATTGTTTTCTTTCATGGTATCAGAGCTTGGGCTCTAGCAAGAAGATTTGGTAGTGTGTTTCTGTTTGCGAGCAGATTGTGAGAGATGGCCCAGCCTACAAGACTGCAAATCCCACCGTTTGGCGAAAGCAGAAAGTCGTGCTAGATTCTCGTTGGTGATGGTGATGCCAATTGCAGTCATTTGATCACGCAGATTCTTTACCTTGGTGATGAACTTCTCTACCGTTTTAAACTCAGACAGTTTCTTGTTCGTGAGTTGAGTCTCCAGATTCTGAATCCGCGTCTGATTTGTGGTCTCATACTAATTTTTCAAGACCATCCATGCCTCCTTCGCTGTGGTGACATGTTGAATTAACGCCAAGACATAATCACTTACACTGTAGATAATAGAACACAATGCATCTACGTTTCTTCTTATCCATGCGAGAATCTCATCCGCAGTTGGTACTATCTGTTGTGCTACATTGGCTGGATTCGGTCTTGCAACCAACTTCACGTCCACCCTAGTAGTAGTATCCCAAAGCTTGTATGCGCTTAGGATGGTCTTCATCTTGAACTTCCAGAGTGGATAGTTAGTGCCATCCAGCATGCATACAAATTCTCCCACCAAAGTACGACGGTCTTGTTATGGCACTGAATACACAGAATAGAAATCCGCCCAACTTTGAGGATTTCAGTGCAATGCTTATGGAGGAGGAGATGCGTCAAAAGACGACTGGAGAAGATTCGGCTTTCTCGGCAGGATCAAAGAAAGGTAAGGGTAAGGACTCTGGTAACCCATCTTCTTCTGATGATAAAAAGAGAAAGAAGAAGATCAAGTGCTTCTATTGCAACAAGGCAGGGCATAAGCAGAATGAGTGTCGGAAGAAGATTGCAGATGAGAAGAACGAATGAGAAGAACGAAGTAAAGAAAGAGTCCAGCAACAGCGCGCAGGTAGTACCAGTAGAGCTGTTCGTAGCAATTGAGGAGATTTGCATGGAGGCACTTCATGTACCTGCGGATGAACCTTGGATTATTGACAGTGGTGCATCGCACCACATGACTAGTCGGAAGGATTGCTATACCTCTCTACATCTGGTAGGGAATGACATCTTGGTAGCAGTCGGCAATGATGCAAAATGTCCAGCAAAAGGAAAAGGTACGATTGCTCTCAAGTCAGATGGAGTGGTAAAACAGTTGTTCGATGTTTTTTATGTGCCAGATATCAAGAGGAACTTGTTGTCCGTTTCTACGATGACGGATTGGGACCTCAAAGTTCACTTCGATAAGAATGGCGCACAGATTTTGGATCTTCAAGGGAAGGTCATTAGTAAAGGTACACGGCACAACGACATCTACAAACTCTCAACTTTTAGTGCTCGAGCCGATGTGAGCAACACTAAGCTTTGGCATGAGAGGTTTGATCATCTAAACCTTAGTTCTTTAAAGGAGATGCATAAAAGTGGAATGATTGCATACCTACTAGAAAGTACAGATCTGCCCGATGTATGTGAAGCTTGCATGATGGGCAAGCAGCATTGGTAGCCCTTTCCTAAAGAGGCCAGCAGGGCAAAGGCTCCTTTAGAGCTCGTTCACACAGACCTCTGTAGAAAGATGGAGATGGAAGCTTTAAGTACATGGTTTTGATTATCAGGATACTTTCGCTCCCACAACTCGAGTAACCACAATTCGCAGTGTTTTGGCTTTAGCAGCACAGGAAAGTTGGCCCGTGTTTCAGATGGATGTAAAATTTGCCTTTCTAAATGGAGATCTCAAGGAGGAGGTATATGTAGAACAACCACCAGGTTTTGTGATCCCCGGTTCAGAAGGTAAAGTCTATAAACTGAAGAAGGCACTTTACAGGCTAAAACAGGCCCCACGAGCATGGTACCAACGAATTGAAGCCTACTTCTGCAAAACGGGTTCAGGAGGAGCCCATCTGATGCAAATTTGTATATCTACAGAGGAGGCAGGTGTATGATCATGGCCCTTTATGTGGACGACCTTGTCATAACAGGGAACCATGAAGAAAAGATCTTGCAGACAAAGCATTTGCTAGGAAGAGAGTTTGAAATGATAGACCTCGGACTGATGCATTTCTGTTTGGGGATTGAAGTTTGGCAAGAGCCAAAACAGATCTTCATTTCACAGCTGAAGTATGCTGCTGGAGAGATACTGAAGGCATTTGGCATGGCTGAGTGCAAGACAGTTGGCACCCCTATGGAGGTTGATGTGAGGCTCTCAAACGAGGATTCATCACCACTGGTGGATGAAGCGAAGTATAGAAGGCTTGTGGGCAGTTTGATTTACTAGTGCAACACACGGCCAAACATCAGCTTTGTGACTGGTGTACTAAGCAGGTTTTCCAATAAGCCCCGGGAGAACCATTGGAGGGCAGGGATGCGGGTGCTGAAATACATCAAAGACACACTTGATTATGGCATCATCTATACCAAGGGCAACGTCTTGACTGGATTTTGTGACTCGGATTGGGCAAGAGATGTGGACATTTGGAGATCACGGACAGGTTATTGTTTCTCACTTGGATCTGGAGCTGTGTCATGGGTCAGTAAGAAGCAACCTACAATTGCTCTTTCTTCTACCAAGGCTGAGTACAAATCAACATGTTGTGCTTCTTGTGAAGCATTGTGGTTAAGGAGGATTATCTAACCCATTATTCCTAGTCAATTAACATAAAATACTAGCCAATGGCCAATAGATCATGTCTAAATTTATTCACACCATAGACCATTGCCAGGGATTCTCTTTCTATGATGGTTTGGTTCAGTTTTTCCTTTTTGCAAAGTATACTAGAGGTAATCTTTGTAATTTTCTAGATTCACATAATACACTTCCTATGGCATAGCTAGAACCATCCAAATGTACATGAAACTCAATCTTCTAGTTTGGATCTATTAGTATGGGGTTTGTGATCTCTACTTGATGATTTCAAATGTCTGCTCACATTCTTGTATCCATGTGAATGTTACCATGAGCTTGTACAGGGATCTTGCAATCATGGCATACCTAAGGATGAATCTTCTACAGTATCTTGCATGGCCCTTGAACACTTGTTCACCCTTAGCATGATGTGGGGGTGGGAATTCCATGATTATTTTATTTTGTCCATGTCAATAGCAATCCCATGTCTAGACACTATGTGCCCCAAGGCAAATGGCTTAATGTCATCTCGAATGCCGTGTGTGACTAAGAATCAATAGTTGAGGGTTCAACGAGATGTTGTACTCTTTGCAGTTTTCTAGTACCTCTTTAAGACATTTCAAGTGATCCTTTTTACTTGAATGGATACATGAGTCATCTAGGAAGACTTGTGGAAACTTGTTTAGGAATGCTTGACGGAGTATACATGACCCACTAGGAAGTGGATGGGGCATTACATGATCCAAATAGCATGAATTTGTATGCAAAAATTCCCCATTTTGTGGAAAATTTTGTCTTTGTTCGATCTTCAAGAAAGCTTTATACTTGATTATATGCATTAAACCCATCTAAGAAGTTACAAATTGTTAAGATGGATACTCATTTCAAAACTACTTTTGTTTGTGGTAGGGGGGTTAGTGTTCTCTAACATTGATATTTTTGAGATTCACACACACTCTTAACATCAAGGTTTTATTTGGCATAATCAGAATTTGATATACCCAATCAATGTGTTTGATTTCATAAATGAAACCTACATCCAATATAATATCTATAAGTCCTTACACACCATCATACCATACTTTGGATTTGTCCTATAGCATCCACAAACTTTAGGGTTGGTACTTTCCCTACTAATAGGTATGGTGTTTACTACAACTTTGAGGGAAATCCCTTTCATTTATTTATAGGGCCAAGCCATACACTCCCTATATTCCATCAGTAATGCTTTTAGTTCATTTTCTTTCTCTTGTGTGAGTTGATCCCCAATGTACACATTTTTTTCTTCTTCCTTGTCCATAGTAAGATTCAATTTATGTATCTTTGTTGGTCCTTAGAGTATTTATTTCTATAAGCCCTAAGTCTCTTGTTTGGTCGTTGCTATGGTTGTGTTTCACCTTGTATAGCTCTTAAGGAATCACATACTTCTTATAGGCCCTCATAGGAATGTGAGGTACTTACTTGACTTTTGTTGCTAGTTCTTCATAGTGCTTGCCCTATTGTTTTGATGGTTCCTTGTTTTGTATCTTCAGTGTTGACATTCATGCTCACATTGGGCTTAGACTTACAAAATTTATTACTTAGAGAGACTAGTGATTGATTCTCTATGTGAGTTTGGCTTCCAAATTATGTTTCTTCTAGCATAGGATCCTTCAAGCCCCCTAGCTTAAGAACATGTGTGGGTTTTGTCAAGTACAATTCCACCATCCTTGTTTGTACTCTTTCATAATCATTGAAATGTTTCACCTTAGCTTTCTACATTGCCCACCTTCCTTTTGTTTTCTTGACCACCTACTATTTGTTAGTGTAGGAGGGTTTAGATTGGGAAATTCTATTAGCTAATTTAATGCTTGAAGAATTACCAAATCATAATAAAAAACTTGACCTTCTAATGTGGCATTATTCGCTTCAATTTCTAGTTCCCAGTCAAAGTTTACACTATATATATCGATTGTAGCCTGTTTTGGATCTCTATCTCATTCCATGCTTTGCATGATCATTGGTAGTAATAACTAGTCTAGGAATCCTAATCCTAGATTGGTGGTTCTAGTTGTATCATTTGTGCATCCACTTCTCGCAACATTGGATGTGGTCTTACAATTATCAATTATTGTTGCTAGTGCATATATCAAATTATTGATTTCACTTTGGCATCACCTTCTATTGGATTGAGTTGTTTCATTGCCAAAAATATGTGTGGCTTGGCTATGGCAGAAGAGATGTCATCAATGTTCCTAGATACAACGGTTTGATTTCTTCAACTGCCAAATTTATTTTGACCACAGTATCTCTATTTTGAATTTTGATCTTATCCATGCCCCAATCATGGAGTATCAATGCCCAATAGTATCTCTATGTTGTCAATCATTTGGAAACATCCTAATATGGTATATTTGATGGGTAACTTGACTCCATCAATTTCGATTGGTACACTATCTACAAGTCCTGAAGGTTTCATCTTGGTGTTACCAAGCCATCCTCCTTACCAGTAGTCCACAATCATCATAGAGATCCTTTTTTGAGATGTTTGCTTTTGCCTCACACCATCCACAATTGCAAGATATGGGACATGGGCTTTATGCTCCATAGGGATAGTTACAATTCTCATTTCACCAAAATGTCCCCATCTTCTTCTTCTACTTGTGGGGAATGTTGTGCACATTCAATCCATCCCTTGAATTTTCCCACATTGTGGGATAGTTTCTTGCTAGGATTCCAAATGGGATTCTAGCTTGGTAGCTAATTAATTAGTAGCTCCATCCAATTAGGACTTTGTATATGGATATCTATCACCCTTTGGTTAGGGTGGAGGTTCAATCACTATGTCAATTTTGGGTGGCATCACTCCCATGGCCTCTCCTGCTACTAGTATGCCTCAAATTGTTCCTATCCCCTTTTTGCCCATTGCCTTAGTGTTGATATTAGGCTTCTCTATTTCTGGATTAGGGTGAGACTATATGCATGGGGGGTTGATGTGCTAGGTGTTGCTTCACCTTGTTGTGGGAAGGGCAATGCCCATTTATCTGTCAAGATCTTTGCTTTCTAAGTAGGAGTTCTTTTTTTTTAAAAGTTGTTTCTCTTTGCCACCTTATTACGACAACTAATGGTTGGGATAGTATGTTTTAGGTTGCCACATTTTATCAGATACTTGTCATTGAGATGGTACATTTTGCTATATCCCTCTTCATTATCCCTAGGTATGTTTTGGCATTTTCTTCTTTTAATCGCTTAATTTTCCCAAGTTGTAGGATAGGACCATCTTGTAATCTCCCTTTTAATTGATTAAAGAGGAGATCATGAATAGGCTTTCCTCTACAAGGGAGTCAAGATACCTTTTGGAGATTCCATTGATCAAGGCCATGGGAGCCATGCTGCTTTGGTCTCATCAGATTGGTCACCGGCGACATGATGACATGTTGTGTTAAAGAGTTAGAGAAACCTTTTCGAGTCTCCTTGTCCATTGGATTTTGGAAATCTGAGTCTGCCAAAATTCCTCCTCAAATTTTGTTGCCACTTTTGCATTGCCATTGGAAAATGTTGTTTGCATTTGCATCTTTATGTATCTTATATTCATCTTGTCTTCTATTTGCCATATTGATTGTAGAGAAAGTGATGTTAAATTTTTGTAAGGAACTTAGGGTACAAGAATGTTCTTAAAAAAAGGAAAATTTTATCCTTCTTCTTGATCTTAAGTGCATAAATGATGTGAATAGGCTCTAAGTCCTTCCTTTAGCAGTTTCTCTAGGTTACTAAGGCTAAAAGTTATTTGTTCAAAATCCAATGCATGGCTTATAAAGATTGTAGAGACTCTTGGGTTCAAGCACTGTGGTGATGGCATCTCTGTGTGAGGCTCTACTAGCAATTAATTTGCTGGTGAAGGACTATTCATGTGAAGTGCTATAAGACAATGTTGAGCCACATTACTTAGCTCAATCCATTGGGGTTTAGGTTTAGTATGTTAGTTTACTTAAGGTAAGTTAGTAGTTAGGTTGGGTGGTGGGGAACAACAGGGCCCCACCACAAGCACAATGATTTAGGTGGAGGGAGGGGATGGGGCATAGGGGGTAGATGGGTTGGGTACCACTCTGCAGCACAACGCATGAGGGGAGGGTGGGGGGACGAGATGGGAAGGGGGGGGGGATGAAGTGCACGGTGATGGAGAGTAGAGAGGCTAGGGCATTGTTGAAGTGTAAGGTGATGGTGGAGAGGAGGGGCTAGGGCATTGTTGTGAGCATGACAATTGAGGCGAGGGGAGGGGGGGGATGAGATGAGGGGAGATGGGATGGGGTAGTACCACTACCTGTCACCCATGTAAGCATGGCAACCAATGTGAGATGGGAGGAGAGAACAAGGTGAAGGGGAGGGGAACTGGGGTGAAGTCGGTGTGGCATCCATGTTCCTATTGTAAAGAATGATTTTGAGGTCATGTATTTGAGCTTCATTATTCATCTTGAACACCCCCTTCAATGATCAAATGACTCCCTACTCTAGATGGATGGAAGGTGGAGGATATCTCATCTTTAAATCCTCCTGCTCCACCTATGTCCGTTAGCTCCATCCCATAATACTTCATCATCAAGATCCACACAATGTTAGATTATCTTTATAGTAAAGAGTGAAGAAGTTCCTTTTAGATCCCCATCCTACAAGGGAAAGGTAATGTTAATAATTGACCAACAAGCTTGGGTTATGTCCACAACATTATTTGGCACATAATAGTTCAACATTACTAGGGATATGTCCACATTATTTGGCAATAATATGTCTACATTATTTGGCAATAACAGTATTATATGCCGCTATTTCAACATCAAAATATGTCATTATGCATGATTAACTTATTCTTGTGATTCTTTGAACCATCGAACTGTTACTTTCATACATCATATCATGATAGTTATTGGCATGATACCATGCTTGAAACTTTTATAGCAACTTGATGGAACGTGGGTTTAGTGACTAGTATATTAATTTCAATTTTGGTTAATCATTGCTTGAGGGATAGTTGATTTGTATGGTTGATTTTTCAAACATTAATAGAAGTTCTTTGCCTAGGGGAAAAAAATTCACTTTTGGTAATTTGGTTTATTGTTCAACCTATTCCACATATAGGTCAAAGGACCTTTTAAAAAAGGAATATCAAGTACTTGTATGCCTTAAGCTACAAAAGTAATTTTACTAGACTTATGCATTATATTTTAGTATTCTATTTGAATCATGGGAATAGCAACATGTGATAGACTCTATAGACTTCTAAAGGGTGCCATGTGAATGGCCACCTTGCTTTTGATAAGGAACTCATTCTTAATGCCTCCCTTTACAATTCTGGATTTTAGTATTCTATTTGAACCATGGGAATAGCAACATGTGATAGACTCTATAGACTTCTAAAGGGTGCCATGTGAATGGCCACCTTGCTTTTGATAAAGAACTCATTCTTAATGCCTCCCTTAACAATTCATTTTTCCTTGTGTTCTTGAGTTGGACAACACTCTTACACTTGAAGGTGGAAAACAAGGGGAAAATTATAATGATCATCAAAGTGGCAAACTAAAGAAAAATCTATTGATGCAAAGGAGCGAGAGGGCTCGCAATTATGTTAGATTTTCAATTTGTTTTTAGGATTATCCAAGAATTTGACTAATTGAGTCACGTATTTAGAGGCTTTGTCATTTTGAAGAGTTGGATATATAGGCCTTAGAAAATCTTTCCACTCTTGGAGCATAACACCAATCTGTGTAGTCATTGCTTGGTTAGTTTCCTATGGAATAATTTAGGAGTACCTCCATCGCTTGATTCTTCCCCATTTGTATTTAATAAGAATTTATTGATGAGGTGTAGCTATTGCATATCGTAATGAGGATAAAAAAGAGACCCCATATAATATCTTGCATATGGTGGAAAACAAGGGGAAAATTATAGCGATCATCAAAGTGGCAAACTAAAGAAAAAGCTATTGATGCAAAGGAGCGAGAGGGCTCGCAATTATGTTAGATTTTCAATTTGTTTTTAGGATTATCCAAGAATTTGACCAATTGAGTCATGTATTTAGAGGCTTTGTCATTTTGAATAGTTGGATATGTAGGCTTTAGAAAATCTTTCCACTCTTGGAGCATAGCACCAATCTGTATAGTCATTGCTTGGTTAGTTCCCTATAGAACAATTTAGGAGTACCTCCATTGCTTGGTTCTTCCCCATTTGTATTTAAGAAGAATTTATTGATGAGGTGTAGCTGTTGCATATCGTAATGAGGCTAAAAAAGAGACCCCATATAATATCTTGCATATGGTGGAAAACAAGGGGAAATTTATAATGATCATCAAAGTGGTAAATGAAAGAAAAAGCTATTGATGCAAAGGAGTGAGAGGGCTCGCAATTATGTTAGATTTTCAATTTGTTTTTAGGATTATCCAAGAATTTGACCAATTGAGTCATGTATTTAGAGGCTTTATGATTTTGAATAGTTGGATACATAGGCTTTAGAAAATCTTTCCACTCTTGGAGCATAGCACTAATCTGTGTAGTCATTGCTTGGTTAGTTCCCTTTGGAACAATTCACGAGTACCTCCACCACTTGGTTCTTCCCCATTTGTATTTAATAAGAATTTATTCATGAGGTGTACCTGTTGCATATCGTAATGAGGATAAAAAAGAGACCCCATATAATACCTTGCATATGTCTATTCTTATCATAAATATAGTTTTCTCATAACAATTTAGTGCGCTACATGATAGTTAATGCTTTCTCAAATTGTTTTAAATAAACACAAAAAAGTAGAAGAGAAGGCATAGTTTTAGATGTCTTTATGAAATTCATGCTTGTCTATGCTCTTATTTAATAATATAGAAAACCAAGAAAAAACACATAAATGAGTGCAATCCCAAGGCTCATAGTTCAAAATGGGTTTTGAGCCTTCTTTGAGCTAGCATGACGAGCTAAAACAACAAGGAGAGGCAACTATGGTACAAAAATCATCTTTAAAGATGTATGCCAATGTATGACCACCAGTTTACCATGATGTAGCATATTCTATTATATTGTACTTTGATATTTGCATCATTCAATTCAAAGCATAATTAATTAAACAAAGTCCATGGCTTTGAGAATCTTCTCTTATTGGAAAACACTTTTGATTGGGAGATATAAATGTAACTTATTAATCGAGCTAAAGGGATTAAGAGAGGAATAGGTCGACAAGCTTACAATTAAGCTTAAACAATTGAAATAATTAACTGAATGTATGCACATTGATTGAATGCTCCAAGAATTACCCTATAAATTGCAAATATTTTCTTTAGGTTGGTTTGCATATTTTGATATTTAAAAGTCAAGTCCAATTTGGATAACTAAGGGCTAAGATTCTACTAGCTAAACTCTAATATGTCAAAGATTCCTTGCAAGTCCATTGTCCAATAATCACATTTAGACACTTTAAACACCTCTTCGACAAAGAATTTATTACTAATCCTTTTGTATGACAACAAAATCTACTAGTCGACCACCTATACTTTACCTCGCTCTTTTGAAACAAAATCATCAACATACTTGAATATTGTCTGCCACAATTCCTCGACCACCTTTCCTTGTCCTCCCTTCTTTTTCAAGGGCATCATCAACATACTTTTTTTTTTTGTTTTCTCAGTAGTTGGTAGTTTAGAACAGCTTCAAGCGCAAGCCGAGGGTGCATCATCAACATACTTGAATATTGTTCATCCACTTTCATGATCAAACCTTCTAGCCTATGTTGAAGTAAGCCATTAATTTCAATGCACCAGATCATGCAATCAATTGCATGTAACACATGGAGCATGCCAATGTAGACCCTATAGATATAAATTGAATATTGAGATCTGAATCTGAGTAGCCTTCACAAAAATGTTGACCAACCATTAAGCAAACGATAATGGTATTGAAAAATGTTTTCGCATAGGTTGACATAGCCACAACTTTGAAACAAGATTAACGAACAATAGTGATAAATCACCTTGATATGCATTCATTTGATTATGCCAAGTATTAGGTTTAAAGCAATTCTAACATGCTCTTAGATTCACCCAAGAAAATGATGAAAGGGCTTGGTAAGACAATGTTAAGACAAATATCCTTTGGGAGGGAATTGCCTTGATGACTCTCTTGAAATCGATCTTGTGCCAAGGTCAGCTTTCTTCTCATCCACGTGATAGGGGTTCCTAGGAAGGTTAGAGCCCTTTTTCCAATTTTATTCAGCCCCTAGGATGTGCTCTGATAGTATGTGGAAGTTTGTGGGAATGTAAAACAACAACAAAATGGTCATGGTCATGTGACCACTTCTAAATATTACGCCTCATAAATGTAATCAGCAAAAGGTTATTATCATGGCCCCATTTCTAAATATTGTCTTTGTGACCCATAAAGTTATACACTCTATAATTAGGAGCATCAACATCCGTCTTTAGCAAGTTGTAGATTCCCATCTTCGTGGTTATGGATCCATTGATGATCACTATTTTGACCCTTTTTGAAATTAGGCTCCATGGCCAAGGCTCGATGTTCATGGTTATGGATCCACTCTTATAGGATGATCACTATTTCAACCCTTTTTGAAATCAAGCTCCATCACCAAGGCTTCATTCACTCCTAGCAATAATTATTTGCTCATCATCTATTAATTACCGTCTTAGTAAAGGCTTGTCTACTTATTTATTACTAGCTCGTAGCATCTCCTCTTATTGTTTTACTTGCCCTCCCTCCCCTCCCACATGCACACACACATTAACAATAAGGACAATTTAAGAGATGAGAAAGACTTCATTCTTTACCGGAAATATCTTATTGGGTCACTACGTTGGTAGCAACAGCTGAGCTTCCCACCTTCTAGGGCTATGCAAGTGGAATATTTGGTCTTTAGCTTGTAGGCCTCCATTCCTCCATTTATAAAAGTTTTTCCCCTTAAAAGGAACTCATGAGTAGAATCTTCCTCATGGCTTACCATGATCCACACATACCTAATAAATGAGTGTACTTTTTAAAAGAGGGCAAGCTAAAGTACTTCCTAAAAGTGGGCGAGCCAATGTACTCCATACTCCCTAAAAGTGGGTGATGTACTCCTTACTTCCTAAAAGAGGGAAAGAAGTATGCATCCATGTAGGGAAGATTGGGATATAGGCAGTGGAAAAGAGATTATGAGGTCATTAATGTGGAATGATGATGCAACTTTGTTGCTTACAAACTTTCAACGTGTTTGGTCTAGGTCATTGTGAAGACAAACTTCGGAGTTACTATGCATTTTTGATCTAAACCATAATGAGTGATCTACCTTAGACCCATGGGGTGGAAGTTTAATGCATAGTGGATGATTTGAACATTCTCCCTTGACGTGGGTTCGTATGGTGAACTTACCAATTGGCTCTCATTCGAAGAGGTGGGTTCGGAGAATTCATTTATGCTCCTAGGAAATTAGGTTGGGTTTAGACGGGGCGAATGCCATCCATGAAAAAGGGGTGTTGATTGACGAGGCACAAAACAACTTGACCATAGTCATGTCCGGCGGAAGGAAAGTGTGTTGGGCAACCCCCCTTGCCCATGCATCAGTTAAGGATCAATGAAAGGAAAGCGTGTTTGGCAACCCCCCTTGCCCATGAACTTGCCAAGAATGGGCAGAAGGAAAGCGTGTCCGGCAACCCACCATGCCCATGCACAGGGCCAATACAAATTTCTGGCGGGCTGCAATGGCTAGTAACCTTCCGTCGTGAAGTTGTGGTTTGTATGTAGCAATGAATGATGAGAGAAGCAATCCTACGCGGGAAGTTGTAGTGCTGTATGAATGACAAGAGAAGCAATCCTCCGTCTCTGGACGCAACACCAAACTCGTCCTGAGGTGATGCATCTAGATAGGGGGTGGTGGGGCCGACAACAGAAAATGAGCCGGGAAGGAGAGGCGTCCACCGAGAGATGCCACGTAGATGCAGGGCGGGGAATTCTTAATTAAAAAAAAACACCAAACTCGTCCTGAGGTGATGCATCTAGATAGGGGGTGGTGGGGCCGACAACAGAAAATGAGCCGGGAAGGAGAGGCGTCCACCGAGAGATGCCACGTAGATGCAGGGCGGGGAATTCTTAATTAAAAAAAAAAAAGGGGGAGTGGATATGCGCACGAAATTAGAAAATTCGAGAAAAAAAATTCGAGCGTCAGCACGCTCATCAGCAGGATTGAAGCAAAAAACTTTTGATCGCTTTCTTGTGCGTTCTTTTGAAGAATCTGTGCATCGTACGCAAGCTTTCTGCAAGATTTGACGGCATCTCTCCACCTTTCAATTTGCTTCAGGATTCTCCATCTTTTCAGATTTTCAGCAATCACTCCGACCGATTCGTCGCATGGATCTTTTTGGTGCACCTTCATGGTTGTAAACGCTTCAAAATCAGGCTCGTTTGCTTCCCCGGTGCACCATTTGTTTTCATCTGCCGCTGGAGATCGCATTCGGAATGTCCTTGGTTATGTAGCTCGCTGATCGTTCTGCGCTTCGGTTCCTTCTGTATACAAATTCTTAGTGTCCTTCAGAACAAAATGGTTCCGATAATGGAGGTCCGCACTGGTCAGCCTGCTCTTTTCTCAATGGTTGAAGTCACAAAACATTCGAAGCGTACCTTTCCAAGTTGGAACAAAGGATGCATTGTGAAAGGCGGAAGAAGTTGCTCCAACCTTACTTGGGAAAGCCGCCGACGGACTTCAGTTATTACTGCTAGCGCCCCAGCGGAAGAATTAGCTGTTGCAGCTGAACCGTTAACTAGGCAGGACCTCATAAATTTTTTATCATCTGGATGCAAGCCCAAGCATAAATGGAGGTAAGAATTTGGAAAGCTGTATTGAACTTAAAATCTTGAATTATGTTTGCCGCGCAGACAGTGTCATTGGTTTTGTGTAAGTTCTGTTTTCTACTGAATACATATGAAAACATGCCTTTAAAAGACCTTGCACCTTCGCGCTTGTTGACACGTAAGGTAGAGCGGTACTCTTAAGCAACAAAATCTACGTCTCAGTGGCCTTTTCTGTCGCTCTTATGGCAACCTCTGGATGAATATCACTTAAATAGCAGATGTTTTCGGCTAATTACTTCTGAGTTATTCTGAATGTCCCTAATGTGTTTCATTAGATTGACCTTGCTAGGACCCCTCCCCTCCTAGGCTATCTATGAAAGTGTTGGTGAGAGGGGGCCTGTCAACACGTGTGGCGAGCTCATATAAGTAGTTGATAATTTGTTTGTCCTAGCGGAAATTAGCTAGTTGATGTTACAAGGGGCGCTAGAGAGTCGAAGTTGACTGTAATATATGGTGCTAGTAAGTGATCACGCGCATTTGTGATGTTTCCAATTACTGAGATGCTCAATGCCTGCAATATAATTCTGATTGGTCATAGTTGTACTTCAGGAATTCTGTTACTCGTGGGTGAATATGCTTGTCTGCACGGTTTCTTTGGAAGTTTCCTTAGGAGAAGTCTTTGATGCTTGCAGCGAATGTAATGCAGAATTGAGACTTTTATCCCAATTTCTGCATGCAGGATAGGAACAGAGCATGAAAAGTTCGGTTTTGAATTGGGAACATTGAAACCAATGAATTATGAACAGATCTCACAGCTGCTGGAGAGCATTGCAGAACGGTTCGCCTGGGAAAGAGTAACTGAGGACGGTCACATAATTGGTTTAAAACAGGTAGGAAGTCCTGGAGACTCTTTGCTTTGCACTAAATCGAAACAATTTCAGAACTAATCCTTACTCACAGCTAGGGGATTAAGTAGGTCTAGTGGGAGAAGGAAAATTATTTTTTGTGAATACTACCTGAACGTAGTGTGTGTCATGGAAGCAGAATGGACAGAGTGTGTCCTTGGAGCCAGGTGGCCAGTTTGAACTAAGTGGTGCTCCTCTCGAGACACTGCACCAAACATGTGCAGAGGTCAATTCACATTTATATCAGGTAGTCTATGTTGAAAGGTTTTTGTGAAATGTGCTTTGCAAACAGACAGAACTATCCTTTGACGACTAGGGTGTTGATGCATTTAGGTCAAAGCAGTGACAGAGGAGATGGGGCTTGGCTTTTTAGGAATTGGTTTTCATCCCAAGTTGCCTGTTGATGCTATTCCAATAATGCCCAAGGTTTGTATTTATTGTTTCCTTGCCTTTGACTTTGCCAACTTTGTTCTATATGAGTTTTTTCTGTTTTCACGCTGCAAGTAGGTGTGCCTTGTTAAAGGTGGTTCCTTTTATTTTTAAAAATTGAAATATCACCTGCATGAATACTCTGCAGGGCAGATACCAGATCATGCGCAACTACATGCCGAAAGTGGGTACCCATGGGCATGATATGATGTTTCGAACATGCACAGTTCAGGTACGTTTGAAGTCCTCAGTGACGTGAATCCTATGTCTAGAAGCAGCAGACACTAACTTAGCAAGCACTCAATGATATGCAGATTAAAAGAAAGCACACTTCTGATTCCTCAGATGTAGCTAGATGTAAGCATGGACCTTCACTGAACTGTGATTTTGAAGTTTATGGCTCTTAGATTATGCCATCATTATTGCTGCTGCTCCTCAGGCTTCATCTCTTCTTTCAGCAACTGGGGCCTTTTGTCGGCTTTGATGTTATTGCCTCTTTGTGAGCTGATTGATCCTTTTCTTAGGTAAAAGTTTCTTGATGTGGTTCTTCCCAGGAGTACTTGGTGGCCTTCACAAGCTGTGAAGCATGAGCCCCCCTCGAGGTCTGTATCATGATCCAAACAGTCATGTAGGTACTCTAAATAAATAGAGCTGCTTTTGCACTCTATGGGAGCTGCCATGTGCCCTTCCTAAGCTGATGTATTAGTTGGTTTTGTGCTATCCCATAGACCTGTTGGTCTCTCGTGGACATTAATAGAATTTCTTTCTTTCTTTCTTTCTCTCTCTCTCTCACACACACACACACACACACACACACACACAGACATTGCTCTTTTTCTTCTTACCTTTGTTTTACAGAAAATTAACTTGTAAGACTGGATGTATTCTACATCTGATGAAGCTACATATTGCAGTGCCTGTAACATCCATGTTTGATAGGCCATGCAGTACCCATGTTTTGACAGTCCAAAACCAGATCTACATGTTATCAATATTAACTAATTAAGTTGAAACCATGTGGAGATCTTCATCAGTCTGTGTAGTTAGATTAGATGATTCACTGTCAAGTCTGATGCTAGGGCATAGACTGTGGTATTGTGACAATTTCATGTACAGGCCATGCTAGGGAATAGATGGTTCTTGACTGACATCCTGAGGGGTATTTACTCCCTGCTGTATTGTGACAATTTCTTGTGAAATTATGTGTATGGTACAGGTCAACTTGGATTTTAGTTCTGAGGAAGATATGATCCAGAAATTTCGAGTTGGACTTGCATTACAGCCTGTGAGTGACTTGGCCTCTATTCTATGGCATGCCTTGTATGTTATCACTTTTATTGGTTTGGTTATCTTGTACGAGTGTACAATGTACTTCAGTACATAAGATTTGAATTAAATTAGATTTTTTGGGGTGCATTGATGAGTATTGCATTCCTGTAAAGGTCTTTTTATTTTTCTCTGTGGCTATTTTAGATTGCAACAGCACTCTTTGCCAACTCTCCTTTTACAGAAGGGAAGCCCAATGGTTTTTTAAGCTTCAGAAGGTAGCTTATTATTCCAATTTTATCATGTTTATAACTACACAATTTTCACCATTTTGGTTTGCCTTTTATATCGGCGTTACACTTTTTCACCTATCCCGGCTATTCTGTTGACAAAACAGAAACGCTTTATATAACCATTATTCTTTGGATTTGATTAAGTGGATGGGGGACTCTTCGAAAAAGATTTTGCTCTACCATTGCATTTTCTGAGTCTTACATGAATGTGTTGATTGATATGTCTTGCAGTGAAATATGGAAGGATGTAGACAAAAATCGAACTGGCATGCTACCCTTTGTTTTTGATGACGACTTTGGGTATTCCCTGGTGTCGGTTATGGATGGCTTATTTCAATGCTACAGTTTTGCATTTCATGTTTATGGTTTTGTTTTTAAAGAGACCGTAGGTTTAGGTTATGCAGAAGGTATTTCCTACTGATAACAAAGGTATGGATGATAAATCCCCCCCCCCCCCCCCCCTCCCGAGCGCCTGCACGGCCTTTTTGGGGGGGGGGGGGGGTTCATTGTTTACAAGTGATGAACCGAGGGGGTTTGGGGCTGCTTGCTGAGGATGAAGACTCTTCCTGTAGGGTCGAGTGGAGAGGGCCAGATGCGTGCCTCGTCTCATACTGGTGGGTTCTTTTGGTTTTTTACAGACCTGACCAGACCTTGGTCTATATGAGGACCTGCTGGTCCCTTCTCTTGGTCCTGGTAGCTGGCTGAAGCTTGCTCTTTGCTGCTGTAGCGTCCCTCCTCCAGTACCCGCTCCCTTTGCCCATGTCAGATCTAACAAACAACATGCCCATGGGCTGGAGCATGCCCATGACATCAGCTTCTGCTGAAAATGTGTTATGTTGAATCCCTCTAGCTGATGTCAGATCTAATAGCTTGTCCATGGGCTGGAGCATTCTTATGATATCCCTTTTTGCTGAGGATGGAACTTGTGCATGTAGAATGCTTCCTTGTACGTGACAAGAAGGTGAGGATAATTCTTGAAAGTCCTTATCCACTGGAGGTGCAGGTTACAGGACCAGATGATGGGGACTTCACTGACTTGTTCTTGAAAGCTTCTGCAAGGAAGCTGATGAAGCGCTTCTCGACAGGGTGGGTATTGCAACACAGTGTATTATTGAGAGGGGAGGTTGGATAAATAGGGTCAATGCCCCGCCTGTTAGCCCCATAATAGGGCTTGATACATGTACTAATATGGGCAAGTATTGCGCCATTTTGGCACGTGAAGAGGGAGCAGTAACGACTGCCATGTGGGCAGCAGACAGGCTGCCATGTGGGCAGCAACAGATTGTGCTGGTTGTGGTGCTGGATATTCCCCAGCCAAGTGTCCATTGCTATGGCTATTAGGCTGGGGCAGGACAGCAGCAGGGCCAGAGGGCTGGGAAATTGCACATTGATTCCAGTGGGCAGGGGCACACATCAATATGCCTGTAGGTGGCAGGAGAGCTGACTGTCAGTTGGCAGAACTGCAGTGAGTTTGGCAGACCTGCAACAGGCAGGCCAATGGATGTACCTTTATGGTAGCGGCTATGCTAATCAAGGTATAGCCAGGACATGTGTGCTTATCAGACGTGTGTGCATGCGTGGATGTGTCTATGAGTGCTCTAGCGTAAATATTTGTGTGTATGTGTGTAAGTACAGATTCACCTGTTGCTGGGAACCATAAAGCTCGTGGGGATGTCCAAGGAGGTAGTCTGTGTAACCGTGTGGGCTACTATCATAGCCTTAAACTATTAGTATTAATATTGTTGTTGTTGTTTGGGTTTCAACATGATGATTTTGGGACGTGTTCATTATTTTGTGTGTGTTTTTGGCCTTGTCTTTGAACTTGAAGATGTTGGGAATATGCCAATTTCTGCCTTGAAAAGTTTGAAAGGTCATTTGTTTTTTGTTGTTTTCCTTTCATGGGTATTCTAGGATGAGGGGTTTGTTGATTCACACTCTGAACCTGTGCAGATTTGAGAAGTATGTAGATTATGCTCTGGATGTTCCCATGTACTTTGTCTATCGGAATAAGCGATATGTGGACTGCTCTGGCATGTCGTTCAGAGTATTTTCCGAATCCTTTTCCACAGAAATTGACTTTCAAATATAAATGTTTGTAATTGAAATGAATCTCCATTACTTTGTATGCATAGTTTTCATAGAACTTGACTGCTGCATCTAAACAGCAGATATGTTCCACGGGAAGAGCCATTGGCTAATGTGGGTAAGGTTATGTACATAAAGTCAAAGATGCAGGATAAGGAAGTTTTACCTTCTGCACTTTTACATATTTTTGATATGATATTGATTTCAAGGAGTCATCTTGTTGCAAGCCATTGTTGTATGATGAGCAGTTGAAGTCCTCTGAAGTTGTCGTATGTGTAAAACACCTTAGCATTCAGGTGCAAAATCATTTGTTTGTTAAGGGTACCTAGAGGCTATTGTGATGCAACAGTGCATGCTTCTTGGTACTGGGGGAGCCAAAGTAGGCAGCTTGCTTGATTGTGTAGGTTACTTTGTTCTCAGAAAGGTGAGACAGAGTAACTAAGAGATATGTTAGCCTTTGGTAACTAGATGGTTTGTCTCTGATGAGCAGTGCTGGCTGATGTCTCAGTTAAACTGAATACATCTATTACATAATCATTAAATTCAAAGTAATCTTTTCTGCACTGTTGAGTGATATCATGGTAAGGTTTTGAAATGAAGATCGGTTTCAGTTTAGGTGTAACAATTAGGTGAGATTATTGAATCCCTTCAACTAATGCCTCTGCTGAATTATTGCATGCTGTACAGTGCGCTATCTAGTTGATGCTCAATCCTTGTATGCTTATTGTATATCTGCTGTGGTTATACATTTTGTATAGGATTTTATGAATGGGAAACTACCAGCTTTACCTGGAGATAGGGCTACAATCAACGATTGGGAGAATCATCTCACAACAATATTTCCAGAGGTTTCCCTTGATTTGGTTCTTAAATTTTTAGCCTGTGTGTCCTAGTTGGATATTTTAGAGGATGGCGTTGGTGCCAAATCTTGTGTAAACCAAATTGGACCCTGTTTGTTGCTATGCAGGTCTTCTCATATAACTAGTTGGGTGTGGATACATTTTTCCAGGTCAGGCTTAAAAAGTTTTTGGAAATGAGAGGGGCTGATGGGGGCCCCTGGAGAAAGCTCTGTGCATTGCCAGCATTCTGGGTAATACTTTCTTGAGAACCTTTGAGCCAGAAGGCAAATAGTTGTCAAGTTACTCGTAACCGGCCTTCAGTTTCCTAAAGGGCAGTAGACCATAACTTGCATTGCATATTCATTATTCACAGCCTCATTGCATCATTTCGAACCACTTAAACAACACCACTTAGAAAACAATTTGAGAAATAACTGGATGGAGGCTAGAGTGCCCCTGCTCAATGAAACCAAGTACAAGACACCACAATGGCCCCAAACACTTGGCGCCCCTTCCGGTATTTATTTATTTCTTTAGGAATGAAATTGGTACATATAACAAGGGCTCTCCCTTGTGCTCTGCCCCACGGGCAATTCCACTGTCCAAGCCAAACCTTGGCTATAACCTGCATTCCATCCTAGTGCACACACTAGCACCCAAGTGCCAAGGCAAAGCTAAGGCATTCACCATTTGTCCATGACCAACTGTAAAAGTATCCAAGCATTCCACAAAGACTGTAACCAACTGTTAATGACCAGGCATCCAGACACTTCCCAAAAATCTCCAAATGCAATCACATGAAAAGGATAGCGACAAGAGAACTCAAACCAGCTTCAACTGACTTCAATCCAGCTCTGAAACACCTCTAGAAGCAGCACATCCAGTGTAGTGGCTAGCGGGAGGAACTGGCAGCTAGGAGAAGGGAAGGAAGAGAGAGATAACGGGCTGGAATCTGAGGGAGAGAAAGAGCAGGAGGATCACGGGCAGAAGAGAGAAGGTGAGCAGCTAGCAAAGAGCGTTGGGCAGTCTAAATGGGCCATACAAACAGCCAAAACAGCCTTGGGCTGTATGAAAACAGTCCGTACAGCAATAACCACACCTTGGGATGCATGCTAACTGATCCGTACAGCAGGCCCGTTCCGTACAGCAGCGATGAATGCTCTGTACAATCAGCCATGGGGTGTGTACCTCTTCCGTACAGCCAGCAATTAATGCAATTTAGCCACCTTGGCTCACGTGCCAATCAAAAGTTCTGTCCGTACAGCAGCATTGAAAGCACCGTACAGCAGGTATGGACACCTTAAATGCCGTTCTTGGAGTCCGTACAGCAGTACGGAATGCCTTGAGATGTGTGCAAGCCAAAAATGCAAGGAGTCAAGCCTTCCTTGGACTTCGTACGGCGTGCCCCCTTCACCTTGGGATGCATGAAAGAAGAGAGAGAGAAAACCGACGTCCAAAATCTCGCTTTTTGCCTTGGAAGGAGAGGAAGAGGGTAGGTGTGCATGAGGGCTGCCACGTTGCCCCCTCATTAATGCTCTAACCCTTGCAAACCAATGAAACATTGGTTTGCCCCTCACATTAAAATCGTAACCCCTTCTAACCAATGAAACATTGGTTTCCTTGGGCCTAACTTTAAGACCCCTCTAAACCTTGCCTTGCCCCTAGCAAGTAGGCCTAGTGTGTGCACCTAGGGACTTCTGGGAAGTGTCGCTTCCCTTGGGCTAGCCCCCTAAGCCAAAGTTAATCACGGTTCATAACTTCACGTCTCCGTGACATTGCTTTTGTGTGTGCGTAGGGGGGGGAGACCTAGGGCATGTGCCGATGAGAAAAGAGGAGAGGGGGCTGCCACATGGGCAGCACCTCACAAGGTCAGGACAGCAAAAGGGGCTGCCACATGGGCAGCAAACAGGCTGCCATGTGGGCAGCACACAGAAGGCTGACAGAGGAAAAGCATGGCAGGCCAAAAGGTGCAGCTGTCAAATTTGGTGGTCCTCCTACATAGGGGACCGGTGGTATGAGCATAATCTTACAAGGGACGAGATATAGGTTTCTACATAGAGACCCATCAAAGCTGGGAATGCCCTTGCTTGTAGCCAGTGGATAGAGAACATAGCGAGATGAGATTGGGAGACCGGTGGAGTATGTGGATCAGCTGTACTATACAAATATTCTCTCATTAGGATGATCTCTGTTGAGAGGCGCGACACATTCTAGATTTTTGTGGATTCAGATCCAACGCCTCTCTCGACAGGCCTTCTCTATTGCAGTATGCTACTTCGTCCCTTAGACCTCACACTTTGCTGGAGATCTATGTGAGGAGGCTGACTACACTACATGCAGCCCTGCATCCAGACATAATGGATTTCTTAAGCCGCAGGGAAGTCCTCTTTGTTGGGGACTTCAACTCGAGGACGGGTACGTGCCAAGTATCACTTCTGGATTTTCGAGATGACTATTTTTTATTGCCAGATATTGATCTAGAAGAGACAAGGATATCTCGAGTATCTGTAGGTATATGCTCCACCTGCTTGCCACCCCTTAGCTCAATACCTTGCAATAGGTGGTACAATGATCAGTGTAAGGCTTTACGCCATCAACTCAAGTTCGAGACTAAACATCATAAGGCAGAGACGATACACTATTATCCACGTCCTCCATTCTTTGAGGGTTATGATTGAGCAGTTTTGGTGTTTCCATGCACTGGCTATAATTGAGATTGGATAGGTGGAGGGCATGCCTAGAGAGGGACACATTTGCATCCTATGTGATCTATAGGAGATTCAGTCAAAGGAGCATTTTGCTCTCAGATGTTCTGTGTAACTATGAGATCTAGGGAGGGTTCGGATCCCTCTCCAGCCTCTTGTCTCACTAGGACTGGGGATGTTTGGCGACTTTCATTCACAAGGCCGTATGACACACAGAGACCAGCTACTCAAGGTACATAGACGAGATTAGGGTGCTCAGCCAGATTCCACTCAAAGTGCGTTCACTGAGTTTTTCTGGTCGGATGGCACGAACTAGCAGGCCCTAGGGAGATTGCGTAGGTGAGGTTTGGAGCGAGAGATATGATAAACCCATCAGCGTGTTGATGCACAGATATGATAAACCCATAAGAGAGATATGATAAACCCATCAGCAGATGGTTTGACGGGTGTGACAGTGGCAGTTGTCCGACGCAAGGCCACAACTAGGAGACCATAATGGACCATGCATGCTTACCGTTACTAGTGCTTTATCAAGGGTTTTATGCTGCTACAGCCCCGTACATCACCAGAGCCTCTCCTAGACTTGAATCTTCTACTAGCATACATAGGACCACCATAGTGATGCCACACGACGGCTTCCGTCTTCTCCATGGACTTAGACACTTTGTACTAGTGTTTTTATGTTTAGTTGTAATTGTCTTCGGTGCAGATGCCCGTTTAGATGCTCCACCCATTCAACTCGAAAGGAAGAGTGCTTACCAAAAGTGCTGGGGCCTTTAGATTTAATTCACCCTTGGTTGAATTCTCTATTGAGAATTGCGCTTTGACTGGCTATTGATGAGAAAGATCTGAAAGAGAGGCGGAATAGACAACAGTTGGGGAGAAGCGGTTGTAGATTGAGGAGGTAAGGTAGAGAACTTCAATAGAGACGTAGTGATTGAGGAAGACACTGTTGGAAAATTTGGTTGTTCGTGTGAGCTTATGTTGGGCTTATTAGATTCGGTTTGAGAGAGTGTGTGTGTGTGTGTGTGTTCTTATAGCTGCTCTCTCACCTTTTCTCCATGTCTCCCTCCTTTCTCCTCATGGCACGGTTGCTCCCTTTGCCCCTCAACCTCCTGTTTTTTCAGTCTCATAGACCCTTCGGCCTTTTGAAGACTTCAATAAATTGTGCTTCGGTCTTTTTGAAGACTTTAATAAATTGTGTGTACGTGTGCGCGTGCGATATTATTAGAAGGTCAACAATATAATAACCACACAAATCTCGAAGAATGTACGGGGTGATGCATAAGGCTTTATGTGTAGGTGAGTACTGCGTGCAATAGTGAAGGTTCCAGTAGCATTAGAAAACAAGAGAAGATGAGAGGAGAGGATGATACTAATGACTACATAGAAGAGAAGATAGGTCCACCATCCTAAGAAACCGTCAGGGTTCTAAAATGCTCAAATGTCTTCATAAAAATCGATCTCATCAAGGCAAAAGGAGGAGAGAAGAAAAATATTGCATTTCATGAGGGGAGAGGGCAACAACAAGGGCATTGTTAAGAATAAATGGAGCTTATGAGATGAAAGCAGAGGTAAAACACACTTCCGAATTCTCGAGGTAATCCTTGGAGGATTGCAGCTGGCTTATCATGAATAAATTAATACAAAGGAATCCACTTTTGCAGTGCTTTTTTTTCTGAGTGACCTTGCTCCTCTTCCCTTCTTTGCCATAGTGTCCTAACATGGGTCTAAATTACCCTGCAATTTGAGAAAATGGTTACACAGCTGCTATCTGAGAAGCGGCTATGTTTGATGGTAGAAGACATGAAGGGAACTGATACGTATAAATCTGTAATGCCTAACTTTCTCTTCACAATCACGGGCATAGGCACATACTTTCCTCCCAGCCAACCTCGGTGGTAGCAAACTCACAGAATACCTTACGTGAAAGTTCCTGCTTGTCAAATTCCAACGAGCCCCAATTCCCTAGATAGATCTAGTATGCCACATGTCTACATTTTACGTCAAATTCCAACGAGTCCCAATTCCCTAGATAGATCTAGTATGCCACATGTCTACATTTTACGGTATCTCCTAAATGCATCATTTACCCCTCTCTTGGGATATCATTGAAATCATTTGCCCCTTGGCACATTTAATGCATTGAGACCCCTTAGCCTTAGATCCACCTAGTCTAGTGTCATATCACCCTCACCAAGGACCTTGACTTTGATTCCTTTCTGATCATTTACGTAAAGCCCAAAAAAATATAATACAAACATTGATCCTTTAAAGGAAAAGGTCGACTGACCCTTCCGAGGTCATGTTACCTCGACTTGAGTGTAACATTCCTTCCCTCTTCAGGCATCAGCGTCCTCGATGATAAAGTTTGGGAACACTTTCCGTAACTGGTATATGGATTTCTAGGTAGCTTGTGATAGAGGTAAACCATGCCATGCGACCAACACCGTGGGTATCTTTCGATTGCGTACTTGGATTGTTCCTCGGTCCAAGATTCTTGTTGGTTTGCGTCTTACATTATCCTCTATCTCCTGAAACAAAACAACACCCTCGATTAGTGAGTCACCTGTATGCAAAAATTTCTTTAAACGAGAAACATGAACACTGGGTGCGCCTTACAACCGTGTGGTAATTCTAATTTATAGGCTACCTTGCCTATTCTTTTTAGAATTAACCATGGCCCACAATGTCGGGGTGATAACTTAGCACACTCTCCTGCAATCAAAGACTTGGAGTGCGAAGGAACTCTGAGAAAAACTTTTTCTCCTTCCTTAAATGCTCTAACGGATCTACTTTCATCTGCATACGTCTTAGCTCTATCCATAGCTTGGTGGATGTTAGCTCTCGCAAGTGCTAGTATCTCCCACATCTGAATTACAAAGTTCGCGGCACTAGGCACTTTCTGAGGTACTTCAACTGTAGTTGGATTTGTTGGTCTATAACCATAGTTCAGCTCAAACGCATTGAACCCTGTAGATGAATGTTTTCTATTATTGTAGGCAAATTCTAACAGTGTCAACCACTTGTCCCATGTATGGTGCCTCAATGACACACATGCTCTAAGCATATCCTCTAAAATTTGGTTGATTCTCTCCGTCTGACCATCCGTTTCTGGATGATCCCCACTTCTCATTCCCAACTCAGTCCTTAGTGTCTCAAATACCGCAGTCCAAAAATGACAGGTAAATTTGACATCCCTGTCTAACACTATGGATTTGGATAATCCATGCAAATGAAATATATGTTTTATAAACAAATCCGCCACTTGCGGGACACTAACAGATTCTCTAGTTGGAATGAAGTGGGCCATCTTGGTAAGACGATCAACTATCACAAGGATAGAATCATATCCACCTTGTGTCGTAGGCAGACCTACAATAAAGTCCATGGAAATGCTCTCCCACTTACCTAGTGGTATTTCCAAAGGTTGTAAAAGTCTGGGTGGCTTCACCCGCTCTCCCTTACTTAGCTGACACGAAAAACAACATGTCACATATTCATGAATATGCCTTTTCATCTTTGGCCAAAAGAAATCTCGTCTCACGAGATCATATGTTTTCTTGACTCCTAGATGTCTCGCACATGGGCTATCATGGCATTGTTGAATGACTCTCTTCCTGAGATCATTCTAATTAGATACTACTATCTTGCCATTTCTCTTGAGCATACCATCTCTTAAGGTATATCTTGCATAAGTTTGGCCTTTTATGGATGCCAGGTCACCCTTTTCCCTGGGTTTGAATACATGAGCCTTAGGCCAAAGGCTCTGGACGAACTCGTCCACCTTTTGAGTTTCTCTAATCTCGGTCATGAGAGCACTCTCTAATACCGTGAAACTCATATTATGCATAATGCGTGACAACGCATCAGCAACTTTATTATCCTTTCCTGTTCGGTACCGAATCATCAAGTTAAACTCCTGCATGAGTTCTGCCAACCTAGCTTGGCGGCCTCTCAAGTCAGGTTGTTTACAAAAATGTTTCAGAGTATCATGATCAACATCAACATAAAACTCTGATCCATATAAATAATGTCTCCATGTTTTCAGAGCATGGATAACAGCATACAACTCTAATTCATGAGTTGGCCAATTTCGTTGAGAGGGAGAAAGCTTCTTGCTTTCAAAGGCTACTAGCCTTCCCTCTTGGAGGAGAACTGCTCCTATCGCAATGCCACTTGCATCGGTTTTAAGGAAAAATAGTGTCTGGGGATCAACTATTTTTAACACTGGTTCTGAGACCACAGCTTGTTTTATGGTGTTAAAACTCTCCTGTTGATTCTGTCCCCATATAAAAGGTACCTTATCTGAGGTCAGATCAGTCAATGGCAATACGATTTCAGAATATCCTTTAATATGCCTTCGATAAAATTGGACAAATCCCAAGAATGATCGCAAAGTAGTCAAACTCTGAGGGATAGGCCAAGTCAGTATTGCAGCCACTTTCTTTGGATGCATTTCTACCCCCTTGGGAGTAATAATGAATCCTAAATATTTAAGTCTTACCATACACAGTACAGCTTTCTTTTTATTTACATAAAGACTAGCTTTTCTCAAAGTACTGAACACTATTCTTAAGTGTTCGTGATGCTCAGCAATACTTTTACTGAACACAAGAATATCGTCAATAAAATGTACTACAAACTTCTCGATATACAGACGTAGTAAATCGTTCATAAGTATGACGAATGTAGTTGGAGCATTGGTAAGTCCAAACGGCATTACCAAAAACTCATAATGTCCAAACCTGCTTCTAAAAGCGGTTTTATGCACATCGTGGCTCTAATACGGATCTGATGGTAGCCACATTTAAGATCTATCTTACTGAAAATTACAGTTGCATGTAACGCATCTAGCAAATCATCGATCCGAGCCATCAGATATCTGTGCTTAATAGTGATATTATTCAATGCTCTATAATCTATACAAAGGCGAAAAGTATCATCTTTCTTTTTTTTAATATCACTGGCGAAGCAAAAGGTGAGAAACTGGGTTCAATCTGCCCCAACTTGAGGTATTCTTCCAGTTGTCTTCGTACCTCCGCTTCTTTGGTAAAACTTAATATATAGGGAGGCCTATTTACAGGTTCTGCCCTTGGGATTAGTTCAATCTTATGCTGAACATTTCGCTCTGAAGGTAACCCATAAGGTAACTCATCCCTGAAACTATCAGAGAACTCCTCTGCTATTTGATCAGCCAGCTAGGCCATCTCTCCATTTCGGGCAACATCAGTGCTAGTTGAAGGACCATCAATCGGCTCTACCGATGCTGTACAAAGAAACAAAAACTCTTCTTGAGCTTTTCGAACTTCCATTACGGAAACCAACGGTCCTTGAGGTATATCTTTTTCACCTCGTAAGACATACAGCACATCATTCATCTTGAATTGATAAATGTGCTTCTTCCAATCTATGGCTGGATTCTTCCTAGAATGCCAAGCCTTATCCAGGGCTATGTCCGCGTGAGCAAGCTTTGTCATTTCAAAATCAAGTTTCTCAGCATAGTCCTGAATTCGAAGTTCCAACTGGGTAACCCCTTGGTCCCATACTTCAGTTGAACTTTCGTCCGCTATTCTGATTGTATATGCGTAGTTTGATGGACTAGTCGTTAATTTCAGCCTCTTTACAAGCTTGGAGTTAATTACATTGTGCGTTGACGCTGAGTCAAACAACACAATGACATCATGATTGGCTACTTGTCCTTTCATCTTAATTAACTCCGTATCGTTAAAGGCTGCATATCCCGTTGCTGTGGGCTTTGATAGCACATTATCAGGTGCACTAGTTACTAGCTTAGCAACATACACACATAACAAAACATGTATTGACCTTTGAGAAGATCCCGCTAGCTGAATCTGCATCTGTTCTGCTTTGGGACTCCCCTCCATTTCCATGTCGCATTCTGAGATCACCATCTCAGCCATCCGACGATCCTTGTTTCGTGCACAGTCTTTCCACTGATGAGGTTGAAGGCATCCAAAACACAAGCCTTCTCTCCTCGCTTTTTCTCTTTGCTCTGGGTTCAAAGAAGACTTCGACCAAGCCCGGGCTTCCATTGGTGTTACTTGGCTTTCATTGGTGTTACTTTCCTTTTCATTCCAATGGTGGTACTTGGTTTAGGAGTCTCGACTGGCTTCGCCTGCTTGGCTTGACCACTAGGTTGTGAAGCACTCCCTTTGCTAATCCACTTCTTCTTAAACCCAGTTTTCTTCGGGTACTCATACCGAGTCCCAACCTGCACAAACCCACTTGATTTGTTCCCTTTGGCATCTTCATAGTTCAGGGCTATGGCAATTGCTTCATTTAGCATGTTCGCATACTTAGCGCGAACACATATTGATCCGATCATTCAGTCCAAAGATAAAATCTTTTACCTGGATTGACTGAGGTAGAGGTTCATAAACCTTCATTACACTTTCTCTAAACTTATAAGTGTATTCCGACACTGATAAATTTCTGTGACGAAGGTTTCGATACTGATCCCAAGCTCGGGATGCTTCATCAGGAGGTAAGAAGTGTTTTCTAAATTTCTTTTTAAACCCCTCCCAAGTAGTGGATGCCACTCCATCTTTCTGCTGTTTTATCCACCACCGATGCGCTGCCTCATTAAACATATGGGTGGCCTTGCGGATTTTCTTCATATCATTCCTGATTTCACAAATGGCGAAGGTCTCGTCCCATTTGTGTAACCAGGTCTCTATGATATCAGAACTATGGTCAGACATCCGACCAGGATACTTTTCTAGCCTATAATTGACAATATTAGGCACCTTAGCCCTCCTAGGCTCGACCGTATGAACACTGGATTCAGGCTCCATTGGAGATTTACCTTTCTCTTCACGAGATGGTCTAGGAGACATACTATGAACCATTTTCCTGAGCTCGGATTGCCCTACATTAGCTTGTAATTGTTGCGCTAAAATCTGTTGCAAGGCATCCTCCAATAAGGCAATTCTACCAGACATTGTATGGCCTCCTGGTGCGACACCTGCGGGGTCGGCCGGACTCCCGACTCTACGGGATCGACCCTAGAAGCTTCTTCTTCATCTTCCATTTAGGTCGATGGGGTTGTGTGTGTGTGTGTTTTTAAAAAAAAAAGGAAAAAAACACACCTAAATTGTATCCATAATCCAAAGCCTAACTCCCAAATTTACAGCTAACCAGGCATATATCAACTGCAACCAAAACCACTTTTCCCTATACTAGGGAACCTCTTGCACACCTAAACTGCAAATATCCCATGCATAACATGCATATAACCGAATGTTTGCATCAATCCAATATGCCTTCCAAATCTTGAACCCAATACAACGAGCAGGATCTCACAACTAAAGACAAATAAAATCTGAAATAGCACTAGAAATACCAAAATTCAAGAAAAGCAGAGTAAGATGTTCCCTGGTAATTTCTTCTTGCTAGCCACCATTCGATCTGTAGCTCAGAATCGACTTCTTGAATGAATGCGATTGTCTTGGAACCCAATTTTCTTCTCTTGTTGCAATATGTGATGTTGATTTGGCTACTGCTGACCATGTAGGTCTTCACAGTCATTAATCTTTTGATATGACTAAATGTAACCAAGCTTCTCATTATTCGTTCACAACAAAATGCACGTATCTCAGCAGGCTACCATATCCATTAGTCAAGCCTTGAGCAGAATTGTCACGACTAACACAACCATTTGTCCATCGTAACGCACGAACTTTGTAGAGCTATTGAATTACCAAACAGAAATATATGAACCGGTCACAGAGTCTCTCACAACCGTACAAGGGCAAGAATCGTCAGCGCACCGCTTACCATCAAACTGCCATACGTAAGTGCTAGCCCCGACTACCAACGGAATCACGATATAAGTAATTGCAAATTTAACTTGTGCTCACAGGCTCCTATAATCTCGTCTTCCACGCCTTTAAATCAACGACGAAAAATACTAAAATATATTGACAGCTAGTCCCCGCGATGTCAAGGAGCCCTGAAGGAAACCACCCGTAAACCTGCGCGTGCGCCACTGTAATATCCAATGCAGCTCCTTTCCACCAAACAAACGGACCTTGGTATCGAACTCCAGGCACCCTTCAAGTAGCACATGCAAGTCCTGTAATGACACAATAACCCTCTGCTTGCAGTCGTGAACTCTTGCTTCCTATCGTCAACAGCTCGTTAGATTCCCGTCACAAAGCCCACGTACAGCTTTTGTCTTTGACTCCGATCCCGTATAAGTTTGTGTGCATTTCTTCTTTGCACTCTGAACGAAGCGTCGCTCCAAACTCCCACAGTCCGATACAATCATGCGAGCAGGGCTCTGATACCAAATGATACGTATAAATCTGTAACGCCTAACTTTCTCTTCACAATCACGGGCATAGGCACATACTTTCCTCCCAGCCAACCTTGGTGGTAGCAAACTCACAGAATACCTTACGTGAAAGTTCTTGCTTGTCAAATTCCAACGACCCCCAATTCCCTAGATAGATCTAGTATGCCACATATCTACATTTTAGGGTACCTCCTAAATGCATCATTTACCCCTCTCGTAGGATATCATTGAAATCATTTGCCCCTTGGCACATTTAATGCATTTAGACCCCTTAGCCTTAGATCCACCTAGTCTAGTGCCATATCACCCTCACCAAGGACCTTGACTTTGATTCCTTTCTGATCATTTACGTAAAGCCCAAACAAATATAATACAAACATTGATCCTGTAAAGGAAAAGGTCGACTGACCCTTCCGAGGTCATGTTACCTCAACTTGAGCGTAACATGAAATAGATATAATATAATCATTCTTTGCACGATTCCCCTATATCTTGTTCTTGTGTATCAGTGCATCAATCGCAATCTTCTTGCTCTCATCCTTACGAACAGCTCAATGCAATCTTCCCGCTCTCATCCCTATGAACAGCTCCTTCTCTCTCTTTTACTTTCCAACCTCTCTCTCTCTCTCACTGCAAACACACTAGGGCCCAGGACAACATGTTGGGCTTATTCATCAGAGATAATTTGAGTACAAGCGTTTCAGCATAGAGCTGTTGTTTTTTTAAATTCTAAAACGTGAATCAATTTTACAAAGAGCTTCAAGCTCATTCCAAAATGGCAACATGCCACTTGTCAATAATCTGGACTAAATCCTATTACATGCCTCTGAGGGCAATTTCTGGGGTCTTCATAACACTTGGTCATGCGGGTGGATTCCGAAATGCTTGCTATGCTCCAAATTGCTTGGTTTTTCAGCCCCTCATAGTACCTGTAACAAGTAATTAAAGCGCACATGGCACCCATAAATTGTTAGCGCTTTGCATGCAAATAATAAACTTTGGACTAATCCTAGTCACGGTGGGCGTCCCCACTGAACACATGTGCACACATAACATATATATATATATTCCTTGGTTGACCGGAGTCAACGCCCTTGATCATAATTAAGGGGGCTTTGACCAATGGTCAAGGTGCCTTAATTATGGCCAAGTCTCTCCAACCGAAGCTGGCACATCTCTCCAACCGAAGTTGGCACATCTCTCCAACCAAAGTTGGCACAACTTGGTTAATTGTAGTTAACCCTCTTGGCGCATGCCAAGTCTCGTTGACCGAAGTCAACACTCTCTGACCGTAGTCAGCTCTGTGGTTCTGTGGTTAACGGCAGTTAACCCTCTTGGTAATAAACCAAGTCTTCCCGATTGAAATCAGGCTTACTTGACCAGAGTCAAGTATCTTTGACCATTAAAAGAACTCTTTGACCATAATTAACACAAATGAAAAGCTCTTTAATTATGATCAGATAAATGGTCAATTCAATACTTTGACTTTAGGATATTTACAGGATATTTACAGCTTGGTGACATCAATTCTTTTCCTTAATGATCAGGATCGATATCATAGATCCAATTTAACTAAAAAAAGAATGAACAAAATTACTACATACCCGCAGAGCATGCTTGTCCTTTGTCTCGGAGGCAGGTGGAAGTCCTTGATCCAAGTATCCAATTCAGTCACTGATCTGAAATAATGTTCACAAATTAAAGGGATTTTAATTCTATGTGATCTTATTACAAGGGACTATTTTCACATGTAATCAGTTGTTTTGCTGGTGACATCTCCCTTTTTCCTTGTGAACCCTTTTGGTTTGTCTTATTTCGGCGAGGCCATAGATTTATTTAAGAAATATGTCTTGTATGATGAAACTGCACTTCAAGCTGCTTTGGAGATGATTTACAGGTGGGCCTGTTGTATGATGAAACTGCACTTCAAGCTGCTTTGGAGATGACAAGTGAATGGACTGCTGAAGAATGTTTAATGCTTAGAAACAAGGTAAACTGTCATTTGCTTCAGGTTGCTTTTCCTTGGCTGCATTACTGATGTACAGAATGATCTTATCGTGTGCTGCTTTGGGAATGTTATGGGGATGGAAATGTCATGACAATAAGGTGGATGGCAGAAATATTAGGTTCTCAAACTGACCGTCGTGTTGATATGGTAACAAAAGTATTTATTGCCTGTCACGTTCACGGGTTTTCACCAATGTCCCTGAAAGGAAAGCTTCACTTTTTTTCAGGGAGCAAAATTATGGGAGTTCTAAGATTGAAAAGGATAGTTAGAATGGTCACACAAATTTATTGGGGTTTATGCAAGTCCGTTATACCACCTTTTAACTATTGTAATGTACAAATGGGAAGCTGTCATTGTCAGCTTCAATGAGATGAATGTTTGAGAGGATTTGTAAGTGGAATTAGTGACAAATTCTATCTATCAAAGCTTAGTGTGAGATGGTTATAGCTCCTTTGCTAGCTGAGCATTTAGTGATGAGTTCAGCGAAGTGATGTTTGGGCCTTACTTAAGCCTTAGGGGACATGTTTCCTTGAAGCAACCCTTGCCATGTGAGACGTGTCGTGATGCAGGCGACCTGGTCTCATACAAAAAGATTAAACTGGCTAATCTGTTTTCCCATATATTTTCAGATGATATGAGATATTTTATGAAGATTGTCACACCAAAGTCTTGCTGTGCAAAGGGAGAGAATACAGACGAACCAACTGAGCATAACCACCATGCATAGTTGCTTATAACTGCTCTTTGTTGATCTTGATTTTTTTAATGTTTTCGTTTCATTTAAATTCCAATTTATTCCTAAGTTTTCTTGTGCACTGGCTGCCTCCTTCTTCCTAAGTACAGATTTTTGTTTGTAGGAGTACTTATAAGTAATAAGGATTTCCTGACTTGAAAGACTCTGTTGTAGTTCTTGTGCAAGTTGGACGTAACCTTCTTTTTTTGGGATGAGCTAAATGGTCGAGTTTCTTTGCAAAATTTGGGATAGGAAAGGTTAATTCAAGGGTTTCAAAAATTTTTTTTTTTCAAGAAAAGTACTTCATTAAGTATGAATAAAAACTGCAGAGCAAGCTCAAGTGCGGGAGTACATAATGTCAAGCATGAGAAAAAAACAGCTCAGAATGAGCAAACAAAAATCCCGGGTGGTGGCTGAAAATGCCACCTCATCCCTGAAGGAGAGTCAGAGAAGAAAGGACAATCCTGCCAGACTCTGAGAAAAGCAACCCTCCTAGCAGTAGCAGTCCTGGAGGTTCCCTGTATGTTCGCCCAAATGGCCATCAAAGTGTGTATAGTATTTGCCCAGATACTGGCCAGAGTCTGAGAAGGGTGAACCTGGGAGTCCTCCAAAGCCTCTGTACATTTGGCTCTCCAAATATGCCATGCTGTGATACTAGCTAGAATCTCCCAAAATGTGTCTACGGAAGTGTGGGAAGCTCTGAATGGAGTAAACGGAACATCCCGGAGGGTAAGCTAGATGAATAACGTGATTTTCCTATTCCTGAGGGATTTCCAAAGTCTCCCCCAAAAGTTTTTCTGCATCTCTGTGGAAATCTGAAAAGTATCTTAATGAGGAGCTCTAGAGGGCCTCCAGCCCCTACAACTGAGCTGGAATCTCCTGGCATTTCTGACCGTGTAACGAAAGAAGAGGATGCTCTTCTCTCGGTGCCCTGCAACTATCTACTCCCATTCCCCTGGATTGCAACTATCCACTCCCATTCCCCTGGATCCCACTGCAAGGATCTGATAGGGGAACCTCCATACAGCCAAAGCCTCCAAGATCCAATAGCTAGGATAACGGGGTCTAGATCAAGATAGCACTGTGAGTCTGTACCCATCTCCATGTATCCTGCAATCTTGATAGGCTGAAAAGGAGCCTCCAAAAGAATATCCTTTGAAGATCTGTGGAGTCTGCCTCCTGCATGAACCTGAAAGACAAGGGTATCCTCATGTGCATCCTGCAAGGCTATAATCTACAGAGGGATACCTGTCCTTGAAAAAGCCCCCAACCAGGTGGACTCAGAAATAGGCAAATGGTCTGTATCCATCACTCCATTGGTATGGCTGCATCCTGGCTGCACTTCCTCTGAGGTGACTAACTGAACGAGCTCTCTGATCCTCTGGAAGCATCCTGAAAGCTTTCCAAGCACCCACCGTGGATGCAAGTCCCAACTCCCATCTAGACCACTGCATATAATGTGACATGCCCAGTGATATGCCATGCTCATCTAGTATGCAATCATTCCACATGACGGGCTGCCTGTCAATTTCTTCACAAGAGGAGGGTGGAACTCTCTGAAGAGTACTTCTGAAGCTGTCCCAAGCTTTTAGAATGGCAGTCGTGAGAGGGGAAGTAGGAGATCTGAGACGAGCTGACGTAAAGATCCATCTAGGGCTGTCCATCCAATCTCCTTCCTGAGAAGGTGTGCATGTCTGTATACTGCGTAAGAAGAAATCCTTCCAAGGCTCCTGACCACGCATCAAACCTCTAACCACCATCTTGCAGAGCAAGGCTCTACATTGCAGGTCTGGATCAATAATATTGAGGCCCCCTTCCTCAGTGGGTAGAATAAGAGTCTCCCAAGCCACCTTGGCTATTACATCTGAAGTGCCATCTAATCCACTCCACCAAAAAGTCTTGATAGGTCTCTTGAGCTGAGTGATACTGCTTGTAGATCGGCACCAACAAGAGCAAACAAACCAGGTTGTAGCCAACAGTACCTGGTTTACAACCACCACTCTGGATGCAAGGTCAAGTCTGGCCGAACTCCAAAATAGCAGTTTCCTTTTGATGCTCTCCAACACGGGAGAAAACCTTGCTCAAATTTAAGAATCATCCAAGAGATGATGCTCAGTGGATGCCTGAGCGGTTCTTTCGAACTTTTCCAGACCTCCTTAGTTCCTATAATCAAACACGCAACTGAGGTCAGTTGCAATCCAAGCAAGAGGGATGTTACGGAAATTATATTTCTGATATATATCTTATTATTTTAGTCAAGTGTGACTATGGCAAAGTACTCCATAGGGGCGCACCGGACGCGGCGGGGATCCTAGTGGATACTTTGTGTGGTTAGTTGGGGACACCTGACTAATTTTGCCATGCTAGATGGCCGGTATTGTGGGTGATTCCATGTTAATACTGATGTCGCTAGTGTTATTGGTGTTGTGCTTGATAATTGTGCTTTGAGCGCAGTTATGTTGGGATCGGTTGATTCGGTGATTGGTTCAATCGATTGTTAATAACTAATGTAATTGGCGGCTTGAGTACAGGTGATGGAACTCGTAGCGAGGATTGGAGTTAGTACGAGGGTACTGATCGAGGTGTCGCACAGCGCATTATATATGGCCATGGGCCAATTTTGTATTTGTTTTATTATTGCAAGTTTGAGCAATATATTTTGTAGTGGACATAATTCATTTTGGGCCCTAAGATGGCTATGTAAAGCAAATCCCTCATTTTTGGATGAGAGGGATAATTTTGGCTCCTTAGTGCTTCTATGAAAGATCATAAATTACAACCGTAGTTTACGAAACAGCACTGAGAGTGGAAAATCAGCAATAACTTCACGTCAACGATGGAATTACATGCTCCAAAGGCTCTCCCTCACTCCCTCTCTCTGAACATACACTAGGGCCCAGGACAAATTGTCAGGCTGGACCCCCCCCAAGGTCTTTTATTCATTTCAGAAATGCAATACAGAAGTTCAGCTTCAAGCTGTCTCGTAAGGCTCTCTCTCTGCAACATGAAAAGAATTCCTCTTTTACAAGAGCTTCAAGCCCCATTCAAATTGGCAACATGCCACTTGTCTAAAATCTAGACTAAAACCTATTACAAGCCTCTAAGGGCCATTCTGGAGTCTTCAAAGCTCTCGGTCACACGAACCGCTTCCTGGATGCTTGTCAGGCTCCCATTTCGCTTAGGAAACATAGTCCTTGCTAGTACCTGCAACAATTAATTAAAGCGCACCACCATGGTACCCATTAATTGTTAGCGCTTTGCATGCAAATAACACACTGTGGACTAATCCTAGTCACGGTGGGCGTCCCCACTGAACACATGTGCACAACTAAACAAATATATATATATATAAATAAATATATATATTTTCTCTGGTTGACCGGAGTCAACACTCTTGATTATAATTAAAGAGCTTCGACCCAAGGTCAAGGCGCCTTAATTATAGCCAAGTCTCTCCAACCGAGGTTGGCACATCTTGGTTAACCGGGGTTAACTCCTCTTGGCGCATGCCAAGTCTTGTTGACCGAAGTCAACACTCTCTGACCGTAGTCAGGTTTACTTGACTAAAGTCAAGTATCTTTGACCATAATCAATCCTTTGACCATTAAAATAACTCTTTGACCGTAATTAACACATATAAAACTCTTTAATTATGATCAAATAAATGGTCAACTGTACTTTGACTTAGGATATTTACATTGTGGTGACATCCCCTCCGCTTCTATTCAGTTGACCTCAACTGAAAAGCTTCCTTGTAAACATCCAAAAGCTGTGGATGATCGGATAACATGTCTTCGTCCATCCACTTGGCATCTAATGCCGTATAATTCTTGAATTTTACAAGATACCTGCAAAATTCCTTACCCTGAGGGCCTTTACGTACAGTATGGTACACAATTTGCTCTGGCTGAAGGACTTCCTCCAGCTCATCCACTTCTGGTGGATCCTCTGATACTGGTTCTGTAGGCTCTGGTCCCTGGAATTTCTTTAGAAGACTCACATGGAATGCATTGTGAATCCTCCAATGCTCTGGCAATGCTAATCTGTATGCAACCTCATTTATTCTCTCTGTAACCCTGAAAGGGCCATAATATCTGGGAGATAACTTTGCATACACTTTCTGTTTGCCTTTAAACTTGCGGAGCCTAGCTTTTTCAAACCTCAAAAGTATCCAGTCCCCTTCCTTGAGATCTAGCTGTCTCCTATGTTTATCTGCAGCCCTTTTATGTTTCTCTTGAGACCTTTCAATTGCTGTCCGGACTTGGCTGTAAGCTGTCTGGAGGTCTCTTACAAACTGATCAGCTGCAAATATTTCATCTTTAGTCCTCAATATAGGTGGCAAAATCACCTTCCCATAGATGACTTCAAAAGGGGCTTTCCCTGTAGAGCTATGTACTGTATTATTGTAAGCAAACTCTACTAAGGGTAGGTACTTTTCCCAGTCTGAACTCTGGTCACCCACGTAGCATTTCAGCATATCCAAAATGGTAGAATTTGCTACTTCACTTTGACCATCTGTTTGGGGATGGAAAGAAGAAGAAAAATTCAGACTCGTCCCCATGTTATCAAATAAAGCTCTCCAGAATAGACTGGTCATTCTGGGATCTCGATCACTAACAATGGACTTAGGCATACCATGATGTTTAAAGATCTGTGCCATGAACAGCTTAGCCATATGATCTGCCTTTATGGTTTTGCGAACCGGAATGAAATGAGCTTGCTTGCTGAATCTATCAATGATAGTCCAAATCCCATCATTCCCTGACTTTGATCTCGGCAAATCAAAAATAAAGTCCATTGTAATATTTTCCCATGGTGCCTGAGGCACGGGAAGAGGCATAAGTAGGCCAGGTGCCTTCTGTCTATCATACTTCATTTTCTGACACGTAAGGCATTCAGTAACAAACTGATGTATATCTTTCCGCATTCCTGGCCAAAAGAAATACCTCTCTAGTGCTAGAGTTGTTGCTGTAATTCCTCTGTGTCCAGCATAGGGAGGTGCATGGCATTCCCCCAAAATCTTTTTCCTCATCTCCTGGGTGATGCATAGGCAATCATCTTTCATTAAATACCCATCTTTCAGGGAATAGTGACTGGTAGATTGTCCTTCTTGCATCTGCTGTAAAATTTCACCAAAATCAGAATCATGAGCATATTGTTCCCTCATGCCTTGCAGGTCCTGATGATATGCAATAGTTACATTATTGACCTGGGGTCTTCGGGACAAGGCATCTGCCACTCTGTTCCGAATTCCTGGGGTATGGACAATCTGAAAATGATACATTGACAGCATGTTTGCCCATTTCATATGCTTCTCTGAAAGCTTGGTCTGAGTCAAAAAGTATTTCAGACTTTGGTGATCTGTTTTGACAGTAAAATCTGCACCCAAAAGATAATGTTTCCAGGTATGGATAGCATGAATTACAGCCAATAACTCTTTCTCATAGATTCCTAAATATCTTTCCGCATCCCGAAGTCGTCTGCTTTCATAGGCTACTACATGACCATTCTGATGCAATGCAGCCCCAACACATTCTCCACAAGCATCGCAATCCACATCAAAAGATTGATACAGATCCGGAACTACCAGAATAGGCTCTGTAGTCAACTTTTCCTTGAGTGTATTGAATGCTTTCTTATGTGATAATCCCCATGTGAAGGCTGCATTTTTCTTAGTGAGGTCATGTAATGGAGCTGCGATATCAGCAAAATGTCTGATAAATCTTCTGTAGTAAGAACACAAGCCTAAAAAGCTTCGAACTTCATGCACAGTTTTCAACTCTGGCCATTCCTGAATGGCACGGATCTTCGCTGGATCCATTTGTATCCCATTCTTGGATATTATATGCCCCAGATAGTGGATTTCTTCTAGGAAGAATTCACTTTTCTTGACATCATCAATACGCGGAATAGGGAATCTATTCTTGATGGTCATTTTGTTCAGTGCGCGATAATCGACGCACATACGGAATGAACCATCTTTCTTCTGTACTAACAGTACAGGGGAACAAAAAGGAGACGAGCTGGGCTGAATCAACCCTTTGGACAGCAAGTCCTGTACCTGAGCCATAATCTCCTCTCTCTGAGTCGCACTGACTCTATAAGGGGGTCTGTTTGGTGGCTCACTACCAGGCATTAACTCTATCTGATGATCTTCTGGTCTCTCTGGGGGTAACTCCCCTGGCAAAACATCGGAAAAGCAATCTTTAAAGTTTACAAGAAACTGGAACTTATTTTTGTATGCATCATTCATTTCAGCATGCATATCATTCTCTTTTTCTTTTACAAAAACCATGTACGCAGAAATTGCAGACTTTATTGCTTTACCGCATGAAACATCAGATACAATGGGGATAGTGTCCCCTTTATTCCTGGCAATTACACGCTGATTTTTCCCCCTATGCACAAATTCCAGCACTCTTTCAGGAAGAGTCAACTTCACTGCCTTGCGGTGAAACCAAGGCATCCCCAAAACTACATCATAATGTTTCAGTGGAGAAATGAAGAAGTCTTCCTGATCCACATAACTCTGAATATGAAGACGGAGCTTCCCTATCAAGGGAGTAACTGGCACAGGATTCCCACAAAACATTTGATCGGCATCCAAAGCCCTGCCTAACTCTTCCGTCTTTATTCCCAGCCTCAGGGCTAGATCCTCTGATATGAAATTATCAGTAGCCCCTGGATCAAATAAAATTAGCGCTTGCTGGTCTCTAACTTTGCCCCATGATAGCAGCAATTCTCGTTCTTCTGGGTTCAAAGCATGACCCAGTATATCAGGAATACCCCCCGCCATTGGCTTTTGCGGTCCTCGTGGCTTCTCTGTCTCTTTTCCCTTCGATGATGAAGGCTTTTCTGGGCACTGGGCAGCCACATGCCCCTCTTTACCGCACCTGAAGCATTTCCCATCTCTACGGAATTCCGCTATCTGTTCAGGGGTGAATAGAGATTTGCCCTTATAGGTCTTTGAGAACTGAGTGAAGGCTTTTCTGGGCACTGGGCAGCCACATGCCCCTCTTTACCGCACCTGAAGCATTTCCCATCTCTACGGAATTCCGCTATCTGTTCAGGGGTGAATAGAGATTTGCCCTTATAGGTCTTTGAGAACTGAGTACCCGTCGGCTTCTGAGGCTGAAACCCTTTCTTTTCAGCCTTAGGGGACTCTTTCTTTTCTGATTTTTGAAAATCAGTTTTCTTTTTATCAGCACGTCCTGCATGCAAGGATGGCACTGTAGATGGATCTTGTAGCGGCACAAGACTCGCTACTGAGGCTGAATGCATAAGATCTTGAATATTCTTTGCCCCCAAAGCATTCACTACTGCCTGAATTCTTGGAGTGAGACCTGCTCTGTACTTCCTCATCTGGGTACCTTTGGAGATCTTTTTGAACGGTGCAACCTGCAAATAAGCATCCCAAAACTTTTGGTTGTACCCATCCACTGTATCTCCTGCATCCATGTGCAAGCTGTCCCAGTCTTGAAGAACATGGTCTCTAAACTGTTTAGGCATGAACTGCTGGTAGAAGGCTTTCTTGAAGCCCTTCCACTTTCTTGGGGCTGATCCATCTGTGGTCAGTGCACTCCACCATGCACTAGCCGTTGCTGTTAAGTGTAGGCTGACCATTCTTAACTTGGAGGATTCTGAAAATTTCTCAGTACCGAATGCAGCATCAAACTGTCTGATAAACTGCAATGCTTTGTCTGTATGACCATACTGTCCATTGTAGGTCATAAACTTAACAGATTTTCCTCCCTCTTTAAATTCCCTGGTCGCTTTGGAAGATTTTCTCTTCCCAGACTTCTCGTGTTTCCTTCTTTTCCTAGATGGTTTATCTGATAAGGAAGAAGAAGACACAGAAGTCGAACTCGAGGTAGACGGTGATGGACTAGGAGATCGGTGATGACGCCTCGATCTCTTTTTACTATGAGACCGTCTCCTATGAGATCTATGAGATCTCTCTCTCTCAGACTGTACACGAGAGTGTGCCTTTGGCATTGGCACGTCATATACTGGATTAGGCATAGCCTCTGCTGGAAACAAATGCTGAACCCTGGGATCCCTTTTTAGATTTTCCAGCTCTTGTATACGAGTGCGTACCATTTGTTCAAATTCTTGTTGAGTTTGCGGCACATTCCTCTGTCTTGGATGCACATCCCTATCTTGAGAATCCCACTGGATAGGTGATTGATCCATATTCTGAGATCTGCAGATTTTCTCACACAGTGCGGGTAACTAATGCACACTACCTTTGCTTTTCCAACAGAAAAGGGTACCTCAACAAGAGGTGTTTTGCATTCACAATCTATGCCAGTACTGGCTGTCAGTTCAAGGCATGTACCCACACAGTTGCCAAAGCATCAACAATTTATATTCCCCTTTTTCTGGCTGCTGCAGATGGCTTCAAAAGGCATCTGTTTCCCCTTTTCTGTGCACAAAGGCATGCATCTCTTTTTTCTGCAAATCTCTGTTTTCTCTGCTTTTCTCTGGTTTTCTGCTTCTTTTCTGACAGTAAAAGTCTGACAGGCAGGAGAAAATTTGATAGCCAAAACTGTCTCTGCAACTGTCTTTTTTTTTATAATAAAGAACAGTAACCAGATGGAGTAACTGCTAGTTAGTCTAACCAGACTAACTGGTTCTGGTCTGGTTAGTCTGTGACTGGATAGTTACTGTCTGGTCAAACTGACCAGACTGGTTCTGCTCTGGTCTGGTTTGGTTGGGCCAACTAACTGGACATCTGACCAAAGTCCAGCTAACCAGACTTACACTAACTACAGTTTTACCACCTGTCTGCCACGTGTCAGTGCTATGTCAGCATCTGAGCTGACTGCCACCTGTACTGCCACGTCAGGAATCCACACGTGTCTGCCACGTCACTTGCCACGTGTCAGAATACACACGTGCGCCACATCAGCATCTTGCAAGACCTCTGCCACGTGTCCTGCGCCACGTGTCCCGCGCCACGTCAGCGCCACGTCAACTCTGGCAAGCCTGCCCAAACCTTTGCAAAAATCTCCGTCAAGAGGATCGTATGTCATCGCATCAGCGTCGCCAGCTCTGTTGACCATGATAAATCCATTTCTTTGTCTTTTTCACGCACACATCACGGGCGCAAAGAACCTGACGAATGCTTTTCCATCATGAATCTTCCGCCAAGCGTAGCTTATCAAAAGGCAACGGTCTCTGTCGTATCTCCATCAAGCAACGGACTTGCGCCATGAGCGCCCGCGTGAGAGCACCTGTTATCCCTGCTAGCCCTCCGCCCAGGGTATCAAGGAATTATCTACTCGGGACATCTCCGTCGATTCCTTTGCCATAACGTGCACTTGCGTAGACTTCTATATGGCGCCAAATAATTCCACCGGTGCTCACGCAATAATCAAACAGTTACGTCGCTCGTGATACCAATACAATCTTCCCTTGAAAAATCTCGCAGCAGATTACTGCAGAAACTATGTAATTCTTTGATCGAGGTCGCCATAGGAGGCAATCCTAACCTTCGCTCTGATACCAATACAACCGTAGTTTATGAAACAGCACTGAGAGTGGAAAATCAGCAATAACTTCACGTCAACGACGGAATTACATGCTCCAAAGGCTCTCCCTCACTCCCTCTCTCTGAACATACACTAGGGCCCAGGACAAATTGTCGGGCTGGACCCCCCCGAAGGTCTTTTATTCATTTCAGAAATGCAATACAGAAGTTCAGCTTCAAGCTGTCTCGTAAGGCTCTCTCTCTGCAACATGAAAAGAATTCCTCTTTTACAAGAGCTTCAAGCCCCATTCAAATTGGCAACATGCCACTTGTCTAAAATCTAGACTAAAACCTATTACAAGCCTCTAAGGGCCATTCTGGAGTCTTCAAAGCTCTCGGTCACACGAACCGCTTCCTGGATGCTTGTCAGGCTCCCATTTCGCTTAGGAAACATAGTCCTTGCTAGTACCTGCAACAATTAATTAAAGCGCACCACCATGGTACCCATTAATTGTTAGCGCTTTGCATGCAAATAACACACTGTGGACTAATCCTAGTCACGGTGGGCGTCCCCACTGAACACATGTGCACAACTAAACAAATATATATATATATAAATAAATATATATATTTTCTCTGGTTGACCGGAGTCAACACTCTTGATTATAATTAAAGAGCTTCGACCCAAGGTCAAGGCGCCTTAATTATAGCCAAGTCTCTCCAACCGAGGTTGGCACATCTTGGTTAACCGGGGTTAACCCCTCTTGGCGCATGCCAAGTCTTGTTGACCGAAGTCAACACTCTCTGACCGTAGTCAGGTTTACTTGACTAAAGTCAAGTATCTTTGACCATAATCAATCCTTTGACCATTAAAATAACTCTTTGACCGTAATTAACACATATAAAACTCTTTAATTATGATCAAATAAATGGTCAACTGTACTTTGACTTAGGATATTTACATTGTGGTGACATAAATACTCTAGATGGGGAAGCGTGAGCGACTCATCTAGGGAAGGGAGATTGTACCCAGTCTGCTGTTGCTCTCATGGTGTGATTGTGCTTTTCTTCTCCAATTGATTAAGTGGTGAATTTGTGTGTTGAAAAGATTATGTTTTGGTTTCAGTTGCAGTTGATATATGCCTGGTTGGTTGTAAATTTGGGAGTTGGGCTCTCGATTCGGGATACAATTTAGGTGTGTTAAATTTTTACACACACACACACACACACACACACACACACACACAACCCCATGGACCTAAATGGAAGTAGAACAAGAAGCTTCTAGGGTGGATTCCGTAGAGTCGGGAGTCCGGCCGACCCCGCAGGTGTCGCGCCAAGGAGGCCATATACTATTTGGTAGAATTGCCTTATTGGAGGATGGCTTGCAACAGATTTTAGCACAACAGTTACAAGCAAATGTAGGGCAATCTGAGCTCAGGAAAATGGTTCATAGTATGTCTGCTAGACCATCTCGTGAAGAGAAGGGTAAAGCTTCAATGGAGCCTGAAACGAATGTTCATACAGTCGAGCCTAGGAGGGCTAAGGTACCTAATATAGCCAATTATAGGCCAGACAAGTATTCTGGTGGGATGTTTGACCATAGTTTCGATATTATAGAGACCTGGTTACACAAATGGGACGAGGCTTTTGCCATTTGTGAAATCATGAATGATATGAAGAAAATCCGCGAGGCCACCCATATGTTTAATGAGGTAGTGGATAGGTGGTGGATAAAACAACGGAAAGATGGAATGGCATCCACTACTTGGGAGGGGTTTAAAAAAGAATTTAGAAAGCACTTCTTACCTCCTGACGCAGCATCTCGAGCTTGGGATCAGTATCGAAACCTTCGGCGGAGAAATTTATCAGTGATGGAATACACTGATAAGTTCAGAGAAAGTGTAATGAAGGTTTATGAACCTCTACCTCAGTCAATCGAAGTAAAAGATTTTATCTTTGGACTGAATGATCGGATCAAGATGGAAGTTCGGGCTAAGTATGCGAACATGCTTGATGAAGCAATTGCCATAGCCTTGAACTATGAGGATGCAAAAGGGAACATACTAAGTGGGATTGTGCAGGTTGGGACTCGGTATGAGTACCCGAGAAAAACTGGGTTTAAGAAGAAGTGGATTAGCAAAGGGAGTGCCTCATAGCCTAGTAGTCAAGCCAAGCAGGTGAAGCCAGTGGAGACTCCTAAACCAAGTACCACCATTGGAATGAAAAGAAAAGTAACACCAATGGCAGGCTGAGCTTGGTCGAAGTCTTCTTTGAACCCAGAGCAAAGAGAAAAAGCGAGGAGAGAAGGCTTATGTTTTGGATGCCCTCAGTCTCATGAGTGGAAAGATTGTCCACGATATAAGGATCGTCGGATGGCTGAGATGGTGATCTCAGAATGCGACGTGGAAATGGAGGGAAGTCCCAGAGCAGAACAGATGCAGATTTAGCTAGCGGGATCTTCTCAAAGGTGAATATCTGTTTTGTTATGTGTGTCTGTTACTAAGCTAGTAACCAGTGCATTTGATAATGTCTTCTCAAAGACCGCAGCAACGGGGTATACCGTCTTTAACGATACGGAGTTAATCAAGTTGAAAGGGCAAGTAGCTAATCATGATGTCATTGTGTTCTTTGACTTAGCGTCAACGCACAATGTAATTAACTCCAAGCTTCTAAAGAGGCTGAAATTAAAGACTAGCCCATCTGACTATGCATATACAGTCAGAATGGAAGACGAGAGTTCAACTAAAGTATGGGACCAAAGGGTTACCCAGTTGGAACTTCGAATTCAAGACTATGCTGAGAAACTTGATTTTGAAATGACAAAGCTTGCTCATGAAGACATAGCCTTAGGTAAGACAGCAAGGGGACAAGATGACACTTTTAGACCACTGGACCTAGATTGACAAGCACGTAGTTGCAGCGTTTACGGGATCTGTCGGGCATTATGCAAACTAATTCACAGGAGATCCTAGAGCTGACCACGGTTTTCTACAGCCAGCTCTTTCAGACGGAGAGGATGACTCCAGCTTGCCTTGTGGCCCGTGAGCTAGTTTGGGACAACGTTTCGATGTAGTCTCGTGGGAGTTATGCAGGAGTTTGGAGGAGCCTTTTACGGATGAGGAGCTCTGGGAAGCCTTTAAGGCCCTTTCGACCCAAAAGTGTCCGGGCGAGGATGGCTTGACTCCGACCTTCTTCCGAAACTTCTGGGAGATCATTTCCACCCCTTTTCGCCTAGCCTACCAGGAGATCTTCGACACGGCTCCCTTCCTCAGTCCCTGAGCAAGGGGTGGATATGTTTAATCCCGAAAGGGGGAGATAGGTCAGACATTCGGCAGTGGAGACCGATCACCTTGCTTGATACCGCATACAAGATCCTCACCAAAGTCTTGAGTTTGCGGTTACGGCCTCATCTCACCGACATCATCCACGACACACAGACCAGGTTTGTTTAAGAGCGCAACATCTTGGACAACGTCTTCACGTTCTGGGAGGCAGTGGATTGGGCCAAGGAGGAGTCATAGCCTTTGGCCATCCTTCTCTTGGATTTTGAGAAGGCTTACGATAGGGTGGAGTGGTCTTTCCTGCAGGGTACTATGCAAAGGTTGGGTTTCTCAGACAAATGGATTAGAGGAGTTTCTGTGCTTAATGCGGCGGGGAGCTCTAGTCAAATGCTTGTCGGTGGGCAAATGGGCAAGGCCTTTCCTCTCTCTCATTCGGTCCACCAAAGTTGTCCCCTGGCTTCCTCTCTTTTCTTGTTTGTGACGGAGGCTTTGGGCTATTACTTGAGATCACAGGTGGCGGGCCTCACAGGGTTGAGGCTCCCAATCAGATAGGAGGAGAACGTGCTAGACTCTGAGTTTGCAGATTACACGGCCTTGTACGTAGAGGCCACCACAACGAGCTTCGAGAGAGTCAGAGGAGCCCTGGCTATCTACTGTGGGGCCTCGGGTGTGTGGATCAATTGGACACAATCCATTGGTTTCTCACAGGCTGCGAGGAGACACGTGAGATTCGAGAGTGGGGGAGCGACTTTGGCTTCCACTGGATTCTGCGGGACTAGACAACGAGATACCTCGGATGCTAGGTGGGTATTGATATTACAGCAGAGCAACGGATTACCCCGGTCCTTGAGAGTGTTCGGTGCAAGCTTCTCTATTGGAGCTGGCCAAACTCTCCCTAGCGGGCCGTGCCTTAGTGACAAACTAGGTCCTTGCCACAGCCTGGTATATCGCCTCCTGCTGCTGCTTTCATAGAGGGTGCATTGGGCAGCTCCGACGGCTGGTTCGGAACTTCCTTTGGGCAGGATCGGATGGCACGAGGAATACTAGAGGTTGGGTCGCTTGGCAGACGGTGATCGTGCCACATGCAGTGGGAGGCTTGGGCATCATTGCATGTGTGGATATAGCTGTAAAACACCAGCCATTGTCTCACACTTTCCCTACCATGCTGAGGGTCCAGGGCAACGAAAAAGTGTCTATTGACTCTTTCGTCCATCTGAATCCAAAAGAACTCACGTGTATGATATTAAAATTTAGCTTGCTGCTCCAAAAGCATTTTTTGATGAGCCTTTGCTACATCAAGACACTCCTGAACCTACGAATTTGAAGGTCTCGTTTGCTCTTTCCTCTGCAAGGCTGCCATTTTCTCGTGAATGGCCACTCCTTTCCTCTAAACATCTTGCCTCCTAGTCCTAGCTATTGAATGGTAAAAAGTACTAGTGTGCACAAGAGTTGCTGCTAGGGTAGGGAGGCAGCAGAACCATCTTGCAAATAAGAATTTCAGATCCTGAGAACCGAGTTTGTAGCCAAGATTCAAATGGACTTTATGTTAGAATTATTATTATATTCTAGGCAGTGGCCAATGTAATGTAATAAGTGGGTTAGGGGCACTTTTCTCTCTTAGGGGTTTTTCCCCCTAACCACAGTCTAATCCCTAACTACGGTTAGTGATTAGATAAGGTTTTGTCACTTAGACAAAACCCCTCATCTCTCTTTTGCCCGCATGTCATTTCAGTCCACTATTGAGTAGACTTACGTTCAGCTCTCACTCTTGCTCACTCTTGCTTTCTTTGTCCTCACGTTTGGTATCAGAGCAGGTTCACCCTGCTCGACCTTCTGCTTCCAGCCCGCAAGCTCCATCTTCAAGTTCAGCTCCAGCTTGTCCGTACAGCTCCGTACTGTACCAACGCCGCTGTACTGCTCGCAATCAGTCCGTACAATAGTATGGCCATCCATACTGTTTGCCGCCGCCATCCGTACCTCTTTGCATAGGCGTTCGTACAGCTCGTGCGCCATCTGTCCGTACAGGTCATACACATGCGTCAGATTCGTACAGCTGCGTCGCACGTGTAAACTGCATTAGCACCGTACAGCTCTCGCATTCTGTCCGTAACTACATTCCGTACCAGTTCTGCCGTACAGCCCTCGTACCCGTCGTTCCATACAAGCAATCGTTGTCCGTACATTTGTACGATTTTCATACAGTCGACTGCACTTTTGTCGTATAGATCCGTCCGTATAGTCCGTACTGTATGGACTGTTGCAAGTCGTCAGAGCAGAGTACTTGTACAAGGTTCTTGTTGGCAGGGCTTTCTTTGCAGGTGGACCTTGGAAGGCGTTTTTTGGCAGGTAAGTATTTTTTGGTAGATATTCTTGCAGAGAGCCATTGTTTGGCTTGCATGTTGGGAGCAAATTTGGGACTTTGAAGCACTTGGTCACACGAACTGCCTTCTAGATGCTTGTTAGGCTCTCGTAGCGCTTAGGAAAATAACTCTTCCTAGTACCTGCAACAATTAATTAAAGCGCATCACCATGGCACCCATTAATTGTTAGCGCTTTGCATGCAAATAACACAATGTGGACTAATTCTAGTCACGGTGGGCGTCCCCACTGAACACGTGCACACATAACAAATATAAAAATATATTTATTCTCTGGTTGACCAGAGTCAACACTCTTGATTATAATTAAGAGGCTTTGACCAAGGGTCGAGGCGCCTTAATTATAGTCAAGTCTCTCCAACCGAAGTTGGCACAACTCTCCAACTGAAGTTGGCACATCTTGGTTAACCGTAGTTAACCCTCTTGGCACATGCCAAGTCTCGTTGACCAAAGTCAACACTCTCTGATCGTAGTCAGCTCTGTGGTTCTCTGGTTAAACGTAGTTAACCCTCTTGGTAATAAACCAAGTCTCCCCGATCGAAGTTAGGCTTACTTGACCAGAGTCAAGTATCTTTGACCGTAGTCAATTCTTTGATCATTAAAAGAACTCTTTGACCATAATTAACACATATGAAAACTCTTTAATTATGATAAGATAAATGGTCAATTGTACTTTGACTTAGGATATTTACATTGTGGTGACATCCCCTTGGCTTCTATTCAGTTGACCTCAAGTGAAAAGCTTCCTTGTAAACATCCAAAAGTTGTGGATGATTGGACAACATGTCTTCATTCATCCACTTGGCAGCCAATGCCGTATAATTCTTGAATTTTACAAGATACCTGTAAAACTCCTTGCCTTGAGGGCCTTTTTGTACAGTATGGTACACAATCTGCTCTAGCTGAAGGACCTCCTCCAACTCATCTATTTCTGGTGGATCCTTTGATATTGGCTCTGTAGGCTCTAGCCCCTGGCATTTCTTTAGAAGACTCACATGGAATGCATTGTGAATCCTCCAATGCTTTGGCAATGCCAACTTGTATGCAACCTCATTTATTCTTTCTGTAACCCTGAAAGGGCCATAATATCTGGAAGATAACTTTGCATACACTTTCTGTTTGCCTTTAAACTTGTGGAGCCTAGCTTTTTCGAACTTTAAAAGTATCCAATCCCCTTCCTTGGGATTTAACTGTCTCCTATGCTTATCTGCAGCTCTTTTATGCTTCTCTTGAGACCTTTCAATTGCTCTCTGGACTTGGCTGTAAGCTGTTCTAGAGTTCTCTCACAAATTGATTAGCAGCAAATATTTCATCCTTGGTCCTCAGGATAGGTAGCATAATCACCTTCCCATAAATGACCTCAAAGGGGGCTTTCCCTGTAGAGCTGTGTACTGTATTATTGTAAGCGAACTCTACCAATGGTAGGTACTTTTTCCAATCTGAACCTTGGTCACCCACGTAGCATTTCAGCATATCCAATGTTGTAGAATTTGCTACTTCACTTTGACCATCTGTCTGGGGATGGAAAGCAGAGGAAAATTCAAATTCGTCCCCATATTATCAAATAAAGCTCTCCAAAATAAACTGGTCATTCTGGGATCTCGATCACTGACAATGGACTTAGGCATACCATGGTGCTTAAAGATCTGTGCCATGAAAAGCTTAGCCATATGATCTGTCTTTATGGTTTTGCGAACTGGAATGAAATGAGTTTGTTTGCTGAATCTATCAATGATAGTCCAAATCCCATCATTCCCTGACTTTGATCTTGGCAAATAAAAAATGAAGTCCATTGCAATATTTTCCTAGCCTCAGGGTTAGGTCCTCTGATATGAAGTTATCAGTAGCCCCTGGATCAAATAAAATCAGCGCTTGTTGGGCTCTGACTTTGCCCCATGATAGCAGCAATTCTCGTCTTCTGGGTTTGAAACATGACCCAGTATGTCAGGAATTCCTCCTGCCATTGGCTTTTGCGGTCCGCGTGGCTGCCTCTTTTCCCTTCGAAGTTGAAGGCTTCTCTGGGCACTGGGCAGCCACATGTCCCTCTTTGCCGCACCTGAAGCATTTACCCTCTTTCTTGAAAGTTTCAATCTGTTCAGGGGTAAGCTATGCTCTTCCCTTATAGGGCTTTTGCTCCTGGTTTCCCCTCGGCTTCTGAGGCTGAAATCCCCTCTTCTGAGCCTTGGGAAACTCTCTTGTTTCAAACTTGGGGATCACTGGCTTTTTATCCCCCGGTAACCTTGCCTGTAGTGATGGCATACCAATAGGATCCTCCATGTACATGAGACTAGCCACATTGGCTGAATGCATGAGATCTGATATTTCTTTAATATCTTTGGTGTTCACTTGGGCCTGTATCTTTGGAGTGAGTCCGGCCCTTTACTTCGTGAGTTGAGTCTTGTCAGAAATATTCTTGAAAGGAGAAACCTGTAAGTATGCGTCCCAAAATTTCTGGTTGTAAGACTCAATTGTATCTTGTGCTTCCATATGAATGCTCTCCCAACCCAGAAGGACATGATCCCGAAACTGTTTGGGAATAAACTGTTTATAGAAAGCTTTCTTGAAGTCCTTCCATTTCGTGGGGGCTACATAGTTTGCTGTTTTAGCTATCCACCATGCACTGGCTGTACTATTCAAGTGTAAACCAACCATACGAAGCTTTGAGGACTCACTGAACTTTTCCAGGCTAAAGGCAGCATCAAACTGCCTTATGAACTGCATAGCCTTTTCAGCTTGGCCATATTGGCCATTGTAAGTGGCAAATCTTACTGACTGCCCACCGTCCTTGAATTCTTTAGTCTCAGCCCTCGTGCTAGACTTCTTCTTCTTCTTCTTCTTTTTCTTCTTTGACTCTAAAGACCCCGAAGAAGGAGGTGATGTCGAGGATGAAGAGGTAGAGCTAGAAGATGAAGACAAACCAGATGAACTGTGATGATGCTTCGCCTTCTTCTTCTTGGGAAGAGGACCTACACTCTTCCTCTTTTTGCTCACCACCACTTCTTCCTGATCTGCTCCAGAGGGAGGCTTCTCTGGCTTTCCCTCAAAAAGAGGTTGTACCATCCTGCGAAACAAGGGATCGCTTGTTGCCTCTCCCAACTGAGTAATCAACTCTCTATAGGCATTCTCTTTACTTATCTGCATAGCCTCAGCCTGTTGTACCTGGTTAGACTCTGCCATTCCCTCATGGAATGATTGGGCATGCTGCTGTGAAGCCATCTCTGCAACTTGTCTGAGATCTGCAACTCTCTCACACACACTATGTAAGCAATTGATGCACTCAGCCTTTGCTTTTCAGAAAGAAAGTACCTCAACAAGAGGTGTCTTGCATTCACAACTTGTGCCAGTAATGGGCTGTCAAGTCAAAGCATAAACCCACAAAGTTGCCAAAGCATCAACAACTGTATTGCCTCTTTTCTGGCTGCTGCAAAAAGCACTCAGAATGCATCTGATTCATATTTCCAGTGCACAAAGGCATACATTTTCTCTTTTCTGCAAATCTCTGATTTCTCTGCTTTTCTGACAGTAAAAGTCTAACAGATAGATAAAAAATTGATGGCCAGAACTGTCTTTGCAACTGTTTTTTTTTTTTTTTTGGGGACAGTAACTAGATGAAGTAACCGGCTGGTTACTCTAACCAGACTGACTGGTTCTGGTCTGGTTAGTCTGCAACTAGACTAACTGGACTGGCCACAGTCTGGTTACAGTGACCAGACTGGTCTGGTTGGGTCAACTAACTGGACCTCTAACCAGTCTACTAACCAAGGTTAGGTTAGATAAACCTCAAGTCTGCCACACCAGCCACCTGTCTGCCATGTGTCAGTGCCACATCAGCATCTGAACTGTACGCTGCCACATCAGCTCGCACGGGTCAGTGCCACATCAGCTTGGCTGCCACGCCATCATGCTTGTTTGCCTGTGTGCCATGTGTAAGCGCCACGTCAGCTCTGGTATCCTCAGTGCCACGTCACCTTGGCTGCCACGTCAGCCCAAGGTTCAAACCTTGGCTGCCACGCGGGACGTTCTCTGCGTGCGTCAAACCATCCCGGACATCTGCCATCACTCAGCACCTTAGTGCTTTTTGTCAATTTCACCTACCTAAGTCGCCACGTATACTAAGACACACGGAAGACGTTGCGAGCGCAGGAAATCTGACAGGGAATTCCCATGGAAGTCCTTCCGTCAATTTGCTGAAGAGGTTCCACCATTCGCAGTCATGGGACCTCTTCCATTGCTGGCTGCCACGTCAGCCCAAGGTTCAAACCTTGGTTGGCTCACTGACGTCGCGTTCGCGCATTTTGGAGAATCCGTCGCGGGACGTTCTCTGCGTTTGCCAAACCATCTCGGGCATCCGCCATCACTCAACACCTTAGTGCTTTCGTCAATTTCACCTACCTAAGTTGCCATGTATACTAAGACACACAGAAGACGTCACGAGCTCACGAAATCTGACAGGGAATTCTCGTGGAAGTCCTTCCGTCAATTTGTTGAAGAGGTTCCACCATTCACAGTCACGGGACCTCTTCTATTGCAATTCAGGAGTTGCTCAGCCTTGAACGCTGGCGTTGAGTACACGCACTGAGAACACCTCTTTTCTTGCTCTTTGTGAAGGCCCCCTTCAAACACCTCATGCATCCAATGGGAGTACGAATGGTAGTGATAGCGCGCTTCACCGCCACCATCTCTAGCTTTGATAACCTCCACGGTGCACGAGGTAAAAAAACAGGCCCATTTGGTCTCTCTTGTGGGCATCCTCTCTGTGGTGCGTAGATCCTCCCTTATGCTTGCGGAATCTCGTGTCCCATTCAACGTAGCACTACTAATTCACCATCGCACCAAAAGACACCGTGCACTTTGTGTAGATCTTTCAAGCGTTAGAGGGAGCGTCGACCTATCATCTCGAGAGGCATTTCTAGCACTTGGATCGTCAAGCTCTTAAAAAAGGGCTTAATCTGAGCGTTGATACCAATGTCATCTCATTCTCCATGTAATTACTGCAAATATTCTCTCATATGCTCTCTCTTTCACTCCCTCTCTCTACAGATGCACTAGGGCCCAGGACAAAACGTTGGGCTGGACCCCCCCGAAGGTTTTTATTCATGAAGAGAGAAAGCTGTTACAAGAGTTCAGCGTAGAGCTGCTTGATACAAAAATCCAACGTGAATCAATGTTACAAGAGCTTCAAGCTCATTTCAAATTGGCAACATGCCACTTGTCTAAAATCTAGACTAAGTCCTATTACATGCCACCAAGGGCAACTCTGGAGTCTTCGAAGCACTTTGTCACGCGAACCGCCTCCTAGATGCTTGTTAGGCTCCCGTAGCGCTTAGGAAAATAACTCTTCCTAGTACCTGCAACAATTAATTAAAGCGCACCACCATGGCACCCATCATTTGTTAGCGCTTTGCATGCAAATAACACATTGTGGACTAATTCTAGTCATGGTGGGTGTCCCCATTGAACACATGTACACATAACAAATATAAAAAAATATATTTATTCTCTGGTTGACTGGAGTCAAGACTCTTGATTATAATTAAGAGGCTTTGACCAAGGGTCGAGGCACCTTAATTATAGTTAAGTCTCTCCAACCAAAGTTGGCACATCTTGGTTAACCGTAGTTAACCCTCTTGGCGCATGCTAAGTCTCGTTGACTGAAGTCAACACTCTCTTACCGTAGTCAGCTCTGTGGTTCTCTGGTTAACCGTAGTTAACCCTCTTGGTAATAAACCAAGTCTCCCCGACCGAAGTCAGGCTTACTTGACCGTAGTCAATTCTTCGACCGTAGTCAATTCTTTGACCATTAAAAGAACTCTTTGACCATAATTAACACATATGAAAACTCTTTAATTATGATTAGATAAATGGTTAACTGTACTTTGACTTAGGATATTTACATTGTGGTGATAGAATACAAGAAGCGCATAGCTAAAGAAAAGAAAAGGAATTCAGGTATGGCTGTGTGAGATGCATCAGCTCCACATTCACATGATGGGGGAGATGTTACAACCAACTTTGTGTAGGAGCATTATGCCTTTTTGTGTTGCATTTCAGATTTCTCAGTGGGTAGTTTAGATGCTATAGCCACTATTGAGGATGACCCTTATGCTTTCTTGACTTGCAGTTATGATCCTTCAAAGGATGCATGCTCTCTCAGTGTCAATGAGACACTGAATACTTGGTATTTTGATAGTGGTGCTTCTAAGCACATCACTTCTAAGAAGAGCCTTTTTGCATCTCTGCATCCTCCACCTACTAAAAAGAAGGTGACTTGTGCAAATAATTCTTCTTATTCAGTGTTGGAGTGGGGGACATCATTCGCACATCCACTGATGGCACAAATTTCAGAATTTCAGGTGTTCTATATGTGCCAGGTATAAAGAAGACTTTGCTTTCAGTGTCCTCTCTTAATAGAGGAGGATTTCAGGTTGTATTCGATGATGCTAAGTGTGCAGCCAGAGACAAAGGGAATGACTATGCTTTGATATTGTCTGGCACTTTGTATCGGGGTCTTTTTCAGCTTGATATATATGAGAAAAGATCCGATCTTGCACTTTTAGTGAGCACTCTCACTGTTGCGATCTAGAATGTGTAGTTATGGCATGCCAAGTATGGGCACATGAGCTATGGCAGCTTAATGACACTTCAGAAGCATGCTATGGTTGATGCATTGCCTCACCTGCTCCTCATGCATGTGAGGGTTGCATCCTTGGCAAGATGCATAGATTTCCTTTCAAGGAGGATGGTGCAGTGAGAGCTACATACAAATTAGAGCTCATTCACAATGATGTCTGCGGTCCCATGAGGACACCTGGTTTTGGGTGTTATCTTTATTATGTTACATTCATAGATGACTTCACCAACTACACTTGGGTCTATGGTCTTAAGGCAAAATCAGAAGTGTTTATGCATTTCAAACACTTTGTGGCTATGGTTGAGAATGAGATAGGACTCAAGGTGCAGACTCTTCGCACGTATAGAGGCGGGGAGTATATGACTCATGAGTTTGAGGCATTTTTGAAGGAGAAAGGCATCACGCATCAGCTTACAGTGAGGCTTACACCTCAACACAATGGTAAAGCTGAGCGCAAGAATCGCACTCTTATGGAGATGGATAGATGCATGCTTACCAGTAAAAATTTGCCTCCCAAGTTTTGGCTCGAAGGCCTCATGTGTGCAAACTATGTTTTGAATTGGGCTCCCACAAAGACTTTGAAGACAATCACTCCCTATGAGGCATGGCATGGGAGAAAGCCTTCAGTGATCACTTCAGAGTTTTTGGTTGTGTTGCATATGCCCACGTGCCTGTGGAGTTTCGACACAAGTTGTTAGATAAGGCACTTAAATGCATTTTTGTTGGGTATAGTGCACAAAGCAAAGGCTATTGTCTCTACAATCCTGCTTCTCACAAGATTTTTGTTAGTAGAGATGTTATATTTTCAGAGAATTCAGCACATACACATGCTGAATTTTATATTCCAGCTTCTTTAGATGATGTTTTTGAGGGGATGCTTCCTATAGCATTTGGTTCCCCAGCTGAGGTTCATGCTCAAAATCAGAATTCACAGCAACCTCCTTCTGATCCACATTCCCTGGTTCAGCCACAGGTTTATTTTGTACCTCCACAGGGTGTGGATGAAGTTGTCAGGCAAGAGATTCAAGAGATACGGGCAACCAAAACAGTCCCGAATTGGTTGCTACAGACTCTCAAGGAGAGTAGGTTTGAGGCCCCATTGCTTGGCAGGACTCATAGTGTAGTAAGACACGTAGGGGGGGCCCTTTCAGTTGAGACAACTTATGCAAGTACTCTTCTTGATGAAGAAGAACTCCACTCCTTTGAAGAAGCAAAGGATAATGTGCATTGGATGCATGCCATGCACAATGAATTGCAGTCCAATGAGAAGAATCAGACTTGGGATGTTGTGGATTTGCCACCAAGTAAGCATGCCATTGGTACCAAGTGGGTTTTCAAGATGAAAAGGAAGCCAGATGGGTCCATTAACAGGTACAAGGCAAGGCTGGTTGCCAAAGGCTATGCACAGAAGAAGGGCATATATTATGAGGAGACTTTTGCTCCTACATCCCGGATGACCACCATTAGGTCGGTTCTTGCTATGGCTGCAAATCTTGTTTGGAATGTCCATCAGTTGGACATAAAAACAACTTTCCTTATGGGGACTTGCAGGAAGAGGTTTATGTCAAACAACCTCTTGGATTTGAACTTTCTGGCAATGCACTTCAGGTTTGCAAGCTTAACAAAGCTTTATATGGGCTGAAACAAGTCCCACGTGCATGGTATGCCAAGATTGATGCATTCCTGGCAAGTAAGGGGTTACATAATAGTCCCACGGAAAGCACCCTCTACATCAAGAAGGATGGGGGGGGGATATTTGAGTCATCATTCTTTATGTAGATGACATGCTGCTCACAAGGTCAAATGAGGAAATAATTGCAGATTTTAAAGTTGAGTTGAAAGCTGAATTTGACATGACATATTTGGGCATGCTAAATTTTTATTTGGGGATCTAGTTTATGCAAGACAAGCATGGCATTGTTATGAGTATGTGCAGAAGCTCTTGGATAGGTTCAACATGCATGATTGTACTTACGCCTATAGCCACTTCCATGGAGTCGGGGCTGAAGCTTACTATGTATTATGCAGGTGAATCAGTGGATGCCACACTTTACAACCAGGCTGTTGGATGCCTCATTTATTTGTGCAATACTAGGCCTGATATTCAGTATGTAGTATCTTAGGTGAGCAGATACATGCACAGCCCAAAGACAACACATTGGCAGGCTGTAAAACGCATCTTCCGTTATTTGCAAGGCACAAAGTCTTATGGCTTGATGTTTCCCAGGGGGGTGACTTGCAAATGCATGCTTACAGTGATTCAGATTGGACTGAAGACTATGATACCAGGCAGTCCACAAGTGGTAATTGTTTCCTTTTGGGCAAAGCTTGCATTTCTTGGCTGAGCAAGAAGCAATCTACAGTGGCTACTTCCTCATGTGAAGTTGAGTATAGAGCAGCTTTCATAGCGATTGTTGAATGTGTTTGGCTGCGACATTTGTTCGCTGATCTTCGTCTCTTATTGGAGGGTCCTTCTCCAATTCTCACTGATAGTCAGAGTGCTATGGTAGTGGCAAAGAATCTTGTGTTTCATGCTCGCGCGAAGCACATTGAGGTTCATTATCATTATGTCAGAGAGAAGTTGCATGCAGGGGAGATCAATATGATCTATGTGCCAACACATGACGATGTTGCATAAATCTTCACCAAAGCACTTCCATGTGAGAAGTTTGAGGCATTTCTCAGTGACCTAAACTTTTCTCCTTTTGGTGATTGATCACTACCTTGTACACCACATTGGCACTGTAGGGGGGTGTTAGAATTATTATTATATTCTAGGCGGTGGCCAATGTAATGTAATAAGTGGGTTAGGGGCACTTTTCCCTCTTAGAGGTTTTCCCCCCTAACCACAGTCTAATCCCTAACTACAGTTAGTGATTAGATAGGGTTTTGTCACTTAGACAAAACCCCTCATCTCTCTTTTCCTCATCTCTCTTTTTTACACACTTCATTTCAGTCCACTATTGAGTAGACTTACGTTCAGCTCTCACTCTTGCTCACTCTTGCTTTCTTTGTTCTCACACTTTATGATGAAATAATTGTTGGCTCATTTGCTGTCCTTTTGTTTCATCTCAGGATGCATCCAAGTGTAATGACAAGGACATAAGCAAGAGAACTAGCACTAGCTAGTCTAGTTTCCTTATGAGTTGAGGTCTAGAGGTATGGGACACTATAGTTTCCTTGACACTTAGCTAGATGCGAGAAGAATCCTACCTTGCATTGATATTGGTTTCGGGTCTTGGCTCCCAATGTGACTGTATTGACTCAGATTAGGTTATTTTTTCAGAAAGATCGTCCCGCTTTTACTTCTCATCGCATGTAAATGTGTATCTCAGCAGTCTTTTTTGCACGTGGATTGCAATTCATGTTTGCGTTCTTTTTTATCTTCTCAACTGCAATTTTTGCAACATTTGATTTTTGGGTCAGGGATTGGTAGATTGGTTTCCAGCAATCGGTTTTCATTTCTGCTTGCTATGTTTTTTGTTTTGGTTGATTTAGGTGTTTCAGTATGCATAGTTTCAATAAATGCATATTGTGGAATTTCAAAGGATCAGGCTGATTGCCGTGGACGATGTGTATCACTCTAGGAGAATTCTGAAGGATTCCTTAAAGAAGGTGTCCTGCCCTGCTTACCAAATCGAAAACCTAGTACAAGAGGTTGCAGCTAGAAAAACATGATTAATTCCATTTTTGTGTCACCATGCACGTCATGGGTGTCTGCATGCTTCTTCTGAACGTGCAGCTGCTAGCCTACACCTTCTCAACCATTATTTGGATCCCACATTCAAATTGATAATTCAGGCTACATGGGTAGAGATGTAGGGTATGAATTATGCATTGAAACGATCGCATTACTACTTTTACAACCATTGTATTTGCAGGTTCCAAGCTTGGGTTTGAAGACTCCATTTAGAGATGGGCTCTTAAAACACGTGGCACAAGATGTCGTGAAGCTTGCAAAGGTGGTATTTGTATATACAATTCTTCATATCACAAAGTTTTTGTCATCGGGACCACATTTAAAAGTGATTTGCTGGACTCTCATGAATATCTGTGTCTTTTTTCCGCAAACTAAAGGAAGGGCTGCAAAGAAGAGGATACAAGGAAATCGGATTCTTGAATGAGATTTCTGAAGTTGTTAATACAGGTATGTACTAGACTATCTCACTGAATAAGATGGAGCAACCCAAGTAGGGTAAAAAATCCTGATTACTGTTTTGGACGCTTTTGACATGTATACTATCCTTATGGCCCAGTTAAACAAGGAAATGGGAGAAGGAAACCATATAGAGAGTGAATCACTTGGTATTCCATTGAGATCCTTCTTAAAATTTGGACAACAACAGTATCTGGCATTGCTCTTTGCTTTAGCCGCTTCTGCCATGGCACTGCTTGTGACAATGACCTGGATTTATTTTCTGTACAGTGATTTTTTGCTCTAAGACAGCTCCACAAAGCCTCTTTACCATAGCTCTTTGCATATATTTTCCTCCTCTTTGAATACATGTACTATTTTATTTGTTTGCCGTTCTTTTGGGTACCGTTTTGGCAGTCCTGCATGTGAGAACTTCCTTTGTGTTTTGTGCTAGCATGTCTGCCACCGACCCCTGCAAATTGTGCTTTTCCATTTCTCAGTTTTTCAATCCAAATTAAATGGCTTCTATTTTAGAGACCTCAATCAAGTTCTTGATGGGTATTGTGCTTTTTTTGCATGTTAATCTTCCTCTCTTGTAAAGCTCTTGATGAAAGCTAAAATCCTCTCCTCCTGTTAGTTTTTCCCCTGCATGTATCAGATGAAGGTCTTGATGAAAGTTACAATATCCGCCCATGCTCTCCTCCTGTTATTTTTTTCCTACCTTATTGAAGAATATTCTAGGCTTTGGGGTTTTTGCCTTGCACTGCCTTAATTGCTTGAGTTCTTTGGTCTTGAAAAACCTCCTCTTTTTCCTCCCAATTCATGGCCTCTTCCATGTATTCACAACCTCTATCAGCTCTTAACATCTTGATTCTTCTTCTAGGTTGATTTTCCACCATTTCTTTGCATTCTTTGAATTTGTCAAATGCTTCTTATTTAAGAATGTTAGTCTAAGTACAATAGGATAGTGAAAATTAACTAAGCCTTAAGGATAAAAAAGAAAGGGAGCTAGAAGTGTGCTACCCAAAGAATGGTTCGCTGATGATCTAGAAGGAACTTAGATCACGGTTAAGCAATGTGAAATGCTTGTTTTATGAAGAGGAAAGTCGAAATGCAAGATCTAGCATGAACATATGAAGTTGTTACGAAGCAACAATGAACACCTTGAGATAGATCCAAAATGCAGGTCGTGGCTTTGTGTTAACCAAAATCACCAAGTCTACCCCAGCAAGTGTCAAGACCTGTGATGATTGACACGCCAAGGGAAATATTGTACGAGAGAAGAAATAATTGGCAAGAGCCACGAATTTCAATGCTTGTATGACTATGTTGATGACAAAGAAACAATATGTGATTTGGATAACTCACAATTCAGCATATCCTTTGGATAATCCCTCTAGTTGAAAACCGAGATTGTATTTGTCACTAAGGTGAGGTCTTGTGTTACTTTGGTGTAAAATTAGGGTTTGGTGCTCTGGAATGTGGATCCAATTGAGCGCCAGCTAAATTTAGGCAATTTTTTTTCTCACTTCCTTAGGTGCTTGCGCCTAAGCAATAGATAGAGGAATGTTGAGTGCCATTCATAAATGAAATATGGAATCCCTTGCTACATGCCCGGCAGGTGTGCGTTAATATGTCTTATCAGACATAAACGAGGGTTTACTCTCCCATAATTTGGTTAAGCAAGGATATATTGTAAGAAGCTGAATCCAGGATAAGTATCACTGCTGTAGTATGAAAATGTTGCAAGGTTACTCTTGTAAGAGTAAACCGTGTGGGCAAGATACTCATGTCACAACTAGGCATTAAGTGAATCTCATCTCCAGCAATACATGGAGGGGTTAAGCTATTTACTTAACTGAGTTTCCACCCATACCTCTCCCTTAAGGTGAAGGTATTTTTGTTGTGTACAGGTTTGGGCAGCTTTATGAGGTGAGAGAAGAGAAAGTCTAGAATGATTTTCTAGAATCTAGCAAACAAGTTCAAGATGGGTTTGTTTAGACCTGATGCATGCTCACATCATCACCCCACGCCCCCTCTTCCTTGCCGCCGTATGCCCCATCTGTGCCTGACCATCCCTCAAAGTTTCTGACCCCCAAAATTAATTTCATGTCTCCGTAAACAGGGTCAATAGTTGTTGTCTAGAAAGTCAATCTAGATTTAATAAAAGATGGATTTTAGGTGTGTAAACTTCTTCATACAGCTTTGCTTTGTAGCGATTACCACTTGTAAGACAACTAGATGTGTCTACCACCATAGTAATAAAAATTGTCCATGTTCTTGATACTCAAGTCCTCTCCCAAACATTAGTTCTACTAGGAAGTAGATGAGGCTTGCATGCTCAAGGGTAAGAGCACATTCATACTTTGCATGCATGTATGGCAGTGCACTTGTCTTCATGTGTAGTGCTTGTCCATGTGCCCATATGTTTTGTGTATGTCATTTGTGAGCAGTTGTGCATGCACCTACACACATATGCACACATGCTGCAGTTTTTGAAGAGTGAAGTTTTACGAATTCAAACTTTATCGTACTGACTACCTATTGCACCCTTATTTGCAGGCCTAACGCCAGCCGAAAAGCTTTTGGATATGTATAAACGTGAGTGGGGTGAGAGTGTGGATCCCGTTTTTGAAGAGCTGCTATATTAAACAGGTATAGTATTCTTTGTTGAAATCAGTGCATGTATAGGGAGATTTCAATTGCATCAGCAGGCATTTAATTTTGTCTTCTTGCAAAAAAGTTCGTGTACAGCTGTTGTCGAGATGAGAGGAGCATAATTCAGTCCATCTTGTGCAAATGTTTCAAGTGGGATCAAATTAGATATTTTATTGGATTGTAAAGTGTTGTCCATTTAAAGACTCTCAAATTGATTGTTTGTGTTTTACGGTCTCTTATTTATACCTTTGCACTACTTTAAATCAAGGTAGGGTTTTGTTGTCAACCGAGTAGATATGAAAGTGGTCTATAATGCCACATCATCCCAAACATGAAAGATGAAGGAACAATCCCAATAGGATAGATGTGGACATGCACACGTGCGTGCGCGCGCACACACACACACAAATAGATTGCATTAATAGAAATGTGAACACTGGTTGCACAGTGAAAGCATACGCCTAGAAATACATCAACTTTGTTGCAAACACATAATGAACCTCATACACATAGCATTCCATAGCTGAGGAGCCGAGGAACTAAAGGTCCTTGAGTGCCACATGCCAAGTGGTTTCTGCTCCAACTCCTAGGGTGGGGATTGGTATTTAGACAGGTCTGGCTATGGATGCTACCACATCCTAAGGAGGATTTGCCATGTGCTATGAGGGGCACATCCAAGAAGGTCCATGTAAGCCAGGTATTCCAAGCCCCCCCCTTCGGGCTTTGGGCAAAAAAAAAAAAGAAAGAAAGAAAGAAAGAAGAAGAAGAAGAAGAAGTAGGAGGAGGAGGAAGGAGAAGCAGGAGGAGGAAGAAGAAGTAGGAGGAGGAAGAAGAAGAAGAAGAAGGAGGAGGAGGAGGAAGAAGAAGAAGCAGGAGGAGGAGGAGGAGGAGGAAGAAGAAGAAGCAGGAGGAGGAGGAGGAGGAGGAAGAGGAGGAAGAAGAAGAAGAAGAAGAAGCTTCTATTAAATGATTTGAGAAAAATACAAGAGTCAATTGTTTGTGAGGTGTGAATCTTGGCCCCTTGCAGCTTGGTTCTTAACGTTCCGGCTTATTACCCGAGAGGAGGTGCTAACAACCAACATGTTGGGCTAGAGAAGTGATAGATTTCTTGATCCACGAAAATATGTACAGGCCATGCCTTGCAAACCGCTCACCTCGCTCGACGAGCGTCCTACCTCGCTTCCAAATGGCATGCAAGGTGTTGAGCATATCCAGCCATACTTTGACAAGGGTGGCAGTACGGTGAACCTACTGTCCTCCCATCACAAGGCTGCAGCATGATGTTTGAAAAATTGACGAACTATGGACTTAGTTCACTAAATTACCCCAAGGGGTAATTTTGGGTTAGGATTTCTTGATCCATGAAAACATTGAAAATATGTTTAGGCCATGCCTTGCAGCACTCACACTGCTCGACAAGCATCCTAGAACCCTTTGTACTGCGCTTCCAAATGGCATGCAAGGTATCTTGACAATAGGTGGTAGTAGTATGAACTTGCTGTCCTCCCATCACAAGGCTGCATCGGGCTATTGGAATGAACTATGGAGTTAGCTCACTAAATTACACTTGGGGTTAGGATTAATTGAAGGTTAAAAAGAGTAGTAGGTAGACCTTAGGTCCTAAGTTAGGATATCCATGGTGGCTAAAGATTTTTAAGGGGCCACCAGCCTCCACATACATCCATCACAGATAAAAGGGATGGATGCCACATGACACGAATCAATTGGTCTATTTCATGTGGCCTTGCCTTGCCAGCATGCACTCACCATGTTAGGTATTGCATCTATTACATGTGTTTGATGCATTTTGATTGGGTGCATTGTGCTTGTATGCCACATAGGAGCCCTGGCTTCAATAAGAAGCTTCTTGCCCTCTAGCTATAGAGGGAGGGATATTTGCCGCCCGCAAACATACAGACACAGTGAATGGCTACAATGGGAGTGAAGGCTTAATGCACAACAAGCATAATCATAATAGTGTGATCTGTAGACATTTAACCAACGCTTAACAAGATAGACACCCACTAGGGGCGTTAGGTGTCACCTTGCCCTTTTTGGCCAATTGTTACGAAAATTGAGAAAAGGTGTTCTTAGTCTCTGACAACAATAGCGTGCAGCAAGAATACACCAAAGACATTATTATTAAGTACAATTATCATGGTCGTTAAAATAGACTTAGAAACTTATGTTGGGCTGTTTAATTGCTGGTCATGCATTTATTTTGGCTACCTTTGCCTTCACAATACTTGTGGAGCTTATTTCGTGCTACAGGTTTCTATGCTGTATTCCCTTCATAAGAATAACTTTTTCTTAGTACAATGTGAACTAACTTTTACTAGTAGCCTTTGTAAGTGCTAATTTTTGCCAATGACCAAGTATGCATACATACCTCCATGCACCTTTGCATTTGTTTGCATGATGGAATTGAGGTTTTGTAAGCGTGTGACTAATAGCCTTAAGAAATGACACGACGAGTTTGGAATGTACCTACGGTCATCCAAATAATGTACAGTGCTTTCTTATTGAAGTATCCTATATCCTTTTAGAGCATCATCTATCAAGTTTTTGCTCTTTTTTGGGGGATCTTTAGGGCCAAGAAACTCTCACACTTTCTTTGCTTTACTATTCATAGAGGTATTCTAGTTGGCTCTTGGCTTTAGCAGACTGGCAAGCCTTCGAGTTTTCTAAGGCTGCATCAACATAAGCAACACTGATATGTTGAAAGTGGCTAACAACGTCAAAGGACTATGAATTGTTGGCGACTTGCGAGAAGATACGTTAGTAGTTTCCTGTAAAGAAGAAAAATAATGCTGTGTGCTGGTTGCAACTCCCCAAAGAACCAATGTTCATCCAATCTTTTACATAAGCCTTGGTACAGAGGACAACTTAGTCCGTAAGTAGTTGGGTTAGTGGAGAATTCCATTGTATGTTTGATCATAATCCAAATGCTTCTAGGTTAGAGGGAGCAATAATAATCCAAGGAAACATGAATTTTATGTGTGAACCTGTAAATTCTATCTACAACAGCATCACAAATCTTTGTGAATCATTTACTATGCCGAAAACGAGTAGATGCATTGTTCCACAGTTATGGACCCTTAATGGGAGTGTATGCTAAATGTGGCATAACAAGAACCTAATGAGACAATAGATAATTACTTGCTCCTTCATATGAAGGTCTTTTGACAAGATATAGAGACAAGCAAACTTGATGAAGATGGTGGAAAGAAAAAGGAAAGGATCTTCTAGTGCAACATATGAAAACTCCTAACTTTTTATCCTTATTTACAAAACAACTTCATTTGCAGGTGGCAGGCTCAACAATACAAAGATTCTGACATTGGGTAGACTGAATGAATGACTAGTTTTTGGTATATGATGCCTAAATGAATGAGTTGTTTTGGGTACATGTGGGTTAAGTAGTTACATGTGGGTTACTTTCAAGTAAATGGAAAGTCCTCAAGAGTACTTAAAGGACTTGATATGCAAATAAAATATTTTTCAAGTACTTACAAGCACACATTAAATTATTTTCCCAATACTTAATGGTACAATGTAAAAGGCATAGTGAAAACATGGTGACCAAGTAAAGCAGTCTACACTTTTTGCAATTTACATTGTACCAATAAAATTCTTGCATTTATACATCAAAATTTTAACATTTACATTGATGTAAGACACATGCATTTATACCAAAAAATTTGTGGTATAAATGCAAGGAGGGGTACATAAATTTCCCGTCACCTACTTTTTTTCCGTGTGACAATCCCTTTTGTGGTACTACCACTCATTCTACAGTAAAATTCTCTCTCCATCAAGAAGAGACTCCTGTACAAACTAATTTTCAGGCATGGCACACACATTATGGGCTAAGGGTAGATGTAACCAATGTTGTGGAAAGTTCTTGTAAATCTTGCCAAATAGGCTATGGCTATATAATGGGCTTGGCTTTGATTTGGAACTACAGCCCCCATGCAGCCCACCAAAATCCAAGGGGGGCTAGACCCTTTCTTAATTGGGCAGAGGGTTTTGGGTGTCGGCCTAGAAGCACGTTAAGATGACAAACTAATGAGCTCAGTTATGGCTCAATTGTGACTTTAGAGTACGTCATTGGATAGTACAAGCTGTTAGGTATCCGAAAGTGAAACCAGAATTGAATTCTGACCACTTTCTATTTTTAGGGTATTGTATGACGGGGCATGCTGGCATGGCAGCCTTGACATGTGGCATAGCCACATGGCAACGCATGAGACACATGGCAGCTTGTGGGGACATGTGGAGGGCCATGCATGGACCATGGCGCCAATTGTCACTGCAGGAACTACCGCCCCCATGCAGCCCACCAAAATCCAAGGGGGGCCAACCCCCTTTCTTAATTGGAGAGGGTGGGCTGAGCGTATAAAAGGCCTTCCCCACACAAAAAGCGAACGTCCATTTCAGTCCCTCCTCCTCTCCCTTGATGCAAGAGCCCTCCTCCACCCTTTGGGGTTCAGCCAGCTCCTCTCCAGCACCTTGTCTCTCTCTACTGCAGCACATTCTCTTTGTACTGTTCCAGTCCCTCTCCTACATGCATCAGCCTCTTCTGAGCACTTCTGGAACAGCAACAGCCTCCCCTCTCCTTCTCCTAGCTTGTGAGCAACCACAACCTTCTCACTAAAAGTGTAAACCCTTTCAGGATTTCTCTCTCTAGCCTACATGGCACTTTTCTTACTCCAGCCCCATGATCTCACTCTTCCCACCCAAGGGGGCTGCAGATCCTTCAGAGACTCCATCTCCCAGAGACTCCATCTCCAAAGGAGTCAAGTCATGAGGGGAGTCTGTAATTTCAAGTTTATCTCATTTGCAGCACAATTTCATGTTGATATTGCTCTCTTTCTAGATAACTAGTGCTTGCAACTAATGTTGGATGGAAGCAGTGATTGTTGCAGGTTTGTTCCTTGTGGATTGGGATGGCCAGAAGCTGATTCTCTGTCAGCAATTTACCACTGTATTGGAGAATGTGACCTTGCTTCCAGGGTTGAGGTTGTGAACCAAGCATTGTTGTCCATGGCTTGATTTATTTGTTCTTGTTGGTGCCATTCTAGGGAGTACATCGCTCAGCTCAAGAGATCGTAAAGCAAGGGTCTAGATGGTTCAGCAGATAGTAAAGCCAGGGTGCCCTTCTCAGTTTGGAGGGTGCTTGCACCTTGGTCTTGTATCTCCTATTTCAAGAAATAAAGTGAGCCTGGATAAGGGGGGGCCCACGTCTTGGCCCCCTCAACCATATTGCAATCTCAATTTGTTTTTAGCAATTGTTAAGCTGTGTAAATTCAGCCTCTCTAAATTACAGCATTTATGTGTGTGGGCAATTTGCAACAATTTCTATTAAAATTAAGCTGTAAGACTCCATTGACTAAAGTGATAAAAGCATAGAGTAGTTTATAGAACGCAAGGACCTTCTCAGTTTGGAGGGTGCTTGCACCTTGGTCTTGTATCTCCTATTTCAAGAAATAAAGTGAGCCTAGATAAGGGGGGGCCCACGTCTTGGCCCCCTCAACCATATTGCAATCTCAATTTGTTTTTAGCAATTGTTAAGCTGTGTAATTTCAGCCTCCTGTGCAATCTCTAAATTACAGCATTTATGTGTGTGGGCAATTTGCAACAGTTTCTATTAAAATAAAGCTGTAAGACTCCATTGTCTAAAGTGATAAAAGCATAGAGTAGTTTATAGAACGCAAGGACCTTGGAATTAGCTTGTGGGAATCAGCTTCTACGTCTCAAGGACTAGTGCCCCTGCGAGGAGGAGGGCGACTCAGATTCAAACATGTGTGGGACATCTCAATCTCTTTCATTTCATTATCATGGCTTTAAGATATCCGATTCCAAACTTGGGGAGACCAGCAAGGTGGATGGGATGAATCACCCTCTGTGGAAGATGCAGGTCCAAAGACACCTAGTGGTTAGATCGACTTGGGAGATTACAATTGGAGTGGAGCTAATGCCTCAGCCCCGTGACTCCAACCATTGCGAATGCACCTATGGTTGTGGTACCAGTGGATCCTGTAGCAGTGAGAGATTAGGTGACCTGCCCACCCTCTGCCCAATTAAGAAAGGGGATGGCCCCCCTTTGGATTTTGGTGGGCTGCATGGGGGCTGCAGTTCCTGCAGTGACAAGTGGTGCCATGGTCCATGCATGGCCCTCCACATGTCCCCACAGGTTGCCATGTGTCTCATGCGTTGCCATGTGGCTATGCCACATGTCATCCAATGATGTACTTAAAGTCGCAATTGAGCCGCCATAACTGAGCTCATTAGTTTGTCGTCTTATATTGTATCTCCATGTCTCTTGGCATGCTTCTAGGCCCACACCCAAAGCTCATGGAACATTCTCTTGATTGAGTCCTAGGTCGGTATGTAATTTTTGCATTTGATTGGTCTCGTAATTGGGTACTCAGGTGGGATGTGGTTTCCTGATGTCCCTCTCAAAGAGAGGTATTGAATTTCAGCTTGAGCCAAGAGCTCTGCTGTAAGAATTTTATTTGACATTATAACAGTGTATTGATCAAAAGTTGGGTACAAATGAGGCAGCCATGCCTTTCATAGGATTTAGGCAGGCTGTTTTACAACTTTGTATGTAATAATACCCCAAAAGTGCCACGTGGCATCTCCTAGCAGCCTAAAGTACAAAGTAATAACTATAAAGCCAAGTAAAAACCATGAGACTAACCGCTTTGCTACATTTCAAAAGAGCATAGGTCTCCTGAATCCCGAGAGGTCCCACATTTGGACGATCATGAATCTCATTTAGCAATTGGTGTTGTGTTTTTGTTATCTGGAATCTTTCGAAACCCGGATGTTAGCTTATGCTTGGGTATTGATGAGAACATAAGCGTAGCTTTGTTCACCAAGTTCTTATTCTTTTTTATTTAATCATTTATTCATAATTTTGTCTAAAATTGCATTTAGACTCCCTTCTTTTCTTTGTTAGTGCAGCCTTCCAAGTAGCACCACTCTACTAACATTTTTGCAAAAAAGCGTCCTCCCAATCAATTTTGGACAGTCATCCCCTCCATTGACTCTCTCTCTCTCTCTCTCTCTCTCTCTCTCTCCCCCTGAGTTTCTCACGTGAGGCACAACAGATTGCACGACGACTAACACGTCGTAAAAGGTGAGCTTATGTCTGATTCGTCGTAAGAGGCAGGCTTTCGTGTTGGAGATATCATAGTCAAAGAGTGTGTTGGTGTGAAGTACTAGGTGATCTAGTACTAGTGTATGTGTGTGAGTCATATGTGGGTGCCACGTGTCATCATGGGACTTATCCCATATGCACTAGGTGCTAGTGTGTGAGTGAGTAGCCTATATAAGGCTTGTACTTCACTTTTCTTGTGAGAGTTGATGAATGAATGAAAGCCTTCTTCATGTCTTCATTTGAGCATTATTTCCTCACACCCTAACTCTCTCTTTCTGTCTCTCTCCCCCTTCACCATGTTTCTAACATGGTATCAGAGCCACCTCCAATAGTTGCCACATCACCCTTGCCCTAACCCTAATTCTACTTCAGCCTTTCTTCCTGCAGCCTATAGCCGCCTCAGCCCTGTTCCATTTTCGCCCTGTTTAACCTCCTCCATAGCTACTTCACCTCCGTTTTCTGTCCTTGCAGCCAGCCGCCTTCATTCAAGCCCTCTTGGAGCTGTAGCTAGGCCTTTGGCTCCCTCTTTGTTTGCTGGTCGGCACTTCCTGCAAGAGGCTCCTGCACGTGTGGCTGCCCAAGGACGTTTTGGAGCTCTCCATCGCCGACATCAGGGTTTCTGAGCTGCTGCTCTGTAGCCACCTTCAATAGAGCATGTTTGGAGGTTTTCAACGCCAAGAATAGGCTTTTATTACTGCTGTCGTGTAGTCAACCACCTTACAGCACTCTCTACAGCATTTCAGGTCATTTGAGGGACTTTTCGAGCGGTCTCTTGGCTTCCAGCACATCTACTACAGCTGATTTTCAGACTAGTGTCCTGCTACACAGCTGTTCTAGGGAGCCGCCTTGCACATTGGTGACCAGCCTTTGCACTTCGGGGTGCCCTGTTGCTTATATCGGACTTGCTACAACACTTCAGGCAGTTCTCTTGACCACAAGGGCTTCTTTCGTGGCTGTTGTCCACTCTCACAAAGCTATTTTCAATCATGACCTCTTTGTGTCCAAGTTCTATCCTCGTGGAGAAGTTTAAGGGAGAAGGTTTTCCCACATGGCAAACCAAAATGCAGCTTCTCCTTATGCGTGAAGGAGTTTGGGATGTTGAGGATGACCAAGTTGAGTTACTTGATCAACAAAGCAGAATGACATCATGAATGGAAAATTGTAGCAAGGGATTTATGCATCTTCTAGTAGACAGGGTGATGACCCTACCTCTCGGGAGCCTATGGAGGTTGGCACTAGAGTCTTCGATGTCTTTCCGAAACAATCAAACATACACTTAATGTAGGCGAAGCCCACACACAGGACATTGACTTGATTAAGATGTGCAATAGAACCATCGATCAGGCTTTCATTCTATATTCTCATTATAAATGAAGAACAAATTGGGTTGCAAATATGGGTGCGCAGTCATGACCAATACAGTGTCAATTATGTGATGGAGCTATGATATAGATGCATATGAAGAGTGTCTCATGGGGGGACACACCTATAGTCGTTGACAGACATGTATTCTTTCATACTACCCTTGGTGTTTGGTTACACTCTAACAAGAACTTTACATCACCAATTTGATCATGTGTCAGTACATATTGAAATAAACTGATATTAAGTATGAGCAGTGGATGATTGTGTTATGCAGACGTAGCAAAGCACCTGAAGGTGCAGGTTGAGTTATAGGGCACTAATGGAATTTTCACTGCTAGAATGTATCCAGACTCCTACAGGATTAGCTGCACACAAAACTAACGTCTCACTGCTGCAATGGATGGACACAAGAAATACTACGTTCAAAGAACGTCCAACATATTCCGAGTATCTAAAACTACAGTCGATCACGGGTGCAGGCACAAATTTTAATCCTCCCAGCCGAATCTCGGTGGTAGCAAGCTCTCTAGATCCAATCACACGTGAAAGCTCCTGCTTGCAAATCCACCAAGCCCCAATTCCCGAGATGGATCTACTATGCCACATGTCTTCATTCTAGGGTACCTCTTAAATGCATCTTTTCTACCCCTCTTGGGATATCAATTAGTTCACTTGCCCCTAGGTGCTTTCACACACTTAATGCATTGAAGACCCATAGCCTTAGACCCATCTAGTCAGTGCCTTGTCACTCTCATCAAGGACCTTGACATTAATCCTTTTGACCATTTACATGCAGCACAAATAAGTATAATACAAACATTGATCCTTTAAAGAAAAGTGTCCACTGACCCTTCCGAGGTCATGTTACCTCATCTTGAGTGTAACAAGAAAGTAGTAGGTCTTGCATTAGATGCAGGTGAAAACTGAGTTAAAATATTATTAGAAGTAGACTATGTACAGCTCTTACCTCTGTTTCAGTCCAGCAATCCAGATGGTTCTCTATGACATATCTAAGTGGACTGGCATAAGAAGGTCCACACAGTCCATTAATGGTGTAACCAAAATGTACTTTGATGACTGTTGGTGATACATAGGTTAAATAAGAGATGCTGAATGTTTTGCTGAATCCTTCCATGCTTACTTAGAAAGTCACAGAGTTATTTTTGCAGATTGTGCAGATAATATGGAGATGACTGCCATTTGACACGTGGCTTGGTTTTCCCTGCCCAACTGGATTCTTTATATATGAACAGATGCTGAAGGAACAATGCACCAGTCTCTCATGGTGATCTTTGTGCTGTGTTTGGAACAGTTGTCATTGTATGAGGATCTTCTATTGACTAAGTGCTCATCGATGCATGTCTCCAATGTGTTGAGTGTAGTCTTGAATCAATTGCTCCTGTTTTGTTTCATAGCCAGTGAGCTTGCCACCCTTTGCATGATTTATTGGGCTATTTTTACGCCAATTTCCACTGGCTATCAAGGTAGAAGGTAGGTCATTCTCAATGTTCCTTCTTGCTTTCCATGTACAGAGAGAATCTACCAAATTTGTGTGTCACAAAGCTTAAGCAGGTGTGACTGTTCTAGAAGACCTCATCAAAGATCAAATTTTGATAACTTGATAGCACTGCAAGGGGCAAGCACCTATGTTGTGCATACAATCAGCCCACTCTCTATAGAGACTTCTTTGTATTGGGAATATGGGATGATCCTTCAGCTACAATCAAATCAAATGCAATACATTTTCGATTGAGTATAATCTCTTACATGCCCAATAATTGCTCAACTTATTTTGTGCTTGTTTTATTGGACAAATTTGGTACAGATTGGATTTTCCCTGCATTCAAACATGCAAAGCTTCCTACCAATTCCTGCATTTATATTGTTTGAGCATGTCAGACCCCTGTTAGATCCAGCCTGTTTATGTACGTACAATCTTTTGTATTCTTGACCTTTTCTGTCTTGTTACTTTTGTTTCAAATCTTGTCCCTTCATTTTCTTGGATTCTCAGGTGTTCCATGTCGGTCCATTTTTCACTGAATGCGAACCTTTGGCATGGGGAAATTTTGATTTGTTGTAATGCTACAATGTTCAAACAAGTGCACTTTGTTGCTCAACCTCTAGGATCCACTGTTCTTCCCCCCCCCCCCCTTTAAAGAAGACTTCAGTACCGAAGGCATCAAATACACCATGCAATGCATGAGAAAGCCCTACTCGAATGGAAGGGCCAGGATTGAGGCTGAAAGTGCACCTCAAACATGTACTATGTCTATCCATATAACAGGCCAAGATTGAGATGGGTGGACCCGGGTGTGCCTCTGTGCATCTGGGATCTCCAGGTATGGTAGGTTGATATGTTCGCTATGTTCTCCCAAAAAGAGTCCACTGAGCGCATGAGCAAGAAACATTATCCAAAGAGCATACCTCAAACTACTGGCATCAAACTGAGCTTGCGTAAAGTACTTGAGGTATACTCAAAGAGAGCCAAGCCACTGAACGTCAAGTGATGGGAAAAAGGTGAGGAACAAAGCAAGCAACCTTGGCTTGTTTGCAATCCCAAAGGTAATGTTGAATAAATTCCACGTTTGAGAATGAGCGTGGATATAAGGAGGGGGCCTCAAACGTACCTCAAAGTGAGCATACCTCAAACTACTGGCATCAAACTGAGATAGCCCATGAGGAGATATGCCTTGCGTAGAGTACTTGAGGTATAGTCAAAAAGAGCCAAGCCATTGAGCACCAAGTGATGGAACAAAGGTGAGCAACCTTGGCTTGTTTGCAATCCCAAAGATAATGTTGAATAAATTCCACGTCTGAGAATGATCGCGGATATGAGGGAGTCTCAAACGTAGACGTGCACTAGTTTATTACAATTTCTTATGATAGAAACCCAAAAGAAAAGAGTGTATTTTCTATCTTGAGAGACTTTAGAACCTTCTCCAAAAAGATCTCTCTAAATCTGTTGAAATCTACAATGCCTCCCAATGGGGGGCTAGCTGGAACATCTTGGCATTGGTAACACTGTGCTAAAAGAATGGAATACTCTTCTCGTGATTTCCTTGCATTAATTCACATGTACTCTCTAGGGTCTCATTGCGAGTACTTTATGTAGACACCTCCATAAAGATAAACCCTCCAAGAGCTTCGGATGTGGGTTCTAAATACATAAAATGTTGCTCCACTTGGCCCACAATCCTAATTTGCTCAAAGTGTGCATCCATCAAGATTCCTTATTGGTGGACTTGGAAGCTAGGTCCTAAAGTATATTATCAAAGACGAGAGCAATTTCATTTGTACCTTGCTAGAGGCTTATAACATGTAGCGGGATTCCTATTCTTGAAAAGATTTCCATCCACATGATAATAGAGTAATGCGTTGATCCAATCCAAGGAATCGATTTGCTCAACCCTCGTACTTTCGCTAAGGTGACTTGACCACATTAAATTTGTGTTCTATGGAAAGGTTTTTGAAAGCCTTTCACCACGAACCTGTGGAATTAGGTTCTCTCTTCCACTTGGACCATTGCATATAACCACTAGAAAAGCGTTAAGAGCCTACCAAGATCATCAAGTATTAAGTCAATTCCACATAATAGGTTATCTAGCAATGTCTTCCTCTGATGAGGGAGGGATGTTCATAAGAGAGTTTTTGAAGTTGCCTCGAGATTTCAAAATGGTAGCCACCATAAGGAGGAAGGCATCCTAAGATGAGTTGAAGTGAAAATCAACCTGCTGTTGTCCATCTAATTACCATTTGAGGAAGGTGTATAGGATCGAATGCACCAAATTAAAAATTCCATCCAAGGCTCCTCTCTCGGTTAAGTCCTCTCATATCTAACTTTCAAGAGCAAGCCTTGTACGACAAACCTTGATCAATGATATTGAGGCTCCTTCATGCAATGTGAGCGTGAAGGTCTCCCTAGCTATGGTATCTATTGACCCATCAAGGCCACTCCATAAAAAATCCCTAATTGAACCTTATGAGCAGAGTCATGTTGTCCTTAGAATGGCTCCAACACGAGCAAACAAATCAAGCTAGGGCTAGCAACACTTGGTTGACTGCTCCTCCAGAAGCAAGATAGTGTTTACGAACTTGATAGCCGTAGTGATGCTCCTCTAAGTCTTGGTAAAACCAAAATCAGTCTCCCAATCTAGGGTGACATCACTGCGATGATATAAAAGCCATTGGATTTATTCCAGGTAATATGTGTGCTTGTTGCAATTGAATAAACATAAGGCCGTCCTGACGGAGAAGGGAGTTTGTGGAGTTGCCTTCGAAAAATAGCAATGTCATTTGCAAGCTCCTATCTAGGAGGTCCTCATCTTGCTTTGAGGGAAAGTACTATGTAGTCCTTAGAATGGCACCAACACGAGCAAAGAAACCAAGTTATGGCTAGCAACACTTGGTTGACCACTGCCCCTCTAGAAGCAAGATCAAGTCTACCAACTTGATAGACGAAGTACCTAACAATGATGCTCCTAGTCTTGGTAAAACCAAAATTAGTCTCTCAATCTAGGGTGCCATCATTGTGATGACATAAAAGCCATTGGATTTATTCCAGCTAATATGTGTGCTCGTTGCAATGCTGAATAAACCTAAGGCCATCCTAAAAGAGAAGGGAGTCTATGCAACTGCCTTCGAAAAATAGCAATGTCATCTGCAAGCTCCTATCTAGGAGGTCCTCATCTTGCCTGAGGGAAAGTCTTGTGCTAATAATATGTGCTTGAGATTTCAAGAAGCACCTCATGGCTTCAACCTTTAATAAATATAAAAAGGGGACTAGAGGGCATTGTGATAGATGGATTTGGAAATATGAAATCTCTCTTCTCTAACCCCTTTGATAATCACTTGGCTATGCGTTGATCTATATAAATAGGAAACCCCCTTGATCCAAGCACCTTAGAAACCAAATCGCAACCGAGTACCCTCCAAGAAATCCCAATCCACTCCATCATCGGATTTCTCAAAATCTAGGAGTAGAATGGCCAAACCTTGACCTCTTTGCACAGCCCACTCCGTTGCTTTCCAAAAAGAAAAAATAGTACACAAAGTGCTTCGACCATGTGCAAAGCGAATTTACGTATCGTGAATAAGATTCAAATTTTTGGACCCCCCTTTTGGGATAAGATGAATGAATGAAATGTAGTACAAGTGTCTCAAATTCTTTGTCGAGCCGAGGTGATGATCACCAATCATGTCTCAAAAAGTAATCAAAAGTGAGGGGTCTAGTCCATCTAAACCAAGACATTTGCCCTTGTGAAGGGAGCTTGGATACAGATTGGTGAAAGGGGCATCATGTATGTCTTCATATTGGGCTTTACCAATCCAAGAATAAACTGTCGAGCCCCCTACCTAGCAATTGCCTTGGTATGAGTGTCCAAATTTGCAATAAGAACGGAGGCATTAAAATTTGTAGCAATACAAAAGACATTATCTATATTTGCTTAAACACCCTGTTAGATTCAATGAATTGAGAATCGGCTCTACCTTAGGGCCAAGAGTGGTGAAAAAGTGTTTATTAACTCTTCAAGGGTTCCTGCGAATGAAAGGCATACGTAGGTCTGTGTTCCAAAGTACTGATTGTTTGTTGAGCCCTTATTTTAGCAAGGTGCTTATGAATCTAATCATATTTGTAGGATGCTTTTGCTCCTGTTGGTAGTGGTGTGATAAAAATCACTGATGCTAGATAGGGGTTGCCATATCAAAAGGTGTAGAGATACCACCCTACAAGTGGGACATCAATTTTGTAAAACTGTGTGAAAGCTCCTCCTCTGCATACAAGGCATATCAATGGTATATAGTCACTCACAAGGGATAATGTGTTTCTTGTCAAGAGTGCTTGAGCTTTGTGGGATGGATATTTGTGTGTGAATTGAGTGATGGGCATAGCCATCCTGCCTAGTGGATAGTTGACTCAACTTGATATTGTTGAGTAAGTAGCATTTCTATCTTTTGTAACATAGGCTTTGACACACATTAAAGAAGGTTTCTATTGGATTTCATAATAAGAATGCATTTTCAAGATATAGTCACTCACAAGGGAGAATGTGCCTCTTGTTAAGAGTGCTTGAGCTTTCTGGATGGATATTTATGTGTGATTGAGTGATGGGCATATCCATCCTACATAGTGGATAGTTAACTCAGCTTGATATGGACATGGAGATTGTTACTTCTTGATTCAATTAAAGTGTTATGCTTAGGTTCAATAAAAAAGGTAGGTTTGCCTTCTCTATATGGATGTTGATGCAATGTTTTCTATTGCTCAAAATGTTGTGTAAAGAAATCAATCCAAATGCATGAAACATCAAAATAGCTATTACTCTCTCAAGGTAGCCACATGCCTTGTCATGTCCTTAGTGACATGCATGAATGTATTAATTTTCCTTCTCTATATTGAGCAAAATCAATGCCAAGCAGAAAGGCTTGGAGGAAAGAAGACATTGATCAGCTTAATTCTAGTCCAACTTTGTGAACTGACTTGAGAGATGTAAATAAGAGGGAGCTCTTGGCACAATTGGAGTACTGGAACTATTGATCTAGATTTACTTATTTTGTGAGGTGAAGGAAACTCTCCATCATTTGTTTGGTTGTAAGATGCATTAGAATCTGTATGGAAGCAAGGAACTCTTAGTTAGAGGATTTGGCTAGGGTTGTGTATCTGTTAAAACATAGTGCATGTGTACTTGTGGTACAATACGGTAAACGAATTCGTGTTTGATTTAGTAGTATAACAACAAATTATGAAAGTTTGGCATACCTTGTTTTTTGTGTTTTGAAATTTGATGATAGAGGTGTAAGAAAATTTGAAGCTAGAGATGTAGGAAATTTTCCATAGGGATAACTCATGTGTTGCATAAGCTAAGCTCTCATAGCAATGTTCCTTGTTGATCCTTTAAGCACATTCACCAAATAGGAAACATAAGGTAGGTTGCATGTCATGAAGCATGTTACTCATCCCCTATCCATAAGTTGTGCCAAAATAGTAATGCAACTTGGTTCATGTGACATGGCAATGCACGTAATTGTTCATAGAGATTTAATAAAAATACAATGGTTCAAAGATACCATGTGCATGATCATGAATGAATGCCTCTAATATGCATGCTAGAAACATCATTTTTCCCCTCTAATTGTTTCCCTCTTAATAGCAGGTATTCTTGTGGATCCAACACGTGCACAACCTCAATGGCATGCATTTTAATGTCCCTATCAGTCATGTCACACTTGCATGCACCAATTCAAGTTATTAGTACAATCCCCTCCCTTGCTTGACCTCATATAATGCTTTTGTATGTGTATGTGCTCTCATTTACTTCATGCAATCCCTCTATGTAGAGCTCGACTCAAATGTCACATAGATGCTTGTTCACCGTCACATAATTCACAGCTTGCACAAATGCACACCTTAAAAAAATGCTTCAATTTACAATCTATGTAGTTTACATGTAGTTGTACCAATGCGTACACATAAGATTCCATTATATCTTTTAGTTATGCAGTTTTTCATCCGAGTTAAGATGGGTGACCTCACACAAGGTTGGTGTTAACCTTTTAATAGTGCTATGTGATGATGCTCTCGTGACCTATGGAGCGGGCCTTGGTGCTCGTGTTTTGAGCATATAGTGTGTGTTATTCTACAATGAATCCAATAGGACCTTCTCTTCTATATGTGGATTTAATTCTATGTACATGTTCATGGGGCCCTCACTAGATGGGTGACCTCACACAAGGTTGGTGTTAACCTTTTAATAGTGCCATGTGATGATGTTCTCATGACGTATGGAATGGGCCTTGGTGTGAGTGTTTGAGCATATAGTGTTTTCTTTGACAATGAATCCACTAAGACCTTCTCTTCTATATGTGGATTCCACTCTATGTACATGTTTATGGGTGCCCTGATCTATCCTCTACTTAACCATGCACCCACATGTTAGTACTACATGTGTCCTTTGCCTTTTTCTTGTATGCATCCAAGCCTTGAAGATATAGTCTACCCTTGCATATACATGTAGAGCTCACCTTGCACATGCATTGATGAACTAATTGATATACATGTAGAACTCACCTTGCACATGCATTCATGAACTAATTGATACAAGTGGTCCCTACCTATGTACATCCCACATATGGATGACATCAACTGGGCCCTCCTATCCACCATTTCCCCCTCGATACCCTACATGCACACTTCCCGTAAACTTGACCTAAATACCTTGATAACCAACACCATGCTTGCATGCTTGGCTTGGAGGCCCCTACTGTGCAATGCCATAACTACTCCTGCCTTGGTTTTGGCACCTTGTTAACCACCATCTAGACTATTTGATATGGTGTGTCACCACCCCACCCACATCCCAAGCTAATACCATACTTGATGTTGCACCTTATGCATCCCCCTACCCAAGCCTAGGCACCATACCTTGGCACCCCATCTCTTGGAAATAAGGCGTTGTCCCAACGCCTGATCGATGACTACACTCAGATGAAAATTGATGCCAAGATATCTATGCCCCTCACTAGAACGCTCTATCATCAAGGTTGTCACCTCGAAGACTAGCAGCAAAGAAATCTAAAACCAAGAAAATAGTGATACAATTGACTGTATTAAGGAAATGGAGATTGCATTCCTGAACTATGTCAGCGCAGCAAGTAATATGTACAATACTTTCATCCACTACCTAAGAAGTCTGGAATGCCTTTATCTCTATTTGCTTTAAAAGTGAGCATTGTTTGCAAACCTTGACTGATAATTTGTTGAACAAACTACAAGGACTGTGATTGGCATGCAAATGTTTATTTTAACAATTGTAGTAGTGATGCCAGGCCGTAAAGATCACCGTACGCTTGTAAACAACTTGGCTCTATATGTCTCTATTGCAATGCCATGGGGAATTAGCTAGTTTATGGTGTTTCATGATGGGAGATCTGTTGAGATATCGAGCTCCACTCGTGATATGCCAGGGTGACCATTGTGTATTTATGTCACCGACTTGTTAGCTGCAGATGCGGTTCGTACACCGCCCATGAATAATAGTTGGATGACAGCTATCTTTATGTACTCTAGTTAGTGGCTCAGTTAGTATGCCACCTTAGTTAGCTGAGTTTGGTTTGAGACCCACATATAGGTACTAAGAGCTCTTTTGGCTTTCAGAACTAAGAAGAGGAAAACTGTTTTCAGCCTCCACCTTTGTGTATATTCCCCCATTGTGTATGTGAGAAAGCCACAAGTGAGACTCCTTCCTTCTCTCCTACTCTCTTCACATGGTATCAGAGCTCGGTTCGTGGTAAGGAGCTCAAGAAAGCAAACCAAGTTCGCCGTGTCCTAGTAAGAGGATTAGTGTCCTAGGCAATTTTAGGGCCCGTTTTGGTGGCAGAAGTTTTTCACAGGCACTCAGGAAAGTGCCTTGTTTTTGTTGTGCGACCATTGTTCTGCAGCTCGATGAAAAGTTATCGCAGAAATTACATCATATGCCTGTGCATAGAGATATTGGGAGTGATAGAATCATTCTTATTGTTGTTGATGCATAATCGTCACTAAGAAGTGACTGTGTGGTCAAATACCACTTTCATCAGTTTTGCAGATTTGTCCTTGTGAGGCAGAAGTTGTATTTTTTTGCAATGACAGAATATTTTGCAGTGTTCCATAATGGCATCTCATGCTCATTCATAGATTGTCACTAAAAATATTGATAAGAACAATTTCCAAGCATGGAAGTTTAGAATGACGAATTTCCTTAAGGGAAAAGGCTATTGGGAGTTCATTACTGGAGCTAAACAAGAACCAGTTATTCATAATGTTCCCAATCAACAGGAGTTGCAAGCATTTAAAGGATGGCATGAGAGAGCCAGAAAAGTTATGTACTGGCTCTCTATCAGTATTTCAGATTCTATGATTGTGCATATTTTGGATGCAAGCATGCTGAAGGAGGCATGGGATACTTTGACAAAAATGTATAGCACAAATACACAAGCCAGGAAAATGCAGCTCAAGCAGCAGTTGCATAATGTGCAGAGAGAAAATATAAGCATCAATGACTACCACATGAAGGTGAAGAAGATTGCATATGCACTTGCTTCTATTGGTTCGCCAGTGGAAGATGATGATTTAGTTTCTATGACCTTGAATGGTCTAGGAAAGGATTATGCACAATTCCAGATATCCATTGCTGTCCGTGAGAATTTTCCTGATTTTGAGGAGTTGATTGCTCTTTTAATTTTTGAAGAGCAGAGAAATGGTGGTGCATCTTCTTCAGGGGGAACTTCAAAAGAAGGTGTCTTCTCTCAAATGCTGGAAGAGGTAGAGGTAGAGGTAGAGTAGGCCGATTTGGAGGCCGTGGTAGAAATTAGAATATGCAGCAAATTCAAAAAAACCAGTCCTATGGAGGAGGATGTGGTGCTACTACTGTGGTAAAATGGGTCTTATGGTTAAAGACTGCTATAAAAAGTAGAATGACATCATGATTAGAAAATTGTAGCAAGGCAATTATGCATCCTCTAGTAGACGGGGTGATGACAGAAATGAGCATCTGTTTATGGTGCAGCACATGACCAATTCTGTGACAAGTGTAGAAGAAAGCAATGATGTGTGGTATGTTGACTCAGGTGCATCAAACCACATGATAGGTCATGCAGAATGGATGCAGGATGCAAGGAAAATGGAAAGACCACGATTTGTGGAGATTGTGATGATACTGCACATCCTATTGTGCAAATTGGTAAAATTCCTTTGTCTATGCAGGATGGAAAATGGAAATACCTGTCTGATGTATTTCATGTCCTGAATATCACCAAGAATCTGGTTTCTATTGGTCAAATGGTTGAGTAGGGCTTATAGGTTAGATTTAATCCTCATGGATGCTTTGTTGAGGATATGAAAAATAAAGGTTGGTTGATAGCAAAATGGAAGAAGAAGGGCAGGATGTTTACGTTGGATGTGGACATGCTTGAATTAAGTGCAGCAAGGTTTGCACATGGGACCGGTGTGGTTGCAAATATTGATATCTGGCATAAGCGCATTGGTCATGTTAATGTACAGCAACTTAAATTAATGCAAGCCCAAAATATTATTGCAGGGTTGTCTAAGTTCAAGGTTGCAGAAATGCATAAGGAATGTGAAGCCTGTCAATTTGGAAAACAGGAAAGGAAACCATTTCCTAGACATGTTCAAAAGAGTAAGAGGCCATTGGAATTAATTTACTTTGATATGTGGACTACTAAAGCTGCATCTATTGGAGGCTGTCATTATTTTGTCACTTTTATTGATGACTACAGAAAAAAAGTTTGGGTGTATTTTATAAAATAGAAAAGTGAAGTGTTTGGGCATTTCAAAGCTTTTAAAGCTATGATTGGAAAAGAAACATGCCTGCAAGATAAAATGCCTAAGGTCAGATGGAGGGGGAGAGTACCTCTCAAATGAGTTTGCAAGTTTCCTGCAGGAGCATGGCATAAAGCAGCAATATTCATGCAGTCATACCCCACAGCAAAATGGACTTGCAGAAAGGAAAAACAGACATATTGGAGAGGTATCTCGTGCCATGCTCAACGAAAAATACCTGCCAGATTATTATTGGGCTGAAGCAGTTGCTAGAGCAGTCTACATAATGAACATGACTCCCACTGCAGCAATACATGGCATGATGCCAAAGGAGAGGTATACTGGTAGGAAATAATATATTTCTCATTAAAAAGTTTTTGGTTGCAATGCCTATGTTCATGTGCCAAATGAGTTGAGATCCAAGTTGGTTCCAAAAGCTGAGAAGTGCATCTTTACTGGTTATTCTTTGCAGCAGAAAGGGTATAGATGCTATAACCCTTCTACTCGTAAGTTTACAATGAGTAGAGATGTTGGCTTTTATGAGATGAGTAGCTGGTATAAACCAGTAAATGTGATTGATGATGTAGGTGCACAAAATGGTAATGCTACACAGAATTCACAGCAGCAATCACAAAATATTAGTGGACCTCTAGTGTCCTCTAGCAATGGTTCACATACTTTGCCATGGACAAGCAGATTGAGATCAAGAGGAACTCCTCAAAGCAATACAGATAGTGGTATGCAAGTATCACGAAAAGGAAAAGAGAAAGTTGGTTGATGTCAATGCAGGTCACTCTTATGTGGATGGTGAATCCAGTGGCTTAGAATAGAGCCTTGATGATGAGTTGGGTATTCCTTCTGTTATTACACCTGCTGGAGTAAGGAAGACAAGGGTTGTTTTGAGAGGACCTGGTAGTGGCTCACAACAGAGCCTTGATGATGAGTTGGGTATTCCTTCTGTTATTAAACCTAGAGTAAGGAAGACAAGGGATGTTTTGAGAGCACCTGGTAGTGAGCCAATTTGGCAAAAGTCTACCAGAGCTAGGTATCCTGTGGATAGGCTAAAATATGATGGATTTACAGCCATTCACTATGCCTATATGGTCAAAGTGATACATGAACTAGAACCCACTTCTTTTGAGCAAGCCATGGGAAAAGAAAAATGGGAGAAAGCCATGGATGGCTTGGAAGCAAATACTACATGGGAATTGGTGCCTTTGCCTAAAGACAAGAATGCAATTTGATGCAAGTGGGTTTAAAAGGTGAAGCACAATGCAGATGGTTGTGTGAACAAATACAAGGCAAGATTAGTTGTCAAGGGGTATGCACAGACATATGACATTGATTATGAAGAAACATTGAGTCCGGTTACAAGGATGGCAACTGTAAGAGCAGTCATTGCTATGGCTGCATCAAAGGGATGGTCTTTACATCAGATGGATGTAAAGAATGCTTTCTTGCATGGTGATTTGCAAGAAGAGGTCTATATGGAGCAGCCACTAGGTTATGTCCATGCTGTTCATCCTAAGTTTGTTTGTGGGTTAAAGAAAGCCTTGTATGGCTTGAGCACCCAGAGCATGGTCTGACAAGATAGGACAATATCTTTTGTGGGTTGAAGAAAGCCTTGTATGGCTTGAGCACCCAGAGCATGGTCTGACAAGATAGGACAATATCTTATCACTATTGGATTTCAGATTTCCAAGGCAGATTTCTCACTTTATGTGAGAAAAACAGAGAAAGGCATTATGCTGCTTGTCATTTATGTTGATGATTTGATCATCACAGGTGATAGTGATGAAGATATCCTCCATGTGAAAATGCTATTGAAGCAGAAGTTTGAGATGAAGGATTTGGGAGAGCTGCGTTACTTCTTGGGCATTGAGGTGATTAGATCCACAAGTGGGATATGGCTCTTGCAGAGGCAGTATGGATTGGACATGCCGTACAAATATGGGATGACAGGCTATAAGCCTATTTCAGTTCCTTTGGAGCAGAATGTGAAGTTGAGCACAGATGTAGGTGAGCTTCTGGAAGACCCTACTATGTACAGACGCATAGTAGGAAGTTTGATTTATATGACTATTATCAGGCCAAATTTGAGCTATGCTATTGGGTTGGTAAGTCAGTTTATGTAGGCTCCAAGGAAACTACATTTGGATGCGGCTAGACACATACTGAGGTATGTGAAGTGCATATTGTAGTATGGACTATTTTATGAGACTGGGGTTCAGATATAGTTGCATGGATACACTGATGTTGATTGGACTGGTAGTATTTCTGATAGACAATCTACCAGTGGATATGTGTTCTCTTTTGGGAGTGGTGCAGTCACTTGGAGTAGTAAGAAACAACCTACAGTTGCGTTATCAAGCATAGAGGCTGAGTACAGGGGTGCAGCAATGGCTGCATGTGAGGTAGCTTGGTTGCATAAGCTACTTTATGATATGCATCAGTCTATAGATGGGCCAGTTGTCATTGATTGTGACAACATGAGCAGTATACACTTGGCAAATAACCCAGTCTATCATGCTAGAATAAAGCACATTGAGGTGCATTATCACTATGTGTGGGAGAAGGTTCTAGTAGGTTTTATTGATCTAGTTTACGTCAACACAAAGGATTAGGTAGTTGACATATCATGGACTGATTGGGCACACAAAAGCTACGCAAGTTTAGAGACTTGCTTGGTGTGCAGGAATTGGGATTGAGCTCGAGGGGGAGTGTTGAAATATCGAGCTGCACTCATGATATGCCAGGGTGACCATTGTGCATTTATGTCACTGACTTGTTAGCTGCAGATGCGATTGGTACACCGCCCATAAATAATAGTTGGATGACAACTATCTTTATGTTCTCTAGTTAGTGGCTCAGTTAGTATGTCACCTTAGTCATCTGAGTTTGGTTTGAGACCCACATATAGGGTTCACCTATTCTTTTGTACTAAGAGTTCTTTTGGCTTTCACAACTAAAAAGAGGAAAACTGTTTTTAGCCTCCACCTTTGTGTATATTCCCCCATTGTGTATGTGAGAAAGCCGCAAGTGAGACTCCTTCCTTGTCTCCCACTCTCTTCACAAGATCTTATCTTTTCAACACACCATGTGTGTTACCCTTGTCTAGTAGTTGCTAAAAATGATCATAGAAAAATATACCTGATTGAGCTAATTGAAGGGGTGAATTGATGGGTGTGTGTGTGTGTGCCTATGGGCTTGGAGTCCTATGTAAGAAGTATGTGAGTGTAGGTGTGCTAGAAGGTTCTAGTTCATCAGTGAGGAGTGTCACGTTGGTGTGATGAGTGAGTGATCATAAGAGGTGATTGATTGAGATAATCAGGGAGATGATTGTGGATCTGGGATCTACCTACATGAAGGCAGGATCCTATATATGTAACCACTCATGGAATAAAGCTTTACATTGTGTGCCTCATTACTTCCTCATGAATTTCACATGTGGTATCAGAGCTTGGTTAGAATTTGAGTGCCTAGAATGAGATTCCTAGTAGATTCCAACTAGATTCTATCTTCTTTCCAAATGCCTCCTATCTCTCCCTCTTCTACCTTGAGCTTGGGAAGCTTTGTTCTCTCCATCCACAAAATGCTTTGAGAAACCCATTTAGCCAGATCTTCCTCACTTTTGGGCGACCCTTCTGACTGGTGGGATTGACAAAATTCATTGCCATGTCTGCGCACTGTCTCTCTGTCTTTTCCGTGCCATTTCTGTAATGCTGCTCACCTTAGTTACCTACCTTCCAATTCCTCTGAGCCAAGATTACTCTACACCTAGAGCTACCCTCTGAAGAAATTTGGGGCATTTTGGTCTAGAAATGAGGGAGAACTCATCAGAAAACCAGTTGACCTTTTGAGAAGACAGTTTCCTCAAGCAAAGGAGATGTTGCTGCCCCGGGAGTTATAATGCACCATTTTGGCTATGGTTTGTTGTTCTGAGCCTTTCTTGCATATGAATTTATGATTGCACAACAAAAGCCGCTATCTTGGGGATGCTTGGAGTGAGGTATCAACCCTCCAAAGTTTCCATATGCTCTGCAAGCATTTCTAGTGTATTTTTTGGAGTTTTTTATGCTACACTAAATGCTTGAGGAGTAAACATTTAGTTCAAAGATTGTTCTTCCAAATTTCAGTTCAAGTGTGCTCTTTCAGTTCAAAGAATGTTCTTCCAAGTTCAATTGGTGTTAATCTCATGACAACATGCCAACCTCAAGTTCTCAAAGCTCTTCAAATGTCAAGAAGACTACAAAGACAAAGTACAAGGTGAAGAAGACTCTAGTTAAGAGGTTGTGGGAGAAGCCAACTGGTTATGATTATGCCAAATAATTAGTATTTTCAGAATTCTTATCTTGCAATTTGCATCTATATGGTGAAGGCGATTTTTTTGTTCAGAAAGATTGACCTTTTGTAAAGGGATTAGACACTACCATTAATTTGGTAAGACCTTCCCAAAATGGCTTCCAAACTAAAAATAGATAAGTTTGAAGGAGAGGGGTTCCACACTTGGCAAACAAAACTGAAGTTTATTCTCATGAAAAAGGGAATATGGAAGGTAGCAAATGGAAAAGAAACTAAACCTACAACTACAGAAGGAGAAGCTTCATGGCTTCCAAAAGATGAAAAAGCACTTGCTATAATTGCTCTTGGTTTGAGTGATTCCTTTATTCATCACATTGATGGATGTGAGACTGCTCATGCTGCTTGGACTCATCTTGAGCATGTGTTTGGAGCATAGGGAAGATGCTCTAAGTTTAGCTTGCTTATCAAGTTCTTTGAATGAAAATTGGATAGAGGGGAGTCCATCACTTCACATCTAAATTCAATGAAGAGCATTTTGACATAGTTATCTAGCATCAAGTTTAATCTTGATGAAGATATTGTAATTGTCATCTTACTTAGAAGTCTCACTGAAGAATATGGCACTATTGTAACCACACTCACCAATATTCCAGAGATAAGTTTGGTAGAATTTGAAGCATCACTCTTGGAAGAGGAGAGAAAGATCAAACAAAGAAGTGATTACAAAGAAGGGGCATATTTGGCCAAAAGCAACTTCAAGGGAAAGAGCAAAATGAAATGTAACTTTTGTGGCAAACCTGGACACTTTGAAAAGGAATGTTATGCCAAGAAGAGATGTTCTACCAATCTTGTTGAGGAAGCAAAAATTGAAGAAGAAGAATAACCAGAGAATGTCAAAGCTCTCATTGCTTACAACACCCAAGTTAATTTTGACAAGGGTGAGGATCCATAGGTTTTCTAAGTTATGTGTGTGTGAGGCCAATAATGGTTCTCTACCATGGATAGTCCATCCTTAAATGATTGTTAGTCTTTTGAGATTTTTCCTTGTTGGACTCATTGGGCTTTACATACATAGTCATTGTTTATCTCCCAGTTGTAAACGAATCTTAAGAGTGAGTCACAGGTTGGGGCCATGTGTGTTGCCACATGATGGTGGGCAAGCCATGGAGCATCCCATGTACTACTGCTGAGGGATGAGGTAATCAATTTGTGGGGGGGAATGAAGGGGAAAATTGATGTGTGTGTGTGTGTGTGTGCCTATGGGCTTGGAGTCCTATGTCTTGGAGGTTATGTAGCACTGGGTCTTCATAGAACATCTTTTGCATCAGATCTGGAGCTTCTAACTACTCCAAACTGAGGTGTTCCTCTTCCTCCACCATTTTTAGCTCCTTGAGTTATTTAGCTCCTCAGTGTCCCATTAGGTGGGCTGGATGGATAGTATATGACCCCCTACTGGCCTTTAGTCGATGCTCGAACTTATCTTGGTAGTCCCATACCAAGTTATGGGCATCCTTTATGTATTGCTTTTCTAAGACCGGGTTAGGGTAGGTCTCTTTATAGGTGGGTGCAGGTGCTAGTCCCTAAGCCTCCCTAAGCCTGCACTGGTTTGTTTACTTCTAAAATCAGGGGTACCTCAGGGTCACCTTGGATGGGAGACTATTTGGAAGCAGAGGAGGTGGCAAGGGTAGCTGTCTCCTCATCAAAACTATCCTGGATGAGCACTTGGTCGAACCTGTCTCCTACTTGAATAGACTTCTTCAATCGAGTTAGAGGCTATGGGGGAATCTTGTGACCGAGCAATGGGGATACCTTCACCTTCTTTTTAAGCTTCCTCATTGCCTTGGCCTACATCCTTGTAATGACTTGTAGTGGTACTACGGCCACAAGGCCTTGTTTGATGCTGATCAGATTTAGGCTGGTGCTCTTTGGTGGGGTGAGTGGAGTGGTTGGTCTTCTTGTGGGACAGTCCTAGAATAGATGCTCCATTCCACATCCCACACACAAAGGGGTGGGGTTGGTTGTGGTCGGGGTTGTGGGCGTACGATCCCTATAAAAACAATCCTTCAAAAAGTGTGGGCCCTGGCATTTGAAACAAGGCACCGGAGGGTTTGAAGTGCCTCAGTAGGGGAATTCACTTGCTCTATGGGGACCCTAGTAGTAGGTATAACATTGGAGCGGGGGTCTCTGAGCAATCAAGTTTAGATCTCTTGCTCTTGCATTTACAAGGGCAGTTTGGAATACAGGGATTTGTTGATCCTTTGTGGTGGGTAGTAGTGGATCACACCACAACTTCCCTCCTCGTACGGGTAATAATCATGAGGTCGTTGGGCAATTCTTCAACCAACACTTGATTGACTGGGGTGATGCGAGGTAGCGGGGGTTGTGGACCTAGTATGGGTGGTAGTAGTATGGCTGGTTGAGCTCAGTACTGACTAGAGCTAGCCACAGGGCCACCTTGAGAGATCTGGGTGTTAGGTGGGGCTGTTAGGGATAAGGTGGGTCGCATTTGATACATGGGTTGGGGAAGTGACCTCGAAAATCAATATTGGGAGGTATCATGGTTTACCCACCTATGGCAATGTGCACAGTAGAGTGCTGGCCTTGCCCTTAGGCACAGACATGTCATTGGAAGGGTGGTTGCCATTGCATACCCCACACGAAACGTTGTCTCTCCATGGAAACAAGTGGGGGTTCCTTGGCACCTCCTTGGAGGTTCGTGTCCTCCATTGTTGGCCTAACTGTGATCCAATAGAGTGGATTCCAGCTCACTCACATCCAAGCTCTTAGGCTCGTTAGCCTCCTTCTTGCTTGACTCTACACTCGAGGACCTAATCGATGGAGCTATTTCGGAGGGAGCTGAGCCCCTGTTCGAATCCACCTTGTCCATCATGTTGTCACATATACAGCTGGCCACCTTGCTGCATAGATAAAAGGAGGTGGGGTTCATCACCATGAGGTGGTCGTGCAGCTTCGGATCTGCAAATTCGATAAGGAAGCGAGGCAATAGTCGTTCATCGCTCATCCACTTATAAGGCTCACAGGGGGCATTGAGGTGCTTAATCCTCACAATGTAATCCCTCAGAGATTCCTTATTGTTCTATTTTACCCCATACAATTGGTTGATCGGGCTCCATTTTTGGCCATTGGGGGTGAATCCTACAATAAAAGCCTTTCTCAATGTCTCCCAGTTGGTCTTTTCTTCTGGGGTGAGAGCCCTATACCACTGGCCTGCCTTGCCATCCAGGCTAAGGTTGAATGCATTGGCCATCTCGAGGTCACCTGGTGCACCAAAGGCTTCACAAATTTGCTCAAATCGTTCCATGTGGGAAATCGAGTCTCCTTCTCCGAGGAACTTGGTCATTAGCTTGGAAATGCTATGGGATGGCTTCTTGAGGGATTTACCATCCCTACAGGGAACATTGGCGCGGGTGGAGGTGGTGTTGCCCCCCTTCCTAGGGCGTTCACCAAAATATGCATTGCCTCCATTTGAATGGCTACCGGAAGTGGTGTGGTTGTGGGCCTGACGGGTTGTAGGGCTGGCCTTAGGCCTGGCCTAGGTGGTGGTATCCATGTAGTTGCTAGTGTCAGCATTGGGATGGAAGTACCCATGCCTGCGTACCATTCAAGAAAGGTTGCAATGCATGCTTTCCAATGCAAGACTTTCTGGTGGTTTTTGGGCTGAGGCAATGAAGACTGCAGTGCATGTGATCAATAGATCACCTAGTAAGAGTTTGGATGGTGGTATTCCTGAAGAAGCATGGAGTGGCAAGAAGCCCTCTTACTCTCATTTGCGTATATTTGGGTGCAAGGCATATGCACATGTGCCAAAAGAGCTTCGAAAGAAGCTAGATCCTAAGTCTAGGAAATGCATCTTTCTGGGTTATGGTGAAAGTGGAGAGATGGGCTATCATCTCTGGGATCCAGAAGCAAAGAAGATCATACGCAGCCATGATGTAGTCTTCAATGAGAAGAAGATGCATAAGGCACCCATGAGGGATGTGGAAATGACGAGAATCACTTTCCAGTATGTGAATCCACCTGCATATGTTGATAGACAGCAAGCTGTCCATGCACCAAATGTGCAAGAAATGGTACCACCAAGTACTCCCACAGGTATACAATCAAGGGTAGATCATGGATCATCTATTGGTGGAAATGATGAGCCAAATGTGGCTAATATGCAAATCGGACAGCAAGCTGAAATGCCCTTGAGAAGATCATCTAGAGTGTCTAGACCGCTTGATAGGTTTGTTCCAGGGGTAGACTATGTGATGCTTACTGATTGCGGGGAGCCTTCTTGCTACAGTGAGGCTATGATGCGTGAGGATCAACACAAGTGGGAGTATGCTAGTGGGTGGTAGGGTGGGAACTGAGGTGCCCCATAGTTGGCGAAGGTTGGTTGGGCCGGGGCTATGGGCTATTAGGGGATCATAAGGCATTCCACCTTAGAAGTTCCTAGTATCCCCTCGACTCGGATCTTGTCTATGGAATTCCCTCATCCATGGATCTTCATCATCCATATTCTCCCACTAAGGGGGTTTGGCATAGGCAGAGGGACATGGATCGACGAAGGTCATTTCTATCTCGACCTAGGGCTTGGGAGCTGCTTGGGCCTTCCCTTCCTGCGAACATGCCGGCAAAGGGGTTTTCCACGTCTACCGACTCTGTTTGTCCTAAGCGGCCAAACATGTTAGAAAACACACCTCTAAGCCTAGATGCAACCGAAGGTGCATGAGAGTTGGGAGAGGCTACACTTGTGAAGGGGGCTTCCGAGGCCCTTGGACCCAAGGGGTCTTGCATCACTCCTTCAATGATTTTCTATTTTGTCTGAACTACATGAAGTTTCTAGATGGGGACCTACGAACGAGTGGAGGCTTGGGATTGAGCTTCTGGACTCCCACCTAGGACGGAGGGTGGGTTTTGAGTGTAGCTCAAAGCGCTTTCTTCTGGCACAGGACCCTTTGGCAAAATCCTTCCGGGCCTCAAGTGCATGTGGGAGGCCTCTGGCTAGGGACACCCAAGTTGAATTGAGGTTTTGGATTTTTCTTTTAATTCCTTAGCTACCCTAGATGTATCGCACCGATCAGCGGGATAACTCTATAGAACCAGCGGTGGGCTACGGGTATAGCAACAGGCAGTGTAATACGATCTCGGCGACAAGCGATGGCATAACCTTTCAATAGACAATCGATGGAATAAGAATATAGCATCGATTGATGGGATAGATGTATCGCAACAATCGGTGGGATAATGATTGCCACATGGTCGGCACGAACGGTCGGAAGGGATACCCCCACGGGTGTATGGATACCGGATAACAGTGAGCGACGGGATAGGAAAACGATGGGATCTTACTAATGCACCAGTCGGCAGGATAATATAGCCACGGGCATGGGGATCAAAATGGCAAAGATCGGTGGGATACACATATAGTGACGACAATGGGGTAAGTGTAAAACACCAAACGGTTAGATCAAACAGTGATGGGCAGTGTGATGGAAGTAACGTGACGGGCGAAGGGGAACGATTATGACCATGGACGTGGGGGTGGGTTCACTTTACTGATGATAGGGTAGTAGAATAGCAACGGTTGGCAGGGAACCACTACGGCGCCGGTCAATGGCTATTAAATTGGTGCAGAAGTAACCCTGACACTCATTAACTCTGGGCGGCAGGGTAAATCATCAGAGGTTAGGTCGGCAGGGAAGCACTACAGCACCAGGTCAACGAGGGCTGACTGGTGGGATATGGCTAACACACCGATTGGTGGGGAAGCTGCTCGGTGCAATATGGCTACAGCGCCGACTCGGTGGGATAGTCATACAGCTTCGTCGACTGAGATTTGATGATTCCTGATGATTTTGTAGATTTTGTTCATGATTTTTTGTGATGGGGGGATGCTGCACTACTCTACCTACTCAATGGAAAAAAACTTGGAAACAAACACTTTTTGAAAGCTAAAATGCAAAAACTCAGAAAAGGGAGATCTAAAACATAAAACTACTTCAAAACTTGAAAAAAATCCTTACTTTTGTTGTTTCTTGGGGTGATTAGACCTCACATATGCCTTAGAAATCAAGCCTACTAAGTTCCTATCAACTTAAAACACCAAAAAGCATCAAAGACAAGCTTCCCATGCTCACAAATGGCATTCCTATAAAAAACAAATTTCCATCCTTTCTCTCACTTTCCACCTCTCCTCTCCTACAACTCCACTAACAAGCTCCAAGGTAAGCTTAAAGACTTGTGCAATGGGAATATATCAAAGGAAGGCAAGTGAAAATGCAAAAGCATACATTTCCTCCCTGGCAGCAGTGCCAAAAATGTTGTGGGTCTCGACAGTGACTCACGTTTCATGGGGTAGTTGAAGATATGTTGACAGTCTCTACTCCTAGCTACTCCTTGTGGGAGCAATGCATAGCACGAGCCATCAGCAAGTGTTGCAATGTGGTTTCACGTGAGGAAGAGGGAAGAGGAAGAGGGAAGGGGAGAGGGAGAGGGAGAAGGAGGGAGAAGGGAGGAGGAGGAAGGGAAGAAGGAGAAGGGAGTGAAGGGGGATAGAGTGACAACCACAAAGGCACTATGAAGAAACAAGAGAACACCCAAAACACTCTCTTGGAAGAGAAGAGGGAGCTTGTATTCAATTTGGTGCAAACAACAATGAATACCAAAGGCAAACATTTGGTCTTTTATACATGTCACCTTTTGAAGGGAGTGCCAACCCTTTTCCTTTTTAGCACTCTCCCTCACTTTACAACCAAGGGCTCTTGGGCCCATTGAGAGTGCTTTGAACGAAAGCAAGAATGGAAGAGGGAGAGAGAGAATCAGAGAGCCACACAAGTTTTGGTGGGTGCAGAACCACCCTAATCTTCTTTTTCATTCATTTATATATGTGTTTGAGTATTGTACATAACCGGGGTAAAGGAATAGTGACCTTTAACCCCCACAACCTCCCACTTAAAGGACAATGTGCCTTTAAGGGAGAACAACCAGTGAGCATACTATCCAATTCCCATCAATACATGACCATACTCAAACCACTGACTAGGTAGACTCTTCGTCAGCATATCTACAGGGTTATCATCTGTATGAACCTTGACAAGCTCTATGCGCTTGTCCTCAAGTACCTCCCTGATGAAATGGTACCTAACCTCAATGTGTTTGGTCTTTGCATGAAAGACCGGATTTCATGCTAGCTGAATAGCACTCATGGAATCACTATGCAATGTCGGTACACCTGTATGAATCCCCAAATCTCCCACTAGCCGATCAAGCCATATAGCCTCCTTGCAACCCTCTATGGCTGCAACATACTCAGCCTCTGTGGTAGACAAAGCAACGCACTTCTGTGTGTGAGACATCCACGACACTGCACCACCTGCAAAGGTGAACACATAACCAAAAGTGGATCTCCTACTATCGACATGCCCTGCATAGTCTCAATCTGTGTACCCAAGTACACGCATGTCTCCTCTACCAAAGCAGATGCACATCTCCTTGGTACCCTTCATGTACCTCATGATGCACTTAATTGCCTCCCAATGCCTCTTTCCTAGATTAGCCATATACCGGCTAACAACTCCCATATTGCAAATGCAATGTGTGGTCTAGTAGCTATCATAGCATACATAAGACTCCCAACCGCTGATGCATAAGGAACCTTGGCCATCATGGCCCTTTCCTTCTCTTGCTTGAACCCTTTAGCAACCAAACGGGCCTTGTACCTAGGCACATAATCACCTGTGACCTTCATTTTGTAGACCCATTTACATGGCAATGCTTTCTTTCCATGTGGCAAAGAAACCAAGTCCCAAGTCTTATTCTTCATAAGTGAACTCATTTTGATTGCATAGCATACTCCCACTTGCATTGATCCTCGCGCATCATAGCCTCTCTGTAGCAAGAAGGCTCCCCGCAATCAGTAAGCATCACATAGTCTACTCCTAGAACAAACCTACCAGGCGGTCTAGACACTCTAGATGATTTTCTCAAGAGCATTTCAGCTTGCTGTCCCACTTGCATATCAGTCACATTTGGCTCATCATTTCCACCAATAAATGATCCATCATCTACCCTTGATTGTATACCTATGGGAGTACTTGGTGGTACCATTTCTTGCAAATTTGGTGCATGGACAGCTTGCTGTCTATCAACATATGCAGGTGGATTCACATCCTGGAAAGTGATTCTCCTCATTTCCACATCCGTCAGTGGGTGCCTTATGCATTTCCTTCTCATTTAAGACTACATCATGGCTGTGTATAATCTTCTTTGCTTCTGGATCCCAGAGACGATAGCCCATCTCTCCACTTTCACCATAACCCAGAAAGATGCATTTCCTAGACTTAGGATTTAGCTTCTTTTGAAGCTCTTTTGGCACATGTGCATATGCCTCACACCCAAATATACGCAAATGAGAGTAAGAGGGCTTCTTTCCACTCCATGCCTCTTCAAGAATACCACTATCCAAACTCTTACTAGGTGATCTATTGATCACATGCACTGCAGTCTTCATTGCCTCAACCCAAAAACCACCAGAAAGACTTGCATTGGAAAGCATGCATTGCAACCTTTCTTGAATGGTACGATTCATCTTTTCTGCAACTGGATTTTTCTCTGGAGTATGAGGGGATGTGAGCTCCCTCTTAATCCCACGTGTATCACAGAAATGTTGAAAGTCATGAGAGAGATACTCTCCACCATTGTCAGTCCGTAGGCATTTAAGTGTTCTGCTTGACTGATTCTCAACCAAGGCCAGCCATTTCTGAAATACCTAGAACACATCACTCTTTCGAGCTATAGCATAAGCCCACACTTTCCTAGTTGCATCATCAATGAATATCACATAGTATTTAGCCTCGCCTAATGATCGTGGAGGCATGGGACCACATACATCTGAATGCACCAAATCAAGCTTTTAAAACTCTTTCTTTCCCCTTCTTTTATGGGATGATTTAGTCTGCTTTCCATAGAGACAGTGCTCACAAAATTCAAAATCAGAGAAACTCAAATGCGGTACATAACCCAAATGGCATAAGAGTTTTATTCCATTCTGGCTCATGTGCCCCAACTTGCAATGCCACAAAGAAGTGCTTGGCTGCTCGGTTATTGCAACAACATGATCAAATACCCCTGATACATGTAAGGGATACAAATTCCCACACTTGGCACCCTTGGCCAAAAGCATAGAGCCCTTCTGAATTTTCCAACTTTGAAAGCCAAAAGTGGTGTGAAAACCAGCATCATCTAGCTGACCCACTGAAATAAGACTCTTGGTCAACTTAGGCACATGTCTCACATGTTTCAAAATAAATGTAGACCCATTTGCAAAAGAAAACTTTATGTCACCTGCTCCGACTATGTCACATGCATAGTCATTACCAAGATGCACATAACCTGTCTTTCCACTGTCATAAGTGGAGAACCATTCCCTATGGGGAGTAACATGGAATGAAGAACCAGAATCCAAAATCCAATCCTAGGAATATGCATCATCTGAAGTGGTAAGCAACTCTGCAGATAAACTAGACATGAAGAGAACGTCATTGTCACCATTATGTGTGACTGCATTGATCTCCTCGATCTTCACTTTTCCTTTGTCCTCCCTTGGACTCTCTTCCTTTTGATTTGCACCCAAATTTGCATTCTTTTTCTTATCCTTTTGCTCTCTTTTCAGCTTGTAGCAATCCTTTTTCATATGGCCCTTCTTGCCACAGTGGTAACACTCAATGTTCTGTGCCCTGGATTTGCTACGAGACTTCTCTCTTTCTTGGGACTTCCCCCTGAACTGTGATCTGCCCCTTTGCACATTTACGGCTGCATCCTGCTTATTGCCGTCCATAGACTTCCGTCTAATCTCCTTGGCCAACAAGCTACCCATAACATCATCAAATTTCAGTACTCCACCAGGTGCAAAGTTACTGACAGCTGTATGGAAGGTATCCCATGAGGATGGCAATGAACATAAGAGAAATATTGCCTTAGTCTCCGCATCAAAATTCATCTTCTGAGCTTGAAGCTGGCTGAAAATAATATTGAATTCATTCAAGTGAGAAGCAATGGAGACCCCTTCCTTCATCTACAGCTCAAACAACCTCTTCATGAGATAAACTTTATTAGAGGCAGTTTCCTTTTCATAAGTGGCACACAATTTCTTCCACAAATCTTCCGTAGTCTGCTCATTTACTACTATGAAAAATAAATAGACTCTGCAAGATGAAGTCTAATAGTAGATTTTGCTAATGCATCCAACTCATTCCAATCATCCTCAGACATATTTGCAGGCTTAGCTTCAATCCTGCCAAGGGTTTAATATGCTTCTTTTGAATAAGCACATCCCTTATTTGTTCTTTCCACAAAGAAAAGTTTGTCCCATCAAACTTTTTAATGCTAAAAAGCTCCTTTTTAGACATGGAAGAGGATGCCATGATGCAAATGAAGCAAAAATCCTAAATACTAGTGCCTACAAGAGAGAACCACACCAAATACCAGGTGCACCCAAATGTGTACGCCACGATAGAGTGAAATATCACCAAAACTCAAAAGCATAAAAAGATGCAGCTAACTCATGTGCATGTACTATGCATCCATATGAGCAAATCTGGCCCAAAAGAAAATGCCAACTGTAATGGCAATCCAAAATTCCAATAAGTGCCAAATGACTCAAGCATAAACACTGTCCACTGGCATATGCATTAATAATATCTCATCCAAGAGAGCATAGCACTATTAGTGCATCACCTGCAATGTGTCAAAGTTGTCCCTCAGCATAAAACAGCATCCATGTGCAAAGCGTCCATAAAAATAGCATCTGACAAGGCAATTTGGGCCTATCAGTGCATCCAATAAGGACTGCAATGCATCCAAATGGCCTATAAATCATCCACTGCAACCCAATGCACACCACGAATGAGTGCACACTGCTCAAACTGCAACTAGAGTGATCTGCATAAGGTATGCTCAAGAAATCATAGTCCCACGGTAATGACCGCTACTGAAAATAGAACCCGAGATGCCTCAAAACATGGGCACCATTGCATAATCGGACTCAGCAAGAAAATCTGCAAATATCTCTCTTCTGCCGAAACTCCAAAATCCTAACCGATGAGTGAGAAATGGGAGTCAACACTTATCCACTGCCATGTGGCATAAATCTAAGGTTTCAAAACCTTAGAATGAAAAATGCATATCAGAGAGACGAAATCGAATACATTGAGATCTATAACTCTGAAGATCCTCCACCGAATCGTGTAAGAACTGATAAGTAGGGGTTTTTGGGCATCCGGAACGCAATGGGACAGACGGTTTTGGAAACCGTGGTCTCAATCACTGGGTCCAACACACGGACTGAAAAACGTTTTTGGAAACAGAGCTATTTGTAAACTCCACCGGAGTGCGAATGATGAGCAACATATAAGTTTTAGGACCTCCTGAGTCCACCGGAACTAACAGATCTGCAAATGGTCGCTCCAAACTTGAGTTTCAACACCCGGGTAGAAAAACACAGAAACTGACACAGTGAGTCAGAAATCCAATGAAATGATCCCAAATTCAAGAATGAAGGTGTTTCCAAGCTCTTGAAGTGAAGTGGATACCAAAAGCAAGCAATCGTTACCTCTACAAGTCAATACGGAGTCTCTGTCATTGAACGAGATAGGGAAAAGCTCAAAAAACGACTTTTTCTTTGAAAACACTTAACAGGCTCTCAAAACCACTTCACAAAACCAAAGTGACTTTTTCAAAGGTTTCTCCAAGGTCTCTACACACTCGGATGCAAGTAAAGTCACCCACAAAGCTTCCCACAAAGCTTCTCCTTCCTCCCACAGAGCTGCTGAGCTTTTAGGCATTCACGCACGCTCAGCTAGATCACCCGGGTTCTGATACCAGTTGAGAGTGCTCTCAAGGGAAGCAAGAATAGAACAGGGAGAGAGAGAATCAGAGAGCCACACAAGTTTTGGTGGGTGCAAAACTACCCTAATCTTCTTTTTCATTCATTTATATATGTGTTTGAGTATTGTACATAACCGAGGTAAAGGCACAGTGACCTTTAACCCCCACACCCATAGGGTGCCAAGGCATATTTCTATTCTTACCATCTCTCCCTACTACTAGAAATAGCACTTGTGTTAACCATATTAGCGCACTTGGGAAAAGCTTGGCGTTAGGAGGTGTTCCTAACTGGCTTGCAAATAGCGCTTGTGTTAGCCTCATGCCTCCTAGGCTCGAGTGATTTGGGGCTTAAAATCCCTGAGCACCCTCACACCTTCACCCATTTTTGGTCATGCATGATGCATGAGACCCAAACCTGGAGTGGCGAGGCTCAGCTTCCACGAGACACTCAATAGTAACCCCATGGTAACCTTGTCTTGGGATGATATTTGGGGAACAAACTCCCTGAGTTTGAGTTGTACTCTTTTCATGGCTATTTTTATTGGCGTGGCTATTTTTGTGGATGTGGAGCTGAAAAGTGCAAGGCGCATGCACTCCTCGTGGCCCAGAAGTGTGCATCTCCTTGTATGTACCTCCTTGTTCTAGGCGATGGTAGCTAGAAGATAAAGCCTATGCCTGGGATCCTTGAATCCTTAGACTTTGGAGCGGACTCTGGGTATTTGGGGATCAAACTGCTCGAGTTTGAGCTATACTCCTTTAGTGTGCAGATTGCTTGTAATCATTGAACTTGGTGTATTTGGGTATCAAACTCCCTTGAGCTTGTCTGTTGAAGTAGATCATTTAGCCTGGTCACCTTTCATTAGGGAAGAATTGGGGTCTCAAAAGGGCCTCATAAGGAATGGATTAAAAAATGGATTAGTCCTAATGAAAGGGCCAAGGTACATCCCAAAAAGTCATAACCCCTCCTCACCTAGGTGGGTTAAGCCCAAGAGTGACCCCACATCTTACACCTCTTACACAACTCTTACTCCTAGGTGGGAACCAAGAAATTCAAAATTCAAAATTTGAATTTTTAATTCGCTCCCTCCTTCTCTCTCCTCCCTCCCTCCCTCCCCCTCATCCCTCCCCCTCCCTCACTCCCCCTCCTCACTCCCTCCATCTCCCTCCTCCTCCCTCTCCCTCCTCCTCCCCCTCCCTCCCTCCCTCCTCCCCCTCCCCTCTCCTCCCCTCCCCCTCCCCCTCCTCACTCCCTCCTCCCCCCTCCTCCTCCTCCCCCTCCCTCCCTCCCTCCTCCATGCCTGCTCCTCCTGCCCTCCCCCTCCCTCCCTCCTCCATGCTTGCTCCTCCTCCCCTCCCCCTCCCTCCTCCTCCACCACTGCTCCTCCTCCCCCCTCCCTCTTGCTCCTCCCTCCTCCCTCCCTCCTCCTCCATGCCTACTCCTCCTCACCCTCCACACCTGCTGGTCTGCCCCCCTTTCCTCCTCTTCAACTACTAGTCCTCCCTCCCCCATCCCTCCTCGTCCTCACCGTCCCTCTACCTGTGTGTTGCTCCTTCAAGCCTTGATCTCTAGACCTTCTCCTTCTCTACACTCCTTTAGTCATGGTACCATTCGAGGACGTCTCCAACAAGTACCAGGTTCACTTAGAATTGGAGGTTGAATATGCAAGCACACGTAGTCTAGGATTGAGGGGAGCTTCCAAAATCCATAGTCTTCGTTCGCAAGGAAAGAAGCATCTCGACCTTTGGGTAGAAGGATCCTTGTATCATTTAGACCTTGCCAACCAAAAGAGCCCTCATTTCCATATAATGCATGAGCTAGTTCGGTTTGTTGGAAATGGACATGTGGGGTTGCTTGGTTATTGCAATCGGTTAAACAATGCTCAGTCAATGGCTATGCAAGCAAGCGAGATGCGCAAAGCCCAAGCAGAGATGCTAGCACATTTAGGAAATAGCACCATTGTTGCAATGCATAACTCTATGCAGGATCTTCAAAGGAAGAACCAAGATCTTCATGATAAAGCCAAAGCATTGGACTTGGAGCGAAATCCATTGGACTTGGAGTGACATAAATTAGAAAAGTCACTCTGTAAGCTAGCTGAGTCGAAAAAAGGATTGGAAAGATCTATATACAATAAAGTTCGACGAGCCATAGAGAAGGAATGAGAGAAGGCAGAAGAACGAGTGCAAAATATGAAAGAAACACCTTTGGGATTGAACGAGAGGAAAAGAAGGTACTTACATAACATGGATGCATTGGCACCCACTAGTGGTGCTAGAAAGAGGAGAGTCCAGGCTACAAGGTTGGTTATCAAATGTTCCAATGAGATTACACTCTTTTGTGCTACACTATTTGTGACTAAGTTTTTATTGTGTTCTTCTTGAAGAACTTCATGTAAGATGTGATGGGAAGAATGGATGGGGATGATATTGATTGACCCTTTTGGTTGCCTGACCTGGTTCCCCAATTCATCCCAAGTAAATCTTCCAGAGCATTTTCATCTACACGCTTGCAGGACCACATAGTTTTTGTTCTATGCATATGTATATTCTAAAATAAAGAAGCAAAAATGTGCAGAGGCATAAATCAAGATAACCTTGCCCATTTGGATCCAAATGTATGCTTCATGGCCATGCCCACATCCTTTGCAATCTTGTGCTTGTAAAATTGCAATGTCCTCGAGTCCACATTGCTCCAATCCATGTCTTGAAGTTGTGGTGGTGCAATGGTTTGCAGACGGCCATAGCTTGATGATGTAATTGGAGTGATGTATGTTGCATTATACCAATACACATTCTTCATTTGCAAGGAGGCCAACTTCTCCTCGGCATGCATTTGCTTACCTAAATCCTCATGAATCGCAGTGAACTTGCCTATGAATGATTCAACTGGTTCCCACTTCTCGAGGTCCAAAGAAAAAACATCTGCCACCATGAATAAGAGCTCCTAGAAACCAAACACAAAATTTCCAAATGGACTCATTACACTTACAGGTGAAAAGGTACATAGATAGAAAGGCCCATAGTGTGATGGTATCCTAGATTGATTGAATGATGGAGGAAACCGTATATCTTTTCCCATGTAAACATGTTGCACTTTTGCGAGCCATCCTTTCTTCCCAAACTTGAACTTCAAGATGTGCCCCTTCCACTCATGCAAGATGTCACCTCTCTTGCTCTTGGGAAGCATATCTAGACATTTGGCTAATCCTTTCATCATCACTATCTAGTCATTTAAGCTGTAGGTCCAAGGGATCCACTTTTGGTGTTGTGGAAGACACAAGAGGTCACATCATTGTGTGGTCTTGTAGCCTTGCTCCTCACCATGCTTGCAGAGGTTGCAATAGCAAGAATGGGACTCCTACACAGGGCAATGCAGCTCCAACAGAGGCACAAAAGAGGGAGAAGGAGAGGGACAGAGCAGCAACAACAACAAACGCATAGGAGAGGGAGAAGGAGGGGGACAAAGCAGCTCCAACAGAGGCACAAAATAGGGAGAAGGAGACAGACATAGCAACAGCAATAGAGGCACAGGAGAGGGACAGAGCAGCTCCAACAGAGACACAGGAGAGGGAGAGGGGGGGGAGAGAGAGAGAGAGAGAGAGAGAGAGAGAGAGAGAGAGAGAGAAAGAGAAGCTGCAGCAAGAAGGCCACAGAGCAAGAGGGAGCAGAGAAAGAGGGGGAATAGGGAATATGCATGGGATTTGGTTCAAATGGAGTGATTTGGCAAGCTAGACCAAAACAGTGGGGGGCAGAGGCCCTAGAAAGAGGGAGGGGAGAAGAAAAATTTGCCAGAAGGGCCCTACCATCCCATTGAAGGTAGTTTTGGGCTCATGTGGGGGAGGTGCACTTGGTAGGAGGGTCAAACATGGTTTAAGAGGGGGGGGATGGTTTGGGTGGTCCCTAGTGTAAGGGGAGCAACCAATAGGGGCTCTCTACAGGCCTGCCTACCCTTCGCCTCAATATACCATTGCCCCACACCTTTTAGCACTCTCATTGGTACACCTCAAATCACTCTCTCATACCTTGAAATTAGGAAATACTAATTGAAGGCCCTTTTGAGACCCCGATTCTCCCCTAATGACTCATTGCTTACCTTGCATTTGGCTGTTGTACTCAGTGGATTTCAACAAGATGCACAAACTTTTCAATTATTCTCACAATAGCATGAAGCACACCAATGTGTACTCGCTCATGTGTACTCGCTCAAGAGGAATTGCAATAATTGGGCTCCATGATGGATCTTTCCTTGGAGCACCCCTATCCGGTGCCTTAGTTTGATCTATCTCTACAAGTGGGAGAAACATTATTATATGTTTAAGAGCCGACCTATGAACATGGGAGAAACGTTGATGGTTCTTGATTCAAAACAAATTATATGCTCCCAAACATCTCAAAATCTATTCCAAGCAATATTCTGTAGAAAACTATTGAGGATAAGAGTGGAAAAGACTCATTTCTCATGAAATTTCTTACAAAACAAAAAAATGTTTCAATGTTTTCAAACCATGTAATAAAACAAAACCACACTACACAAAATGAACTACAAACTAACTATTTCTTCAAAGTTACATCATTAACAACAAATCTCGTCATAATCATTGTGTTGCATTGTTCCACCTGAACCTCCATACAAGCTGTCTGGATGGACCCCGAACCTTCACAAAGGGTTCAAAATCATGCACTCTTAGAGATTGCAGTAGGGAAAGTGACTAATATTGAGAGAGGGGCAAAAGAAAGATTGATTTCCATGCATCATCAACTGCAATGTCTCTATGCATTATTTGACTAACTATAACAATTATAATTTTTTAAACAATAGATATATGTTCTTTTAAAACATACTACTTTTGAATATTATCCTAATCTAGGTAGATATGAGTTTTTATTTGTTTAATTGTTGAACTATAACAATTCATGCATGGATGAGAGAAAATAGTAGGTATCAGGTTGTGTGTGGGATGTTGTAGATGAAATATGTGTGTAGGTATTTGGAAGGTATAATGACTTTGACTTTGAATTACATTTCAAAACATAAATCCTAATCGCATGTCATCCATTTGTATTTCTTCCTTACATAGAATAGAAGTTATCTCTATCTACTTTTCATAAATGTAATTTGGAAAATGACCGCATGATTAGGATACACATGGTGTATGTGTCAAACTTTCATATGTAGTTGAGACATAATTCATACTTCGTGTGATGTAATTTTGCTATATGTGGACAGAGTGCAAGGCCTCTAGCTCCCATCTATCGGGAACCAGTTCAACCTCCAACTCTTCCCTGACGACACCCTTATCCTCTCTTCACAAGACCCCGATAGTGTGAGAGCCCTCCTAGACATCCTCGATCACTTCTATAGAGCCCTCTGGCTCCTAGTGTAGCTAGCTGAAAACCTTCCTGGTAAGGGTGGCCGAGGCCCCCATCCCCTAGTGGCTCATCGACAAACAAATGCAGGTAGTCAAGAAAGGGGAGATCATCTGATATCTCGGAGCTCCGATACGATTGGGTCTCACAAAGCGGCAGAGGTTCAACTGGTTCCTAGAAAGGGTCAAGTCTAAATTGAGAGCCTGGCATAGCATGAGCCTTGGATGGAATGTGAGAACCCTCGTCATCTAGCATATCCTCTCCTCACCAACCACCTATATGGCATCGATATGGAACTTCACCAAATGCCAATGGCTGGAGGTGGAGAGGCTATTTTGAGCCTTTTTCTTGGCTGAGGAAGGAGATAAAATGAGAATGCACCATGTGTCATGGGAGCCCCTCAAGCTGCCTAAGGCCTGCCTAAGGCCCAAGGAGGTCTTGGCCTCCCAAATATCAGATGCCGTAATGTGGCTCTAATAGGTAAGTGGCTACTGCATATGTTCCTAAGACAATCCCCTTGGGTTGAGATTGCTAAATTCTTCGTCAATAAAGGGAAGGCAAAAGGCATTGGCACTTGGAAAAATCTTCAGTGGTATGACCATTGTGACATGAAGTTGGGGGTAATGAAACTTCACGCACCTCTTAGCTTCCTGCTCTTCCCAATCTTAATAATAGAGACCCTTATCACTTGCAAAGAGAGATGAAGAAAATATTTTCATGCAAAGAAAACCACAACATATCTTTCTCCTTGCTTCCCTTAGAGGAGAATGAATATGGTGACATCCCAAGTGATGTTGTAGTCCAGCATCGGGAGAAGAAAAGGATTCGCAAAGGCCATTATCTCACCAAGCCGGTCGGCGCCAAAGAGAAGAGCGATGCATTGTTGGAAGAAGATATTTCGACTCAACATGACATAAACTAATATATATCTAGGGGCTTGAAGGGGCTGATTTGGCTGGATGGGTAAATTCCAGGGAAACATGGCACCTCCCTCACAGAAGCCTCTAGAAATGGCTCAAAATCATTCTACAAACTACTAGAAAACACAGAGGTCTATAACTTCCACCAAAAACTGATATCAGAAATTAAAAGTACATACAGGGATGTGCCTTGAAGTGAGCTTCGTACTGATATAAGTTTCATTGAAAACAAATAATCGGTTGAAGAGATATGGACAGTGTAGTAAAAGGGGGTAAAAACTGCCAAAGAAATAAACAGTCATGCATAGAGACTCATAACTTCTTATCTTGGACCCAATGCAAAAACTAATTATATGGGAGGGAGACTCTTAAAGAGAGCTTTGCGTTGATATAATTTTATTAAAATCAGACAATCGAGGATAAAGTTATAGGCCAAATACTGATAGGGGGTCTAACTGCGCAAAGCTAATATAAGTTTCATTGAAATCGGACCACCAAGGAGAAAGTTATAGGCCAAATATTGACAGGGGGTCTAACTGCTATATTAACTGCCATCTGCCCATGTAGATTTTGCCTAAGCAAACTACTCCCTCAAGGCTCCACAATTATCAACGATCCAATACCCCTAGAATTTTCCTAAAAGAGAGGAAGAAGGTTGCATGGTGGCTCGGGAAACGGATGGACCATGTGTGCACAGTGAGCGACCGAACAAGAACTACTTTAGAGACTTGAATAGAGAGAGAAAAGAACATAGGAATGGAGACTCAAGGAAAATGATAAGAAGTGACTTTCATTGCCATGAGAGTAAGACTCCACTCAAATACACTCAAAATACTACAAACACAAGGGAGAAGAAGAGGTTTCATACGTACAAGAGGGAGCGGAATCTCCAAGACTACTCATAGAGAGAGAATGAACTAGAGAGAGATGGACTCAAGAGTTTACATAAGAGAATATCTACAAGAGGGAGAGAAGGCTCATGGAAGAGGCTTGAGGAGACTAGAGCTATAGCAACATGAGGCCTAATGGTGGAAGTGATAACGAACAAGGGAGAGGAGGGTTCCTTTTATAGAGATTTTGTTACCCTCCTTCACCCATTTACAATTGCTGCCTATAGATTCCTTTCCCCATCAATCACATAAGCCCGTATGTCACCATCCATGTCCTTTTTGGCTACTCTTGCCATGTGTCCCATCAAAAGATGCTCAAGACTCTTAAAATATTGAGAAAGTCAAGAGTCTCCCCACATGGAGCCCATAGGGACCCTCTCTTTTCCATATGTCCACATCCTCCTTATTCCACATGGGAATTCTAGAAGGATTCCTCTTGACTCCACACTCCTCCACATGCCTTCCACACACTTGGCATATGGCCTCTCTTATATTATTGGAACACATGGACATGAGCCCACATCTTTATATGACTCACTCTTCCTATTTTCTAAAAACCCCATAATATCCCATACACAAATAACTCTCACCCCATACCAAGGTATTTATAATTCATACCTATGGTATTTACAATGATCCATTCCACTCATCCTCTCAATCCCATACAATATCTTAGAAAATAGAAATAAGTGAGAGTCGCTAGGCTATCACTTGATACTCAAACTCTTATCAAACATAGAAGAAAACAATACCAATGCAGAATAAAAAATATCAAATTTTGGCATCACACCGTCTTTGCTTTGGCTTCCCAATCAAGATCGTAGGGTTTGACTTAATTCCTAGTTTGGTGTTTGCATGGAAAGAATGTATAGGTTGTATGGTGTGGAAGGGTCGCCCAGGGTTGCGAGGAGATGCTAATCTCCTGAAATCAATTTGGTGGAGCACGGCTTTCAAGGACCCGTTTGCTTTGCATGATTTGCCCCGAGCTTGCAGTATGCATAGGAAAGGACTTAGAAAATGGGAGGACATATGGAATGCCTCCAAAGCTGGCTAGCTCTCCATGGAGGAGCCCTAGAGGAGCTCATGAGCAAATTCTCTCTTACTCCGAGTGAGAAGCACCTATTGTCCTGTAGGCAGTGATTAACCAGATTCCCTAAGAGTGGCCATCCAATTTACGTCTCGTCCTAGAAGGGCCGCCTCAGCCAGAGGGTGTGTGGAAAAACCAAGATGGGTCTTGGTAAAGAGCATGTACAAAAACTTAGCCCATGCAGGGTCAATGGCCGTGGTCCTCAATAGGAGGAGATCACGAGCAAATTCTCTCTTACTCCGAGCGAGAAGGACCTGCTACTGCAGGCAGTCGATCGGATCTCGCAAGAGTGGCCATACAATTTACGCCTCGTCCTAGGAGGGCCGCCTCAGCCAGTGGGTGTTTGGAAAGACCAAGATGGGTTGCCTCTCGGCAAAGAGTCTATACAAGAACTTAGCCCATGCAGGGTCAATGACCACGGTCCTCAATAGGAAATGGAAGCTAAGGAGGGGGAATCTATAGTGGTAAAGAAGGTTCATGGATGCCTAGAAGCTCTTTGTGGTGGGGAAAGCCAAGTTTATGATGTGGAAGATCCTCAACCACTGGATCCCCATCCGCCGTGGTAGGCTAGCCAAACATATCCCTCTATCCCCAGTTTGCTTGATGTGTGAGAAGGCCCTAGAATCTCTTAAGCATCTATTTTGGTCCTGCCTTGTGACCTGCGAAGTCTGGAAAAAGGTGGAAGGGGCCATTAAAAAAGTGGGGCTAATGGCAAAATTCTACATCAAAGCAAGATGGAGGATGGTGCTGTTGGGAGATGCCCCTGACCTTCCATCTACTCTAGGTGTTGCATGGCCATTAGTTTTTCTGTCAGTTTGGGAGCAGAAAAACCAGTTAGCTTTCAATTCGAGTAGTGCCTTTGGTCCCACTTGTTTTGTTTGGTGAAATCCTATCTCAAAGACTTTGGGTGGATGATGGGCTCAAAAGGCCTTGTGGTAAGCCATGCACTGCTCTCGATATGCTATGCGATGTAACCCTGCCCTCCTCTGTTAGAATAGTATGGGCTGCAAGCTTTTGCCCTTAAGGTCAACCCGTTTTTGTAATAGGTCTTTTTTGGCCTACCCTGGGGGGGGTGCCTTAGTAATCATTTAATTTTTCGAAAGCAAAAAATACCGATTTAAAAATTTCTTATAAATTCTAATTTGGCGTTCGTTGATTGGGTGCAAGTGGCAGTTTTTGACGATGCTGGCAGTGTTTGATGCCTCAGCCTTGGTTTCTTTCTACCTCATTTCTCTGAGGTGTTTTTTATTACATGCTTAGCATGGTGTATTTTCGCACAGAGCTTGTTCTAGCGGGTTTCTTTCTTACTTAATAGAAGTCTCTTTTTTGAGAAAAAAAAAAGGAAACTTTCCTAGAGAAAGGATAACAGTCTGCTTCTGGATGCTTCAATAGAATAAACAGATAAGACAAACCAAGTTTTTTCCCTCCAAAAGAAAATAACATTCTATTAATAAACTCCTTAGTGACATGGGCACCAAGGAAAATACAAGTCCCTAATGAAAGGTACAATAGAAAAAAGACAAGGATATACTCCCGGCTGGCCGCTCTATGGGGGACTACCTCTTACAAAGAGCTAAACAAATAGCCTCTCGGTCCTTTATAATGGCATACATATATTACCACCATATGTGAGATGAAGGAAAGGGCCTAGATCACATACACTGATGATAAAAGCTTCCCTCTTATGCTTAGCGTGATCTAAATCTCTCTGAAGTCTACCTCTAAGAATATGAATGATATCTAAGTTTTTAACCTGTTTCAGAAAGTAAAGAAACTCAAATGGAAAAAACCCTACAACCCAAAGTTGAAATTCATGCAGTCAATTTTTGCAGTGGCAACTCTACTCTTCCAACACCGAAAATGCATCGTGTTTGCTCCTCTGTATGCATGCATTCAATTTTCGTGGTGGCAGCTCTGTTCTAAGCCTGTGTCGATGTAGAGTCTCCTTGCAGATGCAACCTTGATTGTTTAATTATTCCAATGAAATGAATAACCTCCATTAATGTGGTTATTGTGAGGACATTTGTAGAGCCAAAAAATGCATTGTGTTTGCCGAAAACGAGTTTCCAAGCCTGCTACTGCGACATAGAGTCTTCTTGCAGATGCAACCTTGGATTGTCTAATTATTCCAATGAAAGGAATAATCTCCATTAATGTGTTGATTGTAAGGAGATTTGTAGAGGCTCTGCCGGGGCAGATTTGTCTTATAGCATTAACCATGTTTTCACGCTGTTTACATGACCCTGCAAAGAAGGAGCAAAGAAGAGACTCCTGCTCTTTGTATTTATTTCTAGGTTTGCAACTATGTCTATCTAGGTGCATGACTATGCTATATATTGAGTGCATGGGCAAAGCTTTTTAAACATTTCACTACTGTTAGTTGTGCTCTATTTGAAGATGGCTGGAATGGAGTGTTTGTTTGATTATATGGACACTGACAGTGGTGCTTTTGAGAGAGGTTTGTTCGCCTGCAATTAGACAATTTGTCTTTCTTCGCTTCCTTACTGATTTTTGTTTTCTTTGGACTTCCTTGTCATTGTGAATGGATGTTCATTTATTTTGTCATGCTTCCATTTTGAATATAGGAACTGGCGTCTATTTCTGTTGCTGTACTTGCCAAGGTGTGTCCTGATGTTCTGCAAATTGTCGTCATGCTGAGGTCATGCTAGACTATGGGAAGAAGATATCTGCTCCAACGTTACCTCCAGTGACCACTGCTTGCAGAAAGCTAAAGGGATTAGATGACAATCCAATCATTGATAGAAAGAAGATCATTGTCAATGCAATTGGGGATTCCAATAGTATGGTTTTTCATCTCTCCACTCTTCTCGTATTCGTTTTGTTATTCAAATTAGTTTTTCAACTTTGGAAGATCCTGATGAGCAAAAGTCAATTTAAGTTGATGATTATATAGCTATATGGAACTATGGAGGAGAGTTGGTTTCTAAAAGTTTGTCCGAATTGTTCTATAAGCAAACATTTTGTATAGTTATAATCTGTGCTTTGATAGTTTGGTCGAACTATGGAGTGAGGTGGTTTCTAAAAGGTTTTTTCGACACCTTCATATTAGAAAGTATTCTATATAATTCTGACTTTCGTCTGCCAACATTTGTATTAGCCTTTGCTATTTCTAAGTTCAAGTTCTATACATGCTTTACAAACATATTTTATAGTAAGTAGTTGCACTTCTAATACATTTGCTCTTCAACATAGATGTATCGTTGCACTTTGCAATGTGGCTTTCTTTCGCAAGCTTTTGTAAAAAGCAATTTTTTAATGGTGAAGGCACGCTATCATATGAAAACTTGAGTAGCTTATAGATCGAGCATCTGATGTTTGCAGTGTCAGTTAGAAACGAATACATCTTCAACATATCTAGAAAAAATCCATTACAGTTTTCATGCTGTTTCACAATATATTAAGTTTCAATCTTGTTGAAGTATATTAGGCTGTTGAAAAAACATTTTGATGTGCAATCTTGAAGAATTAGTTGAGCATTGAAGTCCTCTCCTCAAGTATTTCCTATCAGGAAACATTTGACTCCTTCTACCTCACCTCATTTTTGTTTCATTTTGTAGAGATGTTCTTCTTTCAATGATTTTTGCACTTACATGCTTCTCCTCCTTGAATTATTTTCATAGGTCCTTCCCTTGCCAAGTCTGCATGCTCTTATATGGAGAATAACTCTCCGCCTAGTCATGCTTCAACCCTGCTGTCCATTGCCTCTACAACTAGACCTCCTAAAGAGAACTTGCTAAAAAACTCAACCATCAAGAAAACTTCATCTAAATGTTCATTAAGGCCCATTCCTTCCAAGATGTTGTAGAAGAGGCTAATGCCCAAGGTAAGCATGTGATCTTTGCATTGTTTTTTATTTTTTTACACTTGCAAGAGTTTGATATATATGTTTGTCCTTTCTACCAGTGAAAAAACCAATGCGAACACACCCGGAGTATGTTGATTTTAGGTGTAAAATTAACACTCGTGTTGTTCGCTCGAGTAAATGCATCCATGTGAAATTGTCAAAGCGTATCTAGACCGCCTTCTCCAACAAGCAATGCCATTGATGTCATTAATATTGACTTTGACTAGGATGATGACAACTCTATGATTGTGGTTGTTCTAATAGTAAATTCACAATGATGATGGATTTGTTTATTTAAATTCCTATGGTGTTTGGAACTTTTTATTATATCTACATTTGGAAATATATCTAATGCATTGTTAAAACAATGTATTGCAACACATTTGTATCTTTGAAGTTTTTGGCAACAAATATTGACTTTCATTACTTTATTTGTGATTGTCATATATGTTCAAAATAATTGCATTCATCTTTCACTAAACTTATTGAATAAGCAAGATCATGAGAAAGTAAATTCTTACAATGCACCCAATGAGTTTGAAAATTTTCAAGCACCAATATATGATTTCTCTCCAAGTGCTAAACCTGTTACACCAAGCAAAGAGAATTATGTAGGGGGGGGGAACTCTTTGATATCACTTGCCATAAACCAATTATCTGAATGTGCACCCCATAGGTTTGTTTTTGAGGGGAAGTTGTTATGCAAGTATGGAACCTACAAAGTACCAAATGCCAAGTATCCAAATTTTTTGAAGGGTGATTTAATAGACAAACATTGTTCCCATACTATAACACTTCTCATACCCTCCACCTACATTATTCATCAATTTGTAAACTTCTTGCAAGTGGGGGAATTTTATAGAATTGAGGGAGCTAGTGTGGTGCCTAAAGGTGGAACTAAAGGAGGAACATCCAAACTCTCTTTGCTTGTTGATGCAACTACATGCATAATAAGAGGAGAGACTTTTGAGGGAAATCTACAATTGCTTCCAGATCATTCTCTTTGCACATACATGCCTTGGGTAGCTGAAATGATCAATCTTTGCAATTAGAATGTATCAAATGTTGTTGGCACAATAGTCGTTTTGATCATTAAGGTTAGTAATAACGATGGAATGGTGGACCAAATCATAGTAGCAGATGGACCTCGAGATCAAGATAGAGCTATAGTAAGTCACACAATCTCTTTGCAAATATTTTCCATCAAGCAAGAGTGAAGAGCATTGAATATCAATCTTATCCACACTCACTCAATTAATCCCAGAGTTTAACGAGGAAAGAGTTGTCATGTACGTGCTAAAAAATGTGTCCTTCCTTAAGGCTAAAGGCACTATATGTGTTTTTTATTTCACCATACTCGCCGAAGTGCCAGAGAGACCTACTAGATATGAGTTGAAGTCAGCTTTCACAAATCAAGTGGCTTGCTTGGGTTATGGAACCAAGGTATCTTCTTTACTAGTTCTAAATTGCTTAATTGATTGCCTCTCCCAAGCATTTACTAATGCATTGTTTGTATAGGTGTTTGGTGTGCTTCATTTCACCAATGTCACTCTGATGACTTATTGGAGTATGACTGCGACTCATGTGGAGGATTGCACGTTAGCAAAGACCCCTTGAGGCCTTATTGCTACTCATGCAAGAACGCTTAGACAATTGTCTAGGTTCCTTGTTTGACTGCAGACATATATCAGCGCGGTGGAGAGCGCATTCCGGTGCAGGTTAGAGGACCATATGTGGATATTGTCCTTCAGCTCAATGTCCCTTTCACAAAATTTTATGGAGCAGACATCATGATGGCATGTAGCAAGTTGAAGTCAACAAAACCAAGTCACAATTTCACACTGAATAGCTCCGGCTTTGTAATTGCATTTCAAACCAATGAATGATGTTGTAATTTTGTCTACATAGTTGTTGTGTAATTGTTAAACTCTTCATGAAGGAAACACACTCAAATTTTTTTTGGAACCAACTATTGGCTTGAAATCCAACTTTTCGACTTTAGTATTTGGATGATTGAAAAATTATGGAAGTAGATCAAGCACTCCATCGAAAGAACTTAATGAGAATTCCCAAGTTCTTGAATAGTCACCCTCTAAATGAAAACATTTCTGTATGCCTTTTAGAGCTTTTCAATGCACTTGCATATCAAAATTTGATTAATATTATTTTTGAGAACATTGTGACAACCTCAAAGGGAGCCACTACTCCATGGCATATCTTAAGTAGAACTCAAAGAGTTCTTCTTTGAATTTATGTGATGTTCAAAACTTGGTAGAAAAATCATCCTCATCTTATGCTATAATTGTTGACATTCTGACTCGCTTTCATAACATTTTCAATCAACCATTCAAATTGCTATGCTTCAACCATTCCAAGGTCAGTACAAAAGCTTCAATAGGGAAGGTTACACAAGCAGCTACTCACTCATTATTTGTGGACGAATCAACTCAACCTTGGTCCATTCCATTGAATAGAATTAATGGAAATCATGCCTACTCTAAATGGTTTAAGGAAGATGAAGCATTGTCGTATCATCTTGTGTTGGAACATGTAAACTCAATAGCAAATACTATTGTTTGCCTCCATCAAAGAAAAAATTTGCAAGGAAATTACACATTACAAAGCACGATCAACAAAATTTACAAAATTAGAAGAACATGCTTTGCTCCAAATGGACAAAACCAAGAAAATTCAAATTGTTCGTACATCTAACAATATTCGAAATAGTTAGCTTCAAACAACATTTGAAATTAATACTACAAAAGAAAAGAAAAAGAAATAATACTTCATTGCAAACAAAATATGAGAAAAGAATCTTGGAGACTCCAAGTTTCCCATGTATTTGTTGTGGCTCTTTAAAATTTCATCAAGGAATGAGCAAGCTAACACCAACATTGGCAATTATACTTCAATCCAATGGGATTAGAATCGCCACCTCTCCCTTTTCACTAAAGCTATTGTGCTCCTTGTATCACAAGCAACTAACGCAAAGCAAAATACCATTAATGTCGTTATCAAACATGAAAATGTCATGTGCATTAGAAAACACAAGCAAGCTAAATCCTATCGAGCAATGTCTCATTTCCATTCAAATACCATTTGCAAATAAGGGAACTAAACTATGAAGGCCAATATGGCCCTACATGGAAGTGTGGTTAATGTGTTTGTAAATGTTGATAGGGCAAAAGAAGTTCTTCCTAGATTTTTGAGCCAATAAGACACAATAGCAATTTCCATAAAGCGCAAACTAGCATACAAGCATAACTACATGAGTGGCATAGTTCAACTCACTTTAACAGTTCTAGCTTTAAAGGAAATGTTGCAAACTCCTCTCTACCAATGCTACAAAGTCAAACTAAATCCACTATGGGAAACACATATTAATTTTATTCAAGAACAAGAAAAGGATCTACAAGACAAAGAATGTGGGGATGCAACTGATTTCGATAATGACCAACTAGTAACAGACACTTTGGTTCACGGGGTCTATACAAGTAAGCAAGTTGCAAATTTTGAAGATAAAAATATTGTCGTTGCACCTTCTGAAGGTTTTTCTCCTTTAAGTATTTTCAAAGACAAAATTTGTGTTTTTCTTTCCCAAAATTATTCTTTGGAATGGCACATCAATACAACCTACCAGAACACACTCCATACGAGGCAGTCGATAGAGCGAGCGAGGAAAAGCGAGCAGGCCCAAAAAAGCGAGCGCGCTTTTCCACAATTTCCTTATCGAGGTATTCAACATAGCTTTGTGGAAACCACTATTTGGGAAGATTGTCGAAAATAAAACTTATGTTACTATGTGTAACTATACCAATATTGCGAATTATAGTCTACCTTAACTTCCAATTGGAGCCATACTCACATTATGCAACAATAGTATGTGGTTTGAAAGAAACCGAATTTCCACTCCAAAGCGGATTCCATTACTGATACAACAATTCTTTTGCATTTGAAATGGGTCTTATTATCAAACTCCTTCAATAATCAAAACAAATGCATTGCTTGATATGTTGAACTTAGTAACGTAAACATCACTTCACCCATATGTGGGGAAAAAAAACTGTCTGTAGACTTCATAGCATGGGATTGCATCAACACTTATGACATTCAAAGTGGTTCTTCTTATTAAAAGTGTTATCAACCATGAAAGAAAATGTTTAAAAATAGTTCACCCGTATGTTGAAAAACCCAAGTGTCATTTATGACATTCAAAATTGTTCTTGCAACCATCCTGTAGTTCCTAGAGATTTTGCCCATACTTCCAACCCCTTCCCTTCAACCACTAAGAGGTATCTAATAGTTTTATAGAACACTTGAGATATCATCACCTCCTAATACAAAACCATTATTACTATTTGTAGAACACTTGAGATATCATCACCTCTTAATACAAGACCATTCTTACTATTTGTAGAACACTTGAGATATCATCACTCCTTCCCTTCAGCCACTAAGAGGTACCTAATACTTTTGTAGAACACTTGAACCATTCTTACTATTTGTAGAACACTTGAGATATCATCACCTTTTAATACAAAACCATTCTTACGGTTTGTATAACACTTGAGATATCATCACCTATTAATATAAGACCATTCTTAGTATTTGTAGATCACTTTAGATATCATCGTCTCTTAATACAAGACCATTCTTATTATTTGAGAGATTAATGGATTAAAGGTTTGAAGCTCATAGGAGACGAAGGAAGAGAAAGTCAGTTTCGACATGAGGACAATAAAACTAATTGGAATATTTTGACTTATGTATTATACCTTTTTGAAGACTATGAATTTAAGTCAGTTTCAACATTAGGATGATAAAACTAATTAGAATATTTTGACTTATGTATTATATATTTTTGAAGACTGAATTTTAATGAGGAGAGGCATGCACACTACTTAGTAAATACACTAGTACTACTACTAGCCTACGACTATTAAGCCTAGTAGCACCAGTGTGATTTTGAGCCTTGTATCAGCCTTTTGATAATTTTCTTTCATCTTTAGTGCAATAGAAATTATTCCTTCTATCAGAAGAATCTTGCCAAATTTATTCAAAGTGATGATTTTGTAGTCTACAGCCACTATCCTCTGACTCTCAAAAATATATTAAATGTGAGCACCCATTTATCTTGTTTGATCAACCCTAGACTATGCTACGATAGGACATTACTAAAAAAAAAAAAAAAAAGAATTGATATGGCGATGTTCGATGTGAAATAACCAAATTAAGGATTTAATAAGAAAGAAAACAATCAGAATCAATAGGCTATTCAATGGCTCAAATCTGCACAGAAATTATAATGTGCCTCCCAACTCTTATGCATTCCAGCTCCTCATGTTTGACAAGAATGCAAACAATAATGAAATCACATTATCTTTAGTTTCAAAGTAAGCAAAGCACCAAAAATAAATGCAAACGTATTGGATGACGAATAAATAGGTATAGATATAGATAGACCTATATATATGCATTCATAGATATAATGATGATTAAAGTTGGACGGTCGTAATAATATTATGTGTACTATCATTGGGATTAGGACTACTATTGGTAATATTGTATGTAGTAGTAGGAGAACTACCATTAAGGAACACTCAAATAAAATTACTAATGGTGGTGATAAAACTACCACTAGTAGTTTGGTAATTCCCCCTAACATCTACAACAAATATTTGATGGGTAGCTAGTACTAGGTCAAAAGGTCCCAATTGTGCTATAATAATGGACCAAAAAAGGGAGTGCTATAGCATCACCTAAGGGTCACTTTTTATCCATGAAAGAAACAAGTCGGTGCAACCTAGGTCATACAGATCTAGGTCATGTGGAGTGGTTCGCGTCTCTTTCCTTGACAAAAAAGTTACACTACCTTTGATAGTAACTACAAAGATTGCTGCCATAGTGCCGTAGAGTAGCCCCTAGGTTGCACCATCATCCCTTTTTGCCTTTGAGCCATTAAGTTTGATCCACTGATTTTATGTAGAATTATTCTACTATATGTTCACATGTCCTTAATAGGATCTTGATATAATCCCTTCCATTGTAAGTACTTTTACTTCAAGTTTCACATATCCTTAACAAACCACCAGGCTTCAACACAAATTCATTCTTATGTTTCAAGCCTTAAACTCAAACACCCTTGTAAAAGGGATAATGTATTAAAGCTACATTCAATCCATCAAATCTTTTGAATAACAGTTCTATTGAAAATTCATGTATCATCAATAGGATTTCATCCATTATATGTTCATTTGTCTTTAATAGTATGTCTAAAAATTCATGTATCTTCAATATTATTTCTCTCATGTGTTCTAATATCTTCAAAAGGATACCTTTATTTAATAATGTCCAAACTTGAGCATTGATTTGTATTTATCAAACACAATTTCACTCCACCTATTCTTTAGAATGAAATTTTTTCGCCAAAAGTGGGCCAAATGTAAGGTCTTTCCACATATTCTTAAGAATGAAAATTTTGGCCTTACATTGGCAAGTCTATGGAATGAGGGTAAGGCCAAAGTCTCTGGTACGGTGCATTAGGTCTTGATTAATTCTTCTTTAGGCTTGAATATTTAATGCATTAACTTCACAACTATTATTTATGCTTGAACTTGTAATGTATTAATTTCATGACTTAGGATTTTATGAAGTTATATCTAACATGTCCCAAATTTAATGGAAATTAATATCCTACATAACACAACAAAGTATCATCATATCCCTTCCCAAAATCAATGCTACCTAGCAACTCTCCTGGCATTTTCACTGCCTTGCATTTGAGTTAGCTATGATGAAGAATGTTGCCTGCCTTTGGAACCTCTTAGAGTTACTGTTAGCATGATCTAATTTCATGTACCCCAAAAGTTGAGACTTGGAGATTCCCATATCACACCAGCGGTAGCTATCTTGTCCACTCTCAATGCTAGTAAGAGCTAGGCCCCATAGACCGGTAAAAGAAGTCTTTTTGGAGGTTCAATTTTTTCCCTCCGTCTTCTGCAGGCCCCCTGATGAAATAGGATATATTCATCACCCTACATTTAATGCAAGAATTGACACAACTTTTTTGGACCTGACTATGTAGTTTACATCCCAAAATTGGTGCTAAAATTGCAGATTGGGAGATTCCCATATCACACCAACGGTAGCTGTCTTGTCCACTCTCAACACTAGTAAGAGCCGCGGTCCCCATAGACTGGTAAAAGAAGTCTTTTTGGAGGTTCAATTTTTTGCCTCCGTCTTCTCCAGCCCCATGACAGAATAGGATATATTCACCACCCTACATTTAATGCAAGAATTGACAACTTTTTTTGGACATGAGTATGCAGCTTACATCCAAAAATTGGTGCTAAAATTGCATACCAGGCATCTCCATTTGCCGGGGGTGTCCCCAGCGACCCCTTGGACTTGCTCTATTTGTCTAGTTGTGTCTCTCCACAAAAATCAGAGTAGGGCCTATTTTCCCCATCTAGTAAAACTATATGCATCAATATGTATGTATGTATGTATGCATGCATGCATGCATCCATGTATGTATGTACACACACACACACATATGTATGTATGTATGTATGTATGTGTACTAAAACTACTAAAACTATATGCATCAAATAATGTTGTTGATCAATTTTTGGCATACCCCACCAAAATCAAGACCCCCATTGCAAAGAAAGGTAAGGAACACAAGTGCTTGTTCTTATGCTCATGAGACAATAAAATGCATGACATAGGCAACCAATGGGGTCTTACTTTTGATGTTTGTATGTATGTATAAATGTATGTATGTATGTATGTATGTGTGTGTGTGTATGTATGTATGTATGTATGTATGTATATATATATATATGTATATGTATATGTTGATACATATATGTATATATTGATGCATACAATTTTGATATATGGAGAAAATGGACATGAAAACCATCTAAATTGGTTCTTGTCGTTTGATTTGATATATGACATGATCCTATTTGGATTTGTAAGTCCAAAGATATGGGGTCCTACTTTTAGGGCCTGAATGCCTAAAATAGGTAGCGCGTTAACGTTAACGCGCTGTCTATTTCATGCATTTAGGCCTCAAAACTAGGACCCCATTGTGTTGCCAATGGGGTCCTACTTTTGAGGCCTAAATGCATGAAATAGGTAGCGCGTTAACGCGCTACCTATTTCATGCATTTAGGCCTCAAAAGTAGGACCCCATTGGCAACACAATGGGGTCCTAGTTTTGAGGCCTAAATGCATGAAATAGACAGCGCGTTAACGCGCTGCCTATTTTAGGCATTCAGGCCCTAAAAGTAGTACCCCGTATCTTTGGACTTGCATATCCAAATGGGGTCATGTCATATATCAAATCGAACGGCAAGATCCACTTTAGATGGTTTTCATGTCCATTTTCTCCATCAACTAAAACTATATTCATCAAATAATGTTGTTGATCAATTTTTAGCATACCCTCCCAAAATCAAGACCCCTATTGTAAAGAAAGGTAAAGAACACAAGTGCTTGTTCTTATGCTCATGAGACAACAAAATGCATGACATGGGAAACCAATGGGGTCTTACTTTTGATGTTTGTATGTATGTATGTATGTATATATATGCATGTACATACATACATACATACATACATATATATATATATATATGTATGTATGTATATGTTGATGCATATATGTATATATTGATGTATATGTTGATGCATACAATTTTGATATATGGAGAAAATGGACATGAAAATCATCTAAATTGGCTCTTGCCGTTTGATTTGATATATGACATGACCCCATTTGGATTTGTAAGTCCAAAGATACGGGGTCCTACTTTTAGGGCCTGAATGCCTAAAATAGGCAGCGCGTTAACATGACCCCATTTGGATTTGTAAGTCCAAAGATACGGGGTCCTACTTTTAGGGCCTGAATGCCTAAAATAGGCAGCGCGTTAACGCGCTGCCTATTTCATGCATTTAGGCCTCAAAAGTAGGACCCCATTGTGTTGCCAATGGGGTCCTACTTTTGAGGCCTAAATGCATGAAATAGGCAGCGCGTTAACGCGCTCCCTATTTTAGGCATTCATGCCCTAAAAGTAGCACCCCGTATCTTTGGACTTGCATATCCGAATGGGGTCATGTCATATATCAAATCGAATGGCAAGATCCAATTTAGATGTTTATCATGTCCATTTTCTCCATCAACTAAAACTATATTCATCAAATAATGTTGTTTATCAATTTTTGGCATACCCCCCCCAAAATCAAGACCCCCATTGCAAAGAAAGGTAAGGAACACAAGTGCTTGTTCTTATGCTCATGAGACAACAAAATGCATGAAATAGGTAACCAACGGGGTCCTAATTTTGCTGTATGTATGTAAGTATGTATATATGTATGTATATACATACATATATATCTATATGTGTATATGTGTGTGTGTGTGTGTGTGTGTGTGTGTGTGTGTGTGTGTGTGTATGTATATGTATATGTTGATGCATATATGTATATATTGATGCATACGATTTTGATATATGGAGAAAATGGACATGAAAACCATCTAAATTGGTTCTTGTCGTTCGATTTGATATATGACATGATCCCATTTGGTTTGTAAGTCCAAAGATATGGGGTCCTACTTTTAGGGCCTGAATGCCTAAAATAGGCAACGCGCTGCCTATTTTAGGCATTCAGGCCCTAAAAGTAGGACCCCGTATTAACGCGCTGCCTATTTTAGGCATTCAGGCCCTAAAAGTAGGACCCCGTATCTTTGGACTTGCATATCCAAATGGGGTCATGTCATATATCAAATCAAACGGCAAGATCCAATTTAGATGGTTTTCATGTCCATTTTCTCCATCAACTAAAACCATATTCATCAAATAATGTTGTTGATCAATTTTTGGCATACCCCCCCAAAATCAAGACCCCCATTGCAAAGAAAGGTAAAGAACACAAGTGCTTGTTGTTATGCTCAAGAGACAACAAAATGCATGACATGGGAAACCAATGGGGTCTTACTTTTGATGTTTGTATGTATGTATGTATGTATATATATGCATGTACATACATACATACATACATACATACATACATACATATATATATATATATATATATATATGTATGTATGTATGTATGTATATGTTGATGCATATTTGTATATATTGATGTATATATTGATGCATACAATTTTGATATATGGAGAAAATGGACATGAAAATCATCTAAATTGGCTCTTGCCGTTTGATTTGATATATGACATGACCCCATTTGGATTTGTAAGTCCAAAGATACGGGGTCCTACTTTTAAGGCCTGAATGCCTGAAATAGACAGCGCGTTAACGCGCTGCCTATTTCATGCATTTAGGCCTCAAAAGTAGGATCCCATTGTGTTGCCAATGGGGTCCTACTTTTAAGGCCTAAATGCATGAAATAGGCAGCTCGTTAACGCGTTGCCTATTTTAGGCATTCAGACCCTAAAAGTAGCACCCCGTATCTTTGGACTTGCATATCCGAATGGGGTCATGTCATATATCAAATAGAATGGCAAGATCCAATTTAGATGGTTTTCATGTCCATTTTCTCCATCAACTAAAACTATATTCATCAAATAATGTTGTTTATCAATTTTTGGCATACCCCCCCCAAAATCAAGACCCCCATTTTGTTGTATGTATGTAAGTATGTATATATGTATGTATATACATACATATATATCTATATGTGTATATATATGTGTGTGTGTGTGTGTGTGTGTATACACACACACATGTATGTATGTATGTATGTATGTATCTATATATATATATATATATATATATATACATACATACATATGTATATATTGATGCATATATTGATGCATATCTTGATGTATATATTTATGCATACAGTTTTGATTGATGGAGAAATCAGGCATGAAAACCATCTAAATTGGCTCTTGCCGTGTTCGATTTGATATAGGACATGATCCCATTGGGATTTGTAAGTCCAAAGATACGGGGTCCTACTTTTAGGACCTGAATTCTTGAAATAGGTAGCTTGTCAATGTGCTGCCTATTTCATGCATTTAGGCCTCAAAAGTAGGACCTCATTTGGTCCTACATGGAGTCCTATTTTTGAGGCCTAAATGTATGAAATAGGCAGCGCATTGACGCGCTGCCTATTTTAGGCATTCAAGCCCTAAAAGTAAGACCCCATATCTTTGGAATTACAAATCCAAATGGGGTCATGTCATACATCAAATCAAATGGCAAGAGCCAATTTAGATGTTTTCATGCTTATTTTATCGATTTAATAAAACTGTATGCATCAAATAATGTTGTTTATCAATTTTTGGCATACACCCCCAAAATCAAGACCCCCATTGGAAAGAAAGGTAAGAAACATAAGTGCTTGTTCTTATGTTCAGGAAACATTAAAAAAGAGGCCTAGTAGCCCAAAAATGGCAGCGCATCAATGCACTATCATTTTTGGGTTGCCAGGTCTCTTTTTTGTTGTCTCACGAGCATACATATGGAGGTTATTATACAATATAACTAAGAAGTAGTATTGAAGTAGTTCTACAATTTGGATGCATTAAGAGCATTCATATAGCAAGGAAGAATATAATAATTGAATACATTTTTTTTTCAATACATATTGCTAGTGAGACTACCAAAAAGAGGCTCTACCCCTCATGATGTCTCTGGATACAGAATATGAGATTGCTTGATGCTTGGATTGCAGTTGGAAACGTTGCGTGGGCAAAGCCACTATATGCCTCAAGTGTTGGAAATTGATATATGGCTCAAGTGCTAGAATGTGCAAATCATGGCCAAAATCAAGACCCCTTAGAGATTCCATGAGGGCTATCCTTTTACTACTACACACGTCACCTTTAATCGAGGGCAGAATCATTCGTCGTCATAGGCAGCAGGTTCATGGGACCCCATCCCATGATCCAAGGCATTATTCAAAGACAAAGTATTTCTGACCATTCCCAAATTGAGTTTGCCAATTCCTAATCTGATTGATTTCATTTACTAGACTTGCAATGCTTGCAAAGCCCTTGCTTAAGCTTGAATGAGCCTCTTGATTTTGGGGGTATAATGGTAAAAAATGGCTTAACACGCCCAAAATCAAAAGGCTCATTCAAGCTTAAGCAAGGGCTTTGCAGGTCTTGTTTTTGGGTGGCAAAAGCACGAAAAATGACAGCGCATTAAGGTGTTGCCATTCTTATGCTTCCCCCCTCCAAAAACAAGACCCCCAAGCTATTCATTGGAGACACCAAAATGAGGAGAAGGATGACGTGAGGAGTAGAGGAGCTGGCCAATGAGGGGAGGGATAGCCTTGGAATTGCTAGCAACAAGCATGATGCAAGGAGGTGAGAAGGCAAAGAAGCAAGGAGGTGAGGAGGTGAGGAAGCAAGGAGGCGAGGAGGCAAGAGGCAGTCTTGAAGGGCAACAAGAGGGTGGAGGTGGCCGAAAGAGTAAGCAGGAAAGGGAGGGATGGAGATTGCTTGTAGGAAATGCTTGGATTAATGCTACAAATGCCATTTTTTTGTGTGTGTTTTGCAGCATGAATTGTTTATGGCATTTTTCTTTAAAAAAATACAAAATTGTTGTGATTAATTGTGCTACAAACAACTCAAGCTGTAAAGCACCATGGATTAGTACAACAATATACATCACAAATGGATGCATACACTCATATACATCACCGATGGATGCATACACTTATACTCACATCAATTTCCAATATTGTATTAGATGGACCCTTAGCATATATGTGTGCATAGAAGACCATTTCCTACATTGATCCCTGATTTCATAGTTAAATTATTCCCTTTCTCACATTCTAACATGTGAAGATTTAATGTACATGCATTATGGGCACATTATGTTGCAGTTTATGACTAACTTTTTTTATGAATGCATGATACTTGTATATGGTCAAGGAAGGTATATTATCATTTTTGAATGACAACATTACTCTATGCTCCATTTTATCATATATTAGAAACTATGATCACTAGATATTACATAAATGTATTGCTCCATTATATCCTATACTAAAAACTATTTTGACCCAAATACATAATGCCAATTGAGGTTAGTACTGATGACAAGTGATGAAAACAATCTAATGGTATGAATGAGATCTTGTAAATTTTGGATATATAATATGGGTACTATGTTGATTGAGCTATTTTTCTAAGGGAATATTTTCAACTTAATTACTAAATACATACTTACAATGGTGACCTGACTCCCATCTATATGTATAATCAAGTTTTACTTTGTGTTTAAAAAAAAGCTTTTGCATAAGGTTAAAATTTGAATAGTATTTATATTTGTTTAAGACTACCCATTGAGCTAGCTCCTATCCTTATATTGAACATGATAATGTTCATAAAGATTTTATGAATACAAATAGATAGCATTGGCTCTCTTTTTAGTGGTTGGGAATGAACCCTAAAAGTACCCTAAAATGACTATGTATTCCCTTATTTGTAGCATGGAAGTGATAATGGTAGAGTGGCATAATCCCTATTTTGCTTTTTTCATAGGTTCTTTTGCTACTCATGGTTGGCGGATACACCACGGCATAGATCCGAATAGATATTTGGTTTTTTGCTTCAACTTGCTTGACTAGACTTTCCTTGATGATTGTTTGATTGTGCATGATGAGTAGTCACTGGCTTAACTGATGCATTAAGTGCAATGTTTTCCTTAAAGTTTTTCATACTACAAGATACGAGTTTGCTTATACGGGTGGAAATAAAAGCTTGTTAACGCCTGGTGCATATTTTCTGTTAGATGCAGTAGGATACTAGTTACCGAGTGTCTTTGCCAATTATTTCACTTGAATCATGCTCCTCTTATGCTTGAGTTTGTGGTCACGTATTGAGTTTAACATAATAGTCTACAGGATACTGGATGAGCACTCAACATAGTGGTTAGATGCATTCATTTCTAGTTCCGATAGAACTATCATTCAGACATTGGTCATAATAGAAATATGGAGGGCTAAAATCCTTTTTTGGCTCCCTAAGTTTTTTACAGCATGGTATTGTCCAGATTACATAGGTATTTTCACTAAGCAAAATTAATCCTTATGATGAAAATGTGTTTTTTTTCTTTTGACATAGTTAGTTCTGTTTCCATGTTTTTGGATCGAATGTATGGATGATCTTCTGCAAGCATAAAAGACATTATATGTATATGTAGCACATGATCATGTTTACATATTTTCAGTCATATATTCTACATTGTGATCTATCATTATCTTGCTGTGTGGATGTTCAATTTGAGTAGTGTTTGCTTTTTTTATCGCAAATTTTATGTATTGTTGTGTCTCTACCTCTCCACAACGACTCAAATTGATAGTATGGGATGAAAGAGAAGTTAATTGTGAGTTTCAGGCATGCCTTCATTGTTGGAATATGTTTAATTTGCTTATGATCACATCAATTGTTCCAATGATATTGAGAGGAATAAGATGCTGGATGAGGTTCTCGCTCGCTTGAAACCTATTTAATCTTGCTTGCTTATTTGGGGCTGCTCGTTTTTCTCCGCTCGCTTTTTGGTAATCCTCACTCCATACCAAGATGTGGCTCGATGGGAGCTACTTAATGTCGATCGCAGATTTGCCTTATGCATGGAGAACCTTTTCTTAAAAACAATGAAAATACTAGTGTAGCAAGTATTGTCTTCAACATGGGTATGCTTGTGCAAAGCACAAACCAAAGGAAGACAATTGCAAGTCAAGGATGCTCTATTGGACACAAACATTAAAAGAATATTGCAATCCAACATAGGATATAGAGATTTCACACATCTTCGCACTTCAGCAGACTACAAGTACAATCTAAAGAAAAACGTCTTCGCTATGTTGCGTCAACTTGGGCCACCCACTTTCTTTGTAATGCTCTCATCAGTAGAAAAATTATGGCAACCATTGATGGATTGCCTACAAAAGTTGAGTGGGAAAGAAAAAACACACCAACATGCTAATCCAAAAGTGGCTATGCATGACCTTATTAGGTGTGATCCAATAACAACAGCTCAATATTACGTCCACAAATTCCAATCTTTGAAGACACTTCTAAAGAATGATTCCACTATACATTGAAATAGAAAGATTTGTAGACCAATACATCTCAATAGATATGTCTTTGTTCCCGCTAGAGCAAATTGAAATCTAAACTCACATTTACATAGAAAGATGTGCTACAAAAGAAACAAGAAATGCAGGTTTGGATTTCCTCGGTTTCCAATGGAAAAAACAAGCATATTGTCCCCTCTTTGTGATAAATCAAATGCAACCATTTTAAGGAAGAACATGAAAAATATTAAAACAACTCTTTTTGAAGATTTTGCTCTCTCAATGACTCACAAAAGTTTCTTGAGCCATATTCAATTGAGTAAAGATGAGTACTTCGAAACTTTGAGATCTTCAATATCACAACCAACCTTGTTTCTTAAAAGATCTCCTTCAAACATATTCACGAACAATTTCAATCCATTGCTCTCCAAACTGTGGTCTGCAAACACAAATATTCAATTTATACTCAACCCACATGGAGCAGCATCATAAATTGCACTTCGTACATCACCAAGATAGACAAAGAAACTATGGAAGCTATAAAGGCTGCTTACAATGAAAGCATAGCTTCCAATGCTTCTGCCAACAAGCGCTTGAGAAGAGTGGGGAACACAATATTGAATACACAACACATTAGTTCACAACAAGCAGCACATTTAGCCTTGTCCTTGCCTCTTACATCTTCCACAAGACAATTTCAATATATTAATACAAACACAGCTAAAAATAGAAAACTTCTCTTGAAAAGAATATCACAACTTGAGAAACTTCACATTGATAGTACAAACATCTTCTTTGAGGACATTATAGCAAAGTACTCAAAACGTGAAACTAGTCTCCACAACATTTGCTTGGCTGCTTTTGCAAGTGACTACACAATTCTTGGATCAACTACAAGGAAAAGGAAAAAACAAAAAATTATACAATATAACAATTACAATGAGTGCAAGGACCCTGAAAACCAGTACAGAGAACTGTGCACTCTATTTCTACCCTTTCACACAAACGAGCCAACTCTCAATGAAGATATTGCAATGTGGCATGACATGTACAACAAAAACAAAAATGTTATAGACATAAACAAGGATAAGTTTAATAAGCTCATTCCAAAGATCGATTCTAATTCATCAACCATAATGACAACCTCAACAACAACTACCAATGTATCACATCTTGCAAACGTTGACAAGTATGACATTGGGGTTGAATTAGCATACGTAGGGAGACCAAACCAATTCCACAATACAACATCACTGACCTACAAACTTGTGCCTAATGAAGAGTATTACATGATGCTAAGAATGCTCGATCGCAAACAACGACTACTTTTGGACGATATCATGCTCAAAAAGAGAGTGGACACTCAAAAGTGCCTCCATCTTTTCCTGACAGGCAATGCATGAACAAGCAAGTCTTTCACATTGCTAGCAATTGTCCAAGCACTTCTTCGCCATTATTCCCACAAAGAAACTTCAAATGTTGAGCTCCCTAAAATTCTTATCTTAGCATACATAGGAAAGGCAACATTCAACATTGGTGGCACAACGATCCATGTAGCCTTGCATTTGCCACTAATGGCAAGTCACTATAAGAGTTTATCAGCTGACAAATTGCAAGAACTCTCTCTATTGTATAAAGACCTTGAGCTAGTGGTTTTCGATGAGGCGTCTTTGATTGGCCATAACACACTGGTTGTAGGCAGACATATGACTGCCCGAGATCAAACATGAACACTCGAAGTCTTTCGGCAGTGTTGATGTCGTCCTTTGTGGAGATCTGTGTCAAGCAAGCCCAACAAAAGACTCATGGCTTTTCACCCACACTCCACAACAACAGCAACAATGATATCTTAATTGCAAGAGAATGTCTTTCAATATGAATTGCACCAGCCAATGTGACAAAGCAACTCTGAATACCTACTCATCCTAAATAGAATAAGAAATGGCAAACACACAAATGAGGATATTTCGTACTTAAACAACAACTACTTCAAAAACCCTGTGGACAAAAGAAAAATTCCCTATTTGTTCTACACAAACGCATCTGCAAAAGATCTTCATAACAAAGAGGTCTTTGAATTACTAGAAGGTGATGAGCATGTCCTCATGTCCTCATGTACTAAAAGGTGATGAGTATGTCCTCATCGCAATCAACAAAAAACACAAGACATGCAACAAACACATTGCAACACCAGACAACTCCAAGAATGCAGCAAGCTTGAACAAAGTTCTCCACTTGAAAAAAGAAATGATAATAGAGCTATGCTCTGGAAACTTGGACATACCCGATGGTCTTGTCAACGATGCCGATGGAATATTCAAGAATGCCAATCTCCAACCAACAGCGTCGTACATTTGGATTCTCTTCGCTAATCCAAATATAGGGAAGTGCACACGTTCGAAAAATAAACATCTTTACAACAACCACATTCCTAGCACTTGGGCTCCAATACACCACATCATAAGAGAATTCCAAGTAGGAAAAAACAAACTAAATTCCATCACACGATGCCAATTTCCAATACAACTTGCAACAGCAAGAACAATTCACCGTTCCCAAGGACTCACCATGGAGACACTTGCTTTTGACCCATCCTTTATCAAAACACATGGCTTGACCTACACAGCTCTCTCACGTATTCAAAATCCATAAAAGGTCTTTACATTATCAAAAAATTAGAAAGTAAACATATCAAAGTCGATAAAAATGTACTCAACGAGATAGAGCGTCTCAAAACAACACGAGCATCGACACTTAATCAAAAGGATTTAAAAAACTGTAATTTAAACATTGGAACTTTGTAATCACTAAACACAAGATCGCTAAAAGCACATATTAAAGAAATTCTCGCAAACAATAGCATGCAAAATGCCACAGTTTTATGCCTTCAAGAACTGCACAACTCTGCTGCATTTATTACATTCCCAAGAGTTACTGTATTGGAGAAAAAAACAGGTGTTGGCATAGCTACTTGCTACAAAAACATAATTGACCTAATTCATGAGGAATACATTTTTGATAGAGGTTGCCAATGCCTTCTCACAAAATTCAAAACAACATCCAACAAAATATTTGCAATTCTAAATGTATATAAATCTCCCAAAGCAAACACTAAAATACTACTTGCTATGTTGGGTGCATTTCTTCAAAACATGGACAGTAACACACCAACAACTATCATAGGAGATTTCAACATCAACTACAATTCATGTAACTCAAACCTAACTCCACTACCCGAATTCATGAAAAGCTTCAACATGACACAACTAATAACTGTACCAACAAAAACACATGGATCCACTATTGACCATATTTGGATTAACAAACTAGAATTCAACAAACAATTTGGCACAAACTATATCTATTGGTCAGATCATTCTCTTCTCTACACAACATTAGATCTACTAGTAGGGAAGGCCTTTTGAATGTAATTCACTTGCCTGACCAACCCCTATAAATATATTGGTCCTTTCTTTGTTTAAAAATAATAAAAATAAAAATTTGCTATATGTGGACTTCATAATTGCTGTTGCAATTTATTAACTCGATTTTTTGATATAATGTTGAAATTGTTGTTTTGGCATGGCATTTTTATTTACAAAAATAGAAAAATATTGCGCTTGGTTTCATGCCGATTGGAGTTCTGCATTGGTTTTTTAATCGGCATAATTATGTACATTATGAGTAGGACTGAATGCAGTATAATATTTAGATCCGGTTTACGTCCTAAGATTAAAAGTAATGAATCATTCTGTCTCAATATGAAACATCCTTTCAACGTCCGAGCCTCCAACTGAATTCCAACAACCTTCTACCAGCCTCCCAAATCCCATAACTTGAGCTCAACTACCGCTCTTCACAAGTTAACAGGCTATATCGCGTGCAGCATCAGGATGCGGCGTCATCTGCGAAAAGGCACATCATCAGCTTTTTGCTTGAAGATGCATATCATCAGCTGCGCGAAGATGCATCACCAGCTGCGCGAAGATGCATCATCAGCATCGCCATGGGCCGGCCACTGCTTAAAATGAAGTGGCGGATATCTCGTGCAGGACAGCAGTGTTTAGCAGTGAGCATTGGGCACCATCTCCAAAAGCTGTTATGATTCGTGAAGGTAGGAATTCCCAGTCCTGTTCGATCGATCAAGCTGAACCAACCTATGCATGAATCACGAGTCACTACCTAACACAAGTTTTACACAGACAACAACCCCAAAAAGTTCGTCGTCTCTGAGCCAGTGTTTATCATTCCTGTTGTGAGCTTCAATGAAGTCTGGCCCCATCAATCATACCAATCATACGACCCGATCTCGTATTCATCTCCACCACAAAGACATTAATGTGGCACAGTCCCTCCTTTACTGCTCCGTCCTGGCGTGTGCCGTAATTCCGGCCGTTTTGAAGCAAGCTTCAAGTTTCGAGAGTCCAGTTTCAACCCGGCCCCCAGCCCATGATCGACCAATCTCCTTGGATACCTTGGTCGCTAGGTTTTTTCGTGCCCCTCGCGCGGCGTCGCGCCTTAAGGCTCCACTGCCACAGCCCACCCGGCCGCTTGAGTAGCTCGTTTTCATTTTAAATCTTACGGAATCAATATAAATAAACAATGGAGCGTGTGAGGAATATCAGTTGACGGCGAAACTGCGCCACCTCTCCGTTTCCCGTTCACGAATCACTAGTAACTAATAACTACTGATCCCGCTTTCTGTTAATAGCTGTAGCTCATTCACAAAATATCGCCATTCGCCGCCTCTCCGTTACTTTTATTTACTAATCACTATTAAAACCTAGCTGTCATCAACGGAGTTATGGTGCCACCCTGTGACCTCACCATTACGATCTGAGCAGAATAATTTCGCGCAGTCTCGGCGCCGCATTGAAGAGTTTTATTGAAAGTAGTTTACTCTTATATTACTTAAAAACCCAAGGGACATTTCATACAAGCCGCCGGGATCTCACAGCCTCATCAGGCCAACACGCAACTTGAGGCAATCTCCAGGACAGCTTTTTTTTTTCTTTCCTAAATTAAATTGAAAGAGGGTCTACTTTTTTATTACTCAGAAGTTAGCAAACCACAGCTCATACAAAATGCTCTCAAGTCGAGCTCTTACAGTCTCATTGGGCCAACTGACAACCAACCATCTGGTCTGGGAGGCAATGTCCAAAATGGCCTTCTTACATGGTAATGAGAACACCACAGTGCTATTGATCGAGGCCTCGTATTGGGCTACTTTGCACTGGTTCTTGGGCTAACCAATGGGGACCCCGAGATGCCTGATGATCTATCCCTTGGGTACCCACTGAAGCCCAGTTGCTCTCGCCCATTTAGGGAGTTCTCTCCTGAAAACAAATAGTGCCTTGGAATTTTCCCATTGAATCCTGGAGCCAGAAGCTTGACAATGGAGCTCAAACAGCCCAAGAACCAACTGTAGCTGCTCTGGATCCGCTTTACAAATGGAGTTAGAATCATCAGCAAAAAGTTGAGCAATGAGAGGAGCATCAGTCCTTGGAATATGCATCGGGTCCAATGAACCCCTTGCAATCAACTTTCGAAACAATGCCAGTAGGGGTTCAGTGATCAACGCGAACAACAAAGGGGCCAAGGGGCACCCCTACTTGATAGATCTCCTTAATTCAAAGCATCCTACTTTTGACCCATTCACTGAGACTATAGCTGTTGCATTGGACAGCAAGGCTCTGATTAAAGTGAGAAACTTAGTGCCAAACCCCATAGCCTGCAACATCGCCATGATGTATCCCCATTCAAATCGGTCATAAGCCTTATCGAAATCTATGTTTAACAAAATAATTTCCTCTTTATTCACCCAGGCATGCTCCATTGTCGAGATAACATTGAGGACATTATCTTGTATATGCCTCCCCTTGATGAATCCGTATTGCTGTCTAGAGACTACCTTTGGGACAAGGCTGGCGATCCGCTTTGCCACCATCTTCACTAGCAACTTGTATGATACATTCAGTAGAGATAGCCCCTCCACATGATCTCCAAGCCGCGATTTTAGTCTTTAACTTTTCCCACCACCACATGAAGCTCTGGTGAATGGAGATCCCAACTCCAATGGGAACCCCAAGTGCCTAATTATTTGACCTCTTCGAACCCATTGCAAGCCCATGTCCTTCATCCAGTCAGGTGGTTCTTTCCTTGATACAAACACTGCCTTCAATTTCTCCCATTGTATCTTAGAGCCTGAGGCTTCACATTGTAATTTGAACAAGCCCAGAACTAGCTTCAACTGTTTAGGATCTACTTTGCATATAGAGTTCGAGTCGTCAGCAAAGAACTGAACAAACAGAGGGGCATTGGACCGCGGGATCCTCATGGTATCAAGTGAGCCCCTTGATATCAATCTTTGGAACATAGCCAACAAGGGCTCAATAATAATGGCAAACAATAAGGGGGCCAGTGGGCAACCTTGTGTGATAGACCTTCTTAACAGTAAGCATCCCACTTCAGAGCCATTAACCGAAACAGTAGCTGAGGCTTTGATAGTAATGCCCTTATCATAGCAAGGAATCTTACCCCAAAGCCCATGGCTTGAAGCACTTCAATTATATATCCCCATTCCACACGATCATATGCATTATCAAAATCGATATTCAACACAATGATTTCTTCCTTGCTAGTCCATGCATGTTCCAGAGCCGAAATGACATCCAGCACGTTGTCCTAGATATGCCTTCCCTTGACAAAGCCATATTGTTGACTTGAAACTACATTAGGAACCCGAGGGATTCATAGGGGGAAACTTACGATATCACGTGAGTGTACAATAGGGGGATTTTTTGAAATGAGGCATAAGCTTAAACATTAGGGGTAGGGGCCCTTTTTATGTTTTCCCAATATTGAATTTAAGTTAGGGGGCCATGCCACATTTAAGAGGGGGGGACATAGTATAGGCTACCTTGGGTAACTAGTCCAAACAAGTTTGGTTTTAAATAGTCATAGGGAAACTAATCTAAATTTTCTTATTGTGTAATCTAAATTCTTGAGAAAGAACGTAGATTTAAGGAAAAGGGGGGACATAATAGAATTTTGGTGGTATCTTATTTAAGCTTAAATAGGGGTGTTTTATCATCCTACGTGGATCTTAAATAGGGGATTTTCTTGAAGTTCATGCACGCACATGACATCCCCCTTTAATGAAGAGTGAAGCCCCCGGGATTAGGAATGATATTGGCAATCCTCGCTGCCACCATTTTGGCTAAGAGTTTGTACGAAACATTCAACAGAGATAGGGGTCTCTAGTCCCCAAACTTCTCCGTGGGAAGTCCGCATTCCAACCTTCTCTAAGTGTGCCGACTGCACCACCTCATGTAGAGCTACCTTCAACATCTCATATACCAGTCCCATCATTGGATGACTAAATTGAATGGGCTATTACTAAACTTGTAGACTTGAAGTTGCACTTAGTCAATGCAAGGCCAGCTAGGATGCCACAGGACTATAATAAGCCTGGAGACTGAAGCAATGTCACATGTTATGAATGCCAAGAAATGGGGCACTATCAACTTGAGTGTCCAAAATTTAGGCAATGGAGTTAAAAGAAGCTTTTGAGTTATATCAATTTGTGCATGTTTCAAGAAAAGATAATAAAAAAGCGGATGGGTACTTTGTCTTATTTCAAAATGTCTACTCTTGCTTTCATAGAGACAAGTTGGTCAAAACTCCAAGATGTTCAACATTACTTGGATGCAAGATACTTCCCTCATGAATTGAGCCCTCAATAGAAAAAAAATAGTGAGGAAAGATTGTCCTTATACAATTCCAAGAAATATTCTCTATAGGTAGGGTAAAGATAAGGTTCTTAGGACGGTGGTAAGCTTGAAAGAATCTAAAAGAAACTATGCCATGATTGTTTAGGCCACTTTTCCTCAACTAGAATGTCAACTAGTAGGATCCTCAACACATAAATGTTCAAGGCATTCATAACATACTTAGCTATAGCACGACTCATAGGATCCTCAACCCAAGGTATTATTGGCCTAGGCTCAACAAAGATATCCATGAGTGGTGCCAAAGCTGTGAAGTGTGCCAAGCATATGGGTGCAAGCAATTGGTTCCTTGACCCGTAAACCCTATTCTAGCATATGTTCCATTTGAGAGATGGGGCTTAGACTTTTTGGGTCCACTTCCGTGCTCCTCACATGGGAAGTATTAAATATTGGTTTCCATAGGTTATGCAACCAGATCGGTAGAGGAAAAGACCGTAGTCAATAATAAGGCAAATATAGTGGCATCCACTTTTATAGAGTACATATGAGTGTGATTTGGTTGTCCATTGACTATCGCGGAGGGAGGTCCTTCAGGAATGAATTGATGGAATCTTTGGTATAGAATTTTTAAATAAAGCATGTCATGTCAGCTTCCTATTCTCCTTTATAAAATGGTTTAGTAGAAAAAACTACTAGTTTGCTTTGTGTATCTTTGTTGAAACTAGTGGATGCCATGAACAGAAACTGGGATGTGCATGTGCCAGAGGTCCTATGAGTTATAGAAACACTCATTAGATCTCTCTTTGTTTCATGCCTTTTTAGTCAGTTTATAGGTTGGAGGCCATTTTGCCAATAGAATTGGAAATCACAAGTCTTTACATATTTTTTGTATGATCAAATTATGAAAATGAAAATCATGCGCAATGTCTAGAGTACAACTAGGAAACATTAAAATGTTGCAAAGCAAGGCATGACACTCACAAAGAAGAAGAATAATCTATAATTCAAGAAAGGGAGGTTTGTTAGCAGGTTTGATGGCCGTTTAGACAAGTAACTAGATTAGGAACTTCTTCGATGCTCGGAAGGCACTTTTAGGCTAAGGAAAATTTTCAAAAATAACACCTATTTTTTGAAAGATGTAGATGGCCAAGGAATTCCTAGATGTACCAATGAGTACGAGTTAAAGATATTTTACCCTTGGACACCATGGCCAATAGCCTCCCAAGGCAAGCTTGGTGATCTGCTAGGAGTGAAAAGATGTAACACAATAATTTGATATCTTTTATTTGGTATTAGTATCACTTTTGTGTATGTTTGATAACAGTGTGAGGATAGAAAAATAGCCTATAGGCTATCACTTTATTTTCATTTTCTAAGATACTATAAGGGATTGAGTGGAATGAATCATTGTAAATACCATGTGTATGAATGATAAATACCATGGTATGGGGTGAGAAATATTTATGAATGAAATATTATGAGGCTTTAAAAAATAGAAAGATTGAGTCATATACTTAGGGGGTTGTCTCATAAATATGTAAGTGTAGCATGTGGGTTCAAAAGAAGGAGTTTTTTAAATGTCATTTTTACACATTTTTCACATACTTAAGGTAACCATATAAAGTGGGTATTCACAGATTGAAAAGAAAAAGGATGTGTTTTATTCAAGATGAATTTCACAAATAGGCATTGAAAGCACGTCATATATAGGGTTTATACACAATGACACCCTGACATCATATAAGAAGTGGGTCTCAAGCTCACGTGTGCTCAACAAGATAGAGAGACCACATGTGAAGCATGTAGAGGGCATGTGGCAGAGTGTGGAAGAGTGTCAGATCAAGAGGAATCCTTCTATAATTCCTACGTGGCATAGGGAGGATGTGGACATATGGAAGGGGAGGGTCTCTATGGGCTCCATGTGGGAAGACTCTTGACTTTTTTAATTTTTAAATAGTCAAGAGCATATTGTAATGGGACACTTGTCAAGATGTTTCCAAAGTACAATTGATGGTGACCCATTTCCTTCATCTCTGTAAATATAATGATGTAAAGGAGGATGATAATTGCTCTATAAAAGGAGCCTCTCTCTCCTCCCTCTCAAGGACCTCATTCTTCCCCTTCTAGTTATGCCATCACCTTATATCTAGCTTTGCCCTACTTCCTCCTCTCTTTGAGTATTAGGCTCTTATCTTTATACTCTCTCCAATTAAGTGCTCTCTCTTGATGTCTTGACTTAGGTCTATGATTTTTTTTTCTCATTCTTCCCTTATCTCCGCCCTTCGCTTTGAAACTTTGTGTGTCCACGTGAGGAGGTTTTTTTTCAAATTTAATACGGTGTATCTTCTAGTCTTCTAGACGGCCTCAATCCACTATGAATCTTGAATGATACTGGATACCATTGACAAAAATCACTCCTTTGAAATAGAGGTGGTTGGTATGGATAGTTTTGATAGTGCTACGTAAAGTTGTCTCATAAATTTTTGCTCTAAACTCAGATTTTGTTGGATCTTAAATTAAAACATTTGTCTTTTTTATGTCTATCATTTCTATATTCAAATATTTTTTTTAGTGGAAGACAAAGAGATATTGTTGTTTGAGTGGAGTAGTTTTACATTTTGGACAGTTTTGGAAAATTTAAAATAACTTTTTGAAAGTTATTATATGTAAGAAAATCTCTTCTCTAGCTCTACAAGTCTATAATCTCTTTTCTTCTCACAATGATCTTGTTGATTTATTAGTTCATCTCTACATACTACCGGTTTTCTAGACTCTTAAACCCCTTTTGGGCCACCCAACTACTCCTTAGTAAAGTGTGTTATTTAGACCCCTTCTAGTATGGGTCACCTAGCTAGTACTTAGAAAGTGTGCCATCTTTTCAAATCTATGATCTTAATTTTTGTTGAAAATTATTTGGCACACTCGTCCAATCCATCCAAATCAGCCTTATCAATTCCACATTAAATCACGTGGTGTTGTGAACATTACAAGACTTTCTTCTAACAAAAGTTCGCTTTCACTTTTAGAGCTGATTGATAGCTCAAATCAATGATTCCACAAGTCCTTCCTATTTCTTATGCTAGAGTACGACCTTACCTTTGATGTTTACATAGATTTTTTTATCTAGGGAGATAGAGAGTGAATATCTCTTTGGCTTCATGTAATGCCAAAACCTCCTTCCTCTTCTTCTATATGACCAAAACTAAACACTATTTTTGTGTCATAGAATCCCATCTGTTCATCTTTCCTTCATTGAGATCCAAAGCAACTGACAGCCTTTTAGCACACATATCCCTAAACCATATGTGCACATTTTTAATTTATGATTCAAGCCAAAATAAATGCATGCATGTGACTCCTAGTCCACTTGGCTAGCAAGCTCATGGTTTAGGGAATCCTATTCATATATTGTCTTTATGTCTTGTATAATCTTCATATGGAAATTTCATAGCTTGTCTGTGCTTTCGATTATACTCTCCATATCTCTCTCCTACAACTTATTCATATGCTCTAACATTTGCTCTTGAAGCACCTAGGTTAACAAGCTTGTATTGCTTTAATGTTTATGAATGATTGCGCTTAGTGCTAGGAAAAAATTCCATCTTGCAAAAAAGATATGGAAGTGAAAATTGGATACAGTATCTACATATACAGAAATCTATGAGTTAACGCAACATATGGTATATAGTATACAATGCCTAAGATAGAGTGCATGAAAAAAAAAAAGGAATCCAAAAACCACGAGGGAGTCCAAGGACCTCACCCTAGAGTGGTTCCATCTAGCTCTTATGCCTTGTAGGTATAGGGGCCAAGGAATACTTTGTGGTCCACACCCTAGCATGGGGCTAATAATAGGAGAGGAGATTGACATTTCAAATTGAAATCAATTAGGAAGTGGTAGCAATTATACCACTGCTATTCATAATAGCATCAATAAATGGCACATTACCAATAGCTAAAGTATAGCTACCAAGAGTACAATTAGTAGCCCCGTCGATAATAGTCATATTACCGATGGGCGCATTTGCATCAAATTTTCCCATCAGTACTACTATTATTACAACTAGTAATATGATCTTTCCCGCCAAAGTTTTCCTTAATAGGGGCAGTATTGTTACCGTTTGTACTAATAGTAATTGTCATTTTACTGGAGGTATCTAGCCATTTTCAACTTTTTAGTATTGTCATTGCATGCATGATTTTGTGAAAACAATATTCACGAATGCAAATCCCACAAAATGTTTCATGACTACATAAATATGCAATCCCCTACCCCCACTCATCCCTTAATAATTCCATTTGTACATAACCTTGAATACACCCAAATGACTTGGTCAATCCCCATGCGGTAAAGTTGTTTCATAATGACAATAGAAGCCCTACTATGGATTTCCAATCATTCTCTTTGATCTCTTGTCATGCCCTCAAGAAAGTTTCATTTGTAAGAGACAACATCATCTCATTATACGAATTGTAGCCAGGGGTGGTCACAACTAGATCTACATTAGGCATATTGATCTAGCACACCCCACTAGCAATTCATCCATATCAATCCAGCCTTAAAAATTTACCCATCAAATGCTCACATTTGATAATATGCTTATTAACACAAGCTTATTTATCAAGTATGAGAGCACTTGATGATCCACATGAAACAAAAGAAGTTCCATAGAAGATAATGTTGAAACTTATTACTGATAGAACATACCATGCCAACTTCTTCCTCCTCCGTGATATATTAATTGGATTCTACCATATAAAAATTCGATTGGCCTAATAGATAGAATATTGCTAAACTTCATCCATAACTTGAGTTGGAACACTACCAATGGCTATGTCCAGTGCATCTACATGAACATGGAGCTCTCAAAACCAATCAATCTATCTTAACACAAGCACTAGTACTGACCCCATCCTCTTTAAACATTAAACTCTACTCATGCTCTTTTGCCTAGTCATAATGATAATCCTTCTTCATTAACATGTACAAAGGATGAACCACATCTACAAGATAGCAAAGGAATTAACAACACTAGTACACTTGGCATGGTAATCCCTTGATTATCTTGATATTATTTTCATCAACTGTGATTCTGGATCCAAAAATGACCAGTCCTAGTAGGATGTCACTAGTAGGTCCAAAAACAACCAGTCGTAGTAAGATGTAACTTTTACAATAAAGGCACACTTTTTTGGCTTCAAGCACAATCTAGACTTTTTGTAGACACTTGGTCAAATGATCCAAGTGTTCACTTTTTGTAGCAGTTACACTAAAATCATCCAAAAATACCCACATGCATATTATCAAATCTTCATAACAAATATATTGGGTTATTTTTGGGAGGTATCCAGAGTATTCTTTGAGCCAAACACGATGACATTGGAGGCATAGGTGCCTCACTCTTTCACAAGTGCTATCTTTCCTTTATTTATCAATGGCCATCTACACCTAATTATAACCACCAAAGCTATCCAAGATAGAATACATTCACGTCCCAAATCATTATCATGGATTACCCTCATAAAATGCACAAGGAAAGCATCTATCTTGGAATTAAAAGCTTCTTGTAATCTACATATACTAGTAGCTTCCCATTCCCTTTGGAACAATGAAAATTGGGGAATAGGTAATATTATCAAACGGGAAGATGAATCCAATTTTAAGTAGTTTATCAATTTGTTCCTTTACCCATAATGCCTGGTTGGGGATCATCCAATATCAATTTTTTAAGACTAGGACAAATTCCTCCTTCAGTCTTTGGATTTATCTAATGCTAGAAGAACTTTGGATCCACTCCCTAACTATCCTTGTAGCTCTAGACAAACACATCCATAAATGAATTCAATGAGTGCCACCAATGCCTCCTTGGATTTCAAATCCTAATCTCAGCATTGACATGCACCATTTTTTCTCCATTGGGTCCCTACATTGAGTATTGACCTCTTCAAGGGGTATCTTCTTTCACCCTTTGAACTTTATCCATCTTATTTACAAGAACATCTCCATCCACACAATGAGGCCCTTTGGATCCATCAAATCTTCCATGTTATGCACAACGTCTAGGTGTTTTGTATATCGAAAGTAGGGATGGAAGTTGGATTTCATAACCTCAACCTCACCGTCATCCCCAATACCCTACAGCTAGTTTATACCTTCCATATATACTAGTGTCTCTCCCCATTTCACTTTTCCCAATGTCAATACCTAGAATTTTTTCTTCTTCTTCTCATTTTTTATGGTCATGGTCAATAGCCCAATTATACTTAATCTTCACCTGTCAAAGTCATGTTCTCCCCAAGAGCTTTGGGTATAACCCAAAAATTTCTTCCAGATTTAGCACAATAAAAATAGTGGGAAACATCATCCCTACTACCTAAATATCCAGCCCTTGGACCAACTTCATACACTTGACTTTTTGTTGATCTACCGTCTTAACATTAAAGTATTGTCCTCTAGAAAAATGGTGCTTATCAGATGCTTTATATCTCATATAATACTAAAATATTGCTATAGAAGTGTGGGCATATATCTTATATATTACATGTTACATGTATAACCATGCATGAATAAAACCATCTTGAGGAATACAATGTACTACTCTCTACACAATGCACATACTTATGATAATTCATCATTTGGATAGACCAAAATAAGGTAATACAACCCTCACATTCAAGCAATTTAAGTAATTGAAAAAAATAGCATTATATTTGTATACAAAGGAGTTTCCATCCATTTATAGAATTCTCAAAATAAACATACTGATTTTGAGAAAAAACTCATTGATTATAAGTTTTTTATAGCCTGTTGACAACAAAAGCACGAGAAAATTATAGTCAAAGCCTAGATGAATCTCTAAATATTGGAATTCAAAAAGGATAGTCCTAACCATATATGAATGAGATCCAAAACATATGCGCTATGACCTTGTAAGACCACTTTCGCAAAACCTAAAGCTGTTGTTTTTTTGTATTGTTTCAGGCACCAAGTATTCAAGTTTATAAATTTGAATCCTAGGACACATAATTATACAATGTAATATTTCATTTGATATAGTTTGGATCATAAAAAAGGACATGATGAAGATAGGATATGAAAATTTACGACATATAGTTCATGAAAATTTCCCAAACATGGCCACTTAGCAAGGCATTTTTATGTATTAGGACACTTTTATGTCCTATTACCAAGCTAGTGCTAATTAGAAAAACTAGTGGGTCCATATTCATAATGCCCAATTCTTTTTGGGTCACATCTAGCTCGAATAATCCATTGAGAAGTAAACTCAATATATTCCAGCCCTAGATCTAGATTCTAGCTTCCAAAACCATTTCATCCCAATCCATGCTTTGATTATACATAGTAAGTATTACTAGTGCTATTAATCAAACTCATATTCCTCATGTGTTTGTGTACCCCTTGGATTTGGCAACATCTTCTTGATTGGCATCTTGGGGATGTTGTATCAATGGTTCCTAATACCCAAGGAGTACCTCTAATAATTCCCATACTATCATGTTGAGATTCGTTTGTTAGATATCTTTCTAGGCATCATACTCTAATTCTTTGTGCCTACAATGCTAGAACCAAGGAAATTTCAGCAACCAAAGGCAAGTTTTGGCCTATATGTGGCACTCATGAAAGTGACATATCTCCCATGGATGGCTTGTTATGTGGCACCTTGATTGAGCCTATGCTCACTCTATGTCCCATGATCTTTCATGCTTGCTTTTTTGCATTTAGAATTTGTGCAATCTAGATCAATTCAACCACATCATCCCTTGTAGCATTTTTTTGCTCCCTAGTCTAGAGATTTCTCCTTACCCTTCTTGGTTGCCTATGGTGGCAGAGAGAACCATGCAGGCCTTCATTTGCTAGCATGCCATCTACTAGGCTGTTGGCACCATTCTATTCTCTTGGTGTCCAAGGTAATCTTCTAGGGGTTACACCACCACCATGTTGTTCTAGATGATCCCACCCAGTATTTTCTTAGGACTTACTTTACCATTTTTTGATGTCATATCCTAGCAATAATAGCACGTGATCACACTGACAAGTTTTTTGGGACTTGTACCATTATAGTTGCAATTGTAAATGTGGTGTGATTGTGGATTGTGACATTTATTGCACATTTCTTAAACTTCATTTGGCACTCCTCTCATTTATGGATGGGTTATTGCACCATACCCCTTTATGGAATCCTTATGATGTGGTAGCTTCAAAAAGGGAAATCATTCTATCCAAAGCTACCATCATCTTCATAGCTAGCTTCTTATTTCCCTTCTTTTGAGTCTTCTTTTTTATGTCATATCATTATATGGTTTGGATTGTTATGTCTTATCTTTGGACGTGACCCCATTATCTTTTTATTCTTGTCTTTCAGACACAGCAAACTAAGATGTGGCTTTGACATCTCATCCAGTCTATCGGTGTTGGTGGCAAACAAGAACCTTTAAACTCATTCCATAGTTCCCAATAACCAATGCTTCACTAACGATTAGTCACATCATACATGGCATCACCTTTTTCTTGAAATTCTCCTTGCCAAATCCACCACCAACTCATGCTTAAATCCCTGTTGGATTGTGTATAGCTTTTGAAGAAACTGCACCATTGTCTTTTCCTTATGAAGTCTTTTTGGGAAGTTTAACTTTAGGGCTTCTCATTCGTGAAATGGTCATGGCATATTGGCCATACCACTACATAGAATCTATTTGAGCATGTAGGGGACCAACTTTATCCTTCCCTTCATCATACCTAGCAATAATAGCACGTGATCACATTGAGAGGTTTTTTGGGATTGCCATTATAGTTGCAATTGCTTGTGGTGTGATTGTGGGTTGTGACACTTATTGCACATTTCTTAAACTTCATTTGGCACTCCCCTTCATCATGCCAGACTCCATTGATGTTACATACAAACTCAAAATACATGATATGGATATCTCGATCATCTTGTCATTTTCTCTTAAAATGGGAAAAGTGAGCCTTAGTTGTATTATAATGCCCTTGGTCCTCTATCTGAGTAGTCGACTTAGTTGGAATTGATGGAATCAACTTCTCTACTCATTTCCCTTTTGATGATACTTTTGATAGTGGGGCTGATAGAATTTTGTTATTTTGTTGTAGAAACAAAGAACTCCATAATAAGTTGCTAGCGGTACTCATGTTGTCATGCACATGCAAAATCCATTCTTTGAAAGGTGTAGTTAAACATTTTGGTCCAACATCTTTTTTCCCAAGGTTTTCCACCTCTATTTAAAAAACTCTTTAACATGCCACTCAACCCCACCCATACTACTTTGATCCACGAATTGGCATAATGACTCCTCCTAATAGGATTGCCAAAACGTGGTATTGGATATGCATACATTCACTTATTCTCTTTCTAACTTAGAGGAAATGAGATTATGCCATAGATTTACTCTGGATTCAATAATAGAGAGTTTCAGTCAAAGGTTGAGATTCAATAGGAGAAGACATACAAAGAATACAATGATTATTCTCCATATATTCTTCCTTGCTTCATGTCTTATAGTAGCAATAGAGCATAGTTGCAACAAATAGACCATACTCGCTATAATTAGGATGCATTTATACAAAACACTGCTTCATAGCTCCTATAACTTAGTTTGACCTTCCCTTAAGACTACCTCGACTTGGAATTTCGGTTAAGAAGTGGTTCAGACCTAGGAGGATATTCTAGAACCAATGTTGTTTTGCAATCAAGTTTCACATAAAGGAATTAGAAGCTATGGACAATTGTTTATCAAATTTAAAAGAGATTGGCTAACATTGACAAGAAACGAGGGTCAAGAAGCGAGACAAGAATCTTTCATTAATAAATCTCTCTAATAGGTAAAGTCTATATTTTCTAAAAGGAAATGTAGATCATGAAATCTAGAGGCATGAAGACGTCTAAAAAGTCATTTTTATTTGCTAATGAAGTAAGAGGTTGGTGTTAAGAATTATTTTCATTCTCTTTGAATGATCAAGGATGACAAGATGACAACTAGTTATATTTTGCCACAAGTAATGGACATTAGAACCCACTTGATGGATATCGTGATAGGGTTGGCTATTCTAAAATAATCAAGAGTATGATTCAAGCTCTTTAAATACTTTTGTGTTTGGATCAATTTCTAAGTACATTTACTTAAACAATATGGTTTTTCATGTCTATGTGGTCATTTCCTTTTGTTAAGGATGAATACTAGCTAGAAAATAATGAAAATGATAATGATAAAACTTCTCCACTTGAAGCTAAGGAAAGTTTATTTTGAGAAATGAAAATAATTATTTTAGTGAGCTATAAGGTCAAAGTAATACGAATTTTGAAACAAACTTTAAAAAAGGGAAATTACAATAAAATAAAGTAGAACAAGTATATTGTGAAAAACCTTGGACATTGAAAAAATGATGTTGGTTTATCAATGTTGTAGGAAAGTGCTTAAATGGAGGTAATAAAGAGAATAATGCTAATACTTGAAGTTGGCTCTCACTCTAGTGAGGAGGCATAAAGCCCGTCCCATATCTATTCTCATTCTCAGGAATCTAAGAGCATCGTCTCTCACTCCCCTTTGTGTAACTTTCGTATCTTTTAAATCATGTTGGGGGAGCATTGGCTCTCACTCCCCCTCATCTTTGTTCTTGTCTGCCTGTGCCACCATTGACTCTTTCTTTGTTCTTTCTCATCTTTCTCTATCCACTTTCAAATGGCCTTTTTTAAAGCAATGTTGTAGAAAGTACTTAAATGGAGGTAATAAGGAGACTAATGCTAATGGTTCTTATGTGTCAAAGCATTAAGATCTATTGTGAATGGTTATTGACCTTGATTCATCATGCTATATCTCTAGAAATAAAGATTGCATTCTATCTCTTTAGAAAGCTAATAAATCAATGAAGATTGCTTTTGGAACCCTAGCTACTAAGCTTGTAGTAAACGAACAACAAGATATATGGTAAGTTGATCTAAAAATAGGTAATGTCACCCCAAGAATTCACAATAGTTTTGATGTCTTGTTCGATGGAAAATGAATTAACATTTTTTTGGGGGGGGGAAGTTGGGTGGCATCAAAATAAGCACAAAACAAAAAGCCTAAATATAAATCCTTTGAAGCGAGTATCAAAACAGTCAATTGAAACTAGAATCCAACATTTTTAGGGCCTTACTCTAATAATCTAAGAAAATTTCCTATTAACGACCTTCTTGAAGTTTTGGCTAGGATCTATAGAGTACAATACATTAATAGGGATCCACTGTAACTATAGAGAGTTTGGTTACTTGAATGCTTTTGATAGTCATAAGCCTATCAAAAAATTGGAAGAAGGGATGATCAATAGGAAAGAAAGATCTCAATGTTTCCTATAGTATTATTGACTTTAGAAGGTCGGGTAGATTGGTACTTACAGCTATAGAGTTAGTTCATGACATCCATGGTGGATATATATGAATACTACTATAGGGGAATGTATCACTAGAAGCTATGTGGTGTGAGTGAGGGAAATAAATTAGCAAATATGATGCAAGTAGTATACTTGTAGGAAGGCTAGGAGCAAAAAGTGAATGTGAAACGACCTAGAGTAGGGTGCTTATAAAGGGAAAAGACCTAAAAAGCCCAAAGAACTTCCTTTCTTAAACTAAAAACTACCATTAAAATTCTAAAATAGCTTGCACTAAACCCCTCCATTGCACAAATCTCCTCTGCATACTCCATCAAAATTCTAGTATACTTTGCACTATCCGTCCGTTGCACAACTCTTCTATACATATTCCAAAACTCTTCAATCAATCTCTTCCATCACATTACTCTCCTCTGCATAGTCAAATTCTTCAATCAATGCTCTCTAATTGTTTTTTGCATGCCTACTGTTACAAAATGACCCCATTTGCCAAATCCAAGTTGGGAATATTTTAAATTGAATCAACAAGCTAATCTTATCTTGACAAACAACTGAAGTGAACATAGCAATAGGATGTTAATTATTGAATATTGTAGAAGTTAGCACCTAAGAACTTTAAAAAAACTTATTGTTGTGATTCCTTGCATAGAATTATATATTTGATGTGAAGGAGGTGACCATTCCTTTAATCCATTCCACATATGTGTCAAGAGGGCCTCTTGTCAAGTTATATTGTGATCATTGACCAACCTTTTAGCAAGTACATGGCAAGCAACTATGACTAGCTATCTTGGTGGGAACACACATTTTCCTTCTCCTACTTGAGAACCGGTCCAGGGACATATCTACTCTCGTGAGAAATTGTTTTTCTTTGTGGGAAGGCACATTTTCCTTATTTTTTTGAGAACCAAGAGCACACAAGTGACTAACTTTATGTTGGAGGGACATATACTCTCATAACAAATTAAAAAACAAGTCAACATCTTTCTCCGCTTTCCAATTTCTGGCCTCTTATGAGGCAGATTTTAATGTTACACTATTGTGTCTTTCATAAGGCTCAATGTCCTTACATACCCTGCTTTTTGTTTTGCATCAACTTATGTTAAACATGTTATCCACGGGATAGTAGTTAGAGGTCCGGTTGCATATCTTTTACGAAATACCACAACATCTCAACCTCTCAACCTCTCTCTCTCTCTCTCTCTCTCTCTCTCTCTCTCTCTCTCTATCTATCTATCTATCCCCCCCGCCCTCCCCCCCCCCTCTCTCTCTCTCCTTTGCCCATTTGATGCGTTTTTGCCCATCTGTGACTAGGACGACACGTCATTTACTTAACTCCCCTTTGTTGTCTGTGACTAGGATGTCACGTCATTTACTTAACCCGCATGGGCGGACATTGTGAAACGCATGAGACACGGGCGCGCACTCTCATTGGGCAACACAACGGACGGGTGTGAAACCTGCCTAAAGGCTACCTTTCAGGGAGGCCAACACAAAATATATAAGAGGGTATTCCCACGTGTGACAACGTTGGCATATTTGCCATCTTCCTGGCGGAACGGAGCAAAGCCTGGCAATCATTCCCACGGCCAAACTGATGCACCTAAGGGCCCCAATGTCATATATACAGCCTACGCAAACAGTGACCTGCGGCGCGAATTCTCCCTCCATCTTCTTGTTCAGCAAACGAATTATAACACACGCTTGCAAAGTGAGGCGCGGGAAATGTGAGCAAGAGAGCAATTGCGTCATAGATTACGCTTGCAAAGTTGATATACCCGCTTGGAGAGGCCATATTGCCGTCTCCAACGGGGTATGGAAATGCCAGAAAGCAGGAACAACTCAAACCTTCGCTAGTTTGGGCATATTTGCCACCTTGTGCCAACGCGGGAATGTACTCTAACTAACAGTGGGCAGTGGGCAGATTCCGTTATTCGCCGTATACAAAAACACCAACATCATCGAGACTCTCAAGTCTCTCAATCGCTCTCTCACGGTTCTCGACTCAAAACAAATTCCCATACTGAAAAAGCAAAGGACCGACATGAGAGCAAAATCTAACGGATTGATTCGGTTGAAATTATCAGAGTATCGTTCTCCCACTGCGTCCATGCAAACCAACTAGAACTTACGAAGTATCTGTCTGTATCTCTTCTGTTACCTGCCTTCTGTTCAAGAATTGATTTGGCTGCCGAAACTATCACAGTATCTTTTTCTTTGACTGCGTCCATGCAAACCAACTACGAATTTACGAAGTTATCTGTCTGTATCTCTCGTGACCAGCTTCCCAACCCACCTGACTCGTGACCAGCTTCCCAACAACGCCGGACACAGCACCTTCTCTTTCATCACCTCGCTCAGATCCGCACGCTCCACCATGCCTCTCTCTCAGTCTATCATCTTTCGCTTGCTTGTCAAAGTTGTGATTCCAACAGGCAACAGGCGCATCAACGTCTCGGTACATATAGAGGCGTGCTGTTGATTTGCCCTGCACCTCTGTGTATCAGTGCACACCGCCATGCCTCTAGCTGCTCCTTTTCTTGCCTTCCATGTTCAAGCTTCCGGAATCAGAGTCTTAGGTCCTTCCCTCGTCGTTTCCACTGCCTGCTAGCGTCCAGTATCTCGTATTCTCCCGGGCACAGTTCGGCTCCGAGTCCCTTCCACATCTACAAGCTCATCTCTACATTAAAGGTCACATGTTACACTCACATTAGTCAAGGCCTATTCTTCTGTTATTCCAGACTCATGTCCTTGTAGCGCCCGTTGCTTGCAGTGCTCTTTCTGTCGTTGCTGCTCTGCGCAGCCAATAGCTCTCTCCCAGGGCTCAGAAGATAAGGGGTTCCGAGTTCCGGCCCTGAGTCTCTCTTCGCCACGATTTGCCGCCAGGAGGGAAAGCCTGTTACCTAACGGCAGATTAAATTCTGGGTCTCGTGTGGAATTGTCCGTTCTTTAGTCCGAAAGCTACTTCTCAGCTCCTTCCGTTGGAGAAGCTATTGCAACGCAATAACCATAATCTCCACCGAAATTGCCAGTTGCGCGTACCCTCGCTCTCAGACTCCGAATTCTTGATTGTCAAGCTTCGTTGACGGAAAACGCAACATTTTGACCTCGATTTGGTTCTTCTTTCTTTTGCATGTTTTCCTTTCTTTCCAAGGAAAGAGCCGCTTCCTACTCACCGCGTATCGAAGATGAGTAGAAAGGAAGCCCTCATTAATCTGAGTATCGCTTGGGGCCGACATGTAGCACCAGAGAATTGTATGCCAGACTCTGTACATCGCTTTCAATGGAAATGGGCGTGCTGTAAAGCTCGGAAAGAGTTTAGTCATGCTTCCAAGCTGAAAACACTCTTGCTATCGCGTGCGCTAGTCTTTCTCATTGTCGTTGGACGCAGTATGGCTCAGGATACCGATTCCGCAGGAACTCCAATGGAGCCAGCTGAGAGGGAGGCATTCTACGATGTTGTGGGGGCCCTAAATCCAGATTGGGATTGGCGGTCCATGTATTCGGATCCCTGTGGCGTGAACGCCCTTCAAGGAACAAGCTGTGATGAGTGGGGAGGCTACTGGTACTTCACGGCTCTGAGTTTTGGCCCCGTGTATGACAATACCCCTGCTTGTGCAACAAACGCAGCCATCCACCCTTCTATATCCAGGCTGAGGCATCTAAAAAGTCTCTCATTCTATCAATGCTTTACTGGGGCCAACGTTACAATTCCAATGGAGCTTTCACGATTAAGTCTCTCTCTTGAGATTTTAACATTTAGAAACAACGTTGCCCTTGTGGGTGAAATTCCGACCGAACTCGGAGGGCTGTGGAAGTTGAAGAGGTTATTGATGACAGGCAATAGCTTGGAAGGAGCAATACCCTCCGAACTTGGCGAGTTATCACAACTGGTCCAGCTCGACCTGAGTCACAACATGCTTCAGGGCGCCATTCCAGACTCTATAGGCCACTTGCCTCAGGTTGTGGTTCTCGACCTCAGTAGCAACAGGTTGAGTCATCAAATTCCCAGCAGACTTGGAACGGCCCGAAGATTAGAGAAGATGGATTTGAGCAGGAATGAGCTCGGAGGTGCAATTCCAGACAGCATAGGATGTTTGGCATCCTTGAAGCTCTTGGATGTCAGCTACAACGATCTGCAAGGCCATCTTCCCGCATCTCTTAGTAGCCTCACAAATCTTCAGGAGCTGTACCTTGGCAACAATGAGCTGAGCGGAACCATCCCGGATATTTGGGCAAACTTGACCAAGTTGATCAGCCTTGATCTTTCTGCTTCGGCTTACAATGGTACTATTCCCCCGTCTTTTGGTGCATTGCTTAACATTCGGTATCTCAGTGTAAGGAGCAACAGACTCTCAGGGCTAATTCCACGCAGCTTGGGGAATCTCCCCAAAATCTACTCCTTATACCTTGCCGAGAACCAATTGTCGGGTCCTGTGCCGTTTTCGCTGGGCTTCCTTCAAAGCTTGGGATCCAACTTGGTGCTTGGCGGCAACGACGGATTATGCTTTGTGGGGGACTCCGGCCTCTCGAACATGACAGCTTGTTCAGATTTAGCGCCCCAGCTAAGTGCGACAGCTGCTCTCGTTTCAAATTTCATGAGCGGTGCGGGTATGGCTACACGTTACGCATTTCTCAGCTTGTTGTTGCAGATCGTTTCCCTCCTCTATTTTTTGTGATGAGCACCGCGTGACATCGGCATCTTCTATGAGCATGGGCCATTTTACTATATTTTTACGTAGGGCCTATCAACTTACAAGAATGGATTGTCACCCGAGTATGTAAATTTTCGATTTCAGCGCAAAACGAAGGAGCAGTATAGAGAGGGATACATAGAAATTGTATTTGGGAGAGAAGCTTTTGGATGTGGAATGTGAGTTCGGATATACTACGGTCATATCATATGGAACATATTATGTGATTGTAGTACTAGTAGATTTATTAGCACTTGACCTCTATTGTTTTTTAAAAAACTACTATTAAATCTTTCGCATGTTTATCTTATGGTTCAAATGGTTTAACTTAGGTCTCTCGTGTGTGCACTAAACAAAATAGAAAAGGAGACGTAGAGCCCTAAAAGGCTTCCTTTTAAAGAGGGAAAATACAACTAAGTGGAAAGGATAAAGTGTGATTACATTTTGAAAATAAAGTCTTTGAAAACGTCCACGTAGGGATAAACACCCCAATCATCAACATAAAACGTGTTTTGAAGGATGAAGTCTATTAGAAGTTGGCTTGATTTCATTCTGATAGCTAAAGATGACTCCTAAAGATTATCCCTCTTATAATGTCTTATGCCAATCCCTATCAAAGGTTGGGAGCTCTGCATCCGATGACTTACGGCAAGAAGAAATCCGCACAAAGAATAAGGGTGATCAATTGTCAACTAGAGTCAGGGAGGTTCCACTCATCATACGGGAAGGTTCGTGGCAGCAAGAAGTTACAGTAGCACAGCACGTCATAGGTAAAGGTAAGGCTAAAGAGGTGGAAGCACTTCCCTTAAAATTAAAAGTGAGGAAGGCACCCTTGATCTTGGATGAAGTACAGGCAAGTGGATCGATCTTGGGTGAAGGATAGGCAAGTGGATCAAGCAAGGAAGCCTTACTCAAAGAAGGTATGGACGAGGCAAAGCATGACTAGGAGGAGTTACCAGGAGGCATAGATGGTTCTTCAACCATGACCTTACAGACTCCAGAGCAGCCTACTAGTCAGGAACCTAGTAGCCAGGTCCCTACTTACCAAGAACTTGGTCATGAGACTCTAGAGCAGCCTACTAGTCAGGTGCTTGGAACTGAAGAGCAAACTAGTAAGGACCTTGCTACTAAGACTCCGTGTGGTGCACTCGTTTGAAATGTTTCTTAGGGTAAAGGGGCAAGCCAAGGGGTGGGTGCGGAGCAAATGTCAATAGCCCTCCTTTTTTGTCCATGGGAAAACCTAGTAAAGAGGCATGAAAAAGGGAGGGACATGCTTATGTGTCAAGTTCCTATACAAAGTTGAGTTGGCCAACATGTGGCATAGCATTGACCCACCAATGTTGTCGGTGGGATATTTACATTTTTTACTAAGCTAGTTTTTCTCCTTTTCTTTGAAAATGTTATATCCCCCTCTATGCTTATCCACAAGATGTTTACATTTGGTAGGCACCTCTTGCACTAGCAAAAAATTAGCTACCCACTGTGCCTTAAAATAGGTAAGAAATCAAAGGAAAAAGACAACCTAGGGAAAGGGCAATGGTGGTAGAGGTGGTAAGAGGCCCTTTTTCTTGCTACATCTACTTGTTATATGGTCCTAGCACGTCAAGGGATAGAGTGACACTAGGGCAAGGAAACTCATTGGGAAAGATGAGACTTTTGGAGGAGTTTGGTTCATCATAATGAGGGAATTTCTCCTTTTTTTGAGAAAAAATTATATCCCTTGAGTCTATGCTTATCCATATGATGCTACATTTGGTAGGCACCTCTTTCATTAGCAAAAATTTAGCTAGCTCCTTTGCCTTAATAGGTACGAGTAACATGACCCATCTATGACGAGTTAGAGACTTGCTCTATCGGGTCTAAAGATGGGATCTTAAAATTTTATAACTCCAAGAAATGAAATTGACTTTCAATGACACATGCATTTTATCTCCCTCACATGCATACACATACAGACACTCAAACATGGACATCTCCCCTCCCTTTTCTCATGTACACATGCACGCATCCTCTCTCTCTCTCTCTCTCTCTGTCTCTCTCGCATGCACGCACGCACGCACGCATGTAAGGTGGGATCTTAAAATTCTTTAATTCCGAGAAATGAAATTTTGACTTTCAACGACACATGTATTTTATCTCCCTCACATGCATACACATACAGACACTCAAACATGGATGTCTCCCCCCCCCCCCCCCCCTTTTTCTCATGTACACATGCACGCATCCTCTCTCTCTCTCTCTCAAGCATAGGAGACATACACATACAGATACTCAAATTTAGGCTCGCTCTCACTTAATAAGAGAATAGAAGTAAATATAGATGTGTCTATATGTGTGTGTGTGGTCTTGATTGTCTAACTCGTATATGTATTGCAAGTTCAGTTTTTGTTTTCAAACATGCACAAAACCTTTTTTCCAACTAAATGCAATTTTTAGTCTTAATAACGGCAAACTTTCAAGAAGCCACGATGAGGTCAAAAAAAATTTAAGGGGAAGGTCCAAAATTTTTTAATAGAGAGGGCAAGGAGAGAGAGAGAGAGAGAGAGAGAGATGCATAGCTCAGCTTTGAAAGGTCATGCATTCCTTTGATTCCTCTGCTCACCCACATCACCTTCCTCCTTTTGACCTTGTCACTCCAGTGCAGGCTTATTCTCAGATTGGGTTGTTATCCTTGTTCTCTTTCATGTACGTACACACACACACATCTATCTATCATTACATACATACATAACTACATTTATTTTTGTATTTATATGCATTTAAATTGACCTTGTACTGCTCTGGGCTACCCACGTGTTTATCTCGTCCAAGTTTATCCCATGCCAATATATATATATATATATATATATAGTTATAATATTTATAAATAATATATAATAAATGAGACAAATATATTATGTGTATTTTGATATATTACATAATATAATATATAATATGTGATATGTAATATATTATTTATAATACAGTCTAATCTAAACTTACTATATTATATATTTTATTATATACTCTTCAATGAATGTTCGAAATAAGTGTTCATCATGAGTGTGTGTGTATAATATTTATAAATAATATATAATAAATATAAGACAAATATATTATGTGTATTTTGATATATTACATAATATAATATATAATATATTAAATAATATATCTTATTTATAATATAATATAATATAAACTTACTATATTATATATTTTATTATATACTCTCCAATGAATGAACGAAATGAGTGTTCATCGTGAGTGTGCCATTTCCACTTAGATCCAGCAAGTGAGTTCAAAGAGATCTAGCACATCCATCCCTCAATGAGGGGTGCGAAAGCGCACCGGCCTCTGAGTGCCATGTGCCAACTCCCCCCCCTCTCTCTCTCTTTGTATATATATATATATATTATTGCAATATTTATAAATAATATATAATAAATATGAGACAAGTGTATTATATGTGTATATGGATATATTTGTATTTATGTGCTATATTATATATATTCAATAATACATATTATTTAATATATTATATATTTTATTATATGCCCTGCAATGAATGAACGAATTGAGTCTTCTTCTTGTGTGTGCCCTTTCCACTTAGATCCACCAAGTGAGTTCAAAGAGATCTAGCACAATGAATGGTGTGAAATCACACCAGTCTCTGAGTGCCATGTGCCAGCTCCTCCCCCCCCTCTCGGCTCTCTCTCTCTACACACACACACACACACACATCATTTCAAACTATCCCTTTTATTTTTTTTTAATTTCTTTTTGGATGCCTTATGTGTGTGTGTAAAAACTAAACATGAAATGAACAAATATAAAAAGATATCTTTTATATAATAAAATCTCTCTCTCTCTCTCTCTCTCTCTCCCTCTCTCTCTCTCTCAATATATACATATATATAATATTTAAAATATAAAATACATTGTATATATATATATTATTCAATATATAATAATATAATATACATATATATAACAATATATCATATAATATATAGTTATTGTAATATTTATTAAATGATATATAATAATCTGACAATAATATTTATTATGCACGCAATGCGTCTGTCCCTGCGATCTTGCCCTACCAAGTCCTGCCATGTGTGTCGCACGCATTTTTCCTTGCACATGCAGGTTGCCACATTTCACATGCACTTCACATGCATGTCTATGGTTCTACTGTTTGCACTATGCATTTGCCTTGCATGTCTACGATTCTATAGTTCTATGGTGTGCAGAGTCCTCCCACCATCAGAGTCCCTACTCTACTCTAGTCGCTACCAGTCAGTGCTAACTCTGACTGTGCCACGTGTTGCATCGGTTCCGCCTGCTCAGTACTAGAGACTGGTGTGGGGAGAGACGCACTAGTGGCGTGTCTCTCCCCACACCCATGTGGTGTGTCTCTCCTTGCACCAGTCTGTGACCACTTGAGAAGAGCAACACCACTGTCATGCGCCATTGGGTTTCGTGCCTTCTGTTCAGTGTTCTGTTCAGTGTGTGTGCAAAGCTCTAGCTACTTTGCCTTCTACCACATGCCCGTGTGGATTCAACAGCCTCCCACCTCCCCCAAAGCTCTCGAGCCTCAGATTTCCTCCACGTGGCATATCTTGATTCTCAACTTCTTCCATGTGACACCTCTCCTTAAAGAATAGTAAGAAGAAATCATATAAAAGTGACAACCTTAAGGGAAGGGCAATGGTGGTAGAGGTGGTAAGAGGCTCCTTTTTTTGCTACATCTCTGCTTACTATATGGTCCTAGCACGTCAAGGGGATAGAGAGACACTAGGGCAAGGAAACTCACTGGGAAAAATGTGAGTTTTGGAGGAGTTTGGTTCATGATAATGAGGGAAGATGACCACTCTCACTCATGGAAGAATCAATCTTAGGTAGAAAGAAATAATTGGAAGGAATTTTGAGTTTGGATTCATCAATCTCCACTCCCTTTACCAAAGACCGCGCGGCTTTACATTGATCAATGTAAGAAGCAAATCAAAGTTTCATGCTTCTCATTTTAATAGTTTTTTTCCTCCAATTCAGGCTATTGGTTGGTTAGTCTCCTCTGGAGGAAGATTCATGTGGGTTACAATGGGAGTTCTCTCTTCTATAGGATTGTTGCAATGGGGTTACAATGGGAATTCTCTCTTGTATAGGATTGTTGCAAACTTGTATTTAACTGGTTCTTCTTTAATAATTTTGTTTCTCTCGGATCTAGAATATATTCAAGGATTACAATAGACTTGGTAGGGCCAATAAAAGGAGGAAGTAATTCATTTCAAATTTGGGAGGCTTGTATAAGAGCCACCATCTTGTTCCCTAGGCAATGTTGGGAAGTGATGTCTCCTTTAAACTTTTGACACTACATTAACTTTTAAGGGTGTGGTAGCCTTTGCTCAAGGATCTCTTTTGAAGGTGGTGAATACTATCCTTATCCCTCTTATTCCAAAATGAGTTTATAAGCTCGTAGTTTGGATCAGAGCCTCATTTAGATTCTCAATGTGTCCTATAAAATGATTTCTAAAGCTTTGTCTCTCAAAATTAGGGAGCTCTTGCTAAATTTGGTGGGAAAGGATTTAACATGATCCCTTATCCCCAAATCACTACCATCATCATCATCATGATACTGTTAAGGATGACGTAAATTGCAACAGACAGGGGAATAGGGTAAAAAGCTAACCCTAATACTGAGGGATAAATATGCATATATTCATCATCATGTTAGAGTGACAACATATATATAACGAGTAACCCGACCCATCTACGACAGGCTAGAGACCCACTCCACTGGGTCTCGACATGGGATCTCAAAAGCAACCTTGCTAATTTGAGAATGGTATCCAAAGTGGTGTTGCCACATGCTTTAAGGATGGCAACAAAGGTAAAGCTACTTTTGGCAACATACCTTGCTCCTGCATTCACACATAAAAACCAAAGGCTTCCTCGCTTTCTTCTTGTTTGACATACCCCAAGATCATTGTACTCCATGTAAGCACATTAAAGACATGCAATGCTCCCACATTTTGTGTACATGTACACCAAAGTGGTTCCCATACAGAAATCAAACTCAAAGCCAATCTTTAAAACTTTAGACTTGTTTCCTAAACTTCCTTTAAACTTGCTTCCCCTCTTCCATCATGCAAGGCTATACTATTGGATGCCTTAAACTTGCTTCTCCTCTTTTGCCTCCACTGCCCCCCCCCCCCCCTCCCGCTTCTCTCTCTCTCTCTCTCTCTCTCTCTGTCTCTCTCTCTCTCTCTCTCTAATTTGTCGTGTATCATGCTTGGCCTCCATCATGATGTGGTATCTTTGCAAAGTGATCCATAGCCACATCATTTCTATGCGCTGCTTCAATCTTACACAGTCTACCATATATAAACTAAGCACAAAATGCAAAAACTAAATAAATATCTTATATAAAATATAACTCTCTCTCCAAAAAGAAGAAAATTTTTAATATAAATTCTTTTAAAAAGGAATATGAGAAAAAGGATCGATGTAAATTATGAATACATGCCTTTTCAACCATTTTCTAACATTAAACCCAATGGTATTGAGGGGAAGGCAGTAACCGTTTTCCCTTGAAATTAAGCCTCTCCCTTTGTTAGATGAAGTCTTAGGAAAAATGTTAAGACATGCTTGGCTATTAGGGCAAGAAGTGTCTTATGAGTGCTAGCAAACTTTGGGATGATTGTATTAAGGTTATTTGGGAAATAGCTAACCAATATATATAGGGTGTGTGTGTGTGACACACCAGTGAATGTTTGAGTATGCAGTTGGATGCCTTACCGTGGCATCCAAGCATACAAATGCAAAGCCAACACATTGTCCTCTAGCTTGTTACAACCAACATGGTAAAGGATTGGAACATAGTGGGAGAGCAAAAGGGAATGCCACTTGGTCATTATATCAATTCCATCACTATGTCATAGATCCATGTTTCTCATACACCTAGTGGTGAACCACACATGTTCATGCCTGAATTGAAGCTAAGTGGTGAAGGTATTGTGCATTACTTGGACTAATCATTTGCTTTCAATCATGGAGCCACAGATTCCATGCAAAGAGCATAGTAGTAGGAAAGAACCAGCTGAGAAAATGGTTTCCTCACATCTCACAACTTCCTTTTCCTTTTCCTATGGCCTTTACCTTCCATCATCCCTTCACACTCTCTTGTGTTTCTTCTCCTCCATTCCCTACCCTTGCTCCTTCCTCTAACCCATATGACATCATCGTCATCACTCTCATTGTCTGCTCCTCCTCTACCATAGCGACCACCTAGCAAGCTCTCCCTCCCCCTCCTTACCCTTATGTCTCTGTCGTCATCTCCATCAATATCTCTGTCTCTCTATTTACACCTAAGTTAGGGTGTGTCTCTCTCTCAGGCATCCCCCCTAGCTAAAGTTTCCCTCCCCTTCCTCCTTCATTCCAACCCTTAGCTCCCTGCTTCCTACATTCACCCACCCTCCCTCCGTCCATGACATCCAACCATACAAATCCAAAGCCAACACATCCTCCTCCTACTTGTTACAACCAACATGGAAAACTCACCCATGGCAAAGCCATGAGAGTTTATGGAAAACTTGCAAGGCCAAGAAATAAAGACTTTAGGTTCTTCAATAGGGATTATGGCACATCGAATATCGGTTGAAAGATAAAGGAGGCCTATAAAGTTTGTCAATCCCATCTCCATTGGCTCTTCATGCTATACTTGACAAAATCTACCATATTTCCAGTCTCTCTCGCTTGTTGCCCATCATGAATCTATTATTGTGTTCTCTACGACATCCACCACCTACATAAAACCCTTGCAAATATTTCTTTTGTACATTGCATGTCATGTCAAAACAAACAAAAAGTTTAAACAATTGCCTTTATACAATTTATAGGAAACGTCACAAAATTAACGCCTACTAGGATCACACATTACAACCCAAACTTTGTGGAACTCAAGTTTTTGAAACCACATCATCCACAACCTAGCTTTTCTCATGTAATAGGCATGGAAAGATTGGCGCATGCATGGTCCAATTCTTTGAGTAATAGAGCAATTACATTTTGTTCACAATTGTGATGATGAAAAGGCTTGTTTGATTTTATAGAGAGAAGGACGAAACCCCTTGTCTCTATCTAGAGTATAATCCCTTGCAATATATTGAGATCGAAAACTACACGCGATGTTTCTGTTGATCTTTGCTCATTTCTTGAGATTGTTCTATGCAAACTAGCCACAGTTTTCCCCAAAGTTAGCAGCCCATCTCTTAAAAACTTCTTCAATGAATCTCGGCATCTCTCTCTCTCTCTCTCTCTATATATATATATATATATATATATATATTCATTCATTTATACATATATGTTATTTATACTATATTAAATAAGTAAATCCATATATATGTATATAATATTCTATTTTTTCTATTTATATACTTATATATTGCTATATGTTGTGGGGGTTAAAGGTCATTGTGCCTTTACCCCGGTTATGTACAATACTCAAACACATATATATAAATGAATGAAAAAGAAGATTACGATGGTTCTACACCCACCAAAACTTGTGGCTCTCTATCTCTGTCTCTCTCTCTCCTTCTTCTGTTCTTGCTTCCGTTGAGAGCACTCTCAACTGGTATCAGATCTCGGGTGATCTAGCTGAGCGTGCGTGAATGCTAGAAGCTCAACAGCTTTGTGGGAGGAAGGAGAAGCTCTGTGGGAAGCCTTGTGGGTGACTTCACTTGCATCCGAGTGTGTAGAGACCTTGGAGGAACCTTTGGAAAAGTCACTTTGGTTTTGCGAAGTGGTTTTGAGATCCTGTTAAGAGTTTTCAAAGAAAAAGTCGTTTTTTGAGCTTTTCCCTGTTCCGTTCGATGACAGAGACTTCGTATTGACTTGTAGAGGCAACTATTGCTTGCTTTTAGTGTCCACTTCACTTCAGGAGCTTGGAAACACTTTCATTCTTGAATCTGGGATCCTTTCATTGGATTTCTGACTCACTGTGTCAGTTTCTGTGTTTTTTGCCCGGGTGTCGGAACTCAAGTTTGGAGCAACCATTTGTAGATCTGTCAGTTCCAGTGGACTCAGGAGGTCCTAAAACTTCTATGTTGCTCATCATTCGCACTCCGGTGGAGTTTACAAATAGCTCTGTTTCCAAAAACGTTTTTCAATCCGTGTGTTGGACCCAGTGATTGAGACCACGGTTTCCAAAACCGTCTGTCCCATTGCGTTTCGGATGCCCAAAAACCCCTACCTGTCAGTTCTTACACAATTCGGTGGAGGATTTTCAGAGTTATAGATCTCTGTGTATTCGATTTCGTCTCTCTGTTATGCATTTTTTATTCTAAGGTTTTGAAACCTTAGATTTATGCCACATGGCAGTGGATAAGTGTTGACTCCCATTTCTCACTCATCGGTTGGGATTTTGGAGTTCTGGCAGAAGAGAGATATTTGCAGATTTTCTTGCTGAGTCCGATTATGCAATGGTGTCCATGTTTTGAGGCATCTCAGGTTCTATTTTCAGTAGCGGTCATTACCGTGGGACTATGATTTCTTGAGCATACCTTATGCAGATCACTCTGGTTGCAGTTTGAGCAGTGTGCACTCATTTGTGGTATGCATTGGGTTGCAGTGGATGATTTATAGGCCATTTGGATGTATTGCGGTTCTTATTGGATGCATTGATAGGCCCAAATTGCCTTGTGGGATGCTATTTTTTATGGACGCTTTGCACATGGATGCTATTTGAGGGACAGCTTTGACACATTGCAGGTGATGCACTGATAGTGCTATGCTCTCTTGGATGAGATATTATTGATGCATATGCCAGTGGACGGTGTTTATGCTTGAGTCATTTGGCACTTATTGGCATTTTCTTTTAGGCTAGATTTGCTCATATGGATGCATAGTATATGCACATGAGTCAGATGCATCTTTTGATGCTTTGAGCTTTGAGTTTTGGTGATATTTCACTCTATTGTGGCATACACATTTGGGTGCACCTGGTATTTGGTGTGATTCTCTCTTGCAGGCACTAGGATTTGGGATTTTGTTTCATTTGCATCATGACATCCTCTTCCATGTCTGAAAAGGAGTTTTTCAGCATTAAAAAGTTTGATGGGACAAACTTTTCTTTGTGGAAAGAACAAATAAGGGATGTGCTTATTCAAAAGAAGCAGATTAAACCCTTGGCAGGGATTGAAGCTAAGCCTGCAAATATGTCTGAGGATGATTGGAATGAGTTGGATGCATTAGCAAAGTCTACTATTAGACTTCATCTTGCAGAGTCAATTTATTTCACAGTAGTAAATGAGCAGACTACGGAAGATTTGTGGAAGAAACTGTGTGCCACTTATGAGAAGGAAATTGCCTCTCATAAAGTTTACCTCATGAAGAGGTTGTTTGAGCTGCAGATGAAGGAAGGGGTCTCCATTGCTTCTCACTTGAATGAATTCAATATTATTTTCAGCCAGCTTCAGGCTCAGAAGATAATTTAAATGTGGAGACTAAGGCAATATTTCTCTTATGTTCATTGCCATCCTCATGGGATACCTTTCGTACAGCTGTCAGTAACTCTGCACCTGGTGGAGTACTGAAATTTGATGATGTTGTGGGTAGCTTGTTGGCCGAGGAGATTAGACGGAAGTCTATGGATGGCAACAAGCAGGATGCAGTCTTAAATGTGCAAAGGGGCAGATCACAGTTCAGGGGGAAGTCCCAAGAAAGAGGGAAGTCTCGTAGCAAATCTAGGGCACAGAACATTGAGTGTTACCATTGTGGCAAGAAGGGCCATATGAAAAAGGATTGGTACAAGCTAAAAAGAGAGCAAAAGGATAAGAAAAAGAATGCAAATTGGGGTGCAAATCAAAAGGAAGAGAGTCCAAGGGAGGACAAAGGAAAAGTGAAGATCGAGGAGATCAATGCAGTCACACATGATAGTGACAATGACGTTCTCTTCATGTCTATGATGCATATTCCCAGGATTGGATTTTGGATTCTGGTGCTTCATTCCATGTTACTCCCCAAAGGGAATGGTTCTCAACTTATGACAGTGGAAAGATAGGTTGTGTGCATCTTGGAAATGACTATGCATGTGACATAGTGGGAGCAGGTGACATAAAGTTTTCTTTTGCAAATGGGTCTGCATTTGTTTTGAAACATGTGAGACATGTGCCTAAGCTGACCAAGAGACTTATTTCGGTGGGTCAGCTAGATAATGCTGGTTTTCACACCACTTTTGGCTTTCAAAGTTGGAAAATTCAGAAGGGCTCCATGCTTTTGGCCAGGGGTGCCAAGTGTGGGACTTTGTATCCCTTACATGTATCAGGGGTATTTGATCATGTTGTTGCAATAACCGAGCAGCCAAGAACTTCTTTGTGGCATTGCAGGTTGGGGCACATGAGCCAGAATGGAATGAAACTCTTATGCCGTTTGGGTTATGTACCGCATTTGAGTTTCTCTGATTTTGAATTTTGTGAGCATTGTCTCTATGAGAAGCAGACTAAATCAGCCCATAAAAGAAGGGGAAAGAAAGAGTTTGAAAAGCTTGATTTGGTGCATTCAGACGTATATGGTCCCATGCCTACACGGTCATTAGGCGGGGCTGAATACTATGTGACATTCATTGATGATGCAACTAGGAAAGTGTGGGCTTTTGCTATAGCTCGGAAGAGTGATGTGTTCCAGGTATTTCAAAAATGGCTAGCCTTGGTTGAGAATCAGTCAGGTAGAACGCTTAAATGCCTACGGACTGACAATGGTGGAGAGTATCTCTCTCATGACTTTCAGCATTTCTGTGATACACGTGGGATTAAAAGGGAGCTCACATCCCCTCATACTCTAGAGCAAAATCCAGTTGCAAAAAAGGTGAACCGTACCATTCAAGAAAGGTTGCAATGCATGCTTTCCAATGCAAGTCTTTCTGGTGGTTTTTGGGCTGAGGCAATGAAGACTGCAGTGCATGTGATCAATAGATCACTTAGTAAGAGTTTGGATGGTGGTATTCCTGAAGAGGCATGGAGTGGCAAGAAGCCCTCTTACTCTCATTTGCGTATATTTGGGTATGAGGCATATGCACATGTGCCAAAAGAGCTTCGAAAGAAGCTAGATCCTAAGTCTAGGAAATGCATCTTTCTGGGTTATGGTGAAAGTGGAGAGATGGGCTATCGTCTCTGGGATCCAGAAGCAAAGAAGATCATACGCAGCCATGATGTGGTCTTCAATGAGAAGAAGATGCATAAGGCACCCATGAGGGATGTGGAAATGAGGAGAATCACTTTCAAGGATGTGAATCCACCTACATATGTTGATAGACAGCAAGCTGTCCATGCACCAAATGTGCATGGACTCTCACAGGTATACAATCAAGGGTAGATGATGGATCATCTATTGGTGGAAATGATGAGCCAAATGTGGCTGATATGCAGGTGGGACAACAAGCTGAAATGCCCTTGAGAAGATCTTCTAGAGTGTCTAGACCACCTGATAAGTTTGTTCCAGGGGTAGACTATGTGATACTTACTGATTGCGGGGAGCCTTCTTGCTACAAAGAGGCTATGATGCGCGAGGATCAATGCAAGTGGGAGTATGCTATGCAATCAGAGATGAGTTCACTTATGAAGAATAAGACTTGGGCCTTGGTTTCTTTGCCACATGGAAAGAAAGCATTGCCATGTAAATGGGTCTACAAAATGAAGGTCACAGGTGATGATGTGCCTAGGTAGAAGGCCCGTTTGGTTGCTAAAGGGTTCAAGCAAGAGAAGGGTGTGGACTTTGATGAGATATTCTCTCCGGTTGTGAAGATGACCACACTTAGATGCATGCTTGGACTAGTGGTAGTAGAGGATATGGAGCTAATGCAGATGGATGTCAAGACAGCTTTCTTGCATGGGGATTTGCATGAGGAAATTTACATGGTGTAGCCGGAAGGCTTTGAAGAAAAGGGCAAAGAGCATTTAGTTTGCAAGCTGAAGAAGAGTCTCTATGGTCTTAAGCAAGTGCCTAGAGAATGGTATCAGAAGTTTGATGCTTTCATTCGGTCCCAGGGTTTTAGAAGGAGTGAAATTGATCACTGCCTCTACACTAAAAGGGCTAAGGATAATAGCCTGATAATCTTGGCGCTATATGTCGATGATATGCTATTGGCTAGCAAGAATAGTTATGAGCTAGATGCATTAAAGGACAAGTTGCATGAGGCCTTTGATATGAAGGATTTGGGACTTGCAGGCCATATTCTTGGTATGCGCATCACACGTGATTGGAGTAGGAAACTCCTTTGGCTTTCACAAAAAGAGTATGTTACAAAAGTATTGTAGCGTTTCAATATGGAGGGGGGGAAGGCAGTGAGTACTCCATTGCCTCCATATGTGAAACTGAGTCATACAGATAGTCCCAAATCAAATGAGGAAAGGGCCATGATGGCGAAGGTTCCTTATGCATCAGCAGTTGGGAGTCTTATGTATGCTATGATAGCTACTAGACCAGACATTGCATTTGCAGTGGGAGTTGTTAGCCGGTATATGGTTAATCCAGGAAAGAGGCATTGGGAGGTAGTTAAGTGCATCATGAGGTACATGAAGGGTACCAAGGAGATGTGCATCTGCTTTGGTAAAGGAGACATGCGTGTACTTGGGTACACAGATTCAGACTATGCAAGGCATGTGGATAGTAGGAGATCCACTTCTAGTTATGTGTTCACCTTTGCAGGTGGTGCAGTGTCGTGGATGTCTCATGCACAGAAGTGCGTGGCTTTGGAGGCTGAGTATGTTGCAGCCACAGAGGGTTGCAAGGAGGCTATATGGCTTGATCAGCTAGTGGGAGATTTGGGGATTCATACAGGTGTACCGCCATTGCATAGTGATTCCATGAGTGCTATTCAGCTGGCACGGAGTCCGGTCTTTCATGCAAAGACCAAACACATTGAGGTCAGGTACCATTTCATCAGGGAGGTACTTGAGGACAAGTGCATAGAGCTTGTCAAGGTTCATACAGATGATAACCCTACAGATATGCTGACGAAGAGTCTACCTAGTCAGCGGTTTGAGTATTGTTGTGTATTGATGGGCATTGGATAGTATGCTCACTGGTTGTTCTCCCTTAAAGGCACATTGTCCTTTAAGTGGGAGGTTGTGGGGGTTAAAGGTCACTGTGCCTTTACCTCGGTTATGTACAATACTTAAACACATATATATAAATGAATGAAGAAGAAGATTAGGGTGGTTCTGCACCCACCAAAACTTGTGGCTCTCTGTCTCTCTCTCTCTCTCTCCTTCTTCCATTCTTGCTTCCATTGAGAGCACTCTCAACTTTAAGGATGGCAACAAAGATAAAGCTACTTTTGGCAACATACCTTGCTCTTGCATTTGCACATAAAAACCAAAGGCTTCCTCGATTTCTTCTTGTTTGACATACCCCAAGATCATTGTACTCCATGTAAGCACATTAAAGACATGCAATGCTCCCACATTTTGTGTACATGTACACCAAAGTGGTTCCCATATAGAAATCAAACTCAAAGCCAATCTTTAAAACTTTAGACTTGTTTCCTAAACTTTCTTTAAACTTGCTTCCCCTCTTCCATCATGCAAGGCTATACTATTGGATGCCTTAAACTTGATTCTCCTCTTTTGCCTCCACTGCCCCCCCCCCCCCCCCCCGCGCTTCTCTCTCTCTCTCTCTCTCTCTCTCTCTCTCTCTCTCTCTAATTTGTCGTGTATCATGCTTGGCCTCCATCATGATGTGGTATCTTTGCAAAGTGATCCATAGCCACATCATTTCTGTGAGCTGCTTCAACCTTACACAGTCTACCATATATAAACTAAGCACAAAATGCAAAAACTAAATAAATATCTTATATAAAATATAACTCTCTCTCCAAAAAGAAGAAAATTTTGAATATAAATTCTTTTAAAAAGGAATATGAGAAAAAAGATGGATGTAAATTATCAATACATGCCTTTTCAACCATTTTCTAACATTAAACCCAATGGTATTGAGGGGAAGGCAGTAACCGTTTTCCCTTGAAATTAAGCCTCTCCCTTTGTTAGATGAAGTCTTAGGAAAAATGTTAAGACATGCTTGGCTATTAGGGCAAGAAGTGTCTTATGAGTGCTAGCAAACTTTGGGATGATTGTATTAAGGTTATTTGGGAAATAGCTAACCAATATATATAGGGTGTGTGTGTGTGACACACCAGTGAATGTTTGAGTATGCAATTGGATGCCTTACCATGGCATCCAAGCATACAAATGCAAAGCCAACACATCGTCCTCTAGCTTGTTACAACCAACATGGTAAAGGATTGGAACATAGTGGGAGAGCAAAAGGGAATGCCACTTGGTCATTATATCAATTCCATCACTATGTCATAGATCCAAGTTTCTCATACACCTAGTGGTGAACCACATATGTTCATGCATGAATTGAAGCTAAGTGGTGAAGGTATTGTGCATTACTTAGACTAATCATTTGCTTTCAATCATGGAGCCACAGATTCCATGCAAAGAGCATAGTAGTAGGAAAGAACCAGCTGAGAAAATGGTTTCCTCACATCTCACAACTTCCTTTTCCTTTTCCTATGGCCTTTACCTTCCATCATCCCTTCACACTCTCTTGTGTTTCTTCTCCTCCATTCCCTACCCTTGCTCCTTCCTCTAACCCATATGACATCATTGTCATCACTCTCATTGTCTGCTCCTCCTCTACCATAGCGCCTAGCAAGCTCTCCCTCCCCCTCCTTACCCTTATGTCTCTGTCGTCATCTCCATCAATACCTCTGTCTCTCTATTTACACCTAAGTTAGGGTGTGTCTCTCTCTCAGGCATCCCCCCTAGCTAAAGTTTCCCTCCCCTTCCTCCTTCATTCCAACCCTTAGCTCCCTGCTTCCTACATTCACCCACCCTCCCTCCGTCCATGACATCCAACCATACAAATCCAAAGCCAACACAACCTCCTCCTACTTGTTACAACCAACATGGAAAAATAACCCATGGCAAAGCCATGAGAGTTTATGGAAAACTTGCAAGGCCAAGAAATAAAGACTTTAGGTTCTTCAATAGGGGTTATGGCACATCGAATATCGGTTGAAAGATAAAGGAGGCCTATAAAGTTTGTCAATCCCATCTCCATTGGCTCTTCATGCTATACTTGACAAAATCTACCATATTTCCAGTCTCTGTCGCTTGTTGCCCATCATGAATCTATTATTGTGTTCTCTACGACATCCACCACCTACATAAAACCCTTGCAAATATTTCTTTTGTATATTGCATGTCATGTCAAAACAAACAAAAAGTTTAAACAATTGCCTTTATACAATTTATAGGAAACGTCACAAAACTAACGCCTACTAGGATCACACATTACAACCCAAACTTTGTGGAACTCAAGTTTTTGAAACCACATCATCCACAACCTAGCTTTTCTCATGTAATAGGCATGGAAAGATTGGCGCATGCATGGTCCAATTCTTTGAGTAATAGAGCAATTACCTTTTGTTCACAATTGTGATGATGAAAAGGCTTGTTTGATTTTATAGAGAGAAGGACGAAACCCCTTGTCTCTATCTAGAGTATACTCCCTTGCAATATATTGAGATCGAAAACTACACGCGATGTTTCTGTTGATCTTTGCTCATTTCTTGAGATTGTTCTATGCAAACTAGCCACAGTTTTCCCCAAAGTTAGCAGCCCATCTCTTAAAAACTTCTTCAATGAATCTCGACATCTCTCTCTCTCTCTCTCTCTATATATATATATATATATTCATTCATTTATACATATATGTTATTTATACTATATTAAATAAGTAAATCCATATATATGTATATAATATTATATTTTTTCTATTTATATACTTATATATTGCTATATTTATTTATTCATAATATATATATGTATATGTATATGGTCTCTCTCTCTCTCTCTCTCTCTCTCTCTCAGACTTTGATTGGCACCATCATCCATGTGTACCAACTGTAGCCATTTTTGCGAGCACCATTTACTCCACGTTTGTGGATGCCATGTGGCACACGCTTCTCTGCCATGTAGGGGAGCATACTAGCCATGCAATCCCATGCTCCCATGCACCATAAATGGGAGTTAGAGAAGCTCCCCGTGTTGTGCCAGATGTTGGGGAGGTTGCTAAGATAACAGGGGGCTCTGCGATCAATTTCGCATCCCCATGCTTTGAAGAACGTTGGAATCTTGCTGCTACTATTGGATTTTTAAATTGTCGGCATCCTCCAGTGGCTTCACAGCTTGCACTATCCCCCTCTCCACCAATGGGAGAGGATCTTTCCTCCCAACAATCCAATGGGAGAGGATCTTTCAAGCTCTTTGGGTTGGCTTTCTGCCAGGGAGCCTGACTAAGCAAGCTCTCTAGATCCATGGGGCTACAAATAAATCTTGCCAATAGGGCTCCCCTAGAATCACTAGCTCATGTGGGGAGTCCCTCTTATTGCAGTCGCCAATAGCTGCCAGTACGCTACATGCCCTCTGTGTTGCCATGTGTCCAATCCAAGCCTCCGCTAACCTTCTGCACCTCTACCCTCTATCCCCTATTTGGATTGTGCCACATGGCCCTTTCATGAGTCTGGCTCCTCCTCCACCTCCCTCCCTCTCTCCTCGAACCTCCCTCGAACCTCCCTCCTCCCTCGAACCTCCCTCCTCCCCTGAACCTCCAAATCCTTGCCATATCACTAGGTATGGGATTAGTCTCCATATAGAAATAGATTAGTTATCTTATGCACTCCATTCCATTTCATTCTCCAACATTTTTGTGGTTGTTTGAGCGAGTTGTTTGTTGCTCAAATCATCGTGCTTGTTTGACTTGTGTTGTGGTTTTTTTTTGTCATTTGTTGTACACCTGCGGTGGTAGATCCATATCATTTGCCATGTCATCAAGGCCATTTCATCATGCTTAATCATTATATTTGTCATAGTTGGGAGTTAGGATTTTATTTTTTGATATAGTCTCCCTTCCCATTTGGGTGTCACCCACCATTCCCTATCCACTGTTAGAGTTTCGGATCTGGCCACCATCTCTTTTTGTCATGCTGCTTGTTTGCATGTCTTACTCCTGTCTCATTAAGACTGCACCAATCTTAGGTTTGTGCCTATTTTTTTCACTCGTAAAGGTCTTGGACCTTCACAGTCTAACCTTTTTTGCCAGATGTGATGCATGATGGCATGGCTAGAATGGCCACTAGCCCTCTAGCCATCTAGGTAGAGTGCTTGGTTTTGTCTTATGTGAAGTAGATTGAGGGCTATTGTCCTTCTGATTGCTTTCCTTGGTTGTGCTTTATCGATTCCCAATTTAGTGTATTCTTTGCTAGCCTTGTATTCATTGTAAAACACCTAGGTTGCTTTATTTTGATGGACCCTTTAGAGTCCCTTCATCCCTTGGCTATTTTCTGGAGTGCTTCAATAGTCGCGCCTGACATTATATTTCTTACTAGAAGCTTATCGTCGATGTTAAAGTCATAAGCCTTCCTACCTCCAGACATTCAAGCTTCCATTCCCTCTAGATTATGCTCTTTGCCATTCAAATCCACACATCCTTTCGCTCTTATGTTATCATCGTGAGGGTCTCCCTTTCCCAATTGTGTAGTTACTGTAATTTTGGCTTTTAGCCACAATCATCCTAGTAACATAGAGAACCCTCCATTTTGCATTTTCACCACAATAAATATCATGGTAGCTTGATTCTCTTCCATATTTTGTTTGAAATCATGTTGACTCCCGAGCCCCCATTGACTATCACACCTTTGATTGTGTGGTCCTAGACTTTGACATCGATTGCTATACTACTGTGTACAAATACAACTACAAATTGCACCCTAAGTGATGCCTACAAATGAAAAGAGGCTAATTTTTTTGGATTGGAGTAACTTTGGGACATAGATTTTTTGTAAAAAGCATTAGAATCGCTTAAGCTCAAAATTATCCTCTATGTTGTTTAACAACTCAACTAAAAAAATGAGTTGCTAGGAGAGTCTCTAGCATTATGCCTCAAAACGACCTTGTAAAGAACTAAAAGCACTTGAATTATAAGGTTTTGACATGATTTAGGGCATTACTCCCACTCTTTCTCCCATTATTTCTTCCTGCAAGCTCTTGCCTTCAAGCTCTTGCACTCTCTTGCCACCCTCTTGCCTTCAAGCTCTTGCATTGCATTGCTTCAAGTTCTTGCCTTCAAGCTCTTGCTCTTGCATTAATCTTACATTCAACCTCTTGCATTTCTCTCTTGCTCTTGGTTCAAGCCCTTGCATTGCTCTCTTACATTGATTTTTCTCTCTTGATCCCTTGCATTTCTCCCTTGCACTCTTGCATTGCTCTCTTGGTACCTTCCTTGCATTGTCCACTTGCATTGCTCTCTTGCCCTCCCTTGCTCCTTTGCATTCTTTCCCCTCTTGCTCCTTTTCCATCTAGTTTCCTTATCATGGATCCAAGCAATTCCTATTTGAATCTATTGATAACCTCAAGAGTGTTACTATGTAGCAGAGGGCTATCCCCACTTGTTTGATGTGGAGAACTTGTATGGTTTAGCCTCTTTTTCTAGAGAGCATTTTTACATACCTGAATCAAGATTTAACTAGATCTCAAGCCAATGATCAATGCCCGTCTGAGATCTCAAGAGGTCCCTATGACAATCGGGGAACCTAATGAGTCTTTCCCATCCATGGAGATACCATATCTCTCCCAAAAGGGCAAGGGCAAGGAGCCAATGGAGGAGAGTAGACCTTATAAAAAATAAGAGAGAGACGATCACACATTCCAGACTCTATGGCTCAGAGTCGTGGTCCATCTTCACATGGTGTCTCCACTAGGGTAGTACCAGAGAACATGCAGTGCCCTTAGATAACACCACATCCTACTCCACCATCGACATTGACATAGTATTAGGAGTCATTGTTGTGAATAATTTTCTAGAGCATGTTTTTTTCAACGGATGTGATAGGTTGGTAGTGTGTACTTGCTTGACATACACATTGCCTTGAAGTCATTACATGTTTTTTCAAACCTTTTATTCCAATTCTTTAAAATATAAGCTAGGTTCACTAATGTGTAGGCACCAAGTGGAAGATAGAAAGAAGTTTAATATTACTCAATTGGAGAATGAATTTGGAAGATGGAGTCACAGCGCACTTCTCACAGAGATTTGAGAGCTCATGAAGCATTGGTGTGACAAAGGCAGGTACAATTTATATGTTGGAAACATGCATATTTTATTTGATATGGAATAATACTTTCGTAATTCAAATGTATATTGCACGATTGCTATTTAATGAAACTTCTAAAGGTTGTGCAGATAGGTAGTGTCATGTCAAAAAGAATTTGGAGCATAATTGAAGAATAGTTTAGAGAATGGTGGTTGCCTATTGTGGCATTGAAGGAATCCATTATCTAATGGAATTCAACAACACCTCTAGTCACCCTTAGCTTCCAAAGACATGGATCGAGACAGGGCCAACCATGGTAGCTTGTGTCACCATGTAGTGCAATATCCATGGTCCTTAAAGTGGTAGAGATATGTGATAAGGTAGAAGGTTGCATCAAGTTATAGTCGAGGTGCAACAAACTCAATTAGTACTATTTGATGTGGGGGTGAAAGCAAGGTAATGTGGAATGCTTTTTCCACTATATAGCATGAAAATATAACAAAATACATAGTACTTAGATGAAGAAAAACAAAAGTGGTACGTTTTAGGTAGTTCTTAGATTCAAAATCCAAAATTATGTTCCCTCCATATCATGTTGTGAACCATTCCTGCAAGTTGAAGAGCTTCATATTCGCCATCTGTGCTACTGCACTATCGTCCACAGCTTGTGACTTCAGTTTCCCCATAGTGAGGACTCAAACATGCTTGAACTAGAGGGTAAAGTTTGACTTGCAAATGTTGGCTTAGACTAAATGAGGCCCGATTTGGTTCAAGTTTAACACATCAAGTTTAACACATCATTTCTTGAATTTAAAGTTTAATCTAAATGAGGCCCGATTTGGTTCAAGTTTAACACATCATTTCTTGAATTTAAAGCATTAATATAGCAGTTCATCATGCTTGGAAGGAATAGGAAGTATGCCATTCGAGACCTTTTAGTAGTAATGGAGTTCTTGTATTGAAAGAGTTTCTAAGATTGCTAAAGATTTTGGGAGAGAGAGAACAGGAAGAATGAGGAGACAAGGGAAGGTGACGGTTTGCATGAGTTTGTAATTGTTGTTGACTATTGCTAAGAATCCATTGGATCCTATTTTTCCTTCATTGCTTTCCTCGGTTGAGGTTTTCTTGAGAGCTATAGAGCATGCTAGGCTGGTTGCAACTAAGGTCCAAAGTGGCTTCAAGAAGGTGACACACCGTTGGCATTCTTCTTTAGAGTGGTTAGAAAGAAAAATCTCAAACAAAATATTATTTTGGTAAAGTATGCTAAGGGAAATGTAGTGTATGAGGAGTCAAAAATAGCTGAGATTTTCATGTAGCATCTATCTAGCATTGCGAGTACTAGACCAATTGAAAGCACAAATTACAAGGTAAAGCTAGATGCATTCCTAAGCAATTTTCATCATAGGTGGTGATGCCTTATGGAGCTCTGCTATTGCAAAGGCTCTTCTTCGGCTGAGATCAAATCCCTTCTTTAGCTGAGATCAAAGGCTGAGATCAAATATGTTATGTTATCTATGGCTAGAGGTAAGTCACTTGGGCCTGGCAGTACACCTGTTGAGTTCTATCAACATAACTTGTGGAGGATATGATGGAAGTAATTAATTGGTGCTGTCAAGAGGTGTAATGCCTCATAGTCTTAATATGGGTATGATAAATCTCATTCCTAAGGAGTAGAATAGGTGGTTACCATGTGGCTGGAGACCTTTATCGATGCTCAATTGTGTGTGAATAGTTATGGCCAAGGATTTGGCCAATAGAATCAAGCATATTTTGAGTAGGGTGGTGCATGCCCAACAACACTGTTTTGTATATGGAAGGAACATACAAGATGTCGTTCTAAATATATTATTGGCTATTGATCATGAAGTGAATCATATTGACTTTTAGTCTTTCTGTCTTTGCAAACATCATGGCAGATAATGCAGCTTGCAAGGAATCTAAGAAGATATCACAAGTGCAAGCCCCAGTACAAAAGAAATTTTGTTGGTACGCACGGGAGTTTAATGAGGAGTATGGGCTCAGTGTGGTTGGAATAGATTCAAGGGAGATATGAACAGGTTCAAAAGACATCAGCCTTGTAGACTGGGAGTCTATATTTGCATGTCCCAAACAAATTTCTAGGCAAAAGAAAATAAAGCCGTATCATGTACGTGATGAGTTTGTCGAGAAGCTTGTGCGGCATCACTATGAAGTCTATCAAGAGGGGCCACCCAATTACAAAATCGGGCTATTTTTCACAAAGTCTTTTGCCTTGGAGAATTGCAAGTTAGCACAAAGAGATGATGAAGATGGGGCACAACATGAATGCACAATACAACATTATTTATGCTATACAAAGCTATACACCCCACAAAATCTACCATGTAGCACACAGTTTGAGTGCACACATGGATGTGGAGCTAGGTATACTATAGACCTCACTTTTTGTGCTACTCAAACCTATATACCAAAAAAATTCAATATACATTGATACGGCACACCATGTATGCTATATAGCACACTATTTATGCTATTCAGCCCGCAAGTCCTACCTCACAAGGCTTCAACTTTCATTGTTCCCACTCTCAATTGCTTATTAGTAAAGCTAATAAAACAACATTTCCTAGTTGTGACTTTGAATGATGTATAGATAAATAACTTGGAGAGGGTAGTACTTGGGCGAAAAGACTTTGATATGATGATTGTTTTCAAGGACTTCAAAAGTAAGTCACTAGCATCATACTTCAGGCTCTTACTAGCATTAAGTAGGATATGACAGTCCACATCTTCAGCACATGAAAAGAAACCCACTATATAGCCTTCCATGAAATTATAGATATCTCCCATACACTTAGGAGATAGTATAGTATTCTTTTTAATCCTCTCTTCCTCTTCATCTTGTTCCACTGGCTACCAAAGTGTACTTGGAAAGATCTATAATTTCATCAAAGGCTAGCACACAACACAAGCTTCCATGAAATTATAGATCTACTGTATGTACACTTAGGAGATAGTAATATTCTCTGTAACCCTCTCTTCCTTTTGATCTTATTCCACGGGCTGCCAAAGTGTACTTGGAAAGATCTACAATGTCATCAAAGGCTAGCACATAACACAAGCTTCCATGAAATTATAGATATCCCATACACTTAGGAGATAGTAATATTCTTTGTAATGCTCTCTTCCTCTTGATCTTGTTCCACTGGCTTCCGAAGTGTACTTGGAAAGATCTACAATTTCATAAAAGTCTAGCACACAACACATGCAATTTGCCATTATGGCTAGATTGGGGGTTTCTTTTCATGTGCCATGAGGATTGGGACTCTAGACAATAGGGAAAATGAGGAGACAAAGATGAAGATGCCCAACATAGTGAAGAGGAGACAAAGACTTTATAATAGTGGTTGGGTAATGAAATATGCTGTATAGAACATAGACAAAAATGTGGAATTATGCATGCTATGTAGCTCACTATTTGTGCTATTTCAAGCATGAAATCAACTATATAGCACACAATTTAAATATATATAGTCATGGCACACCATCAATGCTATATAGCACATTGTGTCTATTGTATAACCAACAGAATATGTTATGTAACACATAGACATAGATGTGGAACTATGCATGCTATATAGCTCACTTTTTGTGCTATTTCAAGCATGGGATCAACTATATAGCACATAGTTTGAGTAATATTTGTTGCTACATTCCGCCACTGTGTGAATGACCACTCTCTATTGTGCTGCATCTCCCCTACATGGTCTCTCTTTTATGACATGTCCCTCTTAAGTTTCTACTTCACGCTATTTGCTACCTTCTCTCCCCTTACTTCGACCACTTGTTCGTGATACTCAGCTCTTTCACCTCCTAACTCAAACTCTCAATGCTTGCTTCATTGCACCCTTCTTGATGGTGGTTTCTCACTTCACTTCAATTCTTTGAGAAACATTGGGGATCTTTTCTACTGCAATCATTATCATGGCTACCCAAAACTCCTTTTTGTCACCGCTCAGTTTCTGTCGTTAGGTGATGGCTTGGCCAAGTTCAAAAGGTAATGGAGGTTGTAGATCATATACCAAAGGACTTGGTCTAGCCACATAATCGAGGAAGTACATCCATCCCAAGTAGAACAACGACACTTGATATATATTTGTGGATATTCGAAAGGGTCTTGACATACTTCTTGCTAGTCTTTTCAGTAGGGATTGCTTTGGTACAAAAATAGACATATATAGCACATTGTGTGTGCTATACAACCAACGAAATATGCTATGTAGCATACAGACATAGATGTGTAACTATGCATGCTATATAGCTCACTATTTGTGCTATTCCAAGCATGGGATCAACTATATAGCTCACAGTTTTAGTATACATAGTCGTGGCACACCATGAATGATATATAGCACATTGTGTGTGCTATACACCCCACAAAATGTGCTATGTAGCACACAAACATATATGTGGAACTATGCATGCTATATAGCTCATTGTTTGTGCTATTCAAACCACAGATTCAGCTATATAGCACATAGTATGAGTATACATAGTCGTGGCACACTAGGTATGGTATATAGCACAATTTGTGTGCTATACAGCCCATAGTTAATGCTATGTAGCACACAAACAAAGATGTGGAACTTTGCATGCTATATATCTCACTGTTTCTACTATTCAAACCACAAAATCAGTTATATAGTAGATAGTTTGAGTATACATAGTCATGGCACATGAGGTATACTATATAGCACATTGTGTGTTATACAACCCCCACAAAATATGCTATGTAGCACATAGACAAAGATGTGGAACTTTGCATGCTATATAGCTCACTATTTCTTCTATTTAAACCACAGAATCTTAGCTATATAGCACGTAGTTTGAGTATACATAGTCGTGGCACACCAGGTATATTGTATAGCACATGTGTGTGCTATACAACCCACAAAATATGCTATGCACCACATAGACAAAGATGTGGAACTTCACATGCTGTAAAGCTCATTATTTCTTCTATTCAAACCACAGAATCGGCTATATAGCACATAGTTTGAGTATACATAGTCATGGCACACTAGGTATACTATATAGCACATTGTGTATGCTATATAGCCCATAGAATATGCGATGTAGCACATAAACAAAGATGTGGAGCTTTGAATGCTATATAGTTCACTGTTTGTGCTATTCAAACCATAGAAGCAACTACATAGCACATAGTATAAATACACATAGTCATGGCAAATGAGGTATGCTATATAGCAAATTGTGTGTGCTATACATCCCACAGAATATGCTATGTAGTACATAGACAAAGCTTTGAACTTTTCATGCCATATAGCTCAAATAGTGAGCTATTCAAACCATGGAATCAACTAGATAGCACATAGTTTTAATAGTATACATAGTCATGGCACACTAGGTCTGTTATATAGCACATTGTGTGTGCTATACACCCCACAAAATATGCTATATAGCACACAATTTGAGTGTACACATAGATGTGGAACTATGTATGCTATATAGTGCATTCTTTGTGCTATTTAAACAACAAAATCAGTTATAAAGCAGACAATTTTATTACACATAGACATGGCACAATGTGCATGCTATATAGCACACTCTTTGTGCTATTCAAGCAATTGAATATGCTATCGAGCACACTATTTATTCTCTTGAGCCCATTGAATCTTCTATATGGCACTCTTTGAGTATACGTAGATGGGGCACACTATGTATGCTACATAGCACATGGTTTATGCTATTCAACTCACCAAGTATACCATACAACATAATGTTTGGCATATAGCACACCATGTATGCTATGTGCCTCACGTTGTCTATGCTATAAATAGTACACTAATTGTATAGTGCCCTAGTATGCTAAACAACACACTATGCATGCTATGTGGCAGATTGTGCATGCTATGAAGCATTTATTTATAGCCCATTTTATTGCTATGTAGCAGATCTATACATGCTATCCATATAACACATTAATGCATCATTTCTCTCAAGAAGCATATTAAAAACTACTATAGAGCACACAGCCACAACTCACGGAAAACAATACATATAGAAACTGATCTTACCTAGGAATCATCAAGGAAATCTATTGGGTGCTTCTTCTCATATTCATTTTTTTTAAATTCGATGATGACAAATGTCCTTCTTGTTTGGTGTCACACTTGTTTGTTTTGTTCAGAATTGATGATGAGTTCCCTTACTTCAAAGCTCAACACATCATTATGGGATTTTTTTTTGCAAAGCTTGAAAGACAACTTTCTTCCATCCTCATCATTTGAAAACCTGTTAAGTGGTGAGTGTAAATTCCTAGGGTGTATGTTCAACACTCCTGAAGCTCTTGGAATAGAAATTTTGTCCTCATTTAATGATGCCACTACCACGGTTTGTATGATTTGCTTCACAAACAATTCTGTGTCTGATTTGGGATTCTTCAGTTCTTGTAAGGACCTCTTTAATGCTGATAGAACTGTGAAATTATCGATGTGTTGGTCACCAAGACATTTCATAAAGCGTTCGTCATTCATCTCACTGATTGAATGATTTCTGACCTGTCTCTCCTACGAAAAGGAAGTGACAACTGCAAACCTTTGCCAAGCTACCCTTTTCCTTGCCTTTTCTCCCATCCTAAGCTATAAGGGCTCTATCATCGGATCCATCATATTTCTTCTCCCGAGCCTTTTGCTACAAAAGCAATGGTACTTGCTCCTTGAACCTAACCTACTCCGCCCTCTTCCTTGCAGTCATTGTGGGCACAAAACTATTGTATCTCCTCAAAAGCATGCCAAAAAATAGCCTAGCCATCCTAGTCAAATCCATCTTTTGATCAATTGCTACCAACTAGGCCCTACCACCTTCATTTGAATGTGGATGCAAGTTTTTTTGCATAATTTGAAACATTGGATGAATATATGTCAATGTTAGGGGAAATGTACCTAGAACACTCTCTGACAAACTACACCTGTCCTACTATCGAGAATAAAAGAGTGGAATACTATTTGGGGTGCGGAAGAGAGAGATGTTGGTTACATGTAAAAGATATCAATCCTAGATACACATGCTGGTTATGCTAATTACTACCTTTACTCTTTAGGCTGTGACCTAGGAATCACTACAAAATACCCCCTTCTACCATTTCATGTCCCCCAATGAAGAAGTCTACATCATAGTCCACCAGTAAGGGATATTATGAGGCTATGGGGCTATCCATGGATGAGGCTAACTATAGAGGCTATAGGGTTGCTGACCTCATGATAGGATAGTGATGCTGATAGTAATGTTGTTGGCTATATGGATTGCTCCCCTTGATGTATGGGGTATTGGGGCTACTACAGATGTGGTTGTTGAAGCTATGACTAAGGAAGATGACTTCCAGACTGCTCTAGGGTATGATCCTAGTGCAATTGAGGCTGCTGAGTCATTTATTAGACCTGATGGGGCTCTTGTTGCATTGACTATTGTATTGGAAGTCTAGGATAAGATTAGCTAGATTGTCTAAGCATTTTTAGCTTAAAATGCACAATAGTCTGCATTAGATTACCCCACATGTTCAATATATAATTTCCACACGTAATGGCATCCAACCAAAATTTATTGGGAAAAGACCTGCCTTTCATCATGCATTGCCATTTCCATCAAAATTCTATCCTACATTTTGTTGTGGTGTGTATGGAACAATACACTGTTGAATGATACCATGACATGCTAAAAATTTACCAAACGCTTAAGACATATACTCAGGCCCCTATTAGTATAGAGTGTAACAAGCTTGTGTCCACTTTCATTATTTTTTGAAGTAAGCAAAGACATTTGACTTGGATTTCAATCAATAAGTTTGAAGTATGTCAGATTAAGTGATCCACAAAGTAATAAATTATGAATACCCACGAATAGATGCTTTCCACATTGGACAACACATATGGATATGAACTTAAGAGCTGTACCAGCACTTCCATCTTTAGGGGAGGAAAACCAATGCATTTTCCTAAGAAGGCATCCCTCACAAACATGTTTGGATAATGCATACACCTTTTGGATGTTACTAGCCATATTCAATGAATGCAATCTGATCAGAATGCCATAATTTGGATCCCCAAAAATGCCTGGCACAAAGGAGTGTCTACAACCATAGAGCCCTCCATTGCAAGTGCTACTATTTCTATCTCTTTGTCATAGGAATCAACTCTATATAGACACCTAGTGAATGCTCTAGTGATAACTATGGCATTGCCATTTTGAAGTCATTGAAGATAGCATAGCGATAACCATCTATATTTGGATATAGTAATAGATAAAATGGATATGAGATCTTTTTAAATATTTGAACATAGAAAAAAATATATGAAAGACCAATACACCTGATAGTGCAATAATGCTCCAATGCATTTCACGGCATAGAATGCATTATTGATAGAAGTATTATACCTAGGCCCAGAAAGCTCTAGTAGTATAGGTCTACCCAGCTCCAATGGCATTCACAAGGCAGAAAGATAGAAATGTGACTTCCAAGAAGTAGTAGGTCTATACCAAAATCTCTAACTGAGGTCATGGAGCAATAGGGCAGCTCTTGGATTTCTAGAAATGAGTTGCATAGCTACAAGAGGATTGCTAATGGTTGTAGCTACTAAAAGCAATTTGACTATGGGAGCAGCTCTAACTTTCTTACGATAGAGTAGGTCTATCCATAGAGATCAAGCCAAGGTCACAAGGTAGCAAGATAGCTCATGGATTGCCAAAAATGAGTTGCTTAGGTGTAAGAGGGTTGCTAAGAGTAGCAGCTACTATAAAGTAGTTTGATTGAGGTGGCAGCTGTAACTTTCTCATGATAGGAATGCACCCCAAAGCTTGGAAGAACATAGGGAAGGGTTGGAATCCTACTCTAATAGCATCATGGAGCAGAAGCTCACCAACAAGAGAGTAGACAATGGGGTGGGGGTGGAATCCAATAATTCTTTACTTTGTGTGTTCAGGATAAATGTGCAATCTGGTAAATAGACAATGCTCCAGTAGAGTTACTGAACTAACAAAATATATTTCCATCCAACAAAAACAATACATGAAAAGGAGTCTATAGAGTTTCACCAAGTGTGCTCCTCTATCCTTACCAAAAGGATGTTGTCCTACTACCTCTATGGCACTTCTAGATTCCTAAGCATGTGTGCTCCTTGTGGAGGTTTAAGACAAAGGAATTTTAACAATCTGCACAATAGGATGTGCAATATCATCACTAGTCTCCACAAATCCTAGTCTTTCCATTTTCCTTGCATCCTGCATCCATTTTGCATGACCTGTCATGTGGTTTGACGCACCTGAGTCAACATACCACACGTCATTGCTTTCTTCTGCACTTGACATAGAATTGGTCATGTGCTGCACCATAAACAGATGCTCATTTCTGTCATCACCATGTCTACTAAAGGATGCATAGTTTCCTTGCTGCAATTTTCCAGTCATGATGTCATTCTACTTTTTATAGCAGTCTTTAACCATATGACCCATTTTACCATAGTAGTAGCCTTCAACGTTGCTATTTGCATTTTGGCCTCTCTACTATCCACCACAACCTCTTTGGCTCCCCCTGCCTCTAAAGTTACCACGTCCTCCTCCATAGGATTGGTTTTCTTGAATTTGCTGGATATTCTGATTTCTTCCATGGCATCCAGTTTGGCCATCTACCTCTACCTCTTCCAGCATTTGAGTAGAAGACAATTTCTTTTGAAGTTCCTCTTGAAGAAGATGCACCACCATTTCTCTACTCTTCAGAAATTAGAAGAGTAATCAACTCCCCAAAATCAGGAAAATTCTCACAGGCGGCAATGGATGTCCGAAACTATGCATAATCCTTTCCTGGACCATTCAAGGTCACAGAAACTAAATCATCATCTTCCACTGGCAACCCAATGGAAGCAAGTGCATTTGCAATCTTCTTCACCTTCATGTGGTAGTCATTGATGCTCATATTTTCTCTCTACACATTATGCAACTCCTGCTTGAGCTGCATTTTCCTGGCTTGCGTATTTGTGCTATACATTTTTGTCAAAGTATCCCACACCTCCGGCGTGCTTGCATCCTAAATGTGCACAATCATAGAATCTGAAATACTGATAGACAGCTAGTACATAAGTTTTCTCGCTCTCTCATTCCATCCTTTAAATGCCTGCAACTCCTGTTGATTGGGAACATTAGGAATAACTGGTTCTTGTTCAGCTCTAGTAATGAACTCCCAATAGCCTTTTCCCTTAAGGAAATTCATTATTCTAAACTTCCATGCTTGGAAGTTGTTCTTGTCAAGCTTTTCAGTGACTATCTATGAAAGAGCATTAGACACCATTACAGAACACTGCAAAAAACACAACTTCTGCCTCATAAGGGCAAATCTGCAAAATTGATGAAAGTGGTATTTGACCACACAGTCACTTCCTAGTGGCAATTTTGCATCAATAGGCAATAAGAATGATTCTGTCAGTCCCAATATCTCTATGCACAAGCATACGATGCAATTTATGTGGCAACTTTTCACCGACCTGCAGAATAGTGGTTGCACAGCAAAAACAGGGCACTTTTCTTAGTGCTTGCAGAAAACTTTCGCCACCAAAACGGGCCCCGAGATGGCCTCAAATCAAAAAATAATGTCACCAAGGGCTTTGCCCTTTCCCACAGCATATACTGCCCTCTCGCCGCACGCGAAGGGCGTCCCAATCTGAGACAGTGCTCTCTTGCATTTTCCAGCTGTGCTACCTGTAGAGATTTGCTCCCAAACTCGAAAAAGGAAAGCAACACTGATCCTCTTACCAAGACACCGCGAACTTGGTTTGCTTTCTTGAGCTCCTTACCATGAACTGAGCTTTGATACCATGTGAAGAGAGTGGGAGAGAAGGAAGGAGTCTCACTTGCAGCTTTCTCACATACACAATGGGGGAATATACACAAAGGTGGAGGCTGAAAACAGTTTTCCTCTTCTTAGTTGTGAAAGCCAAAAGAACTCTATATGTACAAAAGGAATAGGTGAACCCTATATGTGGGTCTCAAACCAAACTTAGCTAACTAAGGTGGCATACTAACTGAGCCACTAACTAGAGTACATAAAGATAGTTGTCATCCAACTATTATTCATGGGCGGTGTACCAACCGCATCTGCAGCTAACAAGTCGGTGACATAAATGCACAATGGTCACCCTGGCATATCACGAGTGGAGCTCGATCTCTCAACAAACCCATGGTCAAGTTGCATCAGACATGCATTGTGTATGAGATCAGATCAAGGCATGGTACTGAGGAAAACATGTTTTGATTCCCAAGGTCGATTTGCATTTTAAAGATGTGATGTGTGGGAGTGCGCATGAAGCCATGGTGCTGATGAAAACATGTCTTGATTCTTGAAATAGACGCAATTCAATTTCAAAGATGCAATGTGTAGAAGTGTGCATGAAGTCATGAAGCTAATGGAAACATGTTCTAATTCTTGAAATCAAAAAAATTTCAATTTGCATTTCAAAGATACAATGTTTAGGGTGTGTGCATGAAATCATGGTGCTTAGGAAAAAACATGTGAAATTGACCCAAGGTTGAATTGCATTTCAGAGATGCAATGTGTAGGAGTGTGCATAAAGCCATGATGCTAATAAAAAAAGGTTATGATTCTTAAAACCATCCCAAGGTCAAGTTGCATTTCAAAGATGCTATGTGTAGGCGTGTGCATGAGGGCATGGTGCTAATGAAAAATGTTTTGATTCTTGAAATCTACCCAAGGTCGGTTTGCATTTCAAGGATGTAATGTGTTATAGGTGTGCTCATCAAGGCGGCATGGTGGTACTAAAAATGTGCTTTAATTCTTGAAATCAATCCAAGGATGATTTGCATTTTAAAGATGTGATGTTTACAAGAGTCTATATGAAGCCATGATGCAAAGAAAACCATGCTTCAATTATCAAAATAGGACCAAACTCAATTTGCATTTAAAACATGCAATGTGTATGGGTGGGATTGAAGCCATGCTGCTAAGGAAAAATGTTTTGATTTTTGAAATTGACCCAAGGTCAATTTGCAATTCAAAGATGCACTGTACAGGAGTGTGCGTGAAGCCATGGTGCTAAAATCAACAATCAACCCAAGTTGGATTTGTATGTATTTCAAAGATTCAATGTTTCAAAGATACGATCTATAGTAGTGTGCACGAAGCCATGGTGCTAATGAGAACATGTTTTGATACTTGAAATCGGCCCAAGGTTGATTTGCAATTCAAAGCTACAATGTATAGGAGTGACATGAAGCCATGGTGCTATTTATAACTTGTTTTGATACTTGAAATCGGACCAAGGGTGGGAGTGTGCATGAAGATATGGTGTTAAGTCAAACATGTTTTTGTTCATAAAATCGACCCAAGGTCAATTTGCGATTCAAATTTGCAATACAGTGTAAGAGTGTGCATGAAGCCATGGTGCTACTAATAACATGTTTGGATTATTCAAATCGACCCAAGGTTGATTTGCATTTCAAAGATGCAATGCATAGGAGTGTGCATGAAGTCAATATGTTGAGGAAAGCATATTTCGATTCTTGAAATTGATAGAAGGTCAATTGGTACTTTAAAGATGGGATCTATAGGAGCATGCATGGTGCCATGGTGCTGAAATCAAACCATGCTTGATGTGGATTTTATGGATGCAATATTTACGAGTGTGCATACGTCTATGGTGCTAAGAAAAACATGATTTTATTCTCAAAATTGACCCAAGATTGATTTGCATTTCAAGGATACGATGTGTAGTAGTGTGCATAAAGCCATTGTGCTAATGAAAACATGTTCTGATCCTTGAAATCGACCCAAGGTCGATTTGTGTTTCAAAGATGCAATGTGTAGCAGTGAACATGAAGACATGGCCCTAATGAGAGAATGTTTTGATTCTTGAAATCAACCCAAGGTTGATTTGCATTAAAACAATGTGATATGTAGGACTCTGCATGAAGCCATGTCCTAACCCTCATGGATGCTTTGTTGAGGATATGAAAAATAAAGATCACTTGATAGCAAAAGGGAAGAAGAAGGGTAGGATGTTTACGTTGGATGCAGACATGCTTGAATTGAGTGTAGCAATGTTTGCACATGGGACCCATGTAGTTGCAGATATTGATATCTAGCATAAATGCATTGGTCATGTTAATGTACATCCACTTAAATTAATGCAGGCCCAAAATATTGTTGCAGGATTGCCTAAGTTCAAGGTTGCAGAAATGCATAAGGTATGTGAAGCCTGTCAATTTGGAAAACAGGCAAGGAAACCATTTCCTAGACATGTTCAAGAGAGTAAAAGGCCATTGGAATTAATCCACTCTAATGTGTGGACTACTAAAGCTGCATCTATTGGAGGTTGTCATTATTTTGTCACTTTTATTGATGACCACAACATAAAAGTTTGGTTGTATTTTATGAAAAAGAAAAGTGAAGTGTTTGGGCATTTCAAAGCTTTTAAAGCTATGGTTGAAAAAGAAACAAGCCTGCAAAATAAAATGCCTAAGGTCAGATGGAGGGCGAGAGTACCTCTCAAATGAGTTTGCAAGTTTCTTGTAGGAGCATGGCATAAAGCAGCAATATTCATGCAGTCATACCCCATAGCAAAATGGACTTGCAGAAAGGAAAAACAGACATATTGAAGAGGTATCTCGTGCCATGCTCACTGAAAAAGACCTGCCATATTATTATTGGGCTGAAGCAGTTGCTACAATAGTCTACATAATGAACAGGACTCCCACTACAGCAATACATGGCATGATGCCAGAGGAGAGGTATAGTGGTAGGAAACTAGATATTTCTCATTTGAAAGTTTTTGGTTGCATTGCCTATGTTCATGTGCCAGATGAGTTGAGATCCAAGTTGAAATCCAAAAGCTGAGAAGTGCATCTTTATTGGTTATTCTCTACAGCAGAAAGGGTATAGATGCTATAACCCTTCTACTCATAAGTTTATAGTGAGTAGAGATGTTGTTTTTGATGAGATGAGTAGCTAGTATAAACCTGTAAATGTGATTGATGATGTAGATGCACAAAATGGTAATGCTACACAGAATTCACAATAGCAATCACAAAATATTAGTGGACCTGTAGTGTCCTCTAGCAGTGATTCACATACTTCACCATGGAGAGGCAAATTGAGATCAGGAGGATCTTCTCAAAGTAATGTAGATAGTGGTATGCAAGTATCACAAAAAGGAAAAGAGAAAGAGATCAGCCCATGGTTGATGTGAATGCAAGTCACTCTTATGTGGATGGTGAATCTAGTGGCTCAAAATAGGAGCCTTGATGATGAGTTGGGTATTCCTTCTGTTGTTACACGTAGAGTAAGGAAGACAAGGGATGTTTTGAGAGCACCTAGTAGTGAGCCTATTTCACATAGGTCTACCAAAGCTACGTATCCTGTGGATAGGCTGAAATATGATGGATTTATAGCCATTCACTATGCCTATATGGTCAAAGTGATACATGAACCAGAACCCACTTCTTTTGAGCAAGCCATGGGAAAAGAAAAATGGGAGAAAGCCATGGATGAAGAAATGGATGCCTTGGAAGCAAATGTTACATGGGAATTGGTGCCTTTGCCTAAAGACAAGAATACAATTGGATGCAAGTGGGTTTATAAGGTGAAGCACAATGCAGATGGTTCTATGAATAGATATAAGGCAAGATTAGTTTCAAGGGGTATGCATAGACATATGGCATTAATTATAAAGAAACATTCAGTCCGGTTGCAAGGATGGCAACTGTAAGAGTAGTCATTGCTATGGCTGCATCAAAGGGATGGTCTTTACATCAGATGGATGTAAAGAATGCTTTCTTGCATGGTGATTTGCAAGAACAGGTCTATATGGAGTAGCCACCAGGTTATGTTCATGCTGTTCATCTTGAGTTTGTTTGCAAGTTGAAGAAAGCCTTGTATGGCTTGAAGCAAGCACCCAGAGCATGGTCTGATAAGATAGGATAGTATCTTGTCGCTATTGGCTTTCATATTTCCAAGGCAGATTTCTCACTTTATGTGAGAAAAACAGAGAAAGGCATTATGCTACTTGTCATTTATGTTGATGATTTGATCATCACAGGTGATAGTGATGAAGATATCCTTCATGTGAAAAGGCTATTGAAGCAGAAGTTTGAGATGAAGGATTTGGGAGAGCTGCGTTACTTCTTGGGCATTGAGGTGATTAGATCCACAAGTGGGATATGGTTCTTGCAGAGGTAGTATGGATTGGACATGCTGTCCAAATATGGGATGATAGGCTGTAAGCCTATTTCAGTTCCTTTGGAGCAAAATGTGAAGCTGAGCACAGATGCAGGTGAGCTTCTGGAAGACCCTACTATGTACAAACACATAGTAGGAAGTTTGATTTATATGACTTTTACCAAGACAAATTTGAGCTATGCTATTGGTTTGGTAAGTGAGTTTATGCAGGCTCCAAGGAAACCGCATTTGGATGCAGCTAGATGCATACTGAGGTATGTGAGGTCCACATTGCAATATGGATTATTTTATGAGACTGGGGTTTAGATACAGTTGCATGGATACAGTGATGCTGCTTGGGTTGGTAGAGACGATCTACCAGTGGATATGTGTTCTCTTTTGGGAGTGTTGCAGTCACTTGGAGTAGAAAGAAACAGCCTACAGTTGCCTTATCGAGCATAGAGGCTGAGTACAAGGGTGCAACAATGGCTGCATGTGAGGTAGCTTGGTTGCGTAGGCTACTTTATGATATGCATCAATCTAAAGATGGGCTAGTTGTCATTTATTGTGACAACATGAGAAGTATACACTTGGCAAATAACCCAGTCTATCATGCTAGAACAAAGCACATTGAGGTGCATTATCACTATGTGCAGGAGAAGGTTCTAGTAGGTTTTATTGATCTAGTTTATGTCAGCACAGAGGATCAGGTAGCTGACATATTCATGAAGGCATTGGGTGCAAAGAAGCTACACAAGTTCAGAGACTTGCTTGGTGTGCAGGAATTGGGATTGAGCTTGAGGGGGAGTGTTGAGATATCGAGCTCCACTCGTGATATGCCAGGGTGACTGTTGTGCATTTATGTCATTGACTTGTTAGGCTGCAGATGCAATTGGTACACCGCCCATGAATAATAGCTGGATGACAGCTATCTTTATGTACTCTAGTTAGTGGCTCAGTTAGTATGCCACCTTATTTAGCTGAGTTTGGTTTGAGACCCACATATAGGGTTCACCTATTCTTTTGTACTAAGAGAGTTCTTTTGGCTTTTACAATTAAGAAGAGGAAAACTGTTTTCAGCCTCCACCTTTGTGTATATTCCCCCATTGTGTATGTGAGAAAGCCGCAAGTGAGACTCCTTCCTTCTCTCCCACTCTCTTCACAGGGTCAATTTTAAAACTCTAACAACATGCGCTTAGTAGCATCATGGTTTAAACTCTCCATGTACCACATCTTTTGATTGAGAATTGAATTGGGGCCAATTTTAAGACTTTAGTTCTATCTTATTATTGCCACGATGGCTCACATAATCCCACACATAATTTATTTCAATTTCAAAGTAAGCTTTGGTCAATTTTGTGACTATGAAAGCATATTCTCATCACTACCATGGCCATGCATGCCCATGCCACATCCTAGAATTTTAATCAAATTTTGGTCACTTTTGGATCATTTAAAACATGACTAGAAGTTAGGGGATGTCAATAAATTTAAGACCACAAAGAAAAATGGTTGGAGTAGTTTGATACAGTACTAGATATGAAAGAGAATATTGGTGATAGGGGATACCATGAACTTAAGTTCCATTGTGAAGAAATAGGTTGACTTATTGAGATTAAGGCTCCATTTGACACTTACAATGTTGAGGTGCTGGTAGAAAGCTTGGACAAAAAGCTAGATTCACTGAGGAATTTAGATTGGAAATAAGAACAAGCAATTTTAGAATGGTATGAATTCGATTAGGTATAAGAGCTAGATGCTATGGCATTGATACTATCCATTTGGGTGGGAAATCACCTTTAGTACTGATGTTTAATTGTTTTCAGGTAGGTAAGCAGTATGTTTAAAGAGTACAGAGAAATGATGTGGTATTAAGGCTACTAATGGACTTTTCAAGAGCAATATAATTAAAGAGCACATAGCAATGATGTGGTGTTAGGCTAGTAATGGAATTTTATTAATCACATCTTTTGGGTGTTCACAAACACAAAAGGAAAGGTTGAGCTGATCAATCATTTGTCTAATTGCTCATTGTAGGGATATTGTACCACTTTCTTGGAGGCTTGGCACTTGGCAAAAGATGATATCCACAAAGGAAGATCTTAGGATAGACCCTTAGATGTAGAGCCATCATCAACATGCGGTATATGCTCGATAACAAAAGATCAAAACTTCTTCGCTTGGGAGCAGTGGAAAGCATTGCTTGACAACCTATGTATAAGTATCTTATTACTTACTATCTTGTCAATTAATGCATTTCATTTGATGTATTTTCTTCGATGTATCTTGTCATTTAATTAGTCCTATGCACATAATACAAAATTTCTATTTTTGACAAGCTTGAGAGCAAGGGAGTAGACCTCGATTGGGATGCAATTACATATGAGATAAGCCTTTGGATACTCTTTGTTCCATAGTACTATAATGTTGGCATACTTCATAAACTTTCCAATTTACATAAAACTCAACCCAAGTGATCGCTCTGCAGACGACAAGGGATTTAGAGCAAGCAAGAGTGTTAGAGCCAATGAAAAATATGGAGCCAGCGCAAGGATAAGATAGGTTCGGTCTTTGAGAGAAATCCATTGATGAGATTGATGCAGATCTCTCTTTTTTGTTGTATGTAGTATGAGTTTGTACATGCTTTTTGGGATTTCTTGTTGTCGCCTTCATTCATATCCCAATAAGGGACCTTTTTTACACATACCTTCGAGCATTATATGTTCATGGCACCCCTTCGAAGGGAAAATCTTGTAATCCATTTGCAATATATGTTCATGACCCTTTGAAGGAGTTATTCATTTGTGTATGATTTCTAGGCATATGCATGCCAATTCTATGCTTTATGTTTATTTGTTTTCTTTTTAATTTTTATATCCCATTACATTCTTAATAACTTGTTTTTCTAGATAAATTTTTATTCTATGTTTTCTAAATACTTTTTGAATAATAAATAAAGGAAAAAAGTCCCCTATAGCTATACGATGAAGAGAGGAGCTTAAGAGTGTCCAATGAAATAATATTCAATGCAAACATAATCTTTGAATTTTCATAATTCTATATATGAGCACATGCAAAGAGAGAAAATACAATGCAAAAATCATGTCAAACATGCTCGGCTCAATGGCATAAGCGCTCTTTCCACGATTCCAATGCACTAGCTAGCCCATGCTCCTCTTTCACAAGAATGGTAGCTTTTTACAAAAATCCCCAAGGCTATCATTTATGTAGTTTCAAGAATTTTGGGCTCCACTGAAGCACTTGGGGGCTAGGATGTTAGTTCAAGGAAGGGGAAGTTATTTTCTAAGCAATAAAAAAAGGAAGCAAAAGAAGACAGTGTCTAGTAGAATCCATCAACATTGGGTGGATGAGGGGACTACAACACAGAGGGAAGATTGTAAGATTATGACCATCAAGCACTTGTAATAATCAAGGACCAGCATTGTCTCAATACAACAATGGAGGAAGACATAAGTAAATGTATGAGGATTCAATACGGGAGGATACTTCTGACCAAGTAAACTTACTAGACAAGGATGTAGCTTCAACTATCAAAGTTTTTAAAAAAGATGCAAGTAACATTAAGAGAAAGCTCTCAAAAATCTCAGTTAAACAAGTTGTTGATGCACTTAGCCCATAGGTAATGGCAACAAGGGATGATAAATAGATTGTATTGTACTAATTTAATACTCCATGAAGATTGGCTTATAGAACTAACGTAATTTTTATAATGTAAAAAAATGTAAAGCCACAAGTTTTCTTGAGAGGAAAACCAAAGTTCTAGGCATGTGTCTTGGCATGGATCACCAAAGGTCCAAATAGGGAGGAACCAAAGTTCCATGAATAATTCTTGGCATGGAGCTATTATCTATTATTTGTAATGTGGTGGTGCAAACTTTGAGGAGAGGAAACTAGGCTAGCTTTGTCATGGTGTAAACAACTTTAAAAACATTAAACTAGGATAACTTGGTGGAGATAACATAAAGTGAAGGTGCAAGTACTAGCTAGGTATTCTCTAGGTCCCTATTGGTCAAGGTATGTTCTCTTGAGGGGGGCTACCATGAGGTAGGGGTTAGATTCATTATCAATTTTATGGGTGCTATGAGCATCTTTGTCCTCATGAGCTTGGCCATCATGGCTACCTTCTTTGTGGGTCTTTCACTAGCTTCACCATTCTTAGGGCGTGATGCTGTAAACAAAGACTTCTTTGACATGCTTACCACATCTCGAGTCTTGTTAACCTATGTGACATCTCATGTACTACCATGTGCAAGATGAATTAAACTTGACTAAGCACTTATACTGCCCACTGGTGGAGCACTGGTGGCCTTTAAATGCTCCACTGCACCTATCTTTAAAAGGCTTTAATGGATACATAGTCCCACACCAATATTGAAATGCTTCTCCCTAGCATGGCACACTTAAGTTTCTCTTGGAAGGCTATGAAAAGAAAGTGGCCCAATCCATCTGCATTCCTTGTTGTTATCAGAGTGCATAAATGTCCAAAATTTAGGGCACATTATAGGAACTCTCTCTAAGGACTATCTCTTCCAACCCATAAGACCCATAAGCTAGCTTTGATGAGATGTGGTGTTTTGACATGACTTTGTAAGTGGTGTGATGTGCCCATAATGCCGTGTTTAGCTTAAATTACCAATTAATGTAATGTTCATTCTTAAATGTAGTTAATAGAGATTTTATTACTTGATTTGTCTTGCCCATTACACCACGGATATTATGTAGTTTCCTGATGGTAAAGGATCATAAATTTAGTTCGAGGTTTTAAAGACTTGTTCATAAAATGGCTACCTTGTTCATTGAAAAACTCAATGGAGCAAATTGAAATGGAAGACTATTTGTTCATTTAAGAATTTTTTGGTGCTTTTTTACTTATTTGTTAGTGGTCATGTAAGGTCTTGACCTCATTCCAATTGGTGGCAATCCATGGCAAAGGTAATGTATGATTATGTTGGTTGACATTCGCACTTTAATGGCCCCACAAATTCCATGCTTTAATATTAAAATATATCCCAATGCTATCTTAGTTAGAGAGGGCATATGATCATGTGGAAGTGGTTTCTCATACATTGGAAAGTGCCATAGGCTATGTAAAATCTTGTCAAAGATAAAAAATGATACTCCTCCGCAAGATAGCTTGGAGAACTATTGGACCATTGAGCATGGGGCTAAAGCAACCACCATCCACTCCTTGGTGGGATTTCTTGAAAACCAATAGCTCTTCATGGAAAGTATAAACGAATATAAAATGCCATATTCTACTTTTCAATAGATTTGTCCCACAATCAACATGAATCACAATGCTTTGAGTGTTATTAGCTAATGGTGCTAATATTAAGTCCTACTTGGTGAGACTGTAAGAGTTTCTAGATTTGGATCAAATCTTCAAATTTTGAGTCAAGTATAGGTGTTGAGAATTAGGCAACTCATTGCAGAATTTGACAATCAAAGAAAAATAATGCATGCAAACTGAAGTCATTTTGAAATGCTTTCTCTTAGGTTTGTCCAGATAAATGTAAAACCAAACTCATGTAGTAAGAGCATCCAACAAATAATTATCCTTGTAGGATAGTATCACTATTTAGATACATAATGCTTGGAGATTCAAAAAAAGACAAATGAATTCAAGTGACTCTACATGGTGCTATGTGTTCTCATCTTTAGTATGAATAAATATTAAACTAGCATAGTAGGCTAGACGGTCCAAGATTTTATTGAGTTCTATGAGAATATTCCCTTGGCCCATCCAAATGTGTCAAAGTGGATATGATAGATCACGTCTGATAGCGAAAATGAGAGAGGGAGAGAGAGAGGAGTGCACACTAAGTGAGAGAGCGAGATATAGCTACCTGTACACTAAGTGTATTGACAATGAACACGAAGATATACATGTGAGCCCCTTAGGGTTAGGGTTAGGGTTAGGGTTTGCCCCTATGCCCTATGTGGATAGTGCGATTTACACTATCTTTAACACCCCCTCTTAAATTGCACTGGGTAAGTAGAGGGTGCATGTACAAGATCTATTTGTGGATTTCATTTGGTGCATATGATAGCATCCAAAATTGAAAAGAAATTGAAAAGAAATCAGAGTAGTATGTGCGTATGTAAGCACAGTGACTACGTAGTGGAAGCATGTACAATGAGTACAACTTACGATCCTATACATATCGTGGATTCCCCCTCTTAACTTGTGGGTCATTTTTTGCCTTTGGGAATAAAACCCAGAAGATAGGTCAAAGGGAAGAAGAAAGAAATATGCAGAAAGTCAAGTCCACTTGGATCAAAGACTGGTCGATCAAAAGATAACTGCATGGAGAACTATGTGTATGGTTGCATGCTAAAGATGTCAAGGCTAAACATGTCATAAGTCACCATGGACTGTGCAGCTGCTCTATGGAAGAGGCATCTGAATGTGAGGCTAGTTGATGTAGTGATGGAGATGTGATCCGGCAGGTTGTGACATACGAGAGTGTCACCAACCCAAAAGAACTGACAGCAATGTGTGAGGTGTGTTGCAGCAATGTAATCTCTATCGAATGATGCGGGGTCAAAGAAGACTGCATGGTCAGTGTGGACAAAGTGATCTAGGGGCTAAAAATTTGGGGCAGAAGCTGCAGGTATGATACGCTGCTCTGTTGAAGAGGAAGCCCATAAAACTAACAAGGTATGGAAACCTATCAAACCTGTATGCTCAACTATCATGAGCGGGAGGTCATCTAATGTGTGCATAGCTAAACATCCATTGGCATGGGATGTAGCGACCGTCATAGGCTCAAGGTGGGAGCTGATAGTGTAAAGGCCTAGAAGCCTGAAATACAACTAAAAATGCATAAGATGTCCCTGAGGCAAATGAGGTGCCGAATGCTAATGTAGGGAGCAATCTATAATCCTGGATCCAACCACTGATGTGCATCAATGACAGCCATAAGTGCATGATGAAACACTGAGTCTCCCCAGGTTGTATTATGGCTGAACTTGATGATGTCCACTGCACTAGGGCAGGACCACACTGATGCATAGGCATCCTCATGCTCAGGAATGGTCTGTTGATCTAAAAAGATGGTGGTGATAACTGGATCCAAGGGTGATGCAATGCGGTGTGACTGAGCCGATGCTGGAATGTCTTGAAGACTGATGTGTTGATCTGAACTGCTCATGGAAACTATGTCCAAGTATGTAATGTGCTCCATATTAGAGGTGAAAGCATCAGTGATGGATGCTGGAATGGAATCACCTAAAGAGCTGAATGCACTATGGCATATATATCTACATGCGGCAAGAGGCCTCGTAATGAGGACTTACCTACTGTGATCACCGGTGAACTCCTACTGAGTATCTGCATCTGTGGCAAAGGATGGAGTCAGATCCATGCGTGAGAGTGATGGCTGTGCATCACAAGAATCAATCTGAGCCGATGTTAATGGTATTGCCTCATACTGAGGACTTACTATCAAATGTGCCTCATGCTGAGGGCTTACCGAGAAGTGTGCCTCATGTTGAGAGCTTACTGAGGAATGTGCATGATCAAAAACTGTAGGCTGATCCATGCTAACATCTGAAGCATTTGCATCTGCATCTAATCTGTCAAGGCCAATGAGGCTCCAGTCGGCATCATAGACTGGTACATACCCTGTGGTAATGAATGGTCGAAGAAGGTTCTCTTTCCACCCACAGATCTCGTCCAGAGTCATGATTGGTGCATCATCAACTACATGATGTGAATAACTCCATTATGGAGGCGGTCTAGTGCTCTGTGCAAGAGGCTTACCCATGTACCAGCGAGAGTGTCTACCTATGAGAACATTGTATGAGAGCTGCCGCTGGGGGGCTTACACTGAACAGTCAAAGCCAAGTCATGTGAGAACGTCTGTGTGCCAAGGATCAAGCCTGTAGTAGAATGATGACAACTACGTGTCGAGCATAGCCAAGAGGCTGTACAAGGTTGATGTATGTGTGTGAAAACCAATGCCAAAAATAGTCAACAAATGTGACTGTACATGGGTGGCATGTGTGCGTGCAAGAAGAATGCAACAATCTTGAATCCGAGAGAGGGATAACTCTACCAAGTGTCACTCTGGTGTGGTGAACTGCCGAATGCCAAGAGAACTGAACTGGTGTCAGATGTGTGAATGTGTACACCGATGATAGAACCGCATGGGGCTGATGTCGGTGGGAACTAATCGGTGGCGGGTAATGTGGCAATGGCTTACTTAGCTTGGTGGAGTTGGATCTCCTCTATGGCAGTGCAAGTCTATAGCTAGACTACATGTCAATGCACAAAATACAGAAAATGAATTTTATCTTCATTTATTTTAAGTGCTGGGTGTGCTGTACAGGATCAGGAGGTGGTTTTGATGAAGAGTAATCAATGATGGTGACCTGTGGAAATGTCAGATGGTAGATTTGAGGTGCTCATAATGTAGAGCATGAGCTAGAAAACATTTTTGCTTTTTGGAGCACCTCAAAACTCCCTCTAGAACAAAAGATATGGCCCCTAGAAGGATAGGCAAATTTTGATCCCAAGAAGACCAAAAAATGATGATGTGGCCTAGAGGGTGATGTGGTAGATTGGTGATCACATGCAGAATACAACTATGCCTATGAAGAGGAAACTATGCTTGTCTGGCACTCTGTGTGCTGAGGTGGCACATGGGTGACTGTGCTGCTGAGGTGTCTCCTCCTGATGTGGCAGGCTAACATGTCACTACTGACTGGGCAGCTGATGTGGCTAGTGACTAAACCAAGGGGAAATCTGATACCATGATAGCGGAAGTAAGAGAGGGAGAGAGACAGAGGAGTGCACACGATATAGCTACATGTACTCTAAGTGTATTGACAATGAACATGAAGATATACATGTGAACCCCTTAGGGTTAGGGTTAGGGATAGGGTTAGGGTTTACCCCTATGCCCTATGTGGATAGTGCGATTTACACTATCTTTAATGACATCCTACCAAGATTATCAAAGGATGGGGGCATGAATAGCTTATTTCTTAAGCCCCTTGAAGTCCTATGCTTGGTCTTTGATCACCATACACTTCTTGAAGGCTTGTTCCTAGTATTTAGTCTACATAAACGTTTCTTCTTACCATGATTTTCGATATGGATGATAGCTCAATGATGTGGGAAAAATACCTAATAAATTATAGTCAGAATCAATTTAACCCCAAAAAAGTATCTAGTTAGCATAGAGGGGTGGGCTTTGACATCACTAAGTTGGTGTAAAGTGGTGAGTTTGATATCACTTTGATAACAAAATATCTTATATCTCTTGAGGTGTCAATAAGGTGTCCAAGGAGGATGCCCAAAAAGACACAAGATATATACTTAGAGAAGTCAGAGGAGATTGACCTCCCACTTGTTAAAGTGAACACACATTTCAATACTCAACAAACACAGTGATGATGAGGATGAAAAAAGACACAAACCAGTTGGCTATACAAAGTGTACATTGCTCTCCATACCAAAAATATGAGCATGATATAGTATATATTGAACCCTTATGTGAGTTATCCTAAGTGCAAAAAGACTATCTATAGTATGACTTAGGATCCCTTCTTGTACACGGATGATGACTAGCGTAATGGCCCATACTTCAACACTCCCCTATCATTGAATGGTCTTTATGTCACAAAGAGAGACAAGTTTTTAACTTTACAAACTTCTCATGAGGCAAGGATTTTGTGAACAATTTGCTACCTGGTCCTTAGAGAAACCATGAATTTGTTGAAAATTTCCTTCCTCCACCTCATGCCATATGAAATGGTAGCAAAAAGTGCTTTATGTTTTGACCTCTCATGATCTTCTAGATTCTTTGCCAAATAATGGTAGAGAGAAGGAGAACCAAATGGTAGTGGTCAGCACATAAAAGAAGAGACATCTTGCATTCTTTGCTATGCATAATTTGTTGTTGATAGATATTCATTATGGATGTTACACAAGAGGAATAGTTCCAAGAGCATACATCATGATACTGTTGGAAATGATACAAGCCTTCATGAACAAGTCTTTGTGTATTTAAACACTTATTTGTACTATAGTCTATATGTGTTTCTTTGATCGTGCATACATTGAGTTTTGAACAACCAAAGTTAGGTTGTCTTGAATCCTCTAATCCTGAGTTTGTTTGCAAGTTGAAGAAAGCCTTGTATGGCTTGAAGCAAGCACCTAGAGAATGGTCTGACAAGATAGGATAGTATCTTGTCACTATTGGCTTTCAGATTTCCAAGGCAGATTTCTCACTTTATGTGAGAAAAACAGAGAAAGGTATTATGTTGCTTGTCATTTATGTTGATGATTTGATCATCACAGGTGATAGTGATGAAGATATCCTTCATGTGAAAATGCTATTGAAGCAGAAGTTTGAGATGAAGGATTTGGGAGAGCTGCGTTATTTCTTGGGCATTGAGGTGATTAGATCACCAAGTGGGATACAGCTCTTGCAGAGGCAGTATGGATTGGACATGCTGTCCAAATATGGGATGACAGGCTGTAAGCCTATTTCAGTTCCTTTGGAGCAGAATGTGAAGCTGAGCGCAAATGTAGGTGAGCTTCTGGAAGACCCTACTATGTACAGATGCATAGTAGGAAGTTTGATTTATATGACTATTACTAGGCTAGATTTGAGCTATGCTGTTGGATTGGTAAGTCAGTTTATGCAGGCTCCAAGGAAACCGCATTTGGATGCGGCTAGACACATACTCAGGTATGTGAAGTCCACATTGCAGTATGGACTATTTTATGAGGCTGGAGTTCAAATACAGTTGCATGGATACACTGATGCTGATTGGGCTGGTAGTATTTCTGATAGACGATCTACCAGTGGGTATATGTTCTCTTTTGGGAGTGCTGTAGTCACTTGGAGCAGCAAGAAACAGCCTACAGTTGCCTTGTCGAGCACAGAGGCCGAGTACAGGGGTGCAGCAATGGCTGCATGTGAGGTAGCTTGGTTGCATAAGCTACTCTATGATATGCATCAGTCTACTGATGGGCCACTTGTCATTTATTATGATAACATGAGCAGTATACACTTGGCAAATAACCCAGTCTATCATGCTAGAACAAAGCACATTGAGGTGCATTATCACTATGTGCGGGAGAAGGTTTTACTAGGTCTTATTGATCTAGTTTATGTCAGCACAGAGGATCAGGTAGCTGACATATTCACGAAGGCATTGGGCGCAGAGAAGCTACGCAAGTTCAGAGACCTACTTGGTGTGCAGGAATTGGGATTGAGCTTGAGGGGGAGTGTTGAGATATCGAGCTCCACTCGTGACATGCCAGGGTGACCGTTGTGCATTTATGTCACCAACTTGTTAGCTGCAGATGCGGTTGGTACACCGCCCATGAATAATAGCTGTATGACAACTATCCTTATGTACTCTAGTTTGTGGCTTAGTTAGTATGCCACCTTAGTTAGCTGAGTTTGGTTGAGACCCACATATAGGGTTCTTCTATTTCTTTGTACTAGAGTTCTTTTGGCTTACACAACTAAGAAGAGGAAAATTGTTTTTCAGCCTCCACCTTTGTGTGTATTCCCCCATTGTGTATGTGAGAAAGCCACAGGTGAGACTCCTTCCTTCTCTCCCACTATCTTCACAATTACATCTAGCCATCGTTGATTGGTTATGAGCCTCATTGAACAAGAGGATATTTGTACAAATTAGAATTGCCACCAGCCCCCAGCTTGTTGCATTTGAATTTTTTGGGGAGCCGATGGAGGAGATGATGGAGAGGCCAAAGATCTTGCATATTGCCAGGACTCAGATTACGGCCCCCCCAACAAGATGACAATACTCTGCTGTGAAAATATTGAGCACTTCATCAACATATAGGGGGAATCCATACAGTGCAACCATATAGAGGCTAGAGCTATGCATGCCATCCAAGCTAGTGACTAAGTATAAAAATTCAAATTTGTGATTCGAAAAAATCGAGAAAATCACTTGAATGATTCGAATGGAAGAAAAAATCGGTTTAAAAAGCGGTGACACGTCATGTTTTTTAGATAAATCACCACATCATCCCCACATATTCGTACGAATAAATTTTATTCATATGAATAAAGTATTTGTATGAATTAACCCATATTAGGACGAATATGTTACTGCATTTCTACATATAAGCTCACTATTTGCCAATGTGTCTTATCTCACACTTGGTTCCCCAGCCGAGCATAAGAGATCAAACAAGGAAAAGAAGAAGAAAGGTCGTCAAGGTTGTGAAAGCAATCTACAAGGTCCGAAATAAGATGGATTTTTTGTTAGGGAGCTTTAGGATCTCATTTTGAGTTCCTGAGATCTCTTGTGAGGTTTTTGGTTTTGGTCTTTGTTCTTTTATTTGTGGGAGTTCTAGGTTCTCTTTATTGAGTTCCTTCGATCTCTTGTGATAAAAATATTTTAGATATTTATGTGTCTAAAATTCGTTTGTGGGAGTTATAGGATCTCCTTGTTGAATTCCTTAGATCTCTTATGAGATAAATTTATTCATGGGAGTTTGTTTTAGATCTCGTGTGAGAAATGTGCTTGTTTTTGTGTCTATGGGAGTTCTAGGATCTCCTTGTTGAGTTTCTTAGATCTCATGTGGATACATTTTTGTATGTGGAAGTTCTAGGACTTCCTTGGTGAGTTCCTTAGATCTCTTGTGAGAAATGGGCTTGCTTTTGTGTCTATGAAATTATGAAATTTGTTTATGGGAGTTCTAGGATCTCCTTGTTGAGTTCCTTAGATCTCTTGTGAGGATTTCTGTACGTGGGAGTTCTAGGATCTCCTTGTTGAGTTCCTTAGATCTCTTGTGAGAAATGGGCTTGTTTTTGTGTCTATGAAACTATGAAATTTGTTTGTCAGAGTTCTAGGATCTCCTTGTTGAGTTCCTTAAATCTCTTGTGAGGATTTTGTTACGTGGGGGTTCTAGGATCTCCTTGTTGAGTTCCTTAGATCTCTTGTGAGAAATGGGCTTGTTTTTGTGTCTATGAAATTATGAAATTTTTTTGTGGGAGTTCTAGGATCTCCTTGTTGAGTTCCTTAGATCTCTTGTGAGAATTTTTGTATGTGGGAGTTCTAGGATCTCCTCGTTGAGTTCCCTAGATCTCTTGTGAGAAATATGATTTTATTTTGTGTTTGTATTCTCACACTTGCTTTGAATGAATATTTAATATTCTTTCAATAGAATGTGAAATAATACAAAGAGTTTCAAAGTGTACGATATTAGAAGAGTTGTCTCATTCTTACACTTTCTTTTGAATGAATATTTAATATTATTTCAATAGAATGTGAATGAATGATTTTCAATTTGAGTGTATTCTTTTAAAAAAATGAATCCATATCTCTTTTTATTACTCAATTCTTTCACTTTCTTTTGAATTAATATATAATATTCCTTCAATAGAATATGAATGAATAATTTTCAATTTGAGTATATTCTTTCAATAGAAATGAATCAATGTCTTAATTTTTGTTACTTATTCTTACAATTTTTTTTAAATGAATATTTTATATTCTTTTAATAGAGCATGATTAAATGACAATTAATATATTGCATGCTTGAACGTGTTTTTCAAAGGATATGTGTTGTTTTTTATAAAATGTGTATTGCAGTATGTTTCTATTGTATACTCAAATTAGTTTTTTTGCATTTTGTTTTTGGCAACTTCAAAAGCATGGTGCGTGGCAAGATTTGGTCATACGTGATGGAGATACAAAAAGTACATGCCTCGGTTTCTTTCTTGCAGTGTAAATATTGTGGACACAAGTTCACATGCGGTTCTACTCGCATCAAGCAACATTTTCTCAAAATAAGTAGTGACATTGGCGCTTGCACATGCACTTCATCTGATGTTCTTTTGTTATGCAAATCATATTTAAAGAAAGTGAAGAAAGTGGTTAATCCGACCCTAATAAGAAATTGTTCAAATCAACAAGACGTGAGTGCTGAGGTTGATGAGATGGTTGAAGGAGAAGCACCAATAAATGCGAGGAGTGTATCCATACATGAAGGTGATGTAGATATGCTAGTAGCAAGTGGGTCACAGGTGAGTTTTGATGCGACTTATGTCTATCAATTAAAGAATAGAAAAAAGGGAGAACAATCTTCTATGGAGGATGGATTTCTTTGACAACAAGTGCATGAAGAGCACTTAAGATGGACAGAAGCATTTGTTAAAAATGGTATACCATTCAATGTCATGAGAGATGACACATTTCATAATGCCTTGAAATCATGTGCTAGACCAGGATTTATTTTGCCAGATTATAATAAAATGCATACGGATCATCTTGATAGAGTCAAACAAACTGTGATGGATTGGTTGAAAAAAAAGATATTGGACTTTGTTCCTACATATGGGTGCACTCTTGCTTTTGATGGATGAACTAGCAAGCAGGCCAGACCCTTGATAAATGTAATGTGCATTACTCCCAAGGGAACTATGTTTTTGGAGAGTATTGATACGTCTCTAAAAGAAAAAACTTCAACATATATTATAAAAATATACGAAATAGCAATTCGTAAAGTTGGTGGCAGTGAGAATGTTACTGCATTAGTAACAGATAATGCATCGAATTACAAGACCGCAGGTGAGGATAAAAATCCCAAAAGACAAGGAGCCTGAATTGAAGGACTCTGACTACAAAGAAAAGAAGCCTAAAGGGAGGAACTAAACCCCTTCAAGAACGGAGGAATAAGGGCCAAGCCTACAAACCAGGGAGCTCAAAGTAAGGAAAGGGAAAGAGACATGAAGGGAGGGGCCAAGACCCTGAAGGGAGGAACCAGCCCAAGGAAGAAAGACCAAGCCCACAATCAGGGAGCTCAAAAAGTAGACCTGCTTAAAGCAATATGGAACTAGTGCCCCCTGAAGGGAGGAACCAGCCCCCTTCAGGAAGGAGCAAGGAGGGAAAGCCTACAACAATTAGGGAGCTAAAAAAGGCAACCTGATTAAAGGAATGTGAGTTGTCACCCACCATGGCATCGGATCAAGAATTAACTTTGACAAGGGTCTAAGCCACATCCAACAAAAGTAATGGAATCAATTTTTCAAAAAGCAACTAGCACTGAACTTTGCCTTGCGATCCTTATGAACTTTTGGGAGCTCCAAATAAGAATACATAGCACCAATCTAGCAAGAAAATTTCAACTTTTGACCAACTACCACAAGTTGATTTTTGACTACTTTCAGCTTTGTGATGGTGTTGCACTAAAATATCCCTTGTCCATATTCATGTTGTAGAGGTAAGTCTGGAGATCAATTTCTTGTTCACCTTGTACATCTCTCGAGCACCTTCCATGCCTTTTGCCAGCTACATGTGTGGAAGGACAATGTGTCTAAAGGATGTTTCCAAGGCCTATGCGTCCTGCAGTACCCATCCTTGCATTGTATTCCAATATGTTAGCCGAAAATGCGTAATGGAAAGACAAGCCAAAACAAGGTGACACATGTGTTAGTGAGACCACAAAACAGAAAAAATGCTATTACAATGATCAACCTAAACATATAAAGCATGACTACACGAAGGTGGTGAGCAATCAAGCCCAATCCATAATACTTCCCAATGAATTCCTCTCCAACAGACCTCTTATTACTATTGGTCAATCTCTTCAGTGCATTTTTTCTATCCTTGTGGATTCTTTGGTTTTTTCCTTCTATTTGAAGCTTCTGGGACATCAGAAGAAAGGTAGTACCCAAGGAAAAAGAGCTGCATCAAGAGAGATGAGGATGGAAAGGGCTAATCAATTGAGGCATTTGAAGATTCCAATTGGCGCACAAATTCAAAGCTTACAATAGATGGGTACTTCTACAAGGTACCTTAGCTTGATGCCACAACAAACAATGCGAAGATTAAAAAACAAGTTGTTTTCTCTCAATGCATTGAATTCAATTGCATGCTAATCAATTGAGGCATTTGAAGATTCCAATTGGCGCACAAATTCAAAGCTTACAATAGATGGGTACTTCTACAAGGTACCTTAGCTTGATGGCACAACAAACAATGCGAAGATTAAAAAACAAGTTGTTTTCTCTCAATGCATTGAATTCAATTGCATGCTTTGGTCATAGCATTTCTTCAAGTATTTCAAATAAACAAGGAGGGTGTCATGGGGACATGAATTTCTAAGCTTTTGGAGATATGTTCATACATAAGAGTTTCATATTATGCCTCTGAATGGTGGTTGTGTGTTGTGGGGAATTCCATGGTGTTATCGTCTTTGCACAATCATCGATACATATAATAAGACAGTTACTATGACTCGTAACAAGGGAAATACTGATGTACTTGTTGTAGAACTCAAAGGGGAGCTATTCTCCACAATTACTTTAGTAATGAAAAAGCATATTTCTGTGTATTTTCTTTGGCAAAACTAAAAAGAGAGGGAAGATGTTCAGCCACCTCATTCTGGCTTGGATAAAGAGCGAAGAGATTTCTTGTTTGAGTTTCAAATTTGTTTTTTTTAATCTCTACTAGGGGAACTTCCACCCAAGACACCCAAAGACCATGCCATATACCACCATACAAGTAGAAGAAATATTGAATCAAGTGAATGAATTGTTGCAGAAGGAGCTGGTTCGGTTTCTCCTCATGTTGTTCACCAAATCTTTTGGTGTAGAAGAAGGATGAATCTTGGAGAATGTGCCTTGACCTACCATGCACTTAACAAGATGGCAGTGAAGAATAGGTTCTGTACTCCCAGAATTGATATCCTAGACACACTTGGGGGGTCTTCCATTTTCAGCCACATTGATCTGAAGAGCGTGTATCACTAAATCCACATAAGAGCAGAAGAAGTGCACAAGACCACTTTCAGAACCACATTTGGGTTATATGAGTATCTTGTGATGCCATTCGGGTTTACCAATGCTCCTACCACTTTCAATTGTATGATGGATAGGATTTTTTTAGAACACATTTTGTGGGAACATTTTTTGATGACGTCATTTTGTTCTCTAAAAGTGAGGTAGAGCATCGAAAACATTTGGCAGTAGTGTTTGAACAGTTGAGAAAACACAAGCAAAGAAAAGTGAATTCTTCATGCCAAAATTCACTTCTTGGGAACATCATTTCCAAAGATGCAATTCGGATGGATGTGGCAAACATTGAAGCAATTAGAAATCGGCCACCACTCAGGAACATTCATGAAGTAAAAAGCTTTCTTGGCTTATGTTCATACTACACAAGTTCTATTCATTGCTTCTTTTGAAGAGCTGAAGGAAAAGCTATGCTCCGATCCTGTGTTAATCTTGCCATATTTGCAAAAACCCTTTGTTGTCACGTGTGATACCTATGGAAATAGCATTGGAGGAGTTCTTATGCGGGATGGATGAGTTGTTGCATTTGAGAGCAAGGGGTTGTAGGCCGTTGAAATGAATTTTCAGATTTATGAAAACAAGATGCTTGCTGTAATTCATGCCTTAACATAATGGAAATTTGGGCGTTGATTTTTCTGTTTAGACTAATCATTCTTTGCTGCTGCGATATTTTATCACACAGAGAAAATTATCTGAGAAGCACATGCGTTGTGTGAATTTTCTCTCTATGTTTCATTCTCAGATTATACATGTGCATATAAATAAAAATGTAGTTGCTGATGCACTATCCAAAAGGCTAGTGCCTAATGCCGTATTGAAGAAGTCACAGGTTTTTGTAGTTTGTATTGCCTATCATGATGAATTGGATGCCATGAAAGAGCAACATGCTACAGATGATGACTTTGCAAGGATATATGATCAGATATCTAAAGAGAAGAGGAGTGATCATTATGCCCTCCGAGATGGTTTTCTATTGATGTAAGGCCGTTTGTGTGTTACAAAGCAGTTGCGGGTCAAAGTTATAGCCGAAAGTCATGTTCCACCTTATGCAGGACGTAGAGGAATAGATGCAATTGTGAAGGATGTTGAGCACTTCTTTTACTGGCCAGCTTTACACCTTGATGTTGACTCGTATGTTAGGTAATGCATCATCTGTGTCAAAAAGTTATGTATGATAGGCGGAAAGCACCTGGACTGCTATAGCCACTCCCTCTTCCAGATAGATCGAGGTGGCAAAGCTTTGCCATGGTTATTTTTTATCTTCATATATCATCAAGTCATGATGGTATCTGGATCATTACTTGCAAGTTCAGCAAACAGGTTCACTTTATTCCCATGAGGAAGAACATTATAGTAGACTAGATGGCAAAAATTTTCATGTCTCATGTTTTCAGATACCATGGAATGCCACAGTCAATTCTTAGTGAGACAGGGATCCACGGATGATGAGTCTATTTTGGAGAGAATTGTTTGAGAATATGAGTACCACACTGAATTTATCATCTTCGCTTCATACACAGTACGATGGGAAGTTTGAAGAGGCATATTCCAACGTCCTCGATCTCTTGAAATGCTTTCTCGGACCACAAAGCAAAATGGGAGCAATATTTGTAACAACAACATAGTGCATACTTCTACTAAAATGATATGTTTCAAATTGTGGAAGGTAATAGAAAAGCTCCGCCCATTTTGCACACCAAAGATAAAATCTTTGAAGCGGATAAGTTTGTGGAAAACTTGGATAAGGCCTACGGGAAAATCAAATGTCGCTCTCCTGAGGGCTCAAAAAAAGAAGAGAGTAGCCAACCGTGATCATTGTGAATTGATCCTCAAATAAGATGATTGGGTTCTCTTGCGCTTTTAGAAAGCACGACCAAAAAATCAGAAGGGCAAAGACAGGCTGTATGTTAAGCTCGCTATGAGATATTACGTCCCTTTCAATTTTCGAAAAAGATCAATGATGTAGCATGTAGGCTGAAGCTACCACATCATTGAAAGTCTCACAATGCATTCCATGTGAGTCTTTTGAAACCGTTTCAGGCAGATGTGCCAGAAGATCGCTTGGTTCCTGAACAAATTCTAGCACACAAGGAGTGCAAGGTAAGAGGTAGAATTATCCGTCGCTATCTGGTTACATAAAAAATTATCAAGCCATAAATGTGAAGTGGATAGAGGAGGTGAGCTGGCAAATACACCTCAGCTATTGCAACTCTACTTAGAGGCCATTCAGTTTGAGCCGGTTGGGGCTCATTCTTGCAAACCCGACCTACCCACCATGTTGCTTGTCTTCAAAGACAAGCTCCTTAGCCCAACCACGGTGTCGTGCCTTTGAACAACGAGACAACCATCGTGCTCTCTCTAAGTGTTTGCCAAATCCAACCTCTACATCTCCCAGTGAAGAATAGCTCGTCTACTAAAACCTATGGGCACTCACGACCGTTGATCGTGCCCGATCTAACAATTGAATGGCCATGCATCTGCGCTACGATTGGGTGCACATCCTCCATGCCTCCTAGGGTCATGGAGGTATTAATTCCCACTTTCCAAGGTGGCTTGCCTCGTTGCCATGTGGACTAGCCCCCTGTGGCCGATCTCGTAGGCCACTCGCCGCTTTGCCATGTATCAATGCCGTGGGTCCACGTGGACCGTTGATTGGTCTCATGGATCCCGTAGCCAAAATAGGTCGTTTCGTGCCGCTGACCATCTGTTAGCTGCGCCTAGCCTTCAATTGGCTGTTGCCACCAGAATGACCAAGGGCCATGTGACCCACCCCCACACACACACCAAAAAAACCGACCCACCACCACATCTATCAAAGTAACCAAACCTTCTTGGGCCTCGCATTGCCGGCATTCCAAGTTGTGTGGCAATGTAAGGCCAGAGTGAACGCAGGCCTCACGTCTCTCGACTGCTCCATGAACCCATAATCTGTGGACTTCATGGACCTAGCTAGCTCCTCTATGGACTCAAATCTAACAAGAGACAGGCTGCCAGGAAAACTTACTGTTGCTGTTAGTGCGAGCCATTAGGAGGGCACTACTTTAAGTAGACTGGCCTCTACCTATACCTACGTCTATTATTTTCCAGCTAGCTTTATTAGACACTGCTGGCACGTCATCAAAACAAAACATAGGTCATATACACCTATGCAACGTGGGGTCGAAGGAGCCAATAAATTTTTTCACCACAATCCACGCTTTGCTGCTGTTGGCCACTATCTTGTCCCCTCTTAGAATTACTAACTATACAGACATATCAATCATCCTTCCCCTTCAACAACTGTACTTCGACTACAAACCCTCACGCAAGCGATCGTTACATTCCAAAGTACCCACTCCCATTTATTCTGAGGTATCAAATCTTCCACACGAGTGATGTAGCTCTACGGACCTTGACTAGGTGCATGCTCCTTGACTATCCCTATCAATCTATCAATATGATAGGCACTCTATCACAGTACTGCATAAAATACATTACGATACCAAAGTACTCCCTTACATGAAGCCAACTAGGAACATACCCCATAAGGCCATAAAGACATGGGAAGCCATCATTCCCTTCTGCTGCAGCCCTCTTGCCTGTCCCATCTAACAGAACGTCTCCTTACAAGTGGCTTTGTACATCCAATAAAGGGTGTACAATATTCAATGCTCTTGGTCTACTGGCAAGGGACTAGGAGGAGACTAGAAATCTATGGTAGGGCTATGCGTAGAACCAGACCCTACAACATTGGTAAGCGGGCACGCGGGCTCGAGTCTAGAGATAACGGACACATAGGAGGAGGACCTTGTGGTAAGATCAGAGGAGGACCTTGTGGTAAGATCAGAGGAGCACACCATTGGTGGGACTCCATAGCTTTGTGCGAAAATATATTATTTTGGTGGTTTCTATCTCTCGCTGGTTCATTGTCTATTGATGAGTCTACACATATATCCTATGCACATAAGTTGAAGAAGTTTGTAATTCCACACCCTACACCACATTGTGTGAGCTCCTGGGCTATTCTATCAATCTTCCACTGTACGTACTCTCTATTGGCCCATTTCTAACATGGTATTAGAGCGCAAGTAGGAGGCTCACAAGAGTGCGAGCCTGAAGGTAGGGACCTTGCTGAAGGATGACCCTAATTCAGAAGCTCTTCGGAATCGACTTCCACGACTGGAGGGCATTACCCTTGCAAGGAGGGTGACTCAGGTTCAGTCAGGTGTGTAAGGAGTTCTGGTCTACGAAAGGTTGAGTTTGTTCGACTTTGCTGTATGGTTTTGCAACAAAGATGTCGATCTCTTCGACCTCTTTAGCCCCTGCTCTCCCTTCCTCCTCCTGCGGATTTCTTTCTTTCACCATCCCTAACCTTGGAGAGTCTGGAAAAGTGGATGGGACAAATTACCCCGATCTGGAAGGTGAAGATCTGGAGTCATTTAGTGGCTCGAAAGCTGTGGATTGACAATGGGAGTGGAGGCAAAGTCGGAGGATATGGTGGACAAACAAGGGAAGATACTCATGCCAGTAGATGGAGTGGAGTTCGAAGCTTGGCAAGACAAAGATGCCCATGCCCTAGCATTGATCATAGGGACTACGGCAAACTCTGTGCTTCCTCACATCCAAATGGCCGACAGATCAGTAGAGGCGTGAACCATTTTGAAGGATCTGTACGAGACAGACCACACATTCCGGATCTTACTTCTTCAACATCAGCTCTACAACCTTGATATGGATGAGAGAGATTCGATACATGACCACTTGACAAAGGTCAAGTTGGTGAGGGATCAATTGGCATCAGTTAGTCAGAAGGTGGACTCGTGCCATTTGAACTTGATGGTACTAAGGAGGCTACCTTGGAGTTTTAAAAGCTTCGTAATGACTGTGACAACAGGACAGAAGACCAAACCTCTGACTTTTGAGGAGTTGGGTCCATTACTGCTATAGGAAGAAGCTAGGTAGAAGCTCTATAACAACGACGAAGGTCATGAGGCGTTGGCAAAGGATTCTGCTGGCAAAGGAAAGGACAAGTGTAACAGTGGCAAGTCCAAGAAGGATGACTCTCATGACGAGGACACTTCCAAGAGGACGCAGAAGAAAAAGTACTTCTATTGTGACACGCCAGGTCATTTTGCGAAGCATTGCAGAAAGGAGAAGGCAGATCAGAAAAACAAGAGGAAGGAGTCCGACTCAAATTCAAAGGGTGGCAGAAAAGCCAAAGCTAGTGTGGTAATCGAAGAGCTGTTCTTGGTGACATTTCTGTGTGTTACTGAGGTCAGATATGCCAACCTAAAAACCACAATGATGATGCCTAACATTGAGATGAGTCGTCAAATGCCTTTGTGAAGGTGAAGGACAACATGAAGTGCTTGGTATCTTCTAGGTGTGTAATTGTTATTGATACTGACACGAGGGTGGATTCCATAGAGAGTTCTTGGGTTTCATGTTCATGGATGATGTACTTGAAAAGGGGACAATACACGATTACACAAGCTATTGGTATGTGCCTCAATGAGCTGCATGGTTGCTTTCAAAGCAAGCACACAGGTAGTACGACGATTAGGTATGTACTTAATGTTCTAAATTTGAGCCTTTATAGCATGCTGTGAAGAGACTCTGCTCTTCATTTGTCTCGAGTAATGCAAATTGGCCTTCTTTGAAGGCAGGAGGGGAAGTATGGGTGCTTCTTCAAATCTCGGACACAAATTGTTGGAAGGTGATGAACAAGGTGTATTGAAGCCAGAAGAGTACCTACTCGAGAGCTCAATGAGAGTTCGTGGTCCAAGTTATCTGAATATATTCATTTGTTGCGAACCTTGCCAAAGGAAGGACGGGCTGAAACAGACCCTCAAAGCATGGTGCGACTCCGGGTTGTTCACTCATTATGGGAAGGACAACTAGAAGATCATGGCGTCTAAATTGCTCGAGTATGAAGGCGGGAACGTGACTGAAGGTGGTGGTGCCAGGAGGTGCTACCAAAGATGGACCTGTGTTCCAAGATGGTGCGCGGAAGCGGAACCAGACCCGATGGAGCAAGAGCCACTGGATAAGAAGCCAGGAAAAGATTACGACTTCGAAATGTTCCAAAGGCCTACGACCAAGGAGTTACTAGAGCATCGTCATCGACGTGTTGGCATTGGGCCGAGATGTGTCGGTGTGAGGGGATGTTGGAAAGGTCACCCCCATATGAGAGCATTGGGAGGGGGGGGTAGACCTAGGTCTTGAGACACTGACACATGGGCAAGGTAATGTTTGCCATGTGGGCCAATCAAAGAATGAAGAAAAGTGAGGTACCGGGGGCGTTGCAACAAATGGAGCTCATGGATGGAAAATCCGCTATGGGAGCTTGGATTTGGCCAAGCAGATGCATATTTGGAGCAGCACCAGATGGCATGGTATTCTCATGAAATCGGCGCCTATGTGGCAAGCCAGTTGGCGGGGTTTATAGGCAGAAAAGCGACCTGCAGCAGGCCCTGGATATGGCGCAACATGGCGGGCCAAAGGGAACCTGCCCAGGGCTGCAAAAGGCAGGGGCATTGGGCAGGCAAAGGGCCTGCAAGAGGCTCCTACAATGGCAGAAGCAGCAGCCCAAAAGGGCCTGGCAAAAGCCCTTTATAGAGCTGGTTGGACCAGCCAACCAGGTCAGCCAGCAAGCAGACTGGTCAGCCAGGATGCTGCTGGCTGGTCGGTTTTTATGACAGCCCCTTGGGGGCTATAAAAGGAAAGGCCTCAGGCCGTATTTCACATTCTCTGGCAAGCAGGAGCAGCTGGAGCATCAAAGATCAGCATTTGGAGCCTATTCAGGAGAATGAAGAAGGCTGAGGAAGCTGCAGACCTAGCTCAAGGTGCTGCCTACCTAGGCTGACCTACAGGCAGTAAGGTAGAGAGAACCATTCTGGACAGAAAGTCGACAGACGCTCGAGGTGGAGCATGCGGACTCGAGTCTCCAGATAGCCAGCAGATAGGAGGACCTTGTGGTAAGATCAAGGGACCACACCATTGGTGGGACTCTGGATCTTTCTCTTTTGTGTTGTGTCAATAGTTTTGGACGGAAATATATTATTTTGGTGGTTTCTGTATCTTGCTGGTTCATTATCTATTGATGAGTCTGCACATCTATCCTATGCACATTAAGTTTAAGACGTTTGTAATTCCACACCCGACACACTGTGAGAGCTCCTGGGCTATTCTATTAGTCTTCCGCTGTGCGTATCCTCTGTTGGCCCATTTCTAACACTTTCCCTCACAATAGGCCATGGGTCCTTTGCCCTATAGGTCTAGGACTATGATGCACTCAGCCAGTATCCGACTACCCTTGCCACCTTGTGGCTATAGCACATTATGGTGAGACCCTCTCTAGCCACCCTTAGTTCCATCTATATCCTTGCGCCCTCTGTCTCTCCATCAAGACCTCTGGCTCCAAAGGAGGACAGGCAGTGCAGAAGTCCCTCAATGAGCAGGGCAGAGCAGTCCTCTGCTCACTGCAGTCCAGTGTACACCTTGCTCCCTCGGGAACTGTTTCTGGTGCAGTACATGGTAAGGAGAAGCCTAGAGCCAAGAGCATAAAGGAGTGCTCCATGGAGACCGTGACGTGCAAGGGTCTAAGAGCAGACTGTGTATGACGGTTTAATATCGGCACCCATTCCCTACAGAGTGGGCCAGTTTGAAACATCCGCGATAACATCCTAAGGGGTCACTGGAGCTGAAGCATTGCTGTCCTCAAGGTACTAGTACGTAGCCTTGAAAGGAGGGAAATAAGGTAATAGTCAATAGGTGCCCTCTCTATGGCAAGGCCTCTGTGAACCCATGCTAGTACGACTATGGTGTACAGTGCATGGGGTCTGTTGCAAGGACTTCAGTACAGGGAAAAGGTACGAGTCCACCCTCTAACAGACCCAAAGTCACTGGAGGAGTGTTCCCAGTGGTCAGTGCATGTCGCTGTAGTCTCCTTGTGCACGACCTCACCCACCTTGTCCCAGGGTCCAGTGGATACTCCCTGGGCTATGTCAGTCTCTAACTTCAAGATGCACACTACTCTTTACTATAAGAGAGGGGGCAAATAGAGTTAGTCCAGGACTGCTAGGGGCACATTGAATATTTAGTATCACATGCACCTTCAGAAGGATTACACAGCAAGAAAAAGGTTTCCCCCTTATAAACCCAAATCTCGTCTCTAATCTTTTCCATAAGGAATTATAAACAAACAATATTGCAGCCGAATATATTATTATTTCAGGAAAAAAAAAGGCATAAAACAGATACAACCCATTTGGAAAAATAAAGCACCCACATAAAGCACCCACGTCCATTTCAACATACATGACGCTGCTAAGCACTATTAAGTTATAAATGTAAAAAAAGAAGAAGCGCTCTATAAGCTCCCGCACTCATAAACAATCAATAGTAACCACATGAACAGCATTTACTGCAAGCTGCCAACTTCTGGCCATAAAAATTGTTGCTTGAAGCAGTTTGCCTTTACAGAACTTTTTCCATGAGTTCTATTGCATGAGACATCCAATTGTCTTTTTCTCGAAAGCCATGTATTGCCATGAGAAAGCTCTGCTGTCAGATTTTCAGTGAAGTAGACAATCATAATCAAACATTAGATATCCAATTCAAAATTGTGATTTCTCTCTCAAACGTCATTTCACTGACAAAACCAACAAGAAAATTTTATATTGAATAAAAATCATCCTTTCTCTACACCATTCAATTCATTTTCAATGATGTGCCGTGGTGGCAGCCTTTTGCTGTGCTTTTGCTCCTGCCTGAAAGCGTGAAAATCATTGGTATTAGCTGAACTAAAAGACATTAGCATGGGCAAAAAAAAGGCATAAACTGTCCATGTTGGTAATAAAAAAATGCATGTATCCTCTCCCTTTTAAAAGTGAAGAAAAAAGGTGAGGGTGTACCCGCAAATAAGCCATCTTGATAGTCCCATATGTTAGCCCAAATGCAAATGCTGTTGCCCTTGCTACCTGCCAAAAGAACTCAGTTAAATTCTCTTTACTTTTTTGTTTCGTTTTTGTTCTCTCCTGCGGTGTTCAGAAACAGCCATTACCTACACAGATGCCTTGGTTATATAAGCTTCCATTACCTAGTCATGAAAGCGTATTTCACAAAACCCACAGGTCTAGATAATAACTCAAGGGTCTTCTGATTTTTGGCAACGGTTGAAATGCACCCACTTGTGCCAACTAAAATTGAATCAGGGTAAAGATATTGTTAGCTGCTCACCAATTATATAGCTTAGGCCATGCCTAAATACATCCTGAGTGCTTTTTACCCTTAGACCTCTAATCCAGACGGTAGTTCTAAACCTCCCTTCCCCCTAGGCTAATACCCTTGCCCTCTGGGGTCTCTCCTAACCCTAGGGCTAGCTATTGGCAGCCCATAGTTAGCCAAGGATATAACATTCATCCCATTCATTAATGGAGTAGGGAGCACCTCTCTCTTTGAAATGGCAATTCTATCTACATATGGATCTTTCCTAACATATATTTCACAACACAATGAATTTTGACTGCATATGCCAAATTCCTCATAATTTTAGAGGTTAATTTGACACATCATAGTTGACTCCTAACCAATCCTTACACTGTCCACACCATTGTACATCATCCGCAAGAAGATGCTTAGGTTAGACTAAGTCATCAAAACACTTTGTGTCGTGACATAGATTCCCATATGAAAATATATGCTAGATCTTCCACTTATTTCAATTCATCTACAAATACCAACATAATTCTTCTTTTTGCACACAAATAGGTGAATCCTGAAGAAAAAGAGAGTAACTCATAATCCAAACATAACCAAAGAGCGAATACATTTTCCACCGGCATCAATATACATACCCTTATATCCCAATTCTTGAAGACCCGTCCGACGATGTCACTATCAAATTCAATCCTACTCTACTTTGAGCAGTTTTGAAAGCCTTTTTTCATTATGCTAGAGCCTTTGCACATCCTACAAGAATCATATAATTCCATGTCTTCTGAAGTCTAGGGATATCAAAGACCTGGATTAAAGTTCCTATCTAGGCATAACGAAGCTATCGCCTATAGCCGTATGCTTAGTATAATCATGGGCTCCACAATTGAGATGTACCTCTCCTAATATAGTGATTATCTTGAGACCCAAAGAGAGGTCTAGTAGTTTTATAGGCATCAATCTCAAATCAATTCGCTACCTATGTAGCCATAAATTAAATCTTCTTTTGGGTCAACCAATGTGGAAGACAAGGCATAGGATGTGCCCCCAAAAGAAAAATTCATTTGAATGTATATGTTTATACAATGTATATTTTCTCTAAGCAAAACTAGCCTTATAAACTTCCTTATTCAAGACTTCAAAAAGGAAAAACATGCTAAGAGAATATATGAAATACAATAACAATTGAATTTTGCATCGATCATAATCATCCAGAGGCATTTGAAATTGTAACAACAAATTGATTCCCAAATCTATATCAAAATTCGAGGATAAATTTTATTTTAGGAATACTAAATTTGTCATAGGCTTATCTACCCCCAATTCATTCTATGCAGATTCCAAGGAACCTTGAACCACACAAAGAAACATGGGATAATCCTATACCCCGTGTGGAATCCAAAATCAGAAAGGAAATCCTGACTCGCCTTACAAGGAATAGACTTTTTCTGGTTTTCCTAATATACACAGGTCTTAAATCCCACATCTTCCAAGACAGTGTCTTAACACTTATCCTCCTAGGAGATTCCCTAAGTGCATTGTCAAATTCTTTAACAAAAGTATCCTCATATCATGAGATTCGATTAAGATACTTATCTTAATAAGCAATTATATATATACTCAAATTTTCCAGAGACAAGTCTCAACCATAAAATTCATCATGATAGTTTTCCCACATCTAGAGACTTTAATAGTCCCGAAGTCATATCCACTCAATATCCAATTGAGTAACTGTCTTTTTTTTCCAAAGAAAACTGTGTCTTTTTGCATCCACCCAAGACAATAATATTCAAGTTCATTTTTCAAGGTCATCCTTGAGCCAATTAGTTTGATTTTGTATTAATAGAATGGCTTTGATTCTAGCAAAAATCTTGTAACATGTAACGGTTATCTAATCATGTAATGCGCAGCAAGACCTTCTTTAAAGCTTTGTGCGAGGCGTGTGCGTATGCACCATGAGAGAGAGAGAGAGAGAGAGAGAGAGAGAGAGAGAGTAGCATTTAGAGAGAGAATGTAGACGACACCAGATTGGGTCTCTGTACCCACTAAGGGGACCCTTCTCCAGCTGGGAAGGAATTTGCTTTATATCTTGGAGAACTGCAAAAGAATACAACTGACACTCCTTCAGAGAGCTTGAGAGACAACTCTGAGGATGACCCTTCGATACAAGAAGCTGACCCACAAATGCCTGAGAAGCAACCCAAATCTCGACCAAGACCACGCTGCCCACACGGAGATGTGGACCACTGTGCAAGGCTATTGAAGAGGCTTTTTGTGCTGTCCCCGGTCATGCAGTGGAGCTGCGTGAGTGGGAGAGTGAAACTGAGAGAGCTGAGATAAGAACTGAGCTGCTGAAACAGACCCAAACCTTGCTCCATTTGCTGCTCCAAATCCCCCGACTGTAGTGCTGCATGTACACCATCCAGGCAGACTGATCTGGACTGCTGAAGTCTGCTGTTGTTCAGGGCCTGTTCTGGAGTACACGGGCTGCACAAAGGGCTGAGGGGAGCTGCACTGGAGGAGCATATGAGGCTGGAACTGAATGCCAAAAGAGCCAACCAACTAGAAATAACCGACCAGCAGTCGGCTATTTTGTGATTGGCTGGCTGGTCCAGCCTATAAACCCCCCCTAGGACCTCATTTGAGGTCCAAAATTTGGGGTTTGGGGGCAGCCTTTCAGGGTTGCTTGCCTTTGGTCTCTGGTCAGCCTTTAGAGGGCCCTATGGGGCTCCTAACCTCAGGTAGACCTAGACCTAACCTAACCTAAGATGGAAACACTAACTATCTACTATTCTCCGGTGGGTATAAGTGAACAAGGACTAACTGTCTGACTTGACCTAAGGCTGAGAGACTGACCTACGTAGCTCGTGCCTGACTGTCCCTGGACAAGGGCTCACAATGGGGTCACGGCATACAACAAAATATCCTATGATAGAAACTATTTGCACTTTGTTGATGAAGCCAGTTGTCACCTTGCACCCAAGTGCAGGGGTGCATGTGACAAATCTTTCTCTAGGGATAGGAATTAATGGTTGTATGATTACTTTCAATTAAACTAATTCTTCCACTCAATTCTGTATATATGGATAAGTCTCACTATTGTAGGGTCATGCAATAACTATGTATGAACATTGAAAATAAAAACTTTCCCACAATAGTACAAAATGCTCATTGGTTGGTTCCGCTTGATAGATCAAAATAGTATAAGGATATCTAGAGCCTTCAAATTAAAATCCCATCAAATTCTCCATAAATAAAGATATAAGAAGGTTAAATTTCTAAGGGTATTATCTAATACCCTATCTTATAATTCAAAGATCGTTCAAAAGAAAAATCCCAAAAGCATATACCTTGTATACAACTCGAGCTTGGGATTGCTAGCCACCATCGCCAGTTTTAAATCTTACACAAGATGTCATCTAAGAACACTACAACAAATTTGCCCAGAAAATCCCTGAACAAATCGTTCATCATCTGCTGAACAAATGTGGAGGATGAACAAATCGTTCATCCTCCACATTAGTCAGCTATAAGTTCGCACCTACAAACTGTGTGCCTTAACAATGTTGCACGTGCAACCCAATAACCGACAATAGATTTATTGCAAGGGTCTAAGATTGTACCTTCGATCAAGGCTTTAGGGGAAGACTAATCGGCTCTACGCAATAAAGTGTTAATGCCCTTGAGCCTATTGCAAGATTGTTTTTGCAATGGATAACCTTCAACAAACTGCTTTAACCAAACAAGGGCACATCCAAATGCTTTCTTCTTCTTGTACCAGGGGAAGATGGTAGCAAAGATTTATGCTCTATTTACCGAATGTGTGAGAGGAATTCACCATGCATGTGAAGGACAAGGAAGAAGCAATCCTTAACCACAAAACGTTCACACGTGAGGGGGGAGGGGGGGGCAAAGAGAGAGAGAGAGAGAGAGAGAGAGAGAGAGAGGATGTACATCTAAATAAACCACTCTCTCCTCTATTCGATGTCAGTAGCCTTCCTTGTACTACTCTTGAGACGAGGGGTAAAGGATTGTGCAAGGATGCACTATACCTTGGACACTTTTGTTGAAGGTCCGCATCTCCTGATGTCACATGGTTAGGTTAGGACATTATTGAGGGCCTTGTTGTGGGTGTGCATGCCCCCATGAGGTCAGCCTAGTATAGAGTAGGATAGATGTGCCTAGGTGAAGGAGGCTCGGGACCCGATGGGGCTGCTATGGTGGCGCATTATGGTAGGCAGTGCTAGGGGCCTCCACCCCTAGAGCTGCAGGCCCACCCCTTAGGACGCCTTTTATAGGCAGAGGTGGGCCGACCTACTGGTCGGCCTATAGGCAAGGGGTTCAGCCCCTCTGTATGGCTGCATGGCAGTCCATGATAAGGTTGGAGGGTGTTGGCCCCTTGGAGCAGCTCATTCGGGTAGAGACGCAAGGATACAGCCCCTTATAGGGCTTCCTCTATGCTGTAGGGAGGGTACCTAGGTCGTCGACCCACCTCATGCCTGCTGGTCGGCTTGTTAGACCAACCAACTGGGGGGGTGCCTATTTATTGGCTGAGATGGCGGAGAGCAAGGAAAAATTCCGGTTTTGCCCCCCTTCCCAATCAATTGACAATTGGATGACCTCAATCACCATGTCTGGCGGGTCATGATGGAGTCCGTGCTACAATCATATGATTTGGTAGACTTCATATTGCTGGGAGTTGACAGGCTGGATCCCCTTGTGTCCAACCTAGGGATCCTGCAACAGGAGGCCAAGACCCTGTCTCAACTATGGGACCATGTCAATGCGAGGGTAAGGTCGTATATTCCTAAACTATTCTCAAGTGATTAATCACGTGAAGCATATGACGGTGGCCAAAAGTATCCAGGAGTATTTGGTGTCCTTGTACAATCGAACCTCTCCCATGACGAGTTGTTTGGACGTCATGACCTATCAGATCTAAAGGGGGTTTCCTTGTCTTATGCTGACTGATGAGCTGCTGGAGATCCTTGTGGGTCAGATGATTGCCAACACAGACCGAGCAGTTGTGAGTTAATGGTTGGGGAGTGAGCAAACCAAAGCGTCAACATTTGGCGATCTTGCTAGGGAAGGGTCAATTGAATTTGCGAGTTAACGTCGTGTTATTAGTTTGGAAAATTAAGTGGATTGAGTATAGAAAGCCTAGGATTGAGTGCACAATCAATGAGAGCGGTTCATGCTGACCAGAGCTGAAAAGTAGTTGCTAGGTGTCGTGACCTATTACAACGAGCTTCTCTGAATCACCACATCAGAGTGGCATAGTCTAGTGTTGTCCAGACAACGCAGATTAATCCTTGTGAGCTGTTGGTTGCCCATTGAATCTGGAGCATAGAGGTTCATCAATCTAGGGGCAATGAACGAGTTTGGACCTGAGAGGAAGCTTCAAATGGAGCTGAATAGTCTGAGATACAGGTGCCCATGCAAGGAAGCAAGCCTTGCACCGATAGCAGTATCAATTGGATAATTGCACCAGTACCGGACCAAAGGAGTATGCCTAGCACCTGTGGCCTAGAAGCATCAATATCAGGTTTCCAGTGATCGTGCTGAGTCGGTTCGTGCCAAGAGAGGGCTTCTTCCATAGTACCTGTGGCGGACTTCAGCGACAGAGTATCACACGACGGATTCCTCCCGTTGTTCTGGCGACACACCCAGCTCCCTGAGATCATGTTCCATACAGGAGCTGAGAAGAGGTGTTGGAGGTCAGCATCTCCTGATGTCACATGGTTAGGTTAGGTCATGAGTGAGGGCCTTTGTTGTGGGTGTGCCCGCTCGACTGGGAGGTTAGCCTAGTATAGAGTAAGGTAGATGTGCATGTGTTGAGGACCCAATGGGGCTGATATGGGTGTGCATTATGCTGGGCAGTGTTGGGGGCCTGAGTGGCCACCCCTGGAGCTGCAGACCCGCCCCCTTAGAAGGCCAGGCCTCTTACAGACAGAGGTGGGCCGACCTGCAGTTCGGCCACCTAGCCTTGCTGGTCGGCTGATAGGCAGGGGGGTCAGCCCCTCTATGTGACTGTGTGGGAGTCCGTGATATGGCTGGAGGGCGTCGGCCCCTTGGAGCAGCTCATCTGGGCAGAGAAGCAGGGGTACAGCCCTGCGTGGAAGCCCCTATATGCTGTAGGGGGGTTCGGCCTACCTCAGGCCCACCTCAGGCCTGCTCGTCAGCCTGTTAGACCAGCCAACTGGGGGGGGGGGGGGGGGGCGCTATTTATAGGGGGGCCCTCCCACACTTGTTTTGCATCTCAGTGGAGCACCTTTTGTGCACTGTTCAGCACAGGTTTTCCCCACCAGTTGTGGGGTTTTGTCCAGCATCTTGTGGTCTCTTTCTGTGAGATTTGCTCTCTCTCCATTTCTGTTCAGGTCGGCTCCATTTCTCACAACTTTTGCTCTCTCCAAGCGAAGGAGATGGAAGAGATAGACGTCATAGAGCATGGGAATGGAGCTATAGCCCATCTGATGGGCAAGGGAGGGTAAATCCCCGCTAACCAGCCGGCCAACCCATCTATAAGTATTTGGTCTCACCTTTCTCTTTTATGAAGGCAACATTGCCAAACTTGCACGTCATAGGGTTAGGGTTAGGGTTAGGGTTAGGTGTCCTTGCTAAGCCTCCCACGTAAAAGCTTTACTTAGACTTCCAAGGTGTACTTGATCGTCTTGAGAAAGCCCTCTATAGATTTATAGCCCCCCTTTGTGGAAACTGTTGCAATACCTTTACTTCAATTTGTGCATCATTTCTCTCCCCCCTTTTTTTTTTTGCAAGAAGTAAATTCTATTACTGCTTGAAAAAACCATACAAACAGCTTCGAATAGGAGCTGTCGATGAAAACAAAGAAAAGAACTGGTTGCCAGCTACAAAAACAACCATCCATTCACGGCTCATCACCTATAGAGACTCCAAAACAGGAGCTAGTAACCATGCTGGTGGTCTATATGCCCAACGAATACCCCTCGCGGAAAGGGTGTAGAAAACTCCTGCCGGTCATGTCTGGCAGAAGCGCTCCCGCCTCTCGACAGTCACTCTCGAGCCTGGAGTACCACGTTCCCAAGTGGCGCGCAATGTGAAGATGATATCTTGCCAAATGGCTACTAGAGTAGCTGTCGGAGAGATCAACTGGCCCCCCATCACCTCGTTGCATCTGGCCACCCAGACGTTCCAAGCAATAATGCTAGAGATGGAATCCCAAACACCATCCTCTGGAAGAGCTGGTGGGTGTGAGCGGGTGGGCTGAACTGCACCATGGATCTCAATCTAGGAAACCTGTTGTCCATGTATCCTGTAAGCCGGCGTGATAGGGTCAATCGCAAATGCTTGGCCTCCCTCCGTGAGCCAGGCCACCATCCCTTACGTGAAATCCTTGCTCATCATTTGATGCTAGCAACAGACCCTCATGCGCCAACAATCAAAAGAAGTAAGAGATATTCCGCGCGCGCAAACTCGTCCAGAAGCCAGGCCAAAATCGTCCTATGACCTCTCTCAGGACATCCTGCTCTAGCCAGTGGTGCTCCTTCAAAGGGGACCATGTTGATACCTGCAGCTGTAGACGACGTGCGATGCGAGTGGTATAACGAGAAGGAGACCTCCTCTATCCGGCGGTCTGAGTGTCATATGCGCGCGGGCCAAAACCACTCCCTTGAGTCCCATTGAATGTCATATAAGGGTCTGCCTTCCCAAATCCAAAGGCGCCACACCGCTCCCTCTAGGGTCGATAAGATGGAGTACCAAGCATGGTTGTTAAGACACTCGTGTCTTATGATAAGACACTTAAGACACGTGTCTTACCTTAAGACACCTTTAGACACTCTTGTTTTTTTTTGAAGTAGGTTGGGTGTAACAATAAACATCGAGTTTGACTTAACCATGCTATCATTGATGGTGACTTCGAATCCAGCAGTAGCAGTGACCTCGCTGATTCGGATTAGGATGAATCTTGAGAGATTTGACTCTTGAGAGTCAAAAGTTTCCTTTCAATTATATGTATCGAGATGCATATTTCATTCATGTCACATGTGATTGACAGACTGTTGCCATGATATTTATGTGTGTTGATTAATGATGTTGGTATATAATCTATGTAGCCCTCTAGGCTCTTGTTAAGTTGTTTGTCTAGATTTTTGAATATCAAGATTCTACTGTCAATTTAAATCTTTAAAGTTGTGAGTTGTGACTTGCAAGCTCTTGAGTCGTGACTCTTAACTTGCAAGATCTTGAGTAGTGAGTCTTAACTTTAACTTTTAAGTCTTGAGTACATTGTACGAGTGCATTGTCACTTCTTACTTCTTGCATTGTTTAAGTGTAGCTTATTGTACTTCTAGAATCATTCAGCTAGCTATGCTAGCAAGTTGTACACTTGTATACTTATACATATATTAATTAAATATTTATTATTACAATGACGTGTCTTACGTGTCTTATCTTTAAGACACTTTAGACACTCGTGTCTGAAGCATGTTTAACCTGTCGTGTCTTAACGTGTCTTACAACCATGGTATCAAGTCTTTCCCGAGCATCCCACAATCATGACCCTCTGCCACTCCAAGTCCTCTAGATCCACCTCTATCTCCTCCTCCACCTCCAACTCGTCTTGCAATGAGTCTCCTGGTCCCACTCGATAGAAACGAGACTGGAGGGAACCAAGAGACTCCCAAAAAAAACGTATCCAAAGCGGTACCCCTATCTACGAGAACTGTCTTGACCAGCAATGGGAGCTCCAGGTGCTCCATAGTCCCTCCCACCAGGAGTCCGGGATCGCCTCTTCAATCTCTTGCATTCTAATACCTGCTCCTCGGAGGTAGGAGAGGGCCTATCTACAGGCCTCTGTCTCTCTAGGAAGTCGTCTCCATGTCCCAAAGGATCTGGTCCCCTATCCCACTGTGCCCATCCAATATGAGTCCACTGCCCTAGCATGCGCCCCTCCAGGTCTCTCAAATTTGGGTGCCATATGAGAGGCTGCCTCTCAAACTCCTCTCTGCAAGACGGCCTAGCCCGTATGAGTCCTCCAGCCAATCTCTGCCACACTCTGTAGAGACTCCGCATCAACGGAGAGCCCTTCCCTTTCAGCAGATCCTCGAAGAAGATCCACCTGTAGGACTACTGCCACTGTCCCCCAGTGCGAGGCATGTTCCCAAGAAGCCCCCGCTGAAGTAGGAGCTTTCAAGGTTCCGCACTCGAGGTAAGGCTTCTCACAACCAGCTTGCCCGAGAGGGCTTTGCTCTGCATCTCTAGGTCAAGAATGCCAAGCCCCCCCTGCGTCTGTGGCAAGATCACTCTTTGGCAAGCCACCCTAGCTCTAGTGTTGCGCATGCCATCTGATCCCGACTAGAGGAAGTTCCGTACTAAGCGTCGTAGCTTCCCCATGCAGCCCCAATGAAAACACCAACACAAGGCGATGTACCAAGCTATAGCTAGGAGTACTCGGGTTCACCAATAGTGCACGTCCCGCAAGTGAGTTTGGCAAAGCTCCAGTATAAGAGCTTCCACCTAACACTCTCTAGGTCCGAGCTGAACTACTACATTGCCGAAATATCAATTCCTACCTGGTGGCCTAGGTAACGCGCCGTCTCCCCTCTCGGGATCCAATGAAAGCCAAAATCAGCTCCCTAATCTCGAACCTCCTGGGTGTCCTCCAAGCCTATGAAAAAACCAACGGATTTGGTCCAGTTTATGCGAGCTCCGGAAGCCTCGCAATAAATGGCTAAGGCCCCTCTGACCCTCTCCAGGCTGGCCGTAGAGCCATCCACATAGAGCGATGTGTCATCTACGAACTCGGAGTCAAGGAGCTCCTCCTCCTGCCTGATCGGAAGCCGCATCCCTGTAATGCCAAGTATCTGGGAGCGCAAGAAGTGACCTAAGGCCTCTGCCACGAAAACGAAAAGATAAGGGGCTAGCGGAGGAAAACGAAAAAAGATAACACTGACCATGTAGAGGCTCGGTTTCTCAGAGAGATGGATCAGATCAGTATCAGCTCTCTATGCGGGCAGCTCCAAGATGATTATCGAGGGCCACAGGCGAGGCCTTCCCTCTCTCCCGCTCAATGTACTATTGGTGGCAGGGGCCTCCAGTATAAGTCCTTGCCCCATTGAGCGGGAGAGAGGGAAGGCCTCGCCTGTGGCCCCCGATAATCATCTTGGAGCTGCACGCATAGAGAGCTGATACCGATCTGATCCATCTCTCTGAGAAACTGAGCCTCTACATGGTCCCCTCCAAGAAGGACCACTCCACCCTGTCATATGCCTTCTCAAAATCGAGAAGAACGGCAAGTGGTTACGCCTCCTCCCTGGCCCAGTCCACTGTCTCCCAAAAAGTGAAGATGTTATCCAAGATGCTACGCTCCTAAACAAAACCGGTCTGCATCTCATGAATGATATCTGGGAGGTGGGGTCACAGACATAGACTCAAGACCTTAGCCAAGATCTTGTAAGCGGTGTCCAAAAGGGTAATTGGCCTCCACTGCCGAATGTCTGATCTGCCGCCCCCCTTCGGAATCAGGCATATCCAACCTCTACTCAAGGAGTGTAGAAGTGATCCTAAGTCAAACATCTCCAGGCAAGCCAATCTAAAAGGGGTGGAGATATGCTTCCAGAAGCATCCAAAAAAGATCAGGGGTAGGCCATCCTCACCAATGCACTTCTTGGCCGGAGGGGCTTAAAGGGCCTCCCACAACTCCTCATCCGTGAAAGGAGCCTCTAACCATTTGTTAAGGTCCTGCGAAACTACAGAGGGGACCTACTCCCAAACCACCTCTCTAGCTAGAATGGTGGTGGACGATACCACCTTTGACTGAAAAAGCTGGCTGTAGCAGGTTGTAGTCAACTCAAGGATCTCCTGCCAGTCCGCGCGCATGTGTCCCTGTGGGCCTCGAAGCCGTTGAAGCTAGGCTCCTGCGGACCATGGTCTAGTGGCCTGAAAGAACTGCCTGGTCATCCTATCTCCCTACTGCACCCACCTGGCCCAAGAAGAATGGTATGAGAACTCTACTCTGCGAACCTCCAAATCTTGCAGCTCCAAGCATGCACACTCCACGCGATCCCTAAGCCACTGGGATTCCGGATCCTGCTCCTTGAGTCTCTTGATAGATGCAAGGTCTCTGCGAAGGGCTCCCTCCCGCTCCTGAAGAGCCGCTCTCCGTCTGAGGGCCTGACTCTGGAGCTCCCGAACCTACGCTAAACCCTCTCAGCCACCCATCCCTTCTCGAGTCTGTTAGAAATGGAGCATGAGCAAGAACAAGTGAGCAAATGAGAGCAATGACGAGTTGTAATTTCATTCATGAGTAGAGTTACATATAGTGGAATGCCCCTGAGTAGGTGGCTCCAGATCCATGATTATCTCCCTGGGTATCACCATAGGACATATGACTAACTAAAATGGAAATAACATATCATTTTAGGATGGACTATCCATGGCAGAGCACCTTATTGACTCAAGCACATCAAGCTTATATAGGAAAATAAATAAATCTCCCAAGCTGGAAGATGTTCCGCATGCAGCTGTCACACACAAGTGTGCACATTCCTACATGTCGATGAAGTCCTTGGCAAGAATGCCCTCAAAGGATATGTCAGTGAAATCCATGAGAGCAACTGCGTAGGGCAGTCAGCCCATGACTCTCAAAACGTTGAGTGGAGAGGCACCAATATTGGAATAGAAGGCCTTAATTTGAGTCCATCTTTGCTTGATGTAGCAAAATCCTCAAATGAATGTTCAATTCAAAGAGGAATTTGCATAGATTTTAGGAAAGCCCCGAAATTTTACATTTAAGACCTTCGATTTTGATCAAGGGAGAGGCAATACAGAAAACCCCCAATTTTGGCAAAGGCTAGGGCATCAAAAATATGAGGCAAAAATGGATCTAAATTGGCCTGCAAAGGACAAGCTAGGGGATGAGTATTCCTGGTCCAGATTCCATTGAAGTCTCTTGACGCCTGAAATGAGAACCCCTTCAAAAGTCGCCAAATCTCTCTGTGTGGTCTTCAAGTTCGTCGTTAATTTCTGGAGCTAGCTTGCATGATGTTGTGCTAGTCATTGACGCAGGCGTCTATTGGTATGCTGCATCAGTTGGAGCTTGCAGCAATTTGCTTCGTACTTCTGCTTCTGCATGCTAGGGTGACGCAATGGTGCCATGAGGCTGGCTTTGACACCAATGTAGAAAAGTGGGTACGGGCAGATTAGAGAAAGGGGCCAGAATGAGCAAAAGGGAGAGAGAGGAAGGGGGAGAAGGAAGGAGATGGGGTAAGGGTGAGGGAGGGGCGCGGGCACGGGCGAGAGAGAGAGAGAGAGAGAGAGAGAGAGAGAGAGAGAGATGTTAACATCTGCAAGAGGCCTCGCGGGCCTATGAGACAAAGAGTGAATCTAAGAAGTACCTCATACGAGCCACTGAGGGCTGAAGCAAAGGGTACACTAAGACCCTTGCTGAAAACTAAAAATTCAAAACTGAAAACTGAAAGCAAATGCGAAAATGCTAGCATGCTAAGCTAGTGAACAAAATACTAGAGTAGCAAAGTAACAGAAGCGTGCCAGGCGCTCAAGGCTAGCACTCTAGGGTACATGCTCACGTTCCATATAACCAGGTAACCTAGTGGCACTCTGATGAGATTCGAGAAGCTCTCGTATCTGTGTCTGTCGAGCTGTCTCGCGACATGGGAGAGGGCGTGGTCTCCTCGATCTCTGGATCCAATGGGCTACGTCAAGGGTGATGCCTCGTCTCTAGCGGTCGCCTCTAAGAAGGGATGAGATAGACCGGACCTCGATCATGCATGCTCTAGGCTCTCTCCGTGTCGCATGTGGAGTGTCCCTCATCTGGCCGCATCGTGGTGGACACTCCTACTGCTGATCCATGATGCTCTCATCTCATCAAGCTCCTCTCCCTCAGCTACACTGAGGCAGCTGACTCAGATGCATAGAAGTCTGAAAAAAAGTATGTGATCTGTCGAAGGTGACCTGTGGCATCAATCCATGCTGCTCTCTAGCCTATCGCATCAGTGTGTCTCTCCATCGACACATCTCAAGTAGGTAGAGCCCAACATAGACCCGATCGTTAAAATGTATCAGCTGTGTGAGTGGGCCAAAACCATGTCCCTCCTAAAAGAGGCAGTGATATCGTCCTCGAATCTCATAGTAGACTACGCAGGCACATAGAAAATGCTTCTCTGTCTCGATCTCCCCCATCTTGCATAGTGTGCAAGTCCTCTGCTCTCTGGGTATGTCTGCAACTCTTCTCCCTGCCTCAATCCGCAGCTGACGTGATGAGACTCGTAACTTACCAATGGCGATCCTCACTACATGTGAAACTCTCATGTCCTCAAGATACTGAGGTCTAATGACAAGACCGTGCTCTGAGATCCTCGAGAAGAGATCATGGTAGAATTGGATCTTGGTGGAGAGCTCCTCTCCCCCCAAAGCCCTAGATGTATGGAGATGGAGGAGGTCCAACCGTATGATACGGTTGATCTCATCTCGTGGGATCATCTTGGGTGGTGAGTCTAGACTATATTGAAAGAGGACAAGTCTATCCATTTGAATGCCGTGACTACCAAACCATGTGGATATCCGTGCGTACCATGCCGTATCAACACCACTCTCTGCTAGTCGCCAAGGGGACTCTAATGCTAACCTCGGTAGTATCCACTAAGACAAGGCCCAAACTCTGTTGAGGAACATCACTGTTTGAAAGATGGCATCAACCTGGAGAGGGGTCATGGCGAACTATGCCTGTATAATCTGATGAGGGACTGAGGGTTTACTCCGAATCATCTTGGATCCCATGGTCACCTGTAGTCTCTCAAATCTCTTCCACTCCGTCACTGAAATATCACTCCCCCAAAAAAGGTGTTGCGTGCATGGCAGTCGGTCTCACCAGTGTGTCGAAGAGCCAACCGTTCGTTGAGGGTCTTGGAAGTGTGCCTGGAAGCATCGCCTCTCTAGTCGGGCCAGAGCACCCCGTCCTCGTGTGAGTCGTGCTGTACCCGCATGAATCATCGTGAAACTTAGTCCAGTGAACACTATCCCCAAATGTGTAGGATTGCACTATCTCCACAAGCTCGCCACGGTATGTGAAACTATGGTGACGGGACACTGCTCGCGAGGTGTTAAAGATCATAACCTTGGTCTTCCCAAGGTTAACTGTAAAGTCTCTCTCCCTACAGAACATCTCCAGAGCCTCTAGATGATTCTGCAGCCCCTCTACTGGGGATGATATGAGGACTATGTCATCGGCATACATCAATATCTGCACCATCAGGTCAGCCGGGAGCGAACCCTCTCCACCTAGACAAGAGAGAGAGAGAGAGAGAGAGAGAGAGAGAGAGACAATGTGTGTAGGATAGAATTAGATGTCACATCAAAAAGTGAGTACAATGGGAGTGAGGTGGGTTTAAATAGTCCTAAGTCCTAACCCACACTAGGCTTTGGATATAAATCCTCCACCAAGAGAACCCTTTCTTGGGCACAGATTTGCACTTAGCTGATCCTGGGATCCTCTTGCAAGTCAAAGAAAGCCAGTCTAACAACTTAAACATCCATGTAAGTAAGCCTCGTATCACACTCCTCCGTGCTGAAGGCCTCTAAGAAAGAAGGAACATGCATCTGTGAAGGATTGTTTGAGCTGTGTTACAAGCTGTACTTGCAAATCAGAAACAGGATTTATATCTGCTGAGTATAAGAATGGTACTTGAACTGTGCCAGGCTGCTGATTGAAATCAGTTCCTTGGCCTGTCATGAATAGCAAAGAGAAGCCCAAGATGCAGATGAGCCGTAGAAGGCATTTTGCAGGAACTAGTAAGACTTAAGACAGATTTGCAACTTCTACAAGGGAGCGATGCGTTGAAGCCTCTTTTGTGTTGTTGAGGCCCAGCCTCCCAGGTATGAGCTCACTCCAGCTTTAATAGCCAAACCCTCCAAATAATTACTCTTAATTCAGCTTTAATGAGAAGCAAACCAGTGCTAACAAAAAGCACTAAGCTGATAATTGAATCCCAAGCACCCCAAACCAGTAAATCATTGGCAAAATAAGCCAAAAACCATAGTCCAGAGTCTAGAAGCCATCCCCACAGATTGTGGTGGATTTGAGCTGAATATGCTCTTGCTACTAGTCGTCCATCTTGCAATCCTGTACACACAGCATACCCTAGATGAATTACAACCATTTCTCTGAAGACTTTGCCTTCTTACAGGCTGAATCATTATTATCCTGAGTAGATCGATCTAAGCTGGCTCTAATACCCGGGCTGTACTCAACACCAAACCTAGAGCTCATCCAAGCTCTCCCCTGATCTAGAAGTCAAGATCTCACTGATGGCAAAGTAACCAAGCTATAGACCCCATACCACCAGAGCGTATCATGAAGAATTCTAGAGATCATGTGAAGAAGACACTCCCTACACGCAGCGAAAAAGCTAACAACATGAAGCCATAACCTGACGCTAGCCTGAGCCCACATTGGACTTCATTAACCTTTGCAGTTAGTGCGTACTTATTACGAGGGCACCACTTTGAGACTTTGACAAGGCAAGTAGGTCCGCTAGTATACTTGCGCACTGGCCTGTGCCTGTACCTACGTCTATTATTTTCCTGCTAGCTTTAGAGGCACGTCCTGACAACAAAACAGAAATCAGTTATACACCTATGCAGCGTGGGGCCGAAGGAGCCAATAATTTTTGTCACTACAATCCACGCTTTGCTACTGTTGGCCACTATCTTTTCCCCTCTTAGAATTACTAACTGTACAGACAGAGCGATCATCCGTCCCCTTCAACAACTGTACAATCCTCAAGCAAAGTGGTAACGCGAGAAAGCCCTCGAACAGTAAAGATGTCCGCGAGAAACAGCATTTGGAGGCAGAAGCAGTGTAAGACATCGTTGAAGAAGGAAAATCAAAAAAGAAAGGAGCTTTACTGTACCGAATCCTTACCAGAGCAAGGCTACTGCTACCAGAATAGGGTCCGGGGTATGCCATGGATGGACCAAGGAAATGTTTCAGCCAAACGAGAAGCTCTGGCTTTCTCTAAGTAAACGTTGACTGTTGAAACTTCCTCAACCAAATGTTTTGCCGAGACTTTGAAACCAAATGTTTTGCCAAGACTTTGAAGTTAAATACTCCTTTGCAACCTTATATAGTACCTTCTTGTCCACGTCCTCCACACGTCCTTCCGCCCATGGTGGAGGAACTAGAATTGGAGGATGGTCGCCTCCTGTGATGGTTCATACCAGCCGCTCCGCCGCCGTCATCATGCTGCTAATTTATGTCACCAATATGTGATCACTATAGTGGTCGGAGGAAATGGAATGGGATAATCATGTAGCGGCCGGAGGAGTCGGCCATGAGGTTTGCGGCCTCCATGGACCGAACACAAATCTTTTATATCAATGTTCCAATGTGGTTACGTGTACAAACCGCCCTTTTGTGGGTAGCCAAGCTTGGTTGCTCGGTGATGACCAACTAGCCAATCAAAAAGCATTCCAAGACCCCTCCACAACAAAGCTTCACATCAGTTCATCTATTGCATTTTTCTTAGGGCGCATTTCTCCATAGACAAGCTTCAAGCGGATGATGTACGTGTAAAGGGTCTGCCCGTCCCCTTCACAAAGCTCCCAAAAATGAGATTTCAAAAAAGTGAAAAAACAACACAAGAAGTGGTGCAAAGGGTTGGCCATGTAGCACCCTCTCCACACAAGCCACGCTCCCATCCCCCATCCTCATTAACCTTGTCTGTTTGTAGTGGTTGTGGTGGTTCACTCCCCTATGGCTTTGCTTTCTGAATAACTCCTCTAGGAGGTTAGTTTGTTTGATCGATGGCTTGCTCAACAGTTCTTCTCCTCCTCGCGTGAGTAGGCAAAGATGTGCACCCACTCAACATGCCTTTTATTTTTTTCCTTCAACTTGTTGACTTGGTGTTGGATATGCAAACTCAAGAGCTTCGCCCAATTCACATGCCCTCCTACTACCACCTTCAATGCTTTATAGGCTAATTGCCTAGGCATGCAAGTGTTCAGGAATCTTAAGTTGGATCCTCTCAAGTAGGAAGTGAGAAAAATATTTGGTTCTAAATCCTTCACCTTACTTAGCCTTGCCCTTAGAGGTAGGCTCTGTTGACCAAAAGTCATTGCACTCTATGCTCATCACTTTTGCAAGTCATCATCCTCAACTGATAGTTTAAAAGTCAAGGCTACTTTTGCCTCACCATGGGGATTTATTTCCCCTTGACCCAAAATGTCTTCATCATGGCATCATATGTGTCAATGGCCCCAATGGCCAATGCTTGGTCAAATGCAAGGCTCCATGGAAGCTCTTAAAATCTATGCTTGAAAGAGGTGAAGCCCACCAATGGCCAGCCTTATTCTAAAAATGGTTTAATGTCAATATCCTTCAGCTTTTGAACTTTTTCCTTGCTTGGCATTAGCATTTCATTCTTATCATATCCGTTTCGCTCGAATGGGATATTTGCCATTCGAGTTTGCTAGGGGGTGGGTCGCTACAAGATTTTTGAGGCAATAATTTTGGATGGTAGAGGTGAGAGTGATTAGGTGAGGAAATAATTTGTGAGGCAATAATTTTGGATGGCAGAGGCAATAATTTTGGATGGTAGAGGTGAGAAAGATTAGGTGTGTAGATAGCATTTGAATGAGAAAAAGAGGGTCCCAACATGTAGAGAGATTACATAGTGAAGAGTGTAGATTTCACTTCCACGTCTGCCCATTCACTATCCTTTTACTCAAACGTCTTCACCGTCATGAGATTCCCTTGAGTTGTGGCATCTTGACCATTTTATGCTTCTTGGTTTTGGAATCCGTCAATTTGGTGCTTTCTCAATTCATGATTATGCTTATTTTGTGGCGTTAATCCTCATCTGGTGTGTGGTAGCCCCTTGGAAACTATGCCCATTCAAAGGTTCATCATGGGTACTACTACGATGAATTATGATTATGGCCAAAACTCCCTAATCTTTATTCCATTGATTCATTTTGGCAATTTGTCCCCTTTATTTCTTCCGAGGTCATGGTCCCATTGTGAAAACACTTTTTGATTCAATATGGTTCGACACATATGTGGAGGAGATTTTCTTCCTTACTCCAAGTGGAGCACTATAAAGTAACATGAGCATGACTTCTTTGTATGATGTCTTCTCGATGTGGGGATATTTCTCCTCCTCCAAATTATATTTTGTAACTACGATGCCATCACTGAGAGGTCACCACATGGGCAATAGGAAACAGGTTGTCATGTGGGCAGTATGTGCCTAAGAAAGGGTGGTAAAAGGCAGCCATGTGGGCTTAATAGCAAGACAATGTGTAGTGATATGCAACCAGCATTTGGTGGCATGGAGGAGTTGTGGCTAGGGCATTTGGTGGCATGGAGGAGCTGTGGCTAGGGCATGGAGGAGCTATGGCTAGGGCATATGCCCAATGCCCAGCAAAGGGGCAAATGATGTGATGGTGAGGGAAGTTCATGCAGGTCAATGGGACCTAACTGGCTTGGGTATGCTTTGGCTCGGAAGCAATCTTGGGAGAGGTCATGAGCCTCCTGCAAGCTAGTGAAGTGCAGACAGCATGCGGCAAGAGGGATTAACCAACAGGAGTAGAGCATCATTGTAGGATACGTGTGGCAACAATTGGCATCATATGTGAGGTTCTTGCCTAATCTCTTGTTGTTGATATGGTGTAGAGGTTTGCTACCTACATGCTCTGTACATCTTAAAATCTACACTGGCTAGGCTGTAATGAGCTTGCCACAACAATTTTTAACAATGTATAACATGCAGTGAAAGCCTTGTATTCTCGAAGGTCATGCAGCCAGGCTCTTCCATATCCTGTGTGGTAGGATACAATGCCGAGTCAAAGGTAGACAAGTCCCCAACATTTTCAATATAGCCTCCTATTTAAGTGCCATCAACTTGTATCCCCTTATTTCCTGGACCTCCCCACCCCTTGGGAGGAGAGTTACAGGAGCAATGAAGGGGTATGGCACCTTCTTGCTCTACCCACATGCCACCTCTCATACCAGAAAGATGTCAATCCTTTATGTCCACGTCATATGGGGTCTCATAGTTGTGTCCTTGACCTGACATTGCATCCCTTCTCAATGACACTATGGGTGAACTCCCATTCTATTAAGGAGATGCTTGATTTGCTCCCATTTAGAAGCTCTTAAGAAAAAGCTAGAGGCAAGGTGGTATTTAGGTCTAATCTCCCACACCTTTAGTATCTCTAGGTCTTACCTGCATTATTTTTGAACAGTAGGCACCAATCTAAACTTTGGTACAATAAATTTTAATCCCCCTTTTCCTCTTGGCAAGTTGCCATTTTATCTTTTTGATATATGCCATTATCCATCTTGGAAAGTCTTCCACGTTAGTCACTTTTGTTAGCATCGTTATCTCTTAAAGAGTCCATGACACAACATCTTCAACTAATAAATAGAATACTGCAAATGCCTCTGTGATGGAAACCCTCTGAAATCGGCCTTCAAGAAATCCAAAGGGCAGTGCACATATTGCAACCAGCAAATACCTAACTTTCAGCCATAAAGAAAAATATCCACAACACATCAAATAATTCTACACTCAATATTTAGGAGCTAGATTGCCTGTGTTTGCACTAGACACCAGATTGGTCCTAGACTTAGCACCCCTTTTGGTATTTCTTTAGCTTTTATTCAAAAGGAATCAAAAATACAATAAAAGCACTCTTTATGCATCCGACCAAAAGTAGCCAAACTGAATAAAATAGTCCATCCACAAGCACTTCTATCTTGCTATGCAAACAGTTCTAGTTTCAGAAAGACATCCCAGTCTAGTGCAACATTCCATAGCGACCTTTATTCTTCATCTAGCTGAGGAGTTCTCACCTGGTAGCTCCAAAGAAGTTTTGGCAGGAGAGAAAACCAACCAAATCTATCCTGGCAGTTCCAAAGGAGTCCTGGCACTAGACAGGGCAGTGGCTAGCAAAACAACCAACCTCTGGCTTAGAAAAAGGTCAATTACAGTGAGGTAAGAGACTGTGAAGATCCTGAGACAATTGTTTAGCTTTGGGGAGGCAAACAACCAATCAAAGGGCCCTAGAAACCTGTAGCAATAGCACGCAAAAAGGTGAATTGATCTAGAGTAGTCCCCAAGCCATCTAGCAGTCGAAATTAGTAGCAACAACCCTGGAAACATGAAAAATAGCAAAAAAAGATTTCCTCTTGGCACCCTTATGGCACCTGGCAATCCAATCTTGAAAGGCAAAATGGATTCCATACCAATCTGGCACCCAGGTAGTCTGCAACAAAGATTTCGTCTAGTTTTGGAGTCCCGGAGTAGCTCAAATAGGTGTGAATGTTTGAAAACGACCTATTTGGTGACCCTGGAGTGGATCTCGAACAACAGAATTAGGTCTGGCAGCCCTAGAAAGCCTCTAGCAGGTGTGACTTAGCAAATCCTCCTGCGTAGAAGCAAATCAAGTTGATTCTAAAAACGACCTATTTGGTGACCTTGGAGTGGATATGGAACAACGAAATCGGCTCTAGTAGCCCTAGAAAGCCTCTTGCAGGTGTGATAAGCTTAGCAAATCCTCCTACCTGGAAGCAAATCGAGTTGCCTGCAAGCTCCAAACTGCCTAGAAAAGTGCAATTTTGATAGGCACCTAGGAGGCGCCTTGCCTGGATGGCTCTTGGAGAAGAATTGCAAATTAGATTTGGGTCTCTAGGAAGGCATGAATAGCATGCATGCTACAAAAAAAATTTGCTCTGGAGGCTCCTAGCACAAAAAGGAATTCATTTTTGAGCTTCTAGTAGCCCACCAACAGCCCACAAACTACCTTGGTAGTTGAAAATCAGCAAGGCGATGTGATAGAATATACTTGGAGGAGCACCTTCCCAGCTTGTGACTTGCCTCTCCCTGTCTTTTGTGGTCCAGTAAAAAGCCTCAAAGAAAATTTTGCCTTTTTGCCTTGTCCCACAAGCTAGTTTGCCAAATGTGGCTCATGGAGCTATTGTCAGCTAAAGGTATTTTGACCCCTCTCTAACCTTCAGTCCCTTGCCATGATCCATCTTTTTTACATATGCCATGATCCATCTTGGAAAGTCAACCACGTCAGTCACTTTTGCTAGCATTGTTATCTCTTAAAGAGTCCATGACACAACATCTTCAACTAACAAACAGAATACTACAAATGCCTCTGTGATGGAAACCCTCTGAAATCGGCCTTCAGGAAATCCAAAGGGTAGTGCACAGATTACAACCAGCAAATACCTAACTTTCAGCCTAAAGAAAAATGTCCACAACACATTAAATAATTCCAAACTCAATATTTAGGAGCTAGATTGCCCGTGTCTGCAATAGACACTAGATTGGTCCTAGACTTAGCACCTCTTAATAAAAAATACAATAAAGGCACTCTCTATGCATCCGACCAAAGGCAGCCAAACTGAATAAAATATTCCATTCACAAGCACTTCTGTCTTGCTATGTAAACAGTTCTAGTTTCAGAAAGGCATTCCAATCCAGTGCAAAATTCCATAGCGACCTTTATTCTTTATCTATATGATGTGTTCTCACTTGGCAGCTCCAAAGGAGTTTTAGCAGGAGAGAAAACCAGCCAAATTTGTCCTAGCAGCTTCAAACGAGTCTTGGCAGGGCAGTGGCTAGAAAAACAACCAACCTTTGGCTTGTAAAAAGGTCAATTATAGTGAGGTAAGAGACTGTGAAGGTTCTTAGACAATTTTTTAGCTTCGGGGATGCAAACAACCAATCATGCTGAAGCAAGCCGATATGCAGAAAAAGCTACATGCCACATAGTTGAAGCTCGAGGAAGTCAAGAGGGAGTATGCACAGTACAGAACTATGCAGGAGAAACAAGTCTCCAAACTCACTGCCCAAGTGAGAGTCCAAAAACAATGCCTACCTACTGTCACAACTTGGTTGGAAGAATGAAGGCAGAGTTTCTCCTACAGTTGGATCAAATGGGTGCAGCCCATTCCGATGTGAACATTGAGAATGTGTTACTTAAGGAATGGATAAATGCCTTAGAAGGGGTTGATAAAAACTCACGGAAATGGTAGAGGAGGTTGATGGCATTTTCTTAAGCTCCTCTGATCTCACAGATATGAAGACACAGCTAGCCAAGACATCTCAGGACCTGTGGTCCAATCTTAAGAAATACTTTTTTGTTATTGCACAGCAATCTTATGAGGCATTTGCATCTGGCTGCTTACACCTATGAGATCATGGCATAGGAATTGGAAACCCTCAAAGCTGTAGCACAAAGTGCCAAATAGAATCAAATGCCACTGGATGCTGAGATAGAAATTTTTAAATTGACAACAAAACCTGGGAGGCTAGATGAAACAGAGCAAGGCCACTCCACACAGTTGTTTGCCAAGCATGCGACTTTCAAGGATGAAAAATATTAGGATACAAAATGTGGGGGTTAAAGGTCACTGTGCCTTTACCCCGGTTATGTACAATACTCAAACACATATCTAAATGAATGAAAAAGAAGATTAGGGTGGTTCTGCACCCACCAAACTTGTGTGGCTCTCTGTGTCTCTCTCTATCTCTCTCTCCTTCTTCCGTTCTTGCTTCCATTGAGAGCACTCTCAACTGGTATCAGAGCTCGGGTGATCTAACTGAGCGTGCGTGAATGCTAGAAGCTCAGCAACTCTGTGGGAGGAAGGAGAAGCTCTGTGGGAAGCTTTGTGGGTGACTTTACTTGCATCCGAGTGTGCAGAGACCTTGGAGGAACCTTTGGAAAAGTTACTTTGGCTTTGCGAAGTGGTTTTGAGAGCCTGTTAAGTGTTTTCAAAGAAAAAGTCGTTTTTTGAGCTTTTCCCTATTCTGTTCGATGACAGAGACTCCGTATTGAGTTGTAGACGCAACTATTGCGTGCTTTTGGTGTCCACTTCACTTCAGGAGCTTGGAAACACCTTCATTCTTGAATCTGGGGTCATTTCATTGGATTTCTAACTCACTGTGTCAGTTTCTGCGTTTTTTGCCCGGGTGTTGGAACTCAAGTTTGGAGCAACCATTTGCAGATCTGTCAGTTCCGGTGGACTGAGGAGGTCCTAAAACTTCTATGTTGCTCATCATTTGCACTCTGGTGGAGTTTACAAACAGCTCTGTTTCCAAAAATGTTTTTCCGTCCGTGTGTTGGACCCAGTGAATGAGACCACGGTTTCCAAAACCGTCTGTCCCATTGCGTTTCGGACGCCCAAAAACCCCTACCTATTAGTTCTTGCGCAATCCGGTGGAGGATTTTCAGAGTTATAGATCTCTGTGTATTCGATTTCATCTCTCTGTTATGCATTTTTCATTCTAAGGTTTTGAAACCTTAGATTTATGCCACATGGCAGTGGATAAGTGTTGACTCCCCTTTCTCATTCATCGGTTGGGATTTTGGAACTCTGGCAGAAGAGAGATATTTGCAGATTTTCTTGCTGATTCCGATTATGCAATGGCACCCATGTTTTGAGGCATCTCAGGTTCTATTTTTAGTAGCGGTCATTACCGTGGGACTATGATTTCTTGAGCATACCTTATGCAGATTACTCTGGTTGCAGTTTGAGCAGTGTGCGCTCATTCATGGTGTGCATTGGGTTGCAGTGGATGATTTATAGGCCATTTGGATGCATTACGGTCCTTATTGGATGCGCTGATAGGCCCAAATTGCCTTGTGGGATGCTATTTTTTATGGACGCTTTGCACATGGATGCTATTTTATACTGAGGGACAGCTTTGACACATTGCAGGTGATGCATTGATAGTGCTATGCTCTCTTGGATGAGATATTATTGATGCATATGCCAGTGGACGGTGTTTATGCTTGAGTCATTTGGCACTTATTGGCATTTTCTTTTGGGCCAGATTTGTTCATATGGATGCATAGTATATGCACATGAGTCAGATGCATCTTTTGATGCTTTGAGCTTTGAGTTTTGGTGATATTTCACTCTATTGTGGCATACACATTTGGGTGCACCTGGCATTTGGTGTGATTCTCTCTTGCAGGCACTAGCATTTGGGATTTTGTTTCATTTGCATCATGGCATCCTCTTCCATGTCTGAAAATGAGTTTTTCAGCATTAAAAAGTTTGATGGGACAAACTTTTCTTTGTGGAAAGAACAAATAAGGGATGTGCTTATTCAAAAGAAGCAGATTAAACCCTTGGCAGGGATTGAAGCTAAGCCTGCAAATATGTCAGAGGATGATTGGAATGAGTTGGATGCATTAGCAAAGTCTACTATTATACTTCATCTTGAAGAGTCAGTTTATTTCACAGTAGTAAATGAGCAGACTACGGAAGATTTTATGGAAGAAACTGTGTGCCACTTATGAGAAGGAAACTGCCTCTAATAAATTTTACCTCATGAAGAGGTTGTTTGAGCTACAGATGAAGGAAGGGGTCTCCATTACTTCTCACTTGAATGAATTCAATATTATTTTCAGCCAGCTTCAGGCTCAGAAGATGAATTTTGATGTGGAGACTAAGGCAATATTTCTCTTATGTTCATTGCCATCCTCATGGGATACCTTCCGTACAGCTGTCAATAACTCTGCACCTGGTGGAGTACTGAAATTTGATGATGTTGTGGGTAGCTTGTTGGCCGAGGAGATTAGACGGAAGTCTATGGATGGCAACAAGCAGGATGCAGCCTTAAATGTGCAAAGGGGCAGATCACAGTTCAGGGGGAAGTCCCAAGAAAGAGGGAAGTCACGTAGCAAATCCAGGGCATGGAACATTGAGTGTTACCATTGTGGCAAGAAGGGCCATATGAAAAAGGATTGCTACAAGCTGAAAAGAGAGCAAAAGGATAAGAAAAAGAATGCAAATTGGGGTGCAAATCAAAAGGAAGAGAGTCCAAGGGAGGACAAAGGAAAAGTGAAGATCGAGGAGATCAATGCAGTCACACATGATAGTGACAATGACGTTCTCTTCATGTCTAGTTTATCTGCAGAGTTGCTTACCACTTCAGATGATGCATATTCCCAGGATTAGATTTTGGATTCTGGTGCTTCATTCCATGTTACTCCCCATAGGGAATGGTTCTCCACTTATGACAGTGGAAAGACAGGTTGTGTGCATCTTGGAAATGACTATGCATGTGACATAGTGGGAGCAGGTGACAAAGTTTTCTTTTGCAAATGGGTCTACATTTGTTTTGAAACATGTGAGACATGTGCCTAAGCTAACCAAGAGTCTTATTTCAGTGGGTCAGCTAGATGATGCTGGTTTTCACACCACTTTTGGCTTTCAGAGTTGGAAAATTCAGAAGGGCTCTATGCTTTTGGCCAGGGGTGCCAAGTGTGGGACTTTGTATCCCTTACATGTATCAGGGGTATTCGATCATGTTGTTGCAATAACCAAGCAGCCAGGTTTGAAATCCTTGATTTGGTGCATTCAGACGTATGTGGATGCCTACACGGTCATTAGGTGGGGCTGAATACTATGTGACATTCATTGATGATGCAACTAGGAAAGTGTGGGCTTATGCTATAGCTCGGAAGAGTGATGTGTTCCAGGTATTTCAAAAATGGCTGGCCTTGGTTGAGAATCAGTCAGGTAGAACGCTTAAATGCCTACGGACTGACAATGGTGGAAAGTATCTCTCTCATGACTTTCAACATTTCTGTGATACACGTGGGATTAAGAGGGAGCTCACATCCCCTCGTACTCCAAAGCAAAATCCAGTTGTAGAAAAGATGAACCGTACCATTCAAGAAAGGTTGCAATGCATGCTTTCCAATGCAAGTCTTTCTGGTGGTTTTTGGGCTGAGGCAATGAAGACTGCAGTGCATGTGATCAATAGATCACCTAGTAAGAGTTTGGATGGTGGTATTCCTGAGGAGGCATGGAGTGGCAAGAAGCCCTCTTACTCTCATTTGCGTATATTTGGGTGTGAGGCATATGCACATGTGCCAAAAGAGCTTCGAAAGAAGCTAGATCCTAAGTCTAGGAAATGCATCTTTTTGGGTTATGGTGAAAGTGGAGAGATGGGCTATCGTCTCTGGGATCCAGAAGCAAAGAAGATCATACGCAGCCATGATGTGGTCTTCAATGAGAAGAAGATGCATAAGGCACCCATGAGGGATGTGGAAATAAGGAGAATCACTTTCCAGGATGTGAATCCACCTGCATATGTTGATAGACAGCAAGCTGTCCATGCACCAAATGTGCAAGAAATGGTACCACCAAGTACTCCCACAGGTATACAATCAAGGGTAGATGATGGATCATCTATTGGTGGAAATGATGAGCCAAATGTGGCTAATATGCAGGTGGGACAGCAAGCTGAAATGCCCTTGAGAAGATCTTCTAGAGTGTCTAGACCACCTAATAAGTTTATTCCAGGGGTAGACTATGTGATGCTTACTGATTGCGGGGAGCCTTCTTGCTACAAAGAGGCTATGATGCACGAGGATCAACGCAAGTGGGAGTATGCTATGCAATCAGAGATGAGTTCACTTATGAAGAATAAGACTTGGGACTTGGTTTCTTTGCCACATGGAAAGAAAGCATTGCCATGTAAATGGGTCTACAAAAAGGTCACAGGTGATGATGTGCCTAGGTACAAGGCCCGTTTGGTTGCTAAAGGGTTCAAGCAAGAGAAGGGTGTGGACTTTGATGAGATATTCTCTCTGGTTGTGAAGATGACCACACGTAGATGCATGCTTGGACTAGTGGCAGTAGAGGATATGGAGCTTATGCAGATGGATGTCAAGACAGCTTTCTTGCATGGGGATTTGCATGAGGAAATTTACATGGTGCAGCCGGAAGGCTTTGAAGAAAAGGGCAAAGAGCATTTAGTTTGCAAGCTGAAGAAGAGTCTCTATGGTCTTAAGCAAGCGCCTAGAGAATGGTATCAGAAGTTTGATGCTTTCATTCGGTCCCAGGGTTTTAGAAGGAGTGAAATTGATCACTGCCTCTACACTAAAAGGGCTAAGGATAGTAGTCTGATAGTCCTGGCACTATATGTGGATGATATGCTATTGGCTAGCAAGAATACTTATGAGCTAGATGCATTAAAGGCCAAGTTGCATGAGGCCTTTGATATGAAGGATTTGGGATTTGCAGGTCATATTCTTGGTATGCGCATCATGCGTGATCGGAGTAGGAAACTCCTTTGGCTTTCACAAAAAGAGTATGTTACAAAAGTATTGCAACGTTTCAATATGGAGGGGGGGAAGGTAGTGAGTACTCCATTGCCTCCATATGTGAAACTGAGTCATACAGATAGTCCCAAATCAAATGAGGAAAGGGCCATGATGGCCGAGGTTCCTTATGCATCAGTGGTTGGGAGTCTTATGTATGCTATGATAGCTACTAGACCAGACATTGAGTTTGCAGTGGGAGTTGTTAGCCGGTATATGGCTAATCCAGGAAAGAGGCATTGGGAGGCAATTAAGTGCATCATGAGGTACATGAAGGGTACCAAGGAGATGTGCATCTGCTTTGGTAAAGGAGACATGCGTGTACTTGGGTACACAGATTTAGACTATGCAGGGCATGTGGATAGTAGGAGATCCACTTCTGGTTATGTGTTCACCTTTGCAGGTGGTGCAGTGTCATGGATGTCTCGTGCACAAAAGTGCGTTGCTTTGTCTACCACAGAGGCTGAGTATGTTGCAGCCACAGAGGGTTGCAAGGAGGCTATATGGCTTGATCGGCTAGTTGGAGATTTGGGGATTCCTACAGGTGTACCGACATTGCATAGTGATTCCATGAGTGCCATTCAGCTAGCACGGAATCCGGTCTTTCATGCAAAGACCAAACACATTGAGGTCAGGTACCATTTCATCAGGGAGGTACTTGAGGACAAGCGCATAGAGCTTGTCAAGGTTCATACAGGTGATAACCCTGCAGATATGCTGACGAAGAGTCTACCTAGTCAGCGGTTTGAGTATTGTCGTGTATTGATGGGCATTGGATAGTATGCTCACTGGTTGTTCTCCCTTTAAGGCACATTGTCCTTTAAGTGGGAGGTTGTGGGGGTTAAAGGTCACTGTGCCTTTACCCCGGTTATGTACAATACTCAAACACATATATAAATGAATGAAAAAGAAGATTAGGGTGGTTCTGCACCCACCAAAACTTGTGTGGCTCTCTCTCTCTCTCTCTCTCTCTCTCTCTCTCTCTCTCTCTCTCTCTCTCTCTCTCTCTCTCCTTCTTCTGTTCTTGCTTCCATTGAGAGCACTCTCACAAAATTCATAGCTACTCCCATCCAAGGCTTAGCCCCTACTACACATTTTGAAGAGGCAGAGACAAAAATTGAGGAGGAACCAGAGCTGAATGACACTTGCATGGAAGACACAGAGGAAGCAGACCCAATTGCTACCAAGGCAACAGTAATAGATCTAAACTCAACCCACACCATCAAGATCCACTTGATGGACTATTTCCAGTAAGGGTTCGAGTCTTCCACTATTTGCAAAAAGTTTTACCACCGGGAGTGCCAGGTGTTGAGGGTGACCTCTACACCCATGTGGACTTCACCCAAGGAGGGTTAGTACACCCCTAGTAAAGGGAAGTTACATTAGTAAAGTAGTGGATAATTTTGTAACTATAGGAACAATTATAACTATCCCTAACAGCCAGTAATAGTGGCCTTATCCACTACATCATGTTTTGAGCTAAGTTTGTTTCTGATTATTACTCGACTGATGTTAGAAGCTGATCTTCATCTTTTGTATTGGGCTTGTTGTTGTGATCTGCTAGAATACAAACTCTTAGCAACATTTCTACTGTGCTATCTCAAGATTTTGTATCTTTTGAGTTATGTTTTTATCTTTCCGATGTTAGTCAGACCTTGGCACTTCCATTGCCAGGTGTGGATATGTGTAGGTGTTTTCCAGTCTTTTGGAGACACCACTAACACCCAATGACATCATAAGATACTCATATAACCCAATTTGGTCCTGAAAGCAGACTTGTGCACACCTTCTCCTCTTATGCGGATCCGGTGATACCCGCCCTTCATATCAATGCTGCTATAAATGGAAGACCCCATAAGTGTGTCCAGGATGTCATCAATTTCATAATAGGGAACCTATTCTTCATGTGATCTTGTTAAGTTCACGCTAGTCAATGCACATTCTACAAGATTCATCCTCTTCTGTACCAAAAGAATTGTTGAATAGTACGGGGAGAAACTGGGGCAAATCAGCCCCTTCTACAATAGTTCATTTGTCTGATTCAATATTTCTTCCCATTGGGTAGCGCTAACCCTATACGGTGGTATATTTGATGGGCTACAAATTGGCATAATATCTATGGCATGGTCTTTGGTCTCTTGCGTGGAAGATCCCCTAGTTTTTAAAAAAAAAAGTTTTGAAACTCAAACAAGAAATTTGTCCGCTCTTTATCCAAAAAGAGGTGGCTGAACATCTTCTCTCTCATTTTCTTTGGTAAAAATACGCAAAAATATGCTTTTTCATCTACTCAAGTAATTGTGGAACCAGATACAACTGGAATAGGCTCCCCTTTGAGTTTGACATGTACATGAGTCTTTCCCCTGTGAGTGAGGGTAATTGTCTTATTGTATGTATCAACGATTGCCCAAAGATGATAACACCATGAAATTCCCCACAACACATCACAACCATTCAAAGGCATATTATAAAACCCGTATGTGTGAACATAACTCCTAAAGCTTAGAAATTTACATCCCCATGACACCTTCCTTGTTTATTTGAAATACTTGAAGACATGCTCTGACCAAAGCATGCAATTGAATTCAATGCATAGAGAGAAAACTTGTTTTTTAATCTTCCCATTGCTTGTTGTGGCATCATGCTAAGGTACCTTGTAGAAGTACCCATTTATCGTAAGATTTGAACTTGTGTACCAATTGGAATCTTTAAATGCCTCAACTGATTTCACCTTTTGAATAGCCCTTTCCATCCTCATCTCTCTTGATGCAACTCTTTTTCCTTGAGTACTACCTTTCTTCCAATGTCATGGATGTTTAAATAGAAGAAAAAAATCAAAGAATCCATAGAGGAGAGGAAAATTGCACTAAAGAGATTGACCAACAGTAACAAGTTGTTCGTTGGAGAGGAATTCATTGGGGCATATTATGGATTGGGCTTGATTGATTGTTGCCTTCATGTAGTCATTCTCTATATGTTTCGGTTGATCATAGTAATAGCATTTCATCTATTTTGTGGTCCCACTAACATAATTCTTATTCCTCATCTTACCTTGTTTGGTCTTATCTTTCCATTACGCATTTTTGGCTAATATATTGGAATGCAGTGCAAAGACTAGTAGTGCGGGATGCATAGGCCTTGGAATTATCATCAAACACCATTTTATACTCACTGTCCTTCCACACATGTAGCTTCCCAAAGGCATGGAAGGTGTTCAAGAGATGTACAAGGTGAAAAACAAATTGATCTCAAGACTTACCTCTACAACATGAAGATGGACAAGGGAGATTCTAGTGCAAGACTACATCACAAAGGTGAAGTAGTTGGTCAAAAAGTGAATTTTTCTTGCTAGATTGGTGCTATGTATTTTTCTTTGAAGCTACAAAAAGTTCATGAGGATTGCAAGGCAAAGCTCAACGCTGGATGCTTTTTGAAAAATTTATTCCATTATTCCTGTTGGAAATGTCTCAGACCCTTGTCAAAGTTAATTCTTGATCCGATGTCATGGCGGGTGACAACTCAAGTTGCCCCATTAGGAAAATCAAAATGGTTTCATTCAAGACTATCAGCAACAAATATATGCCTTATCTATGCAAGAATCCTCTTTCCGTGAACCAACATGCAAGAAATGGGATGAGTGTGGTTTTTAAGGAAGACAATGGTATCATTTGGTCCAAAGCCATAGGAGCATGGATCACCAAAGGAGTACAAGAGAGACTTCTCTACAGGATTGATGCATTGATAGTGCACGACAATAAAGATGCCTGATGGATGTGGCAGTCATGCCAGATATGGACTCTTGGGAGCCATGTGAAGATTCAAAAGAGACCCCCCATTCATAAGAAGGCACGAAGTCTATCGAGCTTGTATGGAATCAGGCAACATTAGGGTTCATTCTTGATTGGTGGCAATGAATTGGGCTATGAGACCACTTATAGTTGGATCACTTGGGACATTTGTGTGTTGATGCCCATAAAGTCACATGATAGAGTAATGTACTTCCTCATGCTATACGACAACATTAGTTGCATGATGTTAATATATACTTTGCCCAAGAATTTCTAGTCCTTTGACATATTTAATCAATAGAGGGTAAAGGTAGAATGTGAGACCAAGAAGGTCAATTTGCATTGAACAAATCCAAAAGGTATTATGGGGAGACCAAGATCAAGTGGTAGTTGACTTGGACTAGGACATCTCATTAACTGTGGTCCAAATGAAAAATTCAATGATTTGTGGAGATGAGGTTTGTTGATTTGAAGCAGAGGCACTCAAAACACCTATTCATGCTTTGAACCAAATTGCAATGAAGGTAATTAATGCTACAAAGACATCTTTGGAGGCATACACTAGGAAGAAGCCCATCATCAAGCATCGTCAAGTGTTTGGGTTTGATGATGGTTCATGTCCTACCATCGAATGTATATCAAACACCTACCAAAGTGGAATTGGGTATTGTGATTCAAATTGGGTAAAAGATTTGGAACATAGCGATCCACATTTTAATACTACTTGGAGCTAGGAGCTAGGACCCCATCTTGTGGCTTAGCCAAAAGGAAACCAATGTGGTTTTCTTCAATGGAAGTAGAGTTTGAATTAGGATGTATTGCCAAGACAAAATGTTGAAGGACCATCTTGTTCTACACCAAGACAAAATGTAATGCGGTTCATGACCACTCCATCAAGAATTTGATTGTGTATGGGTTGATAAAGTTGGTCTCCTGCATGAAGGAAAACATTTTCACAAAAGTTTTGTCTAGAGAATAGATGGAGCATCTCATCTGATGCTTTGGCATAGGCCCACATTGATTCATTAAGGGGGGGTTAGAAATCACGACCTCACACTCACCTCACATGTGAGCCCCTAGATGAGGATGAAAATGAGGTAGGTGATAGATCTTACTTGGTCTTCTCAATGAACTTATATTCGACCTTCTTGTCAAAGACAAAATGTATCACAGTTCATGACCACTCCAAGAATTTGATTGTGTATGGGTTGATAGAGTTGGTCTACTACATGAAGGAAAACATTTTCAAGAAGGTTTTGTCTAGAGAATAAATGGAGCATCTCATGTGATGCTTTGGCATAGGCCCACATTGATTCATTAAGGGGGCATTAGAAATCATTACCTCACACTCACCTCACATGTGAGCCTCTAGATGAGGATGAAAATGAGGTAGGTGATAGATCTTACTCGGTCTTCTCAATGAACTTATATTTGACCTTCTTGTCAAAGGCAAAGTATGAAGATAATAAGGAGCCTTCTCCTGAAGCTGATGTACCAAAGCGAAATATGATTTTCTTAGCAGCTAAATTTTGTGGGCATCTGAAATTGGATCCAAATGATAGATAAACTTGTAGGTCAAAGAGGAGCTAATTCAAGTCAAAAGCTGTAGCAATATATCATAGTTTCTTATGTCAAAGGTGAAGCCCATGAAGAACCCAAGGGTTTGCAATAATGTAACATAGTTGCACCAATTGAAGGAGAAGGTGATGAAGAAGTTGAAAGCTATAGCCATTAAAAGGTGATTCTTAGTGCATGTAGAGAGAGAGAGAGAGAGAGAGAGAGAGAGAGAGATGTATTAATGTCCGCGGGAGGCCTCGGGGGCTTATGGGACAAAATGCACAAAAAAGGGAGACTCATACAAGCCAAAAGTGGGCTGGAGCAAAGGGCGCTTTAGGGCCCTTACTAAGTACTATGCTATGTTGATCAACTCAGCTCAAGAGCTCAAGAAAAATCAAAATTCAAATACCAATTGAAGCAAGCTGAAGCAAATTGAGAGTTGGGACTTAGAGACCGATGCTCGGCACAGTGGTGGCTCTCTGGTGAGCTGTGAAGATATCTCAGATTTGCATATATTGAGCTATCTCATCCTGTGGTGGAGGATGCGGTCTCCTTGATCTCTGAACCCACTGAGCTATGTGTAGAGTGACCTCTCGTCTCTATCGGTCTCCCCTGAGGAAAATCGTGATAGGTAATACCACCTCAATGAATGTGCTCTGGGCGCCCTCTATCCCAAGTGCGGTCTCTACGTCCCTCTCTTGGTGGCACCATGTTGGCTCTCTCTGCTAATCCAGGCTACCCTCATATTAGCTAGCTCCTCCTCCACTACTCCACGATGTCTTGGGGCTGAGTCATCTATGCTTGATTAGCCTCCATATTTTGGCCTACTTGCCTCCTGCTACTCTCTGATCTGTGTTAGTTTGTTTGCCTATCTTGGCGCACCTAGAGCCTAATGCAGAGCTGGTCATGGGATGAAACCTGCGTCTGTCCAATGGCAATTCTCAGTGCATGGAGAGAGAGAGAGAGAGAGAGAGAGAGAGAGAGAGAGAGAGAGAGAGAGAGAGAGAGAGGAGTGGAGAGCTTGTTTTAAAAATATTGGGTAGACATGCCCTCCTCTTTGTGCTTGCAAGCTAGAGAGGGTGTGTAGGAGGGAGAAGAAGATTGTAGAAAAGTTTGGGTTTTGTCAGAGAGGAATTGGAAGACTTTCAATGTTGTGGGAGAGGGATTGGAAGAGTTTGGGTGTTATTGTAGAAAAATAATAGATGCCAAATTGGAGAAAGAGTGCATTCCAATTTTTAGTAACCTTGCCAAAAGGTCAATTCCATGAAGTGGTAGGACCTTTAACACTCTTTAGTTCACTTGATGGCCTTTTTCCACCTTTTCTACCCAATCAATTGAAAAATGGCTCCTTTGGAATAGAAAGTGTCAAACAAGAAGTCTATGATTAAAAGAGGGGCAAGGAGATTCCAACACTTATGTAGGCCATGGTGGTTCCAAAAGCTCAATATCTTCAATTCGAGCCTTGTTGTTCCCTCCTTTTGTTATAATAGGGGGCAAGTGGAGGGGTCTTGTGCTCTCCTCTTGTGATATAGAGGGGTAAGTGGATTCCAATACTACTAATGTGGCCTTTACTTGTTGGTTGAATCTAGGACCTTTGCCCACCCTTTCTTATAGGAATTGTTAAAAAAGATATCCATGGTTGAATTTGAGGGGCGTGTAGATTATAATGCTTATATGGCCTTGATATAACTTTATCCCATCAACTACAAGGGTAATTTCAGAGGGGCATGGGAGTGGAATAGGGATTTTTTAGGTGTTACAAATTTGTATAGAATGTCTGTACTATTGTGATGTAATTTCTTTGATGTCTACAATGAAAATGTTCAGTCTCTAGGATTGGAAATAGTGGGTAGTTGTTGTATATTGCAAATTGTTGTTGAGGTTTGTGATACTTTTCTTCTTGTTTACTTTAAGACTTAAAACTTCCTATTATTTGAGCCCCATGAATGAAATAGAATGTTTTTTGTTCTTTTACATCTAAGTCAAATAGAGAAGTAGGAATTTTGTTTTATTTCTTCAAAATTTCCTACCAAGAAAATGGAGGTAAGTTTGCTACTATCTTTGCTTTTATCCTTGCATTCATCCTTTATTGAAATCGATTCATTTTGTGTCCTTCTTTGCCAAAGTTGGCAAGTGATCCCTCCATTTCTTTTCACTTGATTTGCATCATCTACCAAAGTACCTGTCGAAGTATCTTGCAAGAGTTTTGCTAGCAAAAATTTTCACAAATGTTAAGTCTACATGAATGCATTTATTTCCCACCCAAAGGAAAATAAATATAGAGAAATGTAAATACCAATGTTAATATCGACGATAATATCAATAGTAATATTGATGCTCAGTCTCAGGCATTTGATTTATGCTTATTTTGCACATCATCTTTTTGTAGAGTATATTTCTAGATACTTCTCATGTTTATTGTAGAGTGTAAAAAAAGTTATTCCTATGTTTATTGCAGAGTACATTTCTAGACTTCTCATGATGAGTTGCAAGAGGAACATCATGATAATACAAATGCATAGTAGGACGATTAGTGATTAAAAGAGAAAAGGATAAAGATGGATATTTATACAAATTCATGGTATTGGGATAATAATTTAAGAAAACATCTATGGGTGATAAGCTAGTTGAGTCATTAGCGCTTGAAGAAATTTGTTTCAAACTAAGGCATGTCAAGTAATCTTTGTATTGAGAATAAGGTAAGTGCAAAATATGCTTATGTTTCTATTTATCAAATATTATTGAGGAGTTGATGCCATATATAGAAGTTTTTTTTGATTGGGTGGTATCGATGTAACAAGAGTATAATTTAAAATGAGCTACCTAAAGGAATGCTTCAATCGGCTATAAGTGGGCATACCAAATCATATATATGGAAAATGGTTTGATTAACAAGTATAAATCATATTAGTGGCAAAAGTATGTGCACAAGAGGAAGGTATACATTACTTTTGAATTTTATTTCTTGAATAGGATAGATAAATTCCTCACACACTATCTTTTACTTGGTGGTATTGAATAAGAAGATGTTTTTGATGGATGTGGAATCAACACTTTAAATGGTATTTTGGATGACAAGGTTTAAGTGAACTAACATGAAGTATATATTTTCAAAATAAAAGAAAATTATTTTTAATGCTAAATAAGGCATTCTATGGATTTAAAACACAAGCATGCAAAGTATGGTATGCAAAAATTAAAAGAGATTTCTTATCACTTGGGCTGAAAATAACTATGTTAGATCATAATATTTATGTATTGAGCGATTATGGATTAATTGTAATTGTTATTTTCTATGTTGAAGATTGAATTCTTAATAAGAACTGTTCGTGTAAGCTTGAGATAATAGTTTTGGAATTACTTCATTATTTCTTTGGTTGGAATTGTTGCAATACACATTGCAAATAATCTGATCACAACAAAACACATTTCAACATCTTCTAAAATCATCATCCTATCAATGGCTCTACATCTAGAGCATCCCAAATGTTACCATATGGCTCTCCCATCTAATGGCTAGAGAAAAGGAGTCGTTCGCCCATCCTTGATGTTGGGTTGAAATTCCAAATTGGCCTCATGTAAATTTATCCATGAGGTGGGTACCATGAAGCATAATTTTTCCTCTGACCAATGTGGAGGAGGATAGTTTCCTCCATTTTTTAAATGCTCCCTTCTCCCATTGGTTGGTTGGCTAATCATGGATTAGACTTTTTCTTTAGCCCTTAACAAAAGATGTCCTTTTTTAGTCCAAAACTTTCCTCATGAACCATAATCCAACCTATTTGGATATGTGAGGAGTACTTAGTGAATGTTTGATCCAAGTCATGATGGAACAATTGCCAAAGATGCTAGTCATGATGATGAGAAGAATACTCAATAAATGTATGATCCAAGTCATGATGGAAGTATTGCCAAAGATGCCAAAGATCAAGCTTGTAATAATATCATGACATCAATGTGTCAGGAATAGCCAAAATATTTTACAAGGCTGATGTATACGTGGATGAACCAACACAAAAATAGTCAATATATGACATTACAAAGGTGCCACATGAAGTGCAAAAGAATTGTACCACCATTGATGTGATGATATATCCACTACCAAAGTACTGAAATGGTATATTTGATGTGTGAATGTGGAAAAAGTTGATAGATATAAGGATATGTGTGGAAATGGGAGGAGTACTCAATAAATTATGATCCAAGTTATGATGAACAATTGCCAAAGATGCTAGTCATGATGAGAGGAGTACTCAATAAATGTGTGATTCAAGTAATGATGGAACAATTGCCAAAAAGCCAAAGATCAAGCCCCTAATAATATGATGAAATCAATGTGTCAAGAATATCAAAAATATTTTACAATTTTTATGTATACATGGAGGATCTAATGCCAAAAATAGTCAATCTATGACTTTACAAGGGTGGCACGTGAAGTGCAAAAGAAGTGTATTACTAACGTGATGATATGTCCAACACCAAAGTACTAATATGGCATGTAAGATGTGTGAATGTGAAAAAAGTTGATAGATCTAAGGTGGCCGAGTTCATCAGGAACTAATAGTTGTTTCAAGCAATGACTCACTTGGATTAGAGGAGTTGGATCTCCTCCAAGGTTGTGCTATAGACTACATATCAGTAATAGAAACGCAATGGAAGAATTTATTTATTTTTCAAGTTACTTTTTTTGGTATTATGTCTTAAACATAAGAAATTGCAGCTACAACTGGTTCAAATAGTACAATTGATAAAGCAAAAGACCAAGAACGAAAGAAAGCAAATGGAGATCATACATCAGTTTAGACTAAGGGTATGATAATTTAGCTTTGAAGTCCTTGATCAATACCTTATGATATTAATAAGTAGCCCTTTTGCCTTTTCCTTTTGCCACTTTCACCTTTGTAAGCTCTAAGTTTTTGTTATTTTGCTAAGTTTTTCTATGTTTCTCTGGAATCCACATTGGTAGTCCTTTCAACTTTTTTTACTATTTAAAAAGCTACATTCTTTCAATCCTTGTATTGAAAAAAATAATTCCATGAACTCTTTCCTCCCTAATCTCAAAGCTTTATTAAGCCTTATACAAGTCTCTTCTTACAAATCTTTTGCTACAGTGTCTAATAGCCCTCTTTGAGCTGAGAGAGAGAGAGAGAGAGAGAGAGAGAGAGAGCAGGACACCATAGAGCGGCCATACAATGTGTACACTGTAACCCACAATATTGCACCTAGTGGAGTGGGTATTTACAAGTAAGAGGATAACGGGATAAGGTCCCATATCCCATATTCACACTATCTGTACAATGTACATTGTCAGCGTCCCCTCTTAAAGTGCACTTACAAGATGAGGGTGGAGTGTGTATTAAAAAAGTACTCTAAAAACAAAAAAACAAAAAACTGTTATAACTAGGATGAAAATTTGTACTAGCACATACTTTATTTTTTTTTTTGGGTGAGAATACTAGCACATACAATGTATGCAACTTATGTAGCATGCGGTTCCCCTTCTTAACTTTCAAATCATCCTTCACCTCTGGGAACGAAGCCAAGAAATTACGTGGAAGAGAAGGTGGAACTCTGCCAAAAATAAGTCCTCTTAGACCAAAGACTACTTGAGTCACTAATGATGGTGTGTTGTAGATGGTTGAGCCAAAGTAAACATGTCACGAGTCACTATGGACAAGGAAATTAATATGAAGAAGTCAAATGTGGAGTGTTATGTGTGGAGCTTGGGTTCAAAGATATTGGTTTTAAGGGGCATTTGGACCTAGGCTTGCTCAAACCCACTCTATGGAGGGGGGGTGTAGGAGGGCTTTACTTATTACCACCCCAGGCCCCTTGGCAAGGTTTTCGAGGGCAGCCCATAGGGAAGAGGCACGACTTGAATGCCATTGGATACCCTCTTTGATCTAATGGATCATGTTAATCAAGTGTCACACACCATCAGAGAATCCAAGATTACTTCTATAGTATCCAAAGGAGCAACTTTAAAAATTCAAAACTAATTATACATCTTCACCTCATTATGAACACTAATTATGGACACTAACGTGAATACTGACATGTACAAGTTACTCATTGATTTTTCCCCTACAATTAAGAAAGATTACCCACTCCCTAATATTCTCCTTATGAGGCCCTTTTTGAGTCCATATCTCCCCTGATGTTACAAAATAGTTTGTTTTGAGAGGTAGTATTACAGATTAAGCAAGTTGAGCATAAGCCCCACAAATGGTAGCTCGCATTTCCTAGTATTCAACACATGCTCAGGCTTATGGATGTTCACAAATCAGCATTCCTTTTTAGCATCTTTCCCCCACAATGTTCCCATGGGTAGATACTCTCAACAGTAGGAGATGGGAAAGTCTCTAGCACAAAGCACTAGACAATCTCCACCATGGAACCATTCACATTGTGATGATATTTCAACCATGACTAAAGTGGAAAGAGAAATTACTTAAGGCTTTTGTTTCCAAAGGGTATGTAATAGTTTGGAACTCCGATTTGGACCTCATAGGTTTGGAGAAAATGGAAACAAAATTATCACATGTTTACATGGATTAGACTTTCAAATAGTGCATATTTGCAGATAAGCCCTCAACATGAGACTCTTCCAGCTACCTCATCTCAGGCCGACTATTTTTGTGATGTTCAGCCATCATATTCTTGCATGGAGCTGGCCACATTTACTGCCATAACAAATGATGCAAATGCACATCAAGAATTCACCATGTAGATTTGCACGCAAGTACTCAAATTGAGGCTCTCACAAATGCAGAGATATATGGCTTAGTGCATCGAGCTCCTCAGGTGATTTCATTCTAGCATCCATCGCTTATGCTTTCACCTCTGACATGGAGTATATCATGTTCTTCAACTCAGTTTCCACCAATTATGATCAATAGATCAATCATCAAGACATTTCAGCATCATCAATACAATTATACCGCAATGTATTGAACTTGTTCAGTTGTCACCACACTTTAGATTAGCAGATCATTCCTCAACATGAGGACATCTCAATGCTAGTCCAATCTTGCCACAGTGCTACTGATATTATCAATCTTGGACACATAGCATATTGCAGAATGACACTATTTCCCTTGCATACTTCATACTTGATGCATATTTGTGGTGCCATCATATACAAGTTTGTGTAGACAACATTTCTTCATGTCATTTCAGCATTCGGTAGCTCATATGCTTTTAGACATTTCATGATTTCTCTTTTGCAATCTCACCTATTAGGCCTTCTTACGTCCAACTCCTTGACGAGCTGTGACAATTACATCTGCATTTGATGCCAATAGATGCTCAGACACTCCCATTGTAGATTTCCTTCCATCTCATGTTACTTGAGCATTCAGGCCCTTCAAGACATTCACATCATCTAGACTGTCATGCCTTGCCCATGGAATCTACCACAATCTTCGACTTTCACACCTTTTAAAGTTTATGGGACGTTTCTATAGAGCGCAGTCTCTTATTTGCACTTACCATACTTGATCCTTCAACCCTTGATATTATACATCCTTTGGATTCTTTTGTCGACTATCATTTACTATCATTTGACCTAGCTTATTCTGTTCACGGATATCTTATGTAGTGCTAGCATGTGCCTTGGTTTGGTGACACTCTTACTTGTCTCACAACCTTCCAAATTACATCCTCCTTACTACCCAACTAGCTTTACATCTGGATGCATCTTTTATGGATCAACTTCGCAATGACTTTGTGGCATGTTTAGCCTATTTGCAACACATTTCCCTCCTCCCCTTTAGGTGTTGTTCCTAAAGGCTAAGGATGATCTACAACTTCAATGTATAGGATATAAGTTGTACTCATTGTATAGGCTTCCATTGCATAGTCACTTTGCTCACACTTAGAGAGAGAAACGAACATCAATGTATAGGATATAAGTTGTACTCATTGTATAGACTTCCATTGCATCATAGTCACTATGCTCACACATGCACATACTACTGTGATATTTCCAAATCTTTGTTTCAGTTTTGGTTTATGCACCTAAAAATCCAAAAACACCTTGTACACACATCCTATACTTATCCAATGCAATTTAAAGAAAGCCTATTGAGAATGGTGCATCTCTTCCCCCCATCCTCCAACATCATCTAATAGGTTGTCATTGAGCTCCTTTATGCAGGTAAGCGAAAATGTGATAAGAGATTTGAGGATGCTAGCGTTGAGCTTCTCTAGCCAAATCCAATGGGGTTACCTATCGACTTCAAAACTCTGAGGTGCAACCTGCAAGCTCTGCAAGGAAGGGAAGGAAAGGACAGGAAGAAAGGAGTGAGAAAAAGAAGAGAAGGGCTAAAGCAAGAGGGAATAGATGATGAAAAAAGAGGGAAGGAAGGGGTGGGAAAAACCAGGAGAAGTGGACTGCTTGAGGCCAAAGGACTTGCCAAGATGCAGCTCGGCAGCCCAAAATCAGGTGCTCAAAATAGAGGCTGTTGAAAAGAAGAAAGGGAACAAGCCAGAAAAAAGGGCACAGGCAGGGACAGGAGAAAACTAGAGAGGGGCAGGGGAAAGTCTTCCTTGCAGGAGCAACAATGTGATCTTGCTTGACTACTTACAATGATCCCTCTTCCCTACTTTGATGAAAACCATATGCACCCTCTCGCATCAGTGACACTTGCTCTGCCCTCCCATAGTGACGGTTTGTCTTCCATAATTGAGTCCCCACTAGCTTTGCCATGCAATGTATTTTTGCCCATGGAGCTCGATCCAATCCATTGACACACTTACTTCAGAAAGTCTACTTGATAGCATCAGAATCGGCTCCTTCATGGAGACCCCCAGAAAACCTACCAAAATTCAGTTGACACAATCACAGGTCACCATCGCCTTGAGGAATTGTGGAACCTGTGACGGGGGTTTTAGAGCATCTCCTCATTTCATCTTCCAGGGTGCCCCTCTTCCACAGTTTTAATTGAACCCATGGTGCTCTTAACGTATCCATTATTGTAGTGCCATGTGCCAGCAACTCAATCATTTTTTAAGTGCTGTGTGCCAGCCTCAAATTGCAAACTTGTCATATATGATAGAATTTTATAATATCATGAATAAATTGTTTTGAAAACGATTGATCTAAGCTGCAATCTGCATGTAGTTCATTACTAGGCTTTCCCGAAGCCTGTGACGTTTACTCCATTGCCATAGCTATGTACATTTTCGGAGTTGAAATCAACAGGTTCTGTAGTACAAGATGCCTAAAAGCACTCAGTGACTATATGTAGGATTTGCCAAGCAAAACACTTCAGAAGTCTTTAGTAACTCAACTGTCCTTCAAATTTGGGCACGTAAAGCCTGCTTTAGGACACTATTTTAACTGCTAAAGCTAGAAAACAGCATTCATGAAGCCTCAATCAATTAGTCCCCTTGTGCCTCCTTGATGCAAACTCTCGTTAGTCCAAATCTTTTCAAAGTTTATAATTGAGAGAAGCAGGAAGCTACATGACATCATATGCCAGTATCTCCTTTGCTCTTGTTCTTCTTACTTTGATTGCAGAGATCAAACAGCCATCTCATCCCCCCTGTATCCGTGAAACCTGAGAAATTTTAAGGCCTAGAACCTGGAATGGAGATATTCCTGTCCATCTGCACACTACAGCCATTCACTGCTGCAGAATAGTTTTGGGTGATTCTTTATGGCAGTTGCTATTCAGAATACCACTTCTTGTTCAGTTAAAGCCATAGAGAATGAAAATCAGTGATCAGTAGAGTGTCAAACCCAAACATAGCATCAAACAGGGCACCAATTAGAAACCTTCATCATCGTAGCAGTATTAATCAGAACTCAGAAATGCACTACTGTGCGATAACACGATTATCTATGCCACAACTTTAAAATCGCAAAAAAGTAAAATGCTCAATAATGAATATTGGAGCCTCATCAAATATTTTGATAGATCTTTGGTAAAGCAAACATTAGTCCTGGATATTTAGCCACGTGTGACAACAGATCTCCACAAGTCGTATTCATCTTTTGCTGGATTATAGTGGTCCAAAATCCCACTTTTACATCGTCTTCATAAAGAGACAATACAAGGTGACATTAATAGCTTTTCTTGTGTGTAGGTATTGGAGGATATACAAGTTACAAAGGTCTTTTCACAATTTTCCTTGGACATTGTCAGACTGAACCAATGATGTCTTTATGGAATGTCATTGAATCATATACAAAAGCAAACAAAGAATTTAAGCTTTCAGGATTTTCTTAACCAAACATTATCCTTTGATCATTGACCTCTATATGACATCCTGCTTTGTGTTCTCCCCAGTCTTCCATCCCAAAGCTCTGGCCCTTTGCTCCCACATTGCTGAGATTCTCTTCTGTGCTGTCAACGCTGCCTCTGCTTTTTCTCTGGCTCCTTCACATGTTTCCATCCCAAGATTACATTTCTCAGCTTCTTTCTGATACTGTGAGCTCAACTTCCTGGCCTCAAGCACTGCAGAGTTTGCCCTTTGTTGGGTTTCCTCAGCTACAACCGCCTGTAATTTTAACTCCTCTGTTAGAAGTTCAACAAAATTCTTGTCCAAATCTTCATGGATCGTGGGACCACTTTTGGCACAATCTGGCATCCCAATAGTGACAAAAATTACTGGATAAGTATACCAAACACAAAGGGAAATTAAGCAGAAATTTCACCAGATGTACATCACAAGCCTCTGGGTTTCACCTAGAAGTTCAATAATTTTATCATCTTACTTCATTTAGGAAACGCTGACAAACCTTTTGTTATCTACAGATACCTCCCTTGCCCAATTGACACCTGCCTAGAGGCAAATGCAAAGGGTAAAGACAGTGTTGGACAGCACACTTGCATGGAGAAGTGACGGCACTTACCATCCTTGAAAACTCGAGATAAAATGAAACATAACAAAACACAAAGAGATGCATGATGCTTAAAAGCCTGGACAATAAGTCACACAGGTCATTTAAAAGTCATACACTACATGAGACACTCTTAATTTCCACTCACTTTAAAGTTTGGTTTCCTTATAAAGATAGCGGAAAACACAACAATTGTCGATTATGCTTTCTTATAGAAAGCAAAAGTCACGATTTCACGAAAGAAGGCTTTCTTCCATCAGCCATTATAACTTTGATAGAATGCCTCAGTGGAGAGAACCATCCAGCCTTTAGATCAATATCATATGTTTGATTACAAAAAACGTACATGAAATTCAATCCTTTAAATACCAAACTGATTTCTTGAATGCGGCGGCCTTACCTGTCCTGAGTGGAATCTCCACAGAAAGGCCTTGACAATAAGTCAGGTGATTCAGAGCACTAGATAACGCACTCTAAGGAAATGCACCAAGTCAATTCTTAGATATGATGACAACTTGTTGGCCTAGAATTCTGCAATTGGCCTTACCCCAGCTATGAAACACAGTTTTACCAGGAACAATGGCCAGCCTCTATAGAGCATTATTAGCTACGGTTGCACAACCTAGAAAACTCCAAGATCCAATGCCATATGGCGTGAAATACAGCCTAGCCAGTGCTTCCAAGACTTTTCGCAAGCAAAGTATCAGCGAGATTAAGTCTCTAAGATGCTAAAAACGAACTTTCATGCGTCAGCGAGTGCCAGACTCTCAAGATGAAAAGGAAGTTTCCATTACCTCGCCTATATCATCAAGTATGATTCATGAATGCTGATGTACACCGTCATCGTAACGCATGCAGTTGGTAAGCAAGGACTCGGACATGCGTAGAGCGTATCGTTGAAATGATGTGCTACGATTTGCATTAAGAAATGGAAAACGAAGGATCGGCAGCTTAAACGGCGCCTCGGAGATCGTAAAGAGAAGCGGGAAAGAGATGAGTTCATGTCATGCAAAGGCGAATACCAGGGGGGAGAAGAGCGGCGGTGTGGGTGGCGCAATCACAGGTGCAAGGCGGGCAAGGGGAAGGATCGGAGGCAGCAGCGAAGCGCTCGACGAAGTGCCAGTAAAGGGGAGGGCAGAGAACGTAGGCGGAAAGGCCAAAGGAAAGGAGGAGGGCGCAGGATTTGGCACCGGGAGGGACACAGAGGGGAGCGGAACCTTGAGGGGGAGGCATGATGGAGAGCTAGAGGGGGAAGGGAGGCGAAAGGAGAGGCATAATGGATGAAAATGGATGGATTTTGTGAAGAAAAGGGAGCTCGGTGGCTATGGCGGATGAGACTGGCTATGGCCGATGGCACGCGGGGACGACGATGCCCCAAAAACCTGGAAAGTGCTCCATTTGAAAACTTTGAAAAGTTTCCCCTCCCCAATATCACAACATTTGGAAAAATACTAACACATCCTCGCACACTCATCACTTGGCCTGCTTTCAGATGCATCCTGGCCCCCCAAGACCCCAGAAAAAGAAGAAGACCAGCGTCGTCGTCCCATGTCGACGAATGAAACATCTAGACCCCGACTCGGACTTGATAAAATATTGCTTGCCTTGCAGACGTCGCCCACCTCTACTTAGGCGAGTGGTAGAAACATGCTCGACCTGGTTTCAAGTACACCTGGACGCGTGCACTCGAGGCGATTTCAAACCGCTCGCCCTACCACCCAGAAAAGAAGAAGGGGAGGGTCGTAGTCCTTCGTGAACAAATGAAAAATTTGGACCCAGACTAGGGCTTGAAAAAATATTGTCCGCCCAACAAAGGCCGCCCACCTACTTGGTTGTGTGGCATAAACTCCCGTGAAATGCTCCAGTTGGGTATTGAACCCACGTAGGCTGACACAAAGGGACCCATCCACTCCACTCCGGTGCTCATAAATGAGAGCTACTTCATTATCACTTATCCGCCTCTACCGCCGGTGTGAACAACATGCCCACCCATCCTCTCCCCACGGATAAGCAAGTCATCTAAACCCAGCCTCAATATCCTCGTTTGTCCGTTCTTTTCAGACAAAGACGCATGGACTTTCTTGCAAACTATTCCATGATTAGATGCCTTCATCGCTTGGCTCCACCGTCTGAAACAGTGTTCGTGCAGCGGGTAGCCCTTTAATGTCCAACAAGTTTGAAACATGCACCTATTTAGGCCCTTCATTCTATGGGATCTTGCGAATTGAGCAAAACGCACCTACACTCTTTGCTCATCCAAACACATCTGAAACCTGTCCTAGACACTTTGGTAGATAATGGTAATAGGTGTGTACGAGTTTGGATGACCTCCCTCCTACGAGGGTTCTTGCAAACTCTTGCATGGCTAGTGCACACATGCATGTGTTTTTGTGTGCATGTATACTTGTGTATATGTGTGTTGTGCGCATGTATGTATATGTGTATGTGCATGGTAGTTCATGAGTCCTTAAAAGTCCAAGAGTCCAACGTTGGTAATCCAAGAGGTAGTGATAGTCCAAGAGTCCAAGAGTGGCATATGGCAGCATTTTCTAAGCTCTTCTCCTCCAAGCTACCACCAAAAACCCGTCCTCTTTTTTTATCTTTGTTCATGGGTAATACGTATGATAGATATGCCTTTATACATGCATACATGCATGTGTCTACATTCATTCGCGTGTGTGTGTGTGCACACATGCGCATGCCCATGTATGTGCATGTGTTTTCACCCCTTCCAACCCCTCACCCTCCCTCACATCTATAGTAGCACTGGCCCCATGGACAAACCAAATCACATGTTGTATTATGAAAGAGGGGAGATGGAAACAAAGGCTGCGACCCAATCACTATTACCTGTCCCATCTTACACAAACTTCTAAGGTCTTCCGCAAGACTAACGACTACTTTACATGCACAATTACCCTAGTATCTCTTCGTCAAATGGTTAAACCTTGTCAAAGGGTTTGTTATGATTGTCCTCTTTTTTGTTAAACTAAACAAAATGTTACATATATCAAACATGAATACTTTAGTTTGCGGCAATTTAAGTCTACCCTTCACTTTACTACATGTAGACAACTTCACTTCATCTAGCAAATACCCTTCTTTGTCTTTTTCTCAATCTAATTCCAATGCCCCTTTCGTACATGCCTCACATGTCACCCTCCACAGGCCTCAAGTTTAGAACACATAACATTAGTCACATCGACCCTCATGGTGTGAATTGGCAAGAACAAGTGTTGGAAATACAATTACCCTTGCATTCATGCCTTTAACTTGGAGCTGCCACCTGCCCTTACACACATGCATAGGGCTAGATCCAAATGTTTCCTTTGTCTTTACAAGTACATCCAAAATATCATTTATGGTATTAGTCGCCTATACAATCAAAAACCCCCAAGGAATAATGCTAAAAAGCATATAGGGTTCATAATTTAGTTATGAGTCCAATGAGACTTTTGTGCTCATCTATACATATAGAAACATTGACTTTAGTACGACATTCCCACATCACAACAAATCCTCATTATTTAGTTGGCCTACATACATGGCCCATATGACGACATCATCATGTGCTCATTAAATACCACCTTAAATTTAAAAACAGCGGTGTGCTCCATCTTTTGAGAAATTCCAAGTTTGAAAGTAGTAGTTATCGCATGTAGGATTTAAGACATCACATAAATGGCTTCCATGCTTATTATAATTTCATTTTGTTGATACATAAATAAATACACCCTTTTTCATCAACTTGTTTTGTGTGTGTGTGTGTGTGTGTGAGAGAGAGAGAGAGAAAGATTCATACATGCTTGTGGTGTTCCATATATGTATGTATGTGTATGCGTGTGTATGTGTATGTGTATGAGTATGTGTATGTGTATGTGTATGTGTATGCGTATGCGTATGCGTATGTGTATGTGTATGTGTATGTGTATGTGTATGTGTATGTGTGTATGTATGTATACACATGCACATTGTGCATGCACGTGCACGCGCACGCGCACGCACACGCACATGCACACGCACATGCACACATACACCCATGCACACATGCATATGCATGCATGCGCAAGCACGTGTGCAAGCATACACACACGTGCACATGCACACACATGCACGCATGTGTGCACATACACACATGTGTGTGTGCATGCACATGCTTCCAAACTCTCACCTTGAACCTTAACATGTTTTCCTTTTTCTTATTTCCTTCCCCTTATTATATTGGTGTTGTCTTTACAAATTTCTAGCTCGTTTATAATGGAGCATTGTATAATTTTGTATCTCTTTTAATTTTGATAGCGTTTTGTAGTACTATTGTTTCAATTCATATATTTTTTCCGTATTTCTCTTAGCACATGGATACTTGGATACTATGGGAATCATCAAAGGGATAAATCTCACTTGGAGAGATTGATTCAAGCCATGGTTATATAGGTTGGGAATTCACATTTAGGTGATTTTCAAATAACTAGATTAAGGATGAAGATACTAATAGAGATGAATGCACTAGTGAAGATGAGGACAAAAGTGATTCAACCATGGGAAAAAGCTTTAATGGCATTTATAGTGGATGGTTTTTTGAATGCAATGCCATTATCAATGACTATTTCGAAAGGTCACTCTAGAACCTCATGATACTAATATTCACATGTATGTGAAAGATTTTTATGCCTAGGTCCATTCATCAAAGACTATCGAGCCCCTTACAGCCTATGAAGAGGCAGTCATGGGTGACACAGGGGCCCTTAACAAAGTGTAGATGCAATCTCTGTCTCCTAATTGTGAGTGCCAGGAAGATACACCTGATGCCAACTACAAAAATAGCATTCATGAGGAGAAGAATCATGAAAAAGCACCAACGGAGCATGCCAATATCCAAGGGAATTCTTTGTCTACCTGTAGAATATCTAGATGCATTAAGGAATTGGCTAGGGTAGTGAACAAAAATTTTCAAGGATGCTTATAAGACCCTCATTCATTAAGCCATGTTTGGGTAGGGCGGGCATGGTCAAATTCATGTGTTGTAATCATGTCATGGAATGTAAGGGGTTACTATAATAAACTCAAACAAAAAGGTTGTCTGTGATGCCAAAGAGTGAGACCTGTCTAGTGCTACCTACAAGAGCTAAGGTGCGGATATGAGGATGAGCCGTGTTTTGCATTCCATTAGCTAGGTTACAAAGTCCGCTAATTGCCCACATAGAGTTAGAGGGGGTTCAAAAATTATTTAGAGACAAAGAAAGTTGGTTGGTAGGTGCATCGGTGGTTTGAGAGGGGTTTGAATTTAGAGTTGTGAAAGTTTATGCTACTAAGCATCCACAAGAAAGGGTGACTACTGGAAGTTGTTGAATTCCAAAATGGATTGGAATTTCATGGGAGAATTGTGGGTTCTCCTGTCAGAAGTAGAATGGGATTTATGCGACGAACTTTTAAACCAAGTCCTAGTTGACTCTATCAACCTGATCTAGAGGGGGATTCACTTGGTGTAACTGGAGGAAGGGTATCAAGTTCCAAGTGGGAAGGTTAGACCGATTTTATTTCTATGAAGAAGAGGAAGGGTTATGGTTAAGAGGTCAAAAGAGTGGGAAATACACAGCTTCAACTTGCCTCTTTGCTGATCACATCTTGCAGTGATAAATAAGGTGGGGTTTGGTCAAGGATTTATAGAGAAAGTGGCATGCTTGTTTGGTCATGCTCCAATAGTCCTATGCATTAATGGGGGAGCTGTGGGTAGGTTTGGCTCCCCTTTTGTCCACAATAGGTGTAGTGTGACTCATGCACATGCTTAAAAGAGAAACAAAGGTGGGGAAGATCCAAGGGGGGCTACTTTACCATCAAGGTAGCCAACAATTTGCAAACGATCTATTGTCGTACTCTCAAGGAGATAGTGACATCGTGAATCACCTACTAGAAGTGTTGAAAGTTTTTTGCATTATATTTGAATCAAAGTGCAATTGGTATAAGGATGTCACACTGTCAAGGAGTGTCGGATGGCACAAAGTGACCAATGTCAAACAACAGCCATCGCTACCTTGTTAAGTCTTGTGGTTGCTACCATGTCAAGTCTCGTGCGATCAAGATGCCTTCATCATGATATAAACTGTCAATAATAAAAGGAAATAAATAGAATATGATCAATTCTATAATTACTTGATGGGATCGATCCAAAGTGTTGCCCTCCAAATCCAATATTATTGTGGTAGTCATTTGTACAACCAACATGAACTAGGAATCTCTGCCTAATCCAAGCTAGAAAGTAGGAACCAAGAAGGCTAGAATCATGTGGTGTAGACTCAATTCTGAAGGAATCAATTTGAACTTCATTTAAACTTCTTTAGTACATTCTAGCATGTGGTACAGACTCAATTCTGAAGGAATCAATTTGAACTTCTTCATTTAAACTTCTTCAGTACAGTTTGTTCATAGAAAAAACAATGGAAAAACAATAGGAAACATTCACCAATGTTCATCATCCTTGGGAATCAAGATGTAGTGTTGTCATCTTTGAAAGAAAAAGGGGGACCAATCATGCCGTGAAGATGGCATACATCCGGAGATACAATTGTATCCATACATATGAGGGAAATGATCATCTAGGAATACCAAACATCTGGGCATACCAAATATCCAGTGATACCAAACATTTGGGAACATCCATGCTACTGCATGCAATGGAGCAATAAGCCATAGAACAAAGGTCCTCCTCTATCTTGACAGACAATCCCTTGTCATGAAGACTCCGTATCTAGGAATCAAAGCATACTTTGGTCATAATTGGTCTTAGGAAAATGATCATCTGGAACACAAAACATCTTGGGATCGGGAATACAAAACATCTAAGCATTCGGGAATGCAAAACATATGGGCATCCAGGAATACACAATGATTCGAGCATCCGAGAATACAAAACACCTGAGAATCCAAGAATAAGATTCTCAAGAATTAAGAAAAAATGTTTCTAGCATCGAGAAAAAGTAGAGGCACAATCTTGGGATGTGCTAGCTTTGATACAATATAATCACATCTAGATAATCACAGCCAAAATGATATAATATAATCACTTATGCATAGTAAAAAGTCACGGTGGGACCGTCCAACAAGTAATCAAGAAGTAACTCTATAGTATTCAATAAAAAAGGCATAGACCACTATCCAACAAGTATCAATGATTAATCCTATACTAATTAGTAAAAGGCACTTGAAGACACGCATAAGTAATCCTTCAATATATCAGTACAAAGACATGTACCACTATCCGACAAATAATCAATAAGAAATCTTGCGTTAATCAATAAAAAGGCATGAACCACCATTTGACAGTATTAGTCAAGAGGCACATACCACCAACAATATCAGTAAAGAGGCACGGACCACCGTCCAACAAGTAATCAAGAAGTAACGATATAGTAATCAAATAAAAAGGCATAGGCCACTATCCATATGAGTAATCCTATAGTAATCAGTAAAAGACACTTGAAAACATACATAAGTAATCTTGCAGTAATCATCAAAAAGGCATGAACCACCATCCGCCAGCAAGTAGCATAATCTAAGTCATTTAAGTGCTCATGAAAACATGCATGCATTCTTAAACACAATTGAATATGATAATAAAAAATGAATATGTTTATCATTGAAGTAAATCCATCCTTCAAAATGATATAAATAATATATTAAGATCATAATAATATAACAAAGAAAATATATGGTCTCATGCTTGTTCTAGACCCAAAAGAATTCCTGTAGTAATAAAAAGGATGTGTCCTTGAAAATTGCAAACTTGCATATGCTTCATAATTTGTCCAAGTGCTTATGAAACACCCTTGCAAACTTGTATATGCTTTGAACAACAATAGGTCATGGGATATTATTTATTCAACAATCAATACCACTATCCAACATAGATTCTTGAGTGTTGTTGAGGCAACCCAATGTTCCAAAGAATGAAACATATCATAGATGCCTCCCCTGATCGAAGGTAGAATATCAATAAAGATCAAGCATATCTTTGTGATCAGCATGGCTAAACAATGTCGATCTTCTCAAGGGTTCCACACAAAATGAAGAACCATACATACTCATAATTAAACATTATTGAGCATTTATACAAATGTGATAACTTAAGATAATTCATTTGACAACCTATGCAAACTTGCATGTGCTCCATAGCATAATGTGATTCATACTCAAATTGTTATTAAGCGCTATCAGACTTGCATGCACTCCAAATTATATTGTAGTTCTCATAAAATCTTCTGTAGACTTGCATACACTTCATAGCATAATCCTGAAAATGAATGAAGTACTTAACACAAACCTACATGTTCTTCTAGATATAATAAAGTTGCAAATGAAATGAATGTATGTTACAAAGAGGGATAAATAAATGCTTTAATCCCTCTATAAAACTTCAAAGCATAATGTGATTCATCGAAGTGCCCTAGCCAACAATCAATAGTATTAGATGAACAACTATACAACTACTTGGACCATGTAATAATAAACAATTAGTAATAAGGCATGGACCATTATGCATCACACAACAAGAGATAATTCAAACAAAAGAAATTTATGTATATGCATGTTTGTTAGGCACTCCAAAAAAAAAAATGTTTTCATCAATAAGGTAAATATGGTGTTCAAACGGTATTGAGCACTTCGATGAATCGGCATGTGCTCATCACTAAAGTAAATGTGTCCTTCAAAAAGTAATATTGAATAATTAGTTTAACTATGATAGATTTTCATGTACTCCAAAGTATAATGTATTTCTATTATATGTCTATGCAAGTTTCTTACTATTATGATTCACATGAGACAATATATAGATAAACACAAATGCTTATACAAACCTGGATATTCTTCATAGCATAATATGACCATAAACCTGCATTTTCACAAATCCAAGGTAATAATATCATGCTTATCTTTGAGAGAGCCATTATCAACATAGCACTAATGATAAAAGTGCACTTGAAAGAGTATCAAAATGAAGGAAAAGAGAACCCTATGAAATATCAACTATATGCTCTCAGGTAAAATAGGCTGATGCATACTCCATGATGTTTGATGTGGCAAAATTTTCATAGGGATCATGGTAGTATAAAAGGAAAGTAGCAATTTCTCTTATCATGAGTATGGCCAACTTATCTTGAGTATGACAAGGTAATAATATCATGTTTATCTTTGAGAAAGCCGTGATAACAGTATATTATACGAAAAAAGAGAGACTCTTCTTTGTGTTGAGAACCATTGCAACATCATGTGTTATCATATGTGCATAGCACTAACACATAGAGTGTTGAAAAGGAAAGGATTGGAAACCCTAACCCTAACCATAACCCTAAAGGGGTTTGTATATATTCTTTATTTTAAACTAAATCCACTGTACAGTTAGTCATTTGTGGTATGCTCTCTAGCTGTGCCCTCTCTCCTCATCTCCACTCTTTTCCTCTCCTCTCTCCATATTTGTTCATGGTATCAGAGCTCATAATTTTGCCTTCTGGTGAGGTGCCATCCTTGAGGACTTTGAGGATGGGTCCTCTTTTGTAGGTGACTTCAAGGGTGGGTCCTCTTTTGAAGGGGGCCTTTGAGTATGGGTCCTTGATTGATCAAGTGATTGAGTGTTCTTTCACTTTCGCTGAGTGATATAGAATTTCTATCCATTCGTTTGACAAAACTCCATTCATTGCTTAAGTTCTTTGTGAGGATTCTTGTGAGAGATTATACTCTAATTTCTGTGAAAGAGTTCAAAGAGATTCATTATTTCTTGATGTGATCTTTGGGTTGAGGTATTTCTAGTGAGATTTAGAGATATTTTCCATCCATTTGAGAGATTTTTGTCGTTCTTTCGTGAAAGAGATTTAGATTCATTCTTCACGTTATTCGGTTGAGAGATTGTATGAAAGGGAGAGAGGATTCATAACCTTTTCATTGAGAGCTTTTTGTGAGAGAAAGGCCCTTCTTCTTTAAAGAAATCTCTTTGGTTTTTACACATAGAGAGAGAGAGACTCTTATTGACATTAAAGAAAAGCTTCATCACGACTAGCAACTCAACCCGCTATCTACAACTACCATGGCACTAACGACTCTCAAGCATTGAAACAGCTACAATAAGGCTCCAATTACAACCTCAAGCTCGTATGACCTACCTAGCCAAAGATCACAACTCGACATACAAATCATGGGCATCAACTAGGATGCCTTATCTCCCTCGACTACAACTCATACGGAGCTCTCAAGGCCCAAGTCACCACGTTCTATCTCCATGGAAGACCAACGAGCAGTGAGCCAAAAGCTCCATCCACCACCAGCAACCCTCCAGCAATGAAGCGGCAAGCCTTAGCTAGCAACAACAACTACCAACACACAACGGACTCACCAAGCTCTGCAAACTCCCATCAACACAGTGCCCAATGAACTTGAGCATCAAGCCTAGTCTCCTGAAGCCTCCACAATGCTTCATCAAACTTGACTCTCTATGTCAATGGACTCCTACGTCAGCCTACTTCAACAAACAAATTTCAGCATTGCTAAATCTCCAATTGAGAAAGTAGCTAGACTATGATGCCATTGTAGTTGGGGTGGTCAGCACTAGCGACTTGCACAGTGCCTCCGAGACTCCAAGAAATGAACAAACTGCACAGCCAAACCCAAACGGCTCTCCTGACTCCAATGCCAATAACGATGCTACTCTACGATTGCTCCACATCATCCCTACTACATCATCGGCCACATCACCTAGACTGCTACATCATGCCATGTTATTAGGCACATCACCCTACCACATCATTAGTGCCATGTGGCACACAGTCCCTTGGCAGGTGCAGTTACCCCTCAGAAGCACTCATTTTGTGCTGCATGTGCACACAGGTTCCACCAATAGAGTGTTCCATTAGGCACACTTCTCGCTAGGCACAGTCACAGCATGTGAACACAGTGGCCACATTATAGTGCCACATCATCATTTTCACCTTTTTGCCCCTCCACCTTCATCAGTCAATATCTCTTGATCCACGAAGAATTTAACTATGCTTCAAATAGGAAAAACACTCGATTTTTTATGCTCTACGTGCTCATCACATCGTGCACACATTTTGGTGCATGTAGCACAAACTTTCTATCCTCGACATCAAATCCACGTCTTGCAACTACATAAGCCTCTACATCATCGTATCTGACCCAGCACTAAAAAGGACCAAAGAAAATAAATTATTTGCTGCTTTTTCATTGCTCAATGGTTGGTCTAGATCGAGATCATCCTTAGAGGAGAGAACTCCAAAGCAGCCAATCGAAGCCATGCCCAAAAGATCCCAAGCAGTACCTACTCGGAGTTAGTCCCTACGCTCTCATGCAGTTTCACAGCATTAGATGTCCTGAAACCTGAACTTCAGCACATCAGTGAGTAGAACTTAGAGTTTTCAGAGGCATTGGCCAATTGATTAGTGGGCAGATTGCACATGATTTGATTTCACACTCATATGCCGCCATTCTAAAGCCTACTGGCTATTTTTTGGTATTGTGCACATCATTTGAGCCTTGTAAAGCCTCTTGTTTATTCCCAGAATCATTTGCCACATAAGCCTTGTAATAGATTGATTATATATTACAGTTCTATCTTCACTGATAGCTTAGATTGCAATTGATATAGACAGTGTTTTGCAAGTGATTCAGATAGTGTTTTTCACAAGCACTGTTAAGGCATAAAAAACCCTTATTTATGGATCCTTATGGGGATACCTGAGGGTGCGAGTAGTTTTAATCAACTCCCTAGTGTGGATATGCCATTTGGAAACCACAACACGTGGAGTATCTGCTCTTGTCCATAGACCTGCGGATAACTCATTTTGTTGGAATAAAGTGCCAATTGCCCAGAGAACTGCGAACAAGGTCCTCAATGACTACTTCATTTTCGGGTTGTCAGACGACCTGTTAGCACCACTAGACAAAGTAAACATAACCCTTACCCATGTGATTAATCAAGCAATTTAGGCTGATACTCTTCACTACATGGAAGAGTTGCAAAGGCCCACAAATCATCCAAGATTAAAGGAAAGAAGTGACTGAGCAAATCAAAGAAGCACAATGACAATGACCTTGAGACAAACAAGGAAAATTTGGAAGAAAGTCCTGAGGAGGAGAGCAGTGATGCCTCTAATGGTGAAGAGGAGAAAAAGAGCCACAAATCCCTAAAAGGAGGGAGAGGGAGCTCATCGGCATTTGGGGACACTGCATCTACAACAGTACTAAAAGAACTTTGGTGCGTGAATTGTTGCAATACAAGTCACTTAGCTGCAGAGTGTGCCTTGAACAAGAAATGGAGCATAATCTATATGGCCAATACATACCACCAATAATTGCCACTATAATGGAGCACAATCTATATGGCCAACACATACCACCAATAATTACAACTATAATGGAAGAGGCCGAAGAGATTTGGGTCCTACCCCATTGGAGAAGGATCCAAGAGCATCAGATTCTCATCCACAAGGAAGTAATGAGATGAAGCAATCACCCTCGTTTGGAGGCGAACAAGATGGAGACCATGGCTGCAAACGTGGAGGTGGAAACAATAGATTGATGAGCTAACCAAAAACTTGTCTATGCTATCTCACAAAATGGCATTGGAGAAGTGAATGTCCTGAAGCCTAGGAGTATGATAGACAAAAAGCAGAACACCAAAAGATGGCATGAAAAATGCCTAGCACGCCAATTGTGTAAATCAAAGAATATATCAACAACACTATTCCTGAGGTAAACATAGTCACTAGAGTAGGCACGAAGATGCAAAAGGCCTTGATCTAATGGCCGGTGTAGGAGGAGGTGTGTCGCCAGGTGACAAAATGGATCAAGGAGGACGCTTGGCAAATGCATCCTGAAGTGATGAAGGAAAAGCCTACAATTAACTGCAAAGTTTAATTTGTGGAGGAAGTCGTAGCATTAGAACCAAGCATGGCCTCGAAAAAGAAACCATCCCTGCCACTGCAAAGCAGCATCAAGTCATCCAAGGTAAGCAAGGCACTAGTGGAAGAGCAACCTCAAAAGAAGGAGAAAAACACATGATGGAAGTGCAATCAATTCTGGAAGAACCAATTAAGATTTCATTGGGTAAGCTACTAAACCTTTGTACCACAATTTCACAAGTAGCTTCAGCAATCCATAGCCAAAGAGTCACAAATTCTAGAGGTGTAGTCACATCAACCAGACTTAACACCAGTCACACCAGGCCCATTAATAGATATGAGAGTTCTGGTCATTATTTCTAAAGTACAGGGAAAAAATTCAAACAAGTTTTGATCAATGGAGGTTCAGAAGTTAACATTTTCACACTAAAGACATGTCAAGAAATGGGATGGCTAGAATGGGAGCCGACCCCATTCCTTGTTTGCATGGCTGATCAAAGGCGGGTGTGACCTCTGGGCATTTGAAAATTGGTAGTCATGGAGGTGTTTGAGATCCCATTTGTAATGCCTTTTGTGGTGCTAAGAATGGAAGCTCCTACTTTGGAATACACCTTCTTGTTGGGAAGATTCTAGTTGAGACAAGCAAGAGTGAAGTAGGATTGGGAGAGCAACACATTGAAAATTGCATCATGGCAAAAAGAAGGTTAAAGTATCAATGACAATGGCAACAACACTAGAAGAGTTAGTGTAGCCAGTGGTAGTAGAACCTATCAACATGCCATATGGTCTAGATGATGATGAAGAGGAAGAATTTTTGAAAGCAAACCCAAATTTGGTACCCTTCTGTCTAGTGGACGTAGATGGAATTTCTACACAATGCATATTTTCAGGAAATTTTGCGGGAACATCAAGCATTGTTTTGCAATCAGAAGATTGGGAAGAGAACCCACCAAAAGATATGGATCTAAGAGAAGTTCTAGAGGAGGAACGTCAATTCAAAGAACGAATGAATTGAATGACACGTGTGTAAGAAGACACTCTGGATACAATTTTCTTGAGTCCAGATGGTATAGCAAAACTAGTAAAAATTAGCTCTCTCTTAGAGGAAGATTTTTGGAAGGCCTTGATCGAGATCCTAAGAGAATTCATGGACGTGTTTGCATGGGAATCCTATGATATGCAAGGATTAGATCCTAAAATTTACCAACATTGCATAAATCTCAAGAAAGACGCGACAACTTTCAAAATGCAAAGATACCACATGAATCCGCATGTGGCAAAGTTAGTGAAAGTAGAACTAGAGAGACTTCTAGAAGTTGGGTTCATTGCACCAATCGACAAACCATAATGGATCTCACCAATAGTCATAGTGCCTAAGAGGAACAAGAAAGTGTGCATCTGTGTCAACTACCACAAGTTGAACGCAGTTGCGGTGCCTAATGCTTTTCCCCTACCATGCATGGATTCCATTCTAGATGATGTCATAGGAAATGAGGTCTATTCCTTCCAAGATGGACTTAATGGTGATTACAACCAGATTAGTATGGCACCAAAAGATCAACCCAAGACAACCTTCATCACAACATGGGGTGTCTATGTGTGCACAGTAATGTGGTTTGGTTTGCGGAATGCTCCATCTACATTCCAGAGAGCAATGGAGGAAATTTTTGGGACATAACTTATTGACTTCATGAGGATTTTCTTGATGATTTGAGCATTTTTGGGGATTTCTTGAAACATCTAGAGCAATTGCAGCTATGTTTTCAACACTGCAAGGAGGTATCATTCAGCCTCAATCCAATGAAGTACACAACTGTAGTGTAGAGTGGATGACTATTAGGCAACATAATAACTTTCTTTCCACATCTTATGGATTTAATGGAGAAAAGTAGTGTATTTACATTTGCATGTGAGCTAAAACTACTCCGCATGGCCCAATGAAACTGCACATGGTCGAACTTCACACACTAAGTGGTACTAGCCTAAGTGCTACTTTGTTAGCCATTGTGTTATAAGGATGATTAGTTTACATGTGAAAACTTGTGTTTAGGAAAAATTCAAATTTCACAGTTCATGCCTAATAGATGTCACATCTTTTTGTAATCTTTACAATAGGAAAGAATTGTAGGAATGATCCTTCTTGTCAAAATTAGTGACAACATTAAAAAAGTTAATTAAAACTTGTAGTTTGCAAATAGTTCCTCCCCTGCATCGATATCAGAAGTTGTTTGTAAAGTAATGTTTCCATATGCAGCCTCATTGTTAAACTCAGAAGAATAACATGGTTATAGGGTGGGTGAGTAGACATAGCACACGTTTTCATAGTCCATGTAGTCTCTACAACTGTTTATGTAGCCTCCTGCATTACATCATGTACATCACCAACGATGTACACTTGCTTCTCTTCACCATCAACTCCTGGGTCCTCAAGAATAGAGTATTTTAGTGCTTGATGATTTAATGAGCATAGAGTCCTCCAATCAAAATATTTGTGCTTTGATCCTCTATATCATAGAATAGTTTTTCCAATCTCAATGGCTTTGAGAGAAAATAAACCAAGACTAGTTCTAGTAATTATTGAATCATCAATCATGAAGGGAATCCCCCTTAGATAGAATTTCTCACGAACTTGGAGTGGTAAGGTAGACGGTTTGACATCGTGATTAATAGTATACTTGCATAGCACATGTACTTCTCCTTTTGCTGTCTTCCAATCTAGTAAAAATCACAAATGAAAGAATGAAAGTAAAAGTCTAGAGACTAACACAATACAATATATTATTTCATTAAAATGATATATTATTACTAGTGATAATAATATATCACTAGTAAAAGTCTAGAGACTAACACAATACAATATATTATTGCTGTCTTCCAATTTAGTAAAAATCACAAATTAAAGAATGAAAGTAAAATTCTAGAGACTAACACAATACAATATATTATTTCTTTATTCATTTAGTTATATATATATACATAATTTTTCTTTTGGGATAGGTTATATAAATTTGATCTTCGGTGGTCTAACTCCCATCTCCTTTAAGCGCAAAGTTTTATATAGTGTCATATTTTAAAATAATATGTCAATGTTGTGTGACATGTCCTTTTGGTTTTTTATATTATATGATTATTCGATATCGACATAGTGTCGTATTTGGCCTTTTGGGACAATATATCGATCATTGATAGATCATGTAATATTTGAGTTTTCTTTTGGACCATGCATTTGTATCGCACTTATTTCTCTGCACTGGGTCGTATTGCTCAGCTCTAGGTGTAGTTAGATAAGTAAGACTACAAGACCCAATCCTCTTTCCGATGATGTTTATCAATGCCTCGTAGGTGCGAGCATAGAAATTGTCAATACGATTGGCGGGCGAGGGAGGTGTTGGTATAGACAATGAAATACTAGTCGGTATATGCATCGATATGCATGTCGATAAAGGCATTGGTATATACCACTCCATTATAGTGTCATTATTATCACCTTTGTCATGGCCCATATCGTCATCTTCATCCTCTTCCCTAGATCCATCGGCATCATTAGTTGGATCTATTGTAGCATATATCTCTGTATCCACATCCCTATCTTCAAAAATATGTTTGCTTCAAGCAGTGCAACTAGGACCATGTACCAACATCTTGGATCTGAATGATCCAAATGAAAGACCACCTATGTTGAAGATGCAAATTAAATGGCATCAATTATATTAATGTATGCTTAAATATAAATATAAATATATATATATATATGAACATCTACCAATAATTGTTTGAAAATAAAGATATAATAGCTTTTAATCATTTCTTTATGTACCTATTTACAATTCTCTAGAAGAACAATAGTATCTCTTTCATCGCTCCAAATTCTGATGGAGTCAATGGCAAAGAAACCATTGTTGTCTCTCCTAACTATAGGATTGGGACCATTTGACATCAAGAATGAAAATACTAAATCGTCTAAAATCACCTTCATAGATGTCAAGTATGGTCCTACAATAATCTAATTGCAAGGAGAGAAGATTGGTATCAGAAGCACTTCTTCAGCTATCTTGTAGGAAGTTAGCCATGACTCCACAATCATAGGTGACTCTCCTTGAATCGATATATTCCACATGAATATGTAGTCCATGTGACCATAATGCATTGTACTTTTTGTACTATAAAATAACATGATTAAAACAATGAGGATGCATTTTGTAGTGATTGTGACCATAAATACCCAAATTAAGTAGAAAGGTAAGAAACTTACATGTGGCATACATTCGAATGCAAACTCTGGCTCTCGATCGGCTATGTCCTCTCCATAATCATCAAATTTATGAAGAGATTGTTGTAGCCAGTCACGTGACATGTGACTTGGGAGAAGAGCAAGCTCTAGTGGATATGGTACCCTTCGCCTATGCATGACTCTAAATCTCGTCCTCTCATTTATTCTTTTGGCTTTGGCTTCTTCATATCTCTCCACCCATTTTTGCATCTTAGGACTATTGAGGATACAAAACTTGTTGAATTTATCGCTTTGCTCTTTGCTCATCTTTATTTCAATCCCTTGACCTTCGAGGACCTCGACAATGACATGATCATCAAAGCATGTGGCATATCATGATTCATGGATGCAAGAAACTCCGTGATCATGTATACTAATGACTCTTGCACAAGCCATCCCTCTACCATGCTTGCTTCGGGTCTAGCCCTTTGTCTTATAAATCCCTTCAAATTTTTATAAACCATTCAAGGAAAAACATCCAACGACTATGAATGGTTCCTACAATGGTGACCTCATCAACTATGTGCACAAGCAAGTGCACCTAAGTCATCATAATGCTTGAGGGAAAGTGCTTCTCAAGCAAGCACACAGATTAGATGGAGTCCACCTTAGCCCTCTTGATGCTCAATATAGAGATCTCTTTTTGTGAGATCCACCTATTCCTTGTGCACACATAACATTCAATACTTTCTACTGATCATTTAAAATTGCATGAAATATAATCAAGGTGATACGATAGTAAGCATACCTAACAATGCCATTGATCTTGTAGATGGCAGCTCTAACATCTTCCAATAAGCATCCTCTCACTGTAATTGGGAAGGTAAACTATCCAAGCAACAAAGGAGTTATAGCAATAGGAGGCTCCTTAGTATTAGCTCTCTAATCTCGGATCTAGTCATGGCCTTCCTACAGGATGGTGGTGGATCAAGTTGATGGCCTTCACGTGCAAAATGATCAAGTGGAAGGTATTGAGCATGACTTTCATAAACCATCTTCCTCATATGTTTGAAGTGTCATGCATTCAAACTAGTACCACAAATAGGACAAGTATGGTACCCTTGTGTTTTAAGTCCTACATATATGAATGCAGAAATAGGTCATTAGACATGCATAGATCACACCACAAGGCATAAAGGTATCAATAGGCATGCAGAAACATGTACTTGCACACTCCCCATATCCTAGATAGTCATGCATGGTCCACATCAAAATTCCCCTGATGAAAAATGTCTTCTGCCCACCTCGGAGCTCTATAAACATAAAAGACATGTATGCCCCACCATAGGGCCTACAACTCCTCGATCATGGGTGCCATGTACATGTCCACATTTTTGTCCTTGTACTTCCCTAGCACAAGTAGGGCAAGCATGAGGTGTCCCTTCTTTATTGTTAGCCATGGCGAGATATTGTAGTTCACCAAAGATATGGGCCATGTTGACCAAGATGTCGATTGTAACCCGAAAGGATTCATGCCATCCATTGCAAGCTTGAGATGTAAATCATGTGGCTCCCTCACAAAGTCCAACCACATGTTGTCAATGTACTTCCAAGTAGCCTAATATACAAGGATCCTCAAAGTGTCATCAATGGACTGATGTGTAGCATATCATGTCATCAGCTATGCAATGGACTTGCATCTGAACATATGTTCTATTCTAGGGATGATAAGAAAAGGTCTCAAGACCTTCACTGGGATCATCTCACTCAGTAAGTCATGTATGTAGCATTGTGCCCCACATTTAGGACAATTAACCGAATTTCCATACTCATGGCAAAACAAAATACAATCATTAGGGCAAGAGTGGATGGTGTCATAATCCATCCCAACCATTGTCAACATCTTCTTTGCCTCATCTCTAGAATTGGGCATGATGGTATTTGGGGTAGGAAACATCTTTTGGAGCACTCTATTGCAATTTGCATATCCAAGAAACCTTAATAATGAGATACTAATTTAAACAATTAGAAATGAGATACTAAGAACGAGGAGCTTTAAAACAATTAGGATCCAAACATGATTTGCACTAACCTCATCAAGGCTGAGATACTTGTGTTTGACTAGCCATACTTTTCTTGCAAGTTCAAGATCCAGAGGCAAGCTCGTAGTTTTTTCATCCTCGCACCATCATACAAGCATGTTGATGCCAAATCTTGCATCATGGTCTCATGCTCATACATCTCTCCCCCATCTCTGGTCGTGCCTCCAAAAATAGAATCCATCATGTCCTCGTCCTCCTCTAGAGGATCATCTAGCTTAAAGTTTGGTGGTGATTCCCTTTGCTCACACTACTACACACGGATCCTATTGTGATGCTTAAGTATCGATGTTTAGCATGCGCGGGGTGCTGTCGGTATTGGAAGTGGGCTTCATTAAGGGTCGCTATATAGCGACTTTAGGCAAACATTGCTATATAGCGACAGTTGCCTAAAGTCGCTATATAGCGATGCTTATCAGATTGGTAATGGTTGTTATATAGCAACACTGAGACAATTTCCTATAGCGATGTTTTACAGAGAGTTTTTTTTCCCATACCGACCTTAAAAGATAGTTTTTCCCGATGACAAATTTTTTTTCATTTTCATACATGTTTGATCCTTTGAGAGAATAAAAGTACAAGAGCATGTACATCAAGCCTTTGAAGCTCATAAATCCATGTCCAAGTTTGAGATGAAAAAAATCAATGAAGAGCATTTACATCAACGGCTTCTGAGCCAAGTCTAACGTGCCAAACAAGTCTCTCTCTAACTCTATACTGAGTTGATCTCCTATATCATCATCGTACTCTAGTGTCGTACGTTCACCTAAGAGTACTTGATCATCTTCTTCAATAAAGTGTGGTGATTCTTGATGATCATCATCTTTTTCCTTAATATCATGATCTCCATCTTCCTCCCATACGATGTAATTATGCGCATCTTCCTCTTGGCTCATATTGTGATCTTCATCTTCTTCAATAGATCCATCTGGATCAATTGGATCCAGCATTGGTAGTGGCATCTCCATATCCACATGTCTATCTTCAAAAATTTGCTTTCTTCATGGTACATTTGGATCACGTACCATCTTGGAACATAACGATCCGGATGAAAAACCACCTATATTGAAGATGGGTACCAAATGCCATTAATTATATATATGAAATTATGCTTAAGTACATGTATCAATGGATCTTTAAAAATGAAAGCTTCGATTAATTAAATCATTAGTATGCACCTTCTCACAGTGCTTGGGAAGAACAAAAGTATCACTTTCATCGGTCCAAAGTTTGGTGGAGTCTATTGCAAAGAAACCACTACTGTCTTTTCTCACTGTCGCATGGGGATCGTTGTAAATAGTTATAAACCATTTTACATCAAGAATGAAAATACTAAATCGTCTGAAATCAATTTCATAGATTTGGCGTATGGTTCCACAATAATCCAAATGTGAGGAGAGAAGATTGGTATCGAAAGCACTTGCTCGACTATCTTGTGTGAAGTTAGCCATGACTTCACAATCATACGTGACTCTCTTTGAATCGATGCATTTCACGCAAAAATGTCATACATATGACCATAATGCACTGTACTTTTTGTACTGTAAAAGAGAATCATTAAAACAATGAAGATGCATCTATTTTATAGCATATATTGTCACAAATAATTACTTAATTATGTCAAGAGGTAAGAAACTTACATGCATCATACATCTAGATGATAACTCTCACTCGCACTCGTTTATTATCTCTCCATCGCATTCGGCTTTACGTAGAGCCAGTTGTAGCCAATCAAGTGACATGTGAGTGGGGAGAAGGGCGAGATCTCATGGATATGGCTGCAATCGCCTGTACATTACTCTGAATCTCGTCCTTGCATTTATTCTTTCTGCTTTAGTCGCTTCATATCTTTTAGTCCACTTCTGCATCTCCTTGCTATTGAGGATACAAAACTTATTGAATTTCTCCATTTGCTCTTCACTCATCTTTCTTTCAATCCCTTTTCCTTGGGGAACCTCGCCAACAATGTGATCATCATCCTTGTTATGCCAAGCTTGCGGCATAATGGGAGCCATGGATGCAAGAAACTCCGTGATATATACTAATGACTCTTGCACAAGCCATCCCTCTACCATGCTTGCTTTTGGTCTTGCTCTTTGTCTTACAAATCCCTTCAAAGTTTTCATAAACTGCTCAAGAAAAAACATCCACTGACTATGAACGGTACCTGCAATGGCCACCTCATCAACTATGTGCACAAGCAAGTGCACTTGAGTTATCATAATGCTCGAGGGAAAGTGCTTCTCAAGCAAGCATATGACTTTGATGGATTCCACCCTAGCCTTCTCGATGCTCAATATGGAGATTATTTAATGCTCATTAAGTTTTCTTGTCTTTCTAAAGATTAGATAAGTGCTTTAGTTGATTTAATTGTCTTCAAATTCTTAGTTGATTGCTCAGGATATTTTTGCATCATACTTTGAAGATGTTTAATGAAGGCTTTCAAGCGTTTCATTTCATCTATGTCAAGTGATTTGTTTTTTGCAAGAACAAATCTAGTTTCCTCCAATGGAATTATACGTTGTAATAAAGCATATGACTCACTCCATAAATGATCTCCATCTACTGAGTAGTGCTTCCATTACATCACTAGAATATTGTTATGCATGTGAAACCGAAAGTAGTGTGGATTTGTGTGTCCTATTAGGGCATCATCTCCTGCTTGTAAATGTGGCTCTATGAATGCTCTCCAATCTACCATCCTCTCTAAGATAGCCACTTTTGATTCTTCCTTGCGAGACCCTCCAATTTTTTTCCCAATTCGAAATAGCATATCCTCCATTGTCAAAACATGTGGATTGTCAGAACATCCATTGACTTCAACTCACCAGAGATAACACTGAAGATTTGATTTATGTCTTCATGTGTATGGCTGACAAGAAGAAAGCCAACTTCCACTTCTTCAAATATTTTCAAACCAACCAGCATAGAGCATAAAGCAAATATATATTTATTCTTGTTCTCTCTCCAACAATTATCAGCTTGTATTTGCAATGTCTTAGGTAAACATCCGCAAGCATCTCTGACCTTTCTTATTGCTTTCATGATTGATGTAACAACCTGGTTACTATCATGGTCATGCAAACTATCAATCCATACATCACAAAAGATTCGGTATCCATGTACTAATACTCCACACAAGTGTGTTTGTAGTCCATGTTTGCCCTCCAATGCTGGTGGGATACGTCTATATTATGGCAAAGTTGTTGTATTCTGGTCCATGCCATCAATGGTGATGCACATGGACTTATCGACATGTGAAATAGCTTCCTCTCTGCAAGAAGCATATAACTTTTGAGCATCCTACACATGGTGTAAATGGATTGATCGCCATTTAATATATCTTCCTCGCTGCTGCTCACATTTACTATGTTCAATGGCATTTTTTTATTCATCACATGTCTTACATTTTGACATCCTTTGCTTTGATGGTGTCTTGACATGGCAAAAATCTCTATGCCAAATTTTGTACAAGGTTGACCGTGAAATCATGCTCTCGTCTCTGTCTTGTAAAGTTTTATTGACAGTTTCTAGGATGACCTTCTTTGTCATTCCCAAAGGAAGATGTTTTTGACATTCGACACATCCATCTAGCATTATTTGTTGAAGATGAGGCTGTGGTAATGCATGGTCTTCAAGAACTTGCTTTAATGTTGCAGTTGCATTTATAGTGCTTCCATGGCATTTAAGCTTGTAGGTATTTCCATGAATTGTATGAACCACTTTTTCTTTCACCTCTGCCCAAATGGTCCAATATGTGCCATGTGATAGTCCAGTTAACCATTGATATCCTCGATTGCAAATGGGTCTCCCATTAACGATGGGCTTTAATCTAGGTTTACAGTGTCTTGTGCTCAAATCTTGATTAGTGCCTTGATGAAGAAAGCATGAAAACTCTTGAAGAAGATAGTTATGTCTATTAGGGGTTGTCTTACTCCAAATATCAAGGCATATGGCTGCACAATCATCTTTCCCAACTTTTGTAATGCAAGGTCTCTTGCAACAAACTCGCATAAGCATCCTTTCCATATTCTCCTTAGATAACATGTAATGTCTCTTTGGTTCTAGAATTGATGCCATGATTCTTCGCCTCTTCACACTCACATACTTTCTTTTTGTAAATAGTGTCTTGCGTTTTCCAGTTGTAAGACCCTCCAACCTCGAATCCATTTCCCTTGAATCTTCATCTCTATAATCAAATGCTGTGTGGGCTTGAGAATTATTTGATGCCTTATAATATCTTGGAAATGGCAATCTGGTAGACATGTTCATTGATGGCAATTTGTTTCCAATGCCTCTTGAATTTTGTGGTTGAACTCTTCTCCTTCGTAACTCAAGATTCTCCCATCTATATTCTTTGGCATGCCAACAATATTATGAACAACATGACAAGTCTCAGATTCTTTGCTCCCTTTGCCCTGCATTTGAGTGGTAACATCATGATCATTGTCACTAATATCATCAATTCTTGTTATTGCATCACTTATCCCATCAATCTTTGCGTGTATTTTTCTTTGTGGTCCCATCCTATTATTCTCAACACAAGACAAGTCTTCTATATCAGTAAGCATGTTTGAGTCACTTACAACACTAGACAAGTCTTCTATACCAATGAGCCTGTTCAAGTCACTTGCAACATAGGACAAGTCTTCTATACCAGTGAGCCTATTTGAGTCACTTGCAACACAGGACAAGTCTTCTATACCAATGAGCCTGTTCAAGTCACTTGCAACACAGGACAAGTCTTCTATACCATTGAGTATATTTGAGTCACTTGCAACACAAGAAACCTTTTCTGCATCAACATCTATTACTATAATGCCCTCAATACCCCTGAGCATGCCACTATGATACTATTGATCACTACTAAAGCTTCTTATCAATTTGGATCCCATTTGTGTCATAGTCCTTTTCTTCTGATAATATTCTATTGTGTCTTCCATGACATTGAAGGAAATTGTCTTGGGCAAACTTGATTTCAAGAAAGCTAACCCCCATTTACAAGTACTATGAACTTGTAGATGAGACGTAGTATTATGAATGTCTAGATGTGAAGTACTATCCATTGCATTTTGAAGGACACCTACACTAGTTAACTTAATTATCTCCACTATACAGAGAAAACTCTGAGCATAGCCCTTAAAGTTGCCAATTGCTAAAACTTCTCTGGAGCAAGATAACATCTCTACTTTTTTCCCCTCAAAATAAGTTTTCTTAATATCTTGAAAGTATATCTTTGGAACAATTTCTTCTTGGTCCTAGAGCATTCTGTGTGCTTGCATATCAAATATGTCACATTGTAAGATATCTCCCAATGTTTCAAAGTCTCCATGTGGATATTTTAAATGTACTTCATGATTTACAATGTTGGTGATTATCACTACACATCTTCTATCACCACAATGTTGGAAATGACACATATTCATAGGATTAAGACTATGAATTCGTCCAAAAGCCACCACTTCATTCTTCTTATATAACACCACATCCATACCCTCTGTTAAGGTGAATACGTGTTTTATGTACAAAAGTAGATTAGCAACTCAAAAAAGACACAATAAATAATCATTGAGCTTATTATTACTTAATAACTTTTATATCAAAACTAGCAGAGAAGGCAATAAACCTAAACCCTACATCCTAAACTTTAAACAATTAATACCAAAACATCTTAACCACCGTAAATCCTAAACTTTAAACATTTAATCCCGAAACCCTAAACCCTAAATCCTAAACTCCTAAACACTAAATCCTAAACCCTAAACCCTAAACTCTAAATTCTAAACCCTAAATCCTTAACCCTAAACCCTAAACACTAACCCTAAAATACAACCAAAATTTAATGAATTTTTTTGATTTGTGCAACAGGTTGGATATATCCCCCAACCTGTTGCTCGAGCAACAGGTTGGGGGATATATCCACTCTGTTGCCCAACGTGTTGCTCGAGCAAAAGGTTGGGGGATATATCCAACCTATTGCCTAACCTATTGCTCGAGCAATAGGTTGGGGGATATATCCAACTTGTTGCTCAAGCAATAAGTTGAAGGGTATATCCAACCTATTGCACAAATCAAGAAAATTATTGATTTGTGCAATAGGTTGGATATATCCCCCAACCTGTTGCACAAATCAAGAAAATTCCTTGATTTTTGCAATAGGTTGGGTACACCATTAACATGTTCCACTTGCAACACGTTGGGGGATATATCAAACCTATTGCACAAATTGAAAAAAACATTAAATTTTGGTTGTATATTAGGGTTAGGGTTTAGGGTTTAGTATCTAGGGTTTAGGATTTAAGATTTAGTGTTTAGGGTTTTGGGTTTATAATTATGGTTTTAGGGTTTAGGGTTTAGGGCTAAGGGTTTAGGATTTAGGGTTTAGGGTTTAGGATTTAGGATTTAGCATTTAGGGTTTAGGGCTTATGATTATTATTTTAGGGTTTAGGATTTAGGGTTTAAGATTTAGTATATAAGGTCATGAGCTTAGAGTCTAGAATCTAGGGTTTAGGATCTAGAAACTAGGTTTTAGAATTTAAGCTATAGGGGTTAGGGTTTAAGGTTTAGGGTTTAGGGTTTAGGGATTAGAACTGTTATATAAGTATAAGAGCTTAGATTGTATAACCTAAGATTTAGGGAACTTTAGGATTTAAGATTTAGGGTGTAAGATTTAAGGTATATAAACTATATAAAATATGCATTCCAAAGTATTTAGTTTAGATATATATAGACTATATGTTATATGCTTTCCAAAGTGTTTTGTTTATATCCAATACTAGGTACGATCCTTTACAAAGGCTTTACTTTAAGTAAGTATAAGTCTACCTAGTCAAAGTATCCTACTGATTAGGGACAAGCACATAGGCTAAAAGCACATCGATTCATATTTTCTTACATTCATGCTGCATAGTGTATCAGAAGAAATGAAGAAGTATGTGATAAGAAATATTCAAAAGAAATATGTATTCCGTATCATGGATTCATACCATGGATATCTGGTGGTTGCTAAAGTAGAAAAATGATATGGATTCAATGATACTATAGTTTTGTGCAAAGCATTAAACAAAGTTTAAGGCTTTTGCAAAGCATTACATAGTGTAACAAAGATAAGCAAGTATGCTAAACCTCTTCCAGATACTATGGTTTTAAATACCTATCTTACAAATACATTATCTAATTCTTCATTCTTCAACTAACAAGTATTATACACATGGAAGAAAAGCATACATGCTAAAAGCACGTGTGTAAAATTTAATATTTCCTTATTTTTTAAATTAATTCAATTCTTTGATTGACTACCTTTTTAAAATTTAAAGGTTATTAGTATATAATTTACATAATTTTGAATGTTATTAATGTATAATATTAATAATTTATATATTTATTTTAAATTTATATAATAATTATATTATATTTATATTAGTTTTTAAGTTAATAATGTATATTTTTATTAAAACTAAAATTTAAAATCTAGTTAATAGAAGAATATTGTAGAGATTTTTCATATTAAGAACTACCTTACAAATACATTCACTAATTCTTCATTGTTTGAAGAATAAGTATTATATAAAGCACATATGCTAGAAGACCTCCATTTCAAAAATATTTTCATTGTTATATATTTTTAATTAATGTATTTATATATATTTATATAATAATTATGTAATATTTATATTAATTTATAGATTAATAATATATATTTTTAGCAAAATTATCTTTTAACATTAGTTAATAAAAAATTATTATATTATGGAGTAAAAATATTATAGATGGATTTCTCATATTAATAAAGTATCGTGAGAAAAGTTTTTAGAGAGATTTATGGTTAAATTTTGTTTTGAAGTTGTTGCGTACACAATAGGTAGGGAGGTTTGAGTGGTTTTGAGGTTGAGAGAGAAATTTGTAATAGATTGTTTTCTAATTTAATTTTTTTAAAAAATTGTTGCGTGCCCAATAGGCTGGGAGAGTTTGAGTTTGAGAGAAATTTGTGACAAGAGGTTGTGAGAGTTTAAGGTAAAGAGAGAAATTTGTGGGAAAAAAGATTTAATGCAAAAGATGGCTTTTTGAAGTTGTTGCATACGCAATAGGTTTTTGAGAAAAGAATCAGATTTGAAAAAAAAATCAAATTTACAAAAACTTGATTCTTAGAAGTTCTTGCATATGCAATAGGTTGGAAATGAACTCACCTCTTGCAACATTTTGAAAATTTTGAGAATCCTGCAATAGGTTGATGAGAGGAGAGAAGCATGAAGTGTGAAAGAATAAACTTTGAATGAAAGAGAGAATAAAGAATGTTCTACTTATAGTGAATCTAAAAGAACTAAAAAAACTTAAAAAACTAAAAAAAGCTGACTTGACCTAAAAGCTACTCATTTCCTATAAAACTCTACTCTACTCATTCTCTCTCACAACTTTCCTCGAGCTCCTCAACCACCTCCCCACCCAGGTACTCCCTCCCTTCCTCCCTTCCCCTCTCCTCCCACTTCCCATCCCATCCCCTCTCCTCCCGCTTCCCATCCCCTCTCCTCCCTCCCCTCCCTTCCCCTCTCCTCCCGCTTCCCATCCCCTCTCCTCCCGCTTCCTGTCTCCGCTCCCATCCCCTCTCCTCCCGCTTCCCATCCCCTCTCCTCCCGCTTCCTCTATCCCCTCCCCTCCCCCCTCCCTCCTCCTGCTTCCCCCCCCCTCCCCCCTCCCTCCTCCCGCTTCCCCCTTCCCCTCTCCTCCCTTCCTCCCTTCCTCCCTCCCTCTCTCCTCCCCCTCCCTTCCCCTCTCCTCCAACTTCCCCCCTCCCCTCCCTTCCCCTCTCCTCCGTTCCTCCCTCCCCTCCCTTCCCCTCTCCTCTCGCTTCCCCCTCCCCTCTTCTCTCGCTTCCCCCCTCTGACGATGAATCCTCTCCCTCCTCTCCCTCCCTCCCCTTCCCCTTTAGTACGTCATTTTTTGGGGGGGGAGTGGAGAGGCGGGGAGCAGAGAGGTGCTCCGTCTTTTTTTTGGGGGAGCGTGGAGGCGGGGAGCAGGTTGGCAGAGGAGAGGTAGAGGGGGAGGCGGAGGAGAGGAGGGAGGCAAGAGGCGTAGGAGAGGCGGGAGGTGGAGGACAGGAGGCGGGGGTGAGGAGGGAGTATGGCTTTGAGTTTTGGTTCCAAGGTGTCTTTCAAATATCTTGAATATGCTTGGTATTTTATGGAGTGCAAATCAAAGTATTTTTTGGTGATCACTGCCGAGAATGTGTTAAGCGTGAAATATTCTCTAGGGGTAGTAAGAAATGGTGGCATGGTCTTAACCATCAACATTAAAGAAAACAATTTGATAGAAGTTGTTTGCAAAGGGAAGAATGACGATGTGGTCTACAAGTTACGAGTTACGCACAAGCACTTCTTGAAGCCCTTACTAGATTCAATTGAGGGATCCCAAGAATTACTTAGTGCCTTGGAAGCATTGAAGAAAATATGGGATGCATTTCCAAGTGGTGGTGTTGTATCTTCAGCAGCAGTAGGTACGCCATCTATAACATGTAGCCCACAAGTTGTACCACCAATATCTATGGTATCTCCGGCAGAAGTAACTACAATATCTGCGGTAGTAACTACAGTATCTCCAACTGTACCTACACCATCGACTGCTGCAACTACATGAACAAGAAGGAGTGATCATGGAGTAGATTCAAGTTCCACAGCTATTCCGAGAAAGAGAGCCAAAATAACTCCTACTCCACGTGTAGATCGTTCGAGTGCAGGTTATTTAAAACCAGGCGAAAAATTGGATAGTGATGATCAGGAGGATCCGCAAGAAGAAGATACAAGTCTCGCAGAGTTTTCTATAAGTGTGGTAGACTTACATCCTCTAGAGGATGAGGGGCACATGATGATCCTACATTGCCTGATGTCACATTTCAAAAGCACATGGACTTTCTTGATGCTTTTGAGAATTTTAGGAGTGACTTTGTTCATGGAGAGGCTTTGTACCAAAGCCGATATGGGACTGACATCGAGAAGAGATACATGCTGGCAAAGAATAGATTCTTGGAAAGATGCAGGTTTCAACGAATTGATGGGCAACACTTTTGTGAAGCTTACAGGATCACCCTTGATGAGGGAAGAAAAGGAAACATGCCATAGATTGAGTGGATGGAAAAGTTTCAACGGGTCATTTGTCATGTATGCATAATTAACGATGACTCAAAGTACATTCTACAATCAGAAAGGCTCTTCTCTTTCTGAGATCCTTTGAGAAAGGCAAGGGAGTTATGGGTGGGCTGTGTTAAGCCACAAACAATGAAGGGTAGGAGACCTAGATCTGAGTACATGGCAAAGAGGACTCGGTTCTATAGATACTTGAAAGGTGTTGTAAGCAATACGCAAGGTGTACCAAGTGATAGTTGAGGCAAAGGGTCTGAACACTGCTGTTGCAAGATATAGGGATATTACTTGAATTGTCTTCCTTGAGGACTCAATGTTTCAGAGCATGGTGGATGTTTGCTAAGCATATGAAACATGAAATATACCCTTTGAGGCACCAGAGCACACTGCAACTCAGAGGAAAGAAATAATGAAACCGATGTCTATTGTTTGGTGGAGAGCATTAAGGTTTGTTCCAAATGCAATAACAGAAGAAGTATGCAAGAAGATCCTAAGCGGTGACTGCTTCTTTGGAAAGAAGACCAAGAATAGCAACTTGGATGAACTGGTCACCCGAATGATTCAAAGTGAGGTTGCTCTCTCGACACTATTGTTTTTATTGAAATTTAATGATGAGTTAGCTGGCAAGTCAATTGATGTGGATAACAAGAAAGCACTTAGCCTAGGTCAACTCCTTGATAAGACATGGGCTAGAAAGTGGTTGGCTTCAATGGATGCAGATGCCACACCAACAAAGGATCTAAGAGCTAAAATGCCAAAGGTTGTTGAGACAGAATATATGGACATCAAGAAAAAGGCCTTGGAGTCCACTGCCCAAGGTAGAGCAATTGGTGGTTTAGATGATGGTTCTCCATTCATCTTCTCCTATGATATCTTGCTATTAGAGAATGATACAAATTTTGCACACATCAATGGCATTGATACAGAGCACTTCATAAGAATGAGTGGTCATGCTTGGGAGAAGCCATGTGTATTTTTCATAGATGAATTGCAAGACCTTGTAGTGTCATGGATAGTTGAACTTGTGTGGTTTATCATAGAAGGTCCTATTGCAGATAAGAAAAGATCAACGTTGGTCCTGTTCATGACAGAATCACAAAGGGACGCCTTGTATGCGAGTTTGACATCTGCATTTGGGGATTTACTTTCAAAAGTATACCATGGTATAGTCCTACGCAATCATATGACTGTCTTGGAAGGCACTGCCATTCAAGTATTGTAGCCTTTCTTGATGTGCTTCTTATCCAGGGGTGGTGGCAATCTAATCAAAATTTCTTTAAGGACTCTCGAGCTTCATTACTTTGAGGACAATAAGGTTAAGCTTGATGTAGCAATGGTGGATTATAGAAAGCCGATGGATCCTGATGTGATACTAGAGATGACAAAGAATTTATTGAATGATGGGTGGGAAGTAGCATTGTATCAAATGGGTGTGCTGAGAAATCGCTACGCCAATGTAGAAATGTAAATGTCATTAATACCTCCCATCAGATTGAGTTCTTTGACACATATTACAGTTGCACTACCTTCTTTGAAGAGGAAAATGTTAAAGAAGAGGGTAGTGAGGAAAATGTCAAAGACGAGGGTAGTGAGTCTGAGGGTGATGATTCTAGCTCAGGTGATGATGAGGATGAAAGCTCTACATCGAATGACTTATGCCGAGAAAAAATCCGCACAAAGAATAAGGGTGATTAATTGTCAACTAGAGTCAAGGAGGTTCCACTCATCATATGAGAAGGCCCGCGGCAGCAAGAAGTAGTAGTATAGCACGTCGTAGGAAAAGGTAAGGCTAAAGAGGTGGAAGCACTTCCCTTAAAATTAAAAGTGAGGAAGGCACCCTTGATCTTGGGTGAAGGACATGCAAGTGGATCAAGCAAGGAAGCCTTACCCAAGGAAAGTATGGACGAGGCAAAGCATGACTAGGAGGAGTTACCAAGAGGCATAGATGGTTCTTCAACCATGACCTTACAGACTCCAGAGTAGCCTACTAGTCAGGAACCTAGTGGCTAGGACCCTACTCACCAAGAACTTGGTCATGAGACTCTCGAGCAGCCTACTAGTCAGGTGCTTGGAACTGAAGAGCAAACTACTAAGGACCTTGCTACTGAGACTCTAGTCTTAGAGCAGCCTATTAGTCAGGACCCTGGTAGTCAAAGGCACATTGAGGACATTGGTACTGTCTTAGAGCAACCTATTATTCAGGACCCTGGTAGTCAAGGGCTTGGCATTGAGGACATTGGTACTAAGGAACATGATGGCTGACGGCTTTGTAATCACAAGTTTTGAACTTTGCAAGTTTTGAACTTCTATGTAAAGAGAATATCTAATAAAAACTACTTTTTTTATTTCTTTACTCTCATTATTGTGTATAAAGATTGTTTATGAGGTCCATTTTATACTTATTGGTGTATTTTAAACTTTATGTCAATGTATTTTTATAGTTAAGGGTGTTTTTTAATACCAAGTGAGGTGTATATGTATACCACTTACACATAAAAGGATTTATGTACACTACCTTTCTAAGGGGTTTATGTACACCAACTTTTTTAAAGAAATGGTCATAAAGGTGTGTGCACACCACTTATACATAAAGGTGTTTAGTTACACCACCTTTCTAAGAGAATTGGTCATCTATTGATGTTCTTAGGTGATAGTAGCTCAATTCATAAGAAGTTATGAAGATGTTTATGTAGACCACCTTTGTAAGAGATTTGGTTATGCATTGATGTTCTTAGTACTCAATCACCAAATATTTTGTTTTGAGTTGTTAAATCTAGTTCAAAAAACAACATTACTAGTATATTCAAAAAATTTGGACTGTTTTTTAGTCCATTTCTCAAATTGGACTTTACACAAGTCCAAAAATTTTGAATAGTGTGTTTTCCACAAAAGTAAATCTTGAAGCCTAATCATCTCTAATCCCTCATTACCATGCACTCTAGTACTATCCTGAGCATGCAAGCCTAGTAACTGGTAATTTACTGCACTCGTAGTGATCATGCATGCAAGCCTGGTGGTGGTAACTGGAAGGTGAGTAATTGCGGGCCACTGCGGTGGCTAGTAATTAACTGCCAGCCCAGTGGGTCTTAGCCGCCACCACAGACGTGGTTGGGAATCTTAGATACCACCACCTTTAATCATTCATTGCCATGCAAGTCAGTACATGCAAGTCAGTACTGCCACCTTGAATTAATCAAAATTTGGGCCAACCACTGTGGTGGCTCTCACCTTAGTGTAGTCGCCGCTACGATGGCTCTCACCTTAACAATGTACTCGAGCAAACTACTATTCCATTCCCTTAACCATTTCATCTTCCATCCCTCTTGACCTTTCATTCTCCCTTGCAATCAGACTCCAAACTGAAGCCTCCACTATTCCATTTCCTTCACTGTTTCATCTTCTATCCCTCTCGACCATTTCTTTCTCCCTTGCAATCCGACTGCAAACTCAAGCCTCCACTATTCCATTTCCTTCAGTATTTCATCTTCTATCCCTCTCAACCATTTCTATCTCCCTTGCACTCTTCCTGCAACTTCTATCTCCTCTCGTAATGGACCCTGCATAGTTTGGAAGCTCCTCACACAATCTTTCCTCCCCCTCTGCAACACAGTGCGATTGCCCCTTCTCCCCTGATCTTGAAATCGTGACATATGGGAGCTCCTCTCTCGCTCTTCAAAAGCCCAATTTGGATGCTATCCAAAACTTTACCAGGTTGGTACATGAGGTGAACGTGAAGGAGGAGCAACTAGTATATCAAGGTCAGAAGATTACCATCAATGAACGTGTGATTGAAAATGCTCTAGGAATTTCTGGAGGTAGTTTGCAAGCACACTTTTTCGAGAAGAAATGGAAGAGATAGGATATTCTAGATGTATACCCAAATGCTCAGATTAGTAAAGATGGTGGAGTCAAACTTTCTAACTTGCCAACAGACCTCCAAGATGTGCTAAAGAAGACCATTTGCTTCTTTTTTGATACGAGAGGAACCATGAAGTTTTGGTAGGTTCAAGCAGCAGTACAGCAATTGAAAGGACGTGATGTATCTTTTTCAAGGGTGATCTCTAAGAGCGTGTTAACCAACATAAAGAATTGCATGGATGGCAAATCCCAATTATCATCTCAGTCTGTTGGAGTTGCAATGCACCTAATGGAATCTACGTTCAAAGGGATTTTTGAGCAATACGATAAGCAGATGTCTTAGAAGGTGACTTTTCTACAAGAGAAAGCCACTGATGCAGTAAAGGCAATGCAACTTGAGAAAAGTATCGAGGAAGGTGCAAAAGCTAAGGAAGAGGAGGCACAAGCGAGGGCCTTGCAGGCACAAGAGGAAGCTACAAAAATGGTCGACATGGAAAGGCATAGAAGAGAAGAAGAAGAGAAGCGCATGAAGGAGCTCCGAGATAGGCTCGAGAAGAAGTGAGAAGTAATGGGGACATGGCGGACAAGAAGTTAGAAATGATGGGAAAGAAGCTTGAAGATTAGAGAGCCGAAAAGGAGGGTCTTACAGATGGCTCTGCAACATGCAAAACGTATTGAACATTGGAAAATACCAGATGATAGAGGAGCTAAAAAGGGAGAATGCAGAAATCAGAAAGGTGATGCAGAAACTGCGAGAGAGCTTCAAGGCTAGGAAGGATGGGGCAGAAGAAGAAGAAGAAGAAGAAGAAGAAGAATATATTATCGTCCTCTGAAGACCAAAAATCGGCCTATGGGACCTGAGCAATACAAAATCCTCGTAGACAAAGACTCCTCCCTTGGAGGGGAGGGTATTAAGAGAAACTACCTTTATGTCTTAGGTGAGTTCCTGTGCTTGAAAAGCTTATAGACAAACGTTCCTAAAGCTGGGGGTGACCCGCTATGTAGCATATCAGCCAGTCTGTTATGTCCCTCGAGAAGAGAGCTAAATGCTTTCCGGATGTGGGTATAGTAAGGGCATATCATTACCATGTGTTCTTCAGTTTCTGCCATTCCCTGGTCACATAATTGGCATATTCTGCTCTCTTTTGGCATATCTTTCCATCCTCCTATTTCAATCTGCAGCTGGTGTGATCGGGTGCGAAGTGAGGCCAAAGCTCTTCGCTTATGTATTGCCATAGGTGTGCAAATGTACTTCTGCGTGGCTGTTTCTCTTCGTGTATAAGTAGCCCAATATTCGGCAGAGAGCAGTCGGGGTGGAGAAGACAACGAGCAGCTCTCCAAGCGAGGAAGGATGCAGACAACAGGCACGGTGGAGCAATTTGCAGGAGTCACAGTGAGGGTCATTTTTTCGAAACATTGTTGGAAGTCCAAAGAGTAAGCTACAAGACCCTGCAACAAGATTACGATAGGGTTGTGCATGAGCTTGCCATGGCTTTGGATAGTTATGAAAAGCAGTCCGTCATCCTAAGAGATTTCCAAACTAGAGACTAAATGGAAGTGTTTGAAAAGGCCCTTGTTGATGTTTTTGAGCAATTTAAGAAGCTTCAATAGATTCTGAGGGATTTAGATGAAGCTATTGCACAGAGTGAGCAAAGAGTGGAGGAGATAAAGGAGAACATACACAGCCTTAGGATGAGGGAGGAAGGAATCAAGAAGCAACTTTGTCATGTACAGAGCAAGACTATGGTATTGACTACCACAATAGTTAAATTGGATGCCTATCTTGCTATGCAGGAGGGTCTGAAATGCATGGTCTACCATAACCCCATCATAGATGATTGCATGATCCAATGGCCTGCGTGCTTATCACCTTGTGCATGTTTTTTGCTTTGGAGTGTTTATGCATACAAAATCGCTATGTAGAGAATGCCATTTTCCATTGCCCAGGTCATGGGTAGATCAAATGTTCCTACCTGCTATAGCTATCTACAATAAGAAAGTAGATAACGCAGCTCAATTTTCCACTTGGGAAAAAGATGCAAAAGACAAGGAGCTCAAATTGAAGAAGGCCAAGATTGAGCTTGACTACGAGAAAAAGGAGCCTAAAGGGAAGAACCAACCCCCTTTAGGAAAGGAGAAAGAAGGGCCGAGTCTGCAACCAGGAAGCTCAAATCAAGGAAAGAGGAAGCTGCATGATGGGAGGGGCAGGGCCCTTGCAAGAAGGAAACAACCCCATTCTGGAAAGTAGCAAGGAGGGCCGAGCCTGCAATCAGGGAGCTCAACAAGGAGTCCTTGATGTAATATGAAGGAAAGGAGTCTTTGAGATGTAATCTATGTAATCTGTGTGTAATCTATTGAATTGTTAATCTTGTCCAGAGTTTACTTGGGAAATGTTTTCTCAGCTATGTGACTAGATAGTGTCGTTTGATCCATGCTAAGAACCATAATGTGAGACAGAAGATTTCGATTTGACAAAGTAATATGAGACGAAAGATTTTGATTAGATCACTAATGTGAGACAAAGATTTTAATTAGTTGAAACTAATGTGAGATGAAAGATTTCGATTAGACAACTAATCTGAGAGTCCGAAAGATTTCAATTAGACAACTAACATGTGACTGAACAATGAGAAGGTCGGGCTCAATGAATTCAAAGATTTCGATTAGTCAACTAACATGAGACTAAAGATTGAGAAGGATCAGACTCAATGAACTCTCTCCCTATTTAAGTGCAGTGTAGACACAACTAAGAGCCCTTTATGAAATCTAGCCCCAAAACTCTGTACACCAATCCAAACTTTGTACACCGATCCATCTCCTGCGAATATATGCAATACCCAAAAAACTTTGGAATGATTTTGTTCTATCTAAAAACGATGTTGGATGACATTCTCGTAGAAACAGACCCGGAGAAGAGGGAGAAAAATAGCTGCAAGGAGGACATACTTCGGTGGTGGGTGTATTACTTGGGGTTGGCAGAGACGATGAATATATATTTCCCTGGCTATTGTTTTTTCTACTCCTTTAAGATACTTGTTAAGCTCATGATGTAGGTTTCTTTTGACAGGACATGATAGAGGCATGAAGATGTATAGAGCACAAAGAACAGGATGAAGAGGACCCTTAGCAAAAGGGGGAGTTACTATGGGCGTACAAGTTGGCAGAGTGAAGCAAGCAATGTGTAATCCGAGTGTGTGAAGAGGTCTTCCATTTTCAATCAGACTGGCCTAAAGAGTTGGGAGATGCTTGCTATAGAGAGGCTAATAAGATAGTTGGGAGTCTGGAATTTCCTTGAGCTGCAAAATGTCGTATTTTGAAAAAATAAAAATCTTCAAACATTTCTTGGACTTGTGGAATTTCTCATGGTGCTCGTAATACTTGATTTTGTATCGACCTTCTTCCATGTTAGTACTTAAATGTTTTAAGTAGCTCGGTGGTTGAAATCTGACGGTTAACGATAACCAGTCTAAAGGGCACTATTTTAGTATAGCACTATGCAATAATTTTAGGATAGCATGGCAATAGTGTAGGGATAGAACGGTAGAAGTGCATGATAAGTTATTGCCAGTGCGGTGGTTGATTGCACTAGGATATTAATAGCCATCAGCACGGTGGTTTGCTTCTATTATTACAAGATGAATGGATTTCCTTGCAATGAGACTGCATACATTTTCTTAGTACTATCTCAGTCATCCTCGTCCACTGCTCCAAGACACCCCAAGATGTGCTCATGCATGTCTAAATCCAATTTAAAGACACTCTTGCCCTTCTTTCTTTGTGGCACATTAATAGCTCTTACTAGATGAGAGTATACACATGTTTGTGGACTCTCATGTATAGCAGTTCATAATTGTGGCCTCTCTTGGATGTCTTTTTGTACCAAAAAGCTCCGCTTACTACATCCCACTTCTCATAGGTTCTTTCCCAATTATCCTTAAATGTTTCCTCAACCTTGTGCTTAGGTTTTGTGCAATGTAACAGAAAGTATGGGTCATCTTCCTCATTCTCCCCATATGCTGCGACAGCTGCAAAGTTATCCCCCTCTTCCAGACGTGTGAGGTCATCGAACTCTCCCCAAACTGTGGCTAGTCGTTTGTCTCTCCATTGTTTGTCACTCCATCTGAACGTAGAGGGAAAACTTGAACTCGCTCCCATGTCTTCATAGTTGCAATGTTCTCACACTCGTCATGATCCCCTATGATGCACACACTGTAGAAACAAGAAAGTTTTCTTGTTTTAATGAGTTGGTTCTTTGAAAAGCCCCATATATTGAGACCACGAACTCCTTTAATTTTCTTGCAATCATGCCGGCTTCTCCTTTGTACTTCATCCACTTTCACTTCATGGAACACTCTGTGTACTACATTATTCTTAAGGATTTGTTTACAGTATATTGAATGCATGCTTGTGGACAGATTGGTCATAAGCCATGTTACAACATCATGGGCATCATTGGGTTTTTCTTGAGGGCATGGTAAATGGTGTTCAAACAAAGCTTGCTTAATAATAGCACCACATCCATCATGTTCACCCTTGCCATGGCTAGACCCAAAGAAATTCCACATTTTGTCTAGACCGGTCACGGATTTGAACCTTGAGACGAAGTAGAATCCACAGGCTGATTCAAATTGAGAGGCAGCACCATCTGATCACACCCAATGTTGTTTTATATTTTTTGCATGGGGATTTTCCTTTTTCAGCCATTCCCAATGCAGTAGAAAAGCATGCTGCACAAATAAGGTGTCATGTTCCTTATCATCTAAAATGTAGAAATGGTACGTGCATTGCATTGACATGGACTCCTATGAGTCGGCATGCAGATTGGCATCAGGTGTGGAAGAATCAAGCAAATGACTGTACATGATATGCACAAGAATTGTTATCTGCTTGTTGTACCAGTGAGCACTTTGTTTCTCATCTTGTTCTTGAAATGAATAATTTTCAGCAAAATCTATGACAGATACAATAGTGTCACGGGGAAAATTGGCAAGGCACATCCTAAACTACTTATCTAGTCAACTCTGATTGACTCACGTGACCTATAAGCTCCCTTGGCTGGGTGCTCTTATAATATGAGAGTAGCCATCTCTTTTTATTGGATCCTTCAACATTAACATTTTCAAATCTCCTCCATTTTAGAGCAACATGGTTGTCTTCCCTCATTTCATTTGGACACACATTGAATGGCTTCTTCTTTAGCTTTAAATTGCAATGCTTGCATGTGCTGCAAATGCATTCAATCGTGTGCTACTCATGGTCTCCCTTTGGACAAATCACTGGCTCCCACAGAGACCTTAGGCTACAAAACCTGCCCCCCTTTCAACACACAATGAGGATCTAGGTGGCCTATAGACTACGCATTCATCATGGAGGCATGGGCATCAATCCCCATGGAGCAATGCTCCAACACGACCAGATCTTAAGTCATTCATAGCTTGCCGGGCCAAGTCAAAGTCTATGTGTGTTTTGCAACAACAAACATTCCTACAGTCTTTGAGTTTCCTGATGTACTAGGGCTTACAATGCTCAAAGCTTCTCTGCCCAATTGAAATGTCCAGATTTTGATCTATAAACTTGAGATACAACTCCGTCTATGCTGACCCAACATGCCGAAACAACCTTAATAATAGTTTACTACTTTAGTTTATGCTTTGTATCTCGTATATGAGAAAAAGCTACATCAAGGAATTTAGGAACTCTAAAATGAGACTTGGGAGATTCCCAAATTTCCCAATATGGTGTTCATAAGTCTTGGTGTCTCCAGGGTCGATTTGGGGATTTTGGCCCGCTCCGAACACACTGGTGATGTCAGAATCATTAAATACTACACAAAAATTCATCTTTTGAAGATCACGTATGTCATACATAATAAAAGAAATTTTTTTTGAATATGACTTATTTTATATTTTTACATGGTTTTTGGTATTTTTTCAATGTTACATTGGTCCTCTTCTAATTGGTCGAGAGCTTATTTTTCTAAACCTTAAAAAGCTCCAAAATGAGCTCTCTTTTTTCCTAATGCTACTAAGTTAAACCTTTATTTTTTATATTCTAACCCGTTTAGCTCACAATAGTTCTTTAAAGCACCTATTTAAAGAGGATTAAAATTTCAAGGATCTTTAAGAAACCTTTAAAAGATTAACATAACTAGACCCCATTAAATCCTAGGGAAAAGACACACTTACTTGAAATTCGTTAAGTAGTCATTACTAGTGAGAATAAGCCATTATTCACAATTTCATCGTCATTATCACTATTTGTTACAACAGAATGAGTTGGTGGGTCGTATTGTGTTGTTATATGTGTGAGGAGAGCAAGTCCAAATGGAGGCGGCCGCGAGAGGCTTCTGCTTCCACGATAAGGAGAGTTGACCTTCGTGGTGTAAGAGTTGGAAGCATGCATGGTTGGGGTGCCAAATGGGGTTAGCGAGGCGGTGGAGGAAGAACTGCCTAGCTCGAGCAATGGTGGCAGGGCTAAATGGCAGTTGTAAGAGGCTAGCACGTTGGAGGCGGAGGTGCCAGGCAGAGGCAGGCTCGGTGCGGTGGGTGCGGAGGGCACTGTCACAGGCGAGAACGTTGCGGATGCGGGGGGCGAGGAAGGCCTCAGCGAAGGAGCGAGTGGAGGAGTAGTCGGAGTCATCATCGAGTGTGGCATTGAGGGAGTCAAAGAGAGCGGCAAAGTGGTGGAGAGCTTCGAGGAAGCGGTCAAGGAAGGAGGTGGAGTTGAGGTTAACATCGGATTCGACGAGGGTGAGGAGGCTGGGGCGAAGGCGGAGGAGAGTAGCGAGAGCGGCGGCGTTGTTGAGAAAGCGTTGGAGGCTGAAGACGCAGTTGACAACCAAGGCAGCGTCTGGGCCGTGGCTAGGCAACTCTGCCAGGCTCTCTGGCGTTGCTGCCTCCATCTCAAAGCTTATGTTCAAGCTCACCGCCAGCCTCGCCAACTTCTGGGCGGCTGCTACCGGCAGAGCTTCTCCCACCGCCACCAGCTTAACCCTCGGCGTTGCACCACCTGAGGTCGCCGCCAGCTCCTGCAGCAGCTGTGGCCACTGGGGGCCAATTCCGCTGCCCACATCCACGATCGTCACGGTCTCTCTCCCTTGTGCCGCCTCTAGAATGGCTTGGTTGGCGAGCACATGACCCAACTCGACCGCAGGAAACGCCCTGTACATGGCCGCGGATGCCTCCCTCAGCCTCTCTTCCTCGACCGCTGGCCTCTTCATCAACCTCTCGTAAGCCGGCGACCCTTCCCCCACCAGCCTCGCCGCTAGTCCTTCCGCAAAAAACACCGCCATCCTCTGCATCGTATCCTCCTCCCCCCTCGCCCTCGCCCTCCTGCATAGCTCCTCCAACACCACCACTGCCGCCTGTGTCTCCTCCTTGTCAATCGCCGATGCGCACAGTAATAGCAAGCTTATTATGTTCAGTCCCCTCTCCTCCTCCCTCGCATCGCCCCCATCCTCCCTGCTCTTTAGCCTCATTCTGTCCTTCCTCCTCGCCATGAACATCTGTAACGCTGAGCTTTCTTCCACTTCCACACTCGCTTGGCTGTAGGTCACCTTACTGGTAGAGGAAGAACTAATAGAAGCGGGAGAACAAATCACAGAAGCTTCTCTTCGCCCGCTCTCCACCTCAACTGGTATGCACTCTGTCGGACTGATAACGGGACCTTGCGAGCCAAGATCATCAAATCCATGACATTTTGTGGAAGCCGATATCCCTACATCCGCGCTGTTAAATGTCTTTGCTTTGAGTTTTTCTGTATTTGGTCGACCAGACTTTGAAGAATTCAGCTCAGGATAATTCTGGCTCTCGTACATAGATTTTACTTTCCTCATGAGTTTCAGTGCCGGCTCACAAGCACTACGAAATGGCCTTCTCCGCCTGTCGCAGCTATCTTTCGTAGTAGAACTCAATCGATCACCAAAACACGGCCCTACGTCCTTTTGATTAGGAGAAATTTGGGGTTCTTTTACCGAAACCATTCTGCCTCCGACATTGAACCCAGCTTCCAACAAGGCACTCCTCGAATAGTCTTTCAAACGGCATGACTGAAGGTTGATGCATGCTCTCTTTAGCTGGGGAATTTTGTCCGGTATTATGTCATCTTCCGAGGCGTCCATGCGCCTTTTGCAAGGTCGGAGGTCATCATGATCACCCAACGAATCCGAATAGTCTTTGCGACTATTTGATTTGGTAGATCGGCGGAGACGTTTCGAGTAAGCGGTAGATCCAGAAAGATGCGAGCTAATGCTTTCCAGCCTACCTGCTGGGCCAACTGCTTCGTACGAAACGTGCGCTCGACTTGAACATTTCGACATCGCACAATTTGCTGGCTTACCTTTACTTTTGAGCATAGTCCGTGGAGAAGTCGCTGCATCTAATAAGCACCTCAGGGGCTTCAAAATCAGGCTCGCTCGGCCTGCGCTTGAAAGGTCAGACGGAAAGGTGGGCGCGTGGGGATCGGAAGAGTTGATTAGGACACCGTGAGTCTGGGTGGCTCGTCTCCTTTCGGTGAGGTCACTTCTCTTTCTTGACGAGGGAGGATGACTTGTGCAAGACAGTGCACAAAACCTTACAGTGAGGACCTTATGAGTAATGAAGCGGAAGGGAAGATGGAAAGAATTGAGATCTTCGCAAACAGATAGTGTCCGAGGAGTGAAAACTCGTGATGCCAGCCGGCAACATGGGATCTACAGGTGATATGCAAAAGCTCCAAGACCGGCATCTACGAGACTGCAGGCAGCGGGCTAAGATACCATTCGACGAGTCGTCATGGAAGCAGGGCTTACGAATGTAGGACAAGCGTAGACTTTGAGGCGGTCACAGTGTTTTCCAATTGCAGACGGCTGGCCGCCATATTTTGCAAATGCCAAACCGTGGTTTGATATGAGCAACGTCTTCTCCCTGTTAGGCTCTCGTGGAGGCTTTCGTCAACGGCCTAGTTTTTCTCGTCAAGCCCCAGGCTCCAGCTTGCCGTCTGCAATCTGCGCCATTGTCGATAATAACGGGTCCTACGAGGTCAACAAAGTTTGTTGGCAAATCGACCCATCTCACTCGAATATGTATATCGCTGCCGCCGTTGCCGATTTGTTTCGGTTGGGCAGCCCTAAGATCACATCGCAATTTCAACTCATCTGACTTTGATTTCTATTTCTACTTGGAATCTGCATTTCATACGTGGTATCATAGTTTCCTTCCGATTACTCCAATTTTCCATAAAGTGTGCCCCCTTAACTTGCATGCCGTCTAACTTGCAATCCGGTGGACGTTCACATTGATGCCTTGCAAGTATGGACTACCTGTGAGACGCGATGATCTCATCTTAGAAAAACTTTGGGAGCAATTCAATGACTGTAAGGCTATGATTTGCAGGAATTCACAAAAAGTAAAGGCAAAAAAAGGGTGTGCTTTTGCCGAGCGGATATGGGCTACTCCAAGATTTTCCTATCTTCAAAAGTGTGACCTATTCAGATGCAAAATCTAGCATTAAGAACTAAGAGACCTCCCATGCACTATGCTCCTTGGTGGGGCATCCTCTTGGCAGTCTTGTGGCATCTTGGGTCCAGTTGTCTTCCAAATATGGCCTCGTCCCCTGATGCTAACCTTCCATAGGAGACCCATCATAGCACTAGTGACCCTCCAAATGATGTAGATGTCCAAATCTCTGCGTTTTCTAAAGATAGTGTTGTTTGTCGTGGGCTATCTTAACGTGCCATTTGCTCGTAAAAAACTTGGTGAGCTATGCAAGCTACAAGTTCAAAGACTCGGAAGTATTCAGCAATTTATTCAATTTATGGAAAGAAAAGGTGTTCACACCACAGTTTAGCACGAGGCGGAACCTTTAGAGGTGATAGCTCCCCCAAACTGAGGTCACCTTGGATCAAGTTCTATGATCAATCCTGGTATGATCAGCTTGTTTCTCTTTCCTCTCATGTATGCATTCCCTGAATAATTAACAAATCGAAGCATTAGAAGGTAGCTTTCAACAAGACTAGGCAACACTATGTCGTGCTACATGAAGGCTACAAGTTGACAATGGGGGTATATCGATGAGATCTCTCCATTATGGCTAGAAGGTGTTGTAGGCAAGATATGTTAAACAACCACGATGCTAAATGGTGCCTATTGAGTATTTGGCAGAACATTTGTCATTGACAAAATGTTTTATGAGAATACATAACAATTATTTCTTGCCAAATATAAACATCTAGAGCTTTCATATGTCAAAGATTGGGAGCTTTATGAATTGTATATATCCCAAACTTATTAATTTCTTCTGGGTTTTTGTTGTTACAAGAATTTAGAAACACCATGGTTCATTTGCCACATTCATAGAAGGCCTTGTCACTTTTTCCTTCCATGAAAACCCTTGATAATATACAATAATGTAATACTAAATCCTCTATGGCTGAATTCATGCAAGACCTTACTATATCTGATGCCAAAACATGATAATTCAACACTCTTTGCCACATCCATGCAAAAATTTGTTGTATCCCATACTAAAGCATAAATTTAGATTTTCTTTGACACATCCATGTAAAACCTTATTGTAACCCATGCGGAAGCCAGTATCAAAAACCACTTTGTTGCATTGTTATAGGATCTTGTTGTAACAAATCATGCAAAAAAATGGTCTAGGGGGCGAGGGGGTAAGGGAAGAGTTTAAGGCTAAGTAGTTGAGGGAATCATCGAAGTAACCGCGAAACTATTGCAAATCATCCACTTGTGTGATTGAATGTCTTGCAAAATGATAATTTAATAAGGAAATATGTCAAGCTAAATCCAACTCAACACACAATAAAAATATCTATTTTCTTAGATAAACCTATAAAAAAGAAGAGGCACATACCAAGTACCCTTAATTCCCCTATACAAATCTATTGAATACATTCCAATCATTCTCATCCAAAGTATACTTGTTGCTATTACATTCATTGGTGAGGTTTGCCAATGCAATGACACTCTCAATATCTATCATGTCAAGGTCAATATTAGATAAAGTGGGAAGAATTTCGCATTGTGGGAATGGAACTTTAATCTTAGTTCTTGCTATATATAAAACATACAAACTCCAAATTTGCCAAAGATTGCAGATTTAGACTCTACTATTTGAAATCTTTCCAATGATAGGTCACATGAGGGGGTTTTGATGAAAGGTTATAAACGTTCACTGGACTCCATTATTTCTTATGGGAATTGACATTATTCCATTTTATCTAATATTGACTGACATTGATATGTGAAGCATCTTGAGTCTTTTGCCTTTTGATACCACCCAAGCTAGACTTCTACTCTAGAAGGTCTATCTGAGAGGTTGAACCCTCTCTTATATTCTACATATGCCCCACCAACCTTTCTCCTCATTTTTTGAACTCGTCCAAGATACCATGTAGCTTGTTTCTTCTTTCTTTGCAAAGACCTTGGATTGCATTTAATTTTTCTTTTTCTTAATTGTTTCTTCTTGAAAGTATACAACACAATAGGGCAAGAGGTATCTCTTCCTTAAAGTAGTATACTGCTTGTCAAACCTTGGTAAGTCTATCTTTAGAGAGTGTGGGAAATCCATTAAGCTGACTTACCAATGTGGACTTGAAGAGAGCATTACCATCAATGCTAACAATTGGGTTCATTATTGCTTCTTGTTCATCTAGTAGAGAATCTACCAAATGTTTTTTTTCACTTATGGAGGCATCATTGTCATTGTCCTCTATTTTTGACACATCATTTGCTTATTGGTCTTCTTCTTTGAAATCAAATTCTTGTGCATGCATATGCAAATCTAGCTGAACAAGTTTTCTAGCCACCACTTCAAGTTGGCACCCGTTGGCTTCATCTGCAAACATTCACACATTTCATGAGCACTTTTCAGCCCTTTTTTCAAGGCTTATATGATTTTATCATCCGTTGAGACACAATTATAGTCTCCTAGATTAGCTTCCGGCATGTTCTCTTTGAGATTCAATTCCCTCCACACAAGTTCTTGCTTCTTATGGGACTATCCTCTTTACATTCAAAGTGTGCAAGACTGTTCAGACTACCAGCACTATGTAGCATGTCCATCAAGTCATAATCACGTTCATGTCCCACCATGCTCCCAATCTTACTGAAGAAGATTTCAACTGCATCTAATCATGTAAGATGTAAAGGGCACCTAAGGCTTGGACTAAGCCTAGTCCTCAACTATATACATGCCTATAATCTATGAATAGAATCACTTATTTGGGAGAAACTCTTGTGTCTATCTCTCTCCTATTTCTCTTCGTCTCAATAGAGGCAACTATTGTGTCCGTCTCTCTCCTCTGTCTCTTCCTCTCAACATGGTATCAGAGCCTAGCTATGCTCTAGTGTGACTGTGAGAAGAAAGCAACATGATTTTCATTAATTTGACAATGCAATCATTCACAAAACGTTCTTTCTGATTGTTTCAACCACTTGATCGCTAGGTTTTGAGCTGATATGAAAAAGTTATCAAAGATGCATCACAAATCAGAGCTGTGATCATGATTTATGAAAATGGCTCGCGATGGCTTGTTCAAAGATTATGCACCGGTTATTTTGATTCGATGGATCACTATATTCCGATTTCATGTAAGAAAGTTATGGTTAAAGCAAAATTAAAAGCAATGAAAAATTAGAATTAATGATAAGAAGCTTTTTGATACGGCGGTGCTTTCCCGCTTTCAGTCTCCAGTAGTTGATCAAACCATCTTCCACTCATTATTTACGTTCCCTTGGATCTAACACACTGGCATATCATGCTTTCATGCTCCCACATAGAGCACTAAGAGGATCAATCACATAGAGCAAACTTATTTAGAGACATGACTCAATAAAAATTTAGACTCAAGAGGAGACCCAACGCTCGTTGGTCATATCCATGAAAACCAAGAGCGTAGGATCGTTGCTGCAAGCATAACTAGTCATTCTTGAGGGATGAAGATATTATCTAATTGATGCCAAGTAGAGTCTCAATCTTTTCGTTAAGAGTAAAGCAACCAATCTACATGCCTTGCAGTGATAATTATATACATTCAACAGACCAGAAAAATTATTGGAAAAATCACTTGGACAAAAGGTTATATACCATATGAAAGCAATTTTTTCTTTCTATTAGGTCATCAGTGAAAACAAGAGTTTAGTGCTGAATTCAACACTTGTAGTTTCACGCTACTTTTGCAAAAGTAAAAGCTGATGATGCTTCACATCTATTAAGATACTTTTTATTAAGCGCATCGTTTACTGACCAGCTTCTTCTAAAACTTGATTTCTTTTCAGCGAGATGACGATGGTTAATTCCAAGATCACCAATAACTATGACATACATTTATGTGTCGGAGCTTTTCTTTGCCTATTGGTATAGAGATAAACCAACTTCCTTTAATGTTGTACATGATTGGGAACCATGATATCATGTGAAGATAGTGGGAGAGAAGGAAGGAGTCTCACTTGCGGCTTTCTCACATACACAATGGGGGAATACACACAAAGGTGGAGGCTGAAAACAATTTTCCTCTTCTTAGTTGTGAAAGCCAAAAGAACTCTAATACAAAGAAATAGAAGAACCCTATATGTGGGTCTCAAACCAAACTCAGCTAACTAAGGTGGCATACTAATTGAGCCAGGAACTAGAGTACATAAAGATAGCTGTCATCCAGGTATTATTCATGGGTGGTGTACCAACTGCATCTGCAGCTAACAAGTCGGTGACATAAATGCACAACGGTCACCCTGGCATATCACGAGTGGAGCTCGATATCTCAACACTCCCCCTCGAGCTCAATCCCAATTCCTACACACCAAGCAGGTCTCTGAACTTGCGTAGCTTCTCTGCGCCCAATGCCTTTGTGAATATGTCAGCTACCTGATCCTCTATGCTGACATAAACTAGATCAATAAGACCTAGTAAAACCTTCTCCCGCACATAGTGATAATGCACCTCAATGTGCTTTGCTCTAGCATGATAGGCTGGGTTATTTGCCAAGTGTATACTGCTCATGTTGTCACAATAAATGACAACTGGCCCATCTGTAGACTGATGCATACCATAAAGTAGCTTATGCAACCAAGCTACCTCACATGCAGCCATTGCTGCACCCCTGTACTCAGCCTGTGTGCTTGACAAGGCAACTGTAGGCTGTTTCTTGCTGCTCCAAGTGACTGCAGCACTCCCAAAAGACAACACATATCTACTGGTAGTTCGTCTATCAGAAATACTACCAGCCCAATCAGCATCAGTGTATCCATGCAACTGTATCTAAACCCCAGCCTCATAAAATAGTCCATACTACAATGTGGACTTCACATACCTGAGTATGCATCTAGCCGCATCCAAATGCGGTTTCCTTGGAGCCTGCATAAACTGACTTACCAATCCAACAACATAGCTCAAATCTGGCCTGGTAATAGTCATATAAATCAAACTTCCTACTATGCGTCTGTACATAGTAGGGTCTTTCAGAAGCTCACCTGCATCTGCGCTCAGCTTCACATTTTGCTCCAAAGGAGCTGAAATAGGCTTACAACCTGTCATCCCATACTTGGTCAGCATGTCGAATCCATACTGCCTTTGCAAGAGCCGCATCCCACTTGGTGATCTAATCACCTCAATGCCCAAGAAATAATGTAGCTCTCCCAAATCCTTCATCTCAAACTTCTGCTTCAATAGCATTTTCACATGAAGGATATCTTCATCACTATCACCTGTGATGATCAAATCATCAACATAAATGACAAGCAACATAATACCTTTCTCTGTTTTTCTCACATAAAGTGAGAAATCTGCCTTGGAAATTTGAAAGCCAATAGTGACAAGATACTGTCCTATCTTGTCAGACCATGCTCTAGGTGCTTGCTTCAAGCCATACAAGGCTTTCTTCAACTTGCAAACAAACTCAGGATGAACAGCATGAACATAACCTGGTGGCTGCTCCATAAAGACCTCTTCTTGCAAATCACCATGCAAGAAGGCATTCTTTACATCCATCTGATGTAAAGACCATCCCTTTGATGCAGCCATAGCAATGACTACTCTTACAGTTGCCATCCTTGCAACCAGACTGAATGTTTCTTCATAGTCAATGCCATATGTTTGTGCATACCCCTTGACAACTAATCTTGCCTTGTATCTGTTCACAGAACCATCTGCATTGTGCTTCACCTTATAAACCCACTTACAGCCAATTGCATTCTTGTCTTTAGGCAAAGGCACCAATTCCCATGTAGCATTTGCTTCCAAGGCATCCATTTCTTCATCCATGGCTTTCTCCCATTTTTCTTTTCCCATGGCTTGCTCAAAAGAAGTGGGTTTTGGTTCCTGTATCACTTTGACCATATAGGCATATTGAATGGCTATAAATCCATCATATTTCAGCCTATCCACAGGATACCTAGCTCTGGTAGACCTGTGCAAAATAGGCTCACTTCCAGGTGCTCTCAAAACATCCTTAGTCTTCCTTACTCCAGGTGTAACAACAGAAGGAATACCCAACTCATCATCAATGCTCTGTTCTAAGCCACTGGATTCACCATCCACATAAGAGTGACCTGCATTCACATCAAACATGGGTTGATCTACCTTCTCTTTTCCTTTTCATGATACCTACATACCACTATCTGCATTGCTTTGAGGAGATTCTCCTGATCTCAATCTGCCTGTTCATGGTGAAGTATGTGAACCACTGCTAGAGGACACTGCAGGTCCACTAATATTTTGTGATTGCTGCTGTGAATTCTGTGCAGCATTACCATTTTGTGCATCTACATCATCAATCACATTTACTGGTTTATACCAGCTGCTCATCTCATAAAAAACAACATCTCTGCTCACTGTAAACTTATGAGTAGAAGGGTTATAGCATCTATACCCTTTCTGATGTAGAGAATAACCAATAAAGATGCACTTCTCAGCTTTTGGATCCAACTTGGACCTCAACTCATCTGGCACATGAACATAGGCAATGCAACAAAAAATTTTCAAATGAGAAATATCTGGTTTCCTACCAGTATACATCTCCTCTGGTGTCATGCCATGTATTGCTGCAGTGGGAGTCCTGTTCACATTACGTAAACTGCTGTAGCAACTGCTTTAGCCCAATAATAATCTGGTAGGTCTTTTTCATTTAGCATGGCCCGAGATAACAAAGTGTGGATTTACTAGCCTAATCTATCACTTAATGAGCATAAAGATCATGGAGGATCAAACCAAATACGAAAAGCCATGGGGAGAGAGACGGTAAGTATGAAACACTCAATCTATTCCAAATGTGCTATATCAACAATACATGGTAGGCCTCTTATATAGAGAGAGCCTTTAGAATAGTCAAACCATGTGGGATCCTCTCATCCACATCTCTCCTTGTGGATATCCTCAATCCACATCCCCACATCATGTAGTCCACATCCTAGGGTGGCTACTTTAATTCTTTCCTATACCATACCTTAGCCTCTAATTATGTGCTCATGGCACCACAACTCTCAACACCTCCCCTTGGTGCCATGATCCTTTGGCTACTGCAAGGTGGTCAGATGTGAGTTACATATCCATCACCTCCCCTTAGTGCATGCATTGCTACTTAAGGTAGTCAAGTGTGGTTTTTACATGTCAATACCTCCCCTGGGTGCTTTCATAGCTACTCTCAGGTGGTCAGGTGTTTGATTACAAACATATGGGCAAGGTTGGCAAGATTTTTGCTTTTCAATACATTCCATTGATGTCACCTTTTGGCTCATGGCTTGATGATGACTCGTTTGCTTCTTTGCTTGGTGTAGCTACTTGCATGATGCTTTGTTCTACCATGTGCCTTGATGCTTTATGTGTGGATGCCATGCTTTCTGCTATGGTCATCTCATGCACTTGTGCTTTTGGCATGCTTTCTGCATTCATGCGGTGCTTTTTCATTTGTTGCAAAGGTCTTACCAATTGATTTCTTTCAATATTGGCAGTGTCTAATTGCATACAATGATTCTGATCTGACAAACACGTAGAGCTCAAAAAGACGATCACTTTTCCTTTTTGGAGCGTGTCCAGATTCCTCCTGGATTGGAAGCTACGGCTTATCGAAGTTTTGATGAAGAAGAGGGGCCTTTGATGATGTGTCACGGGGATTCATATGCTGCACTCACACTACTGTGCTTAGCAAGAGGTTACTGCCTTGGTGGCACTGCTGACTGTGCATGCTGATGTGGCATAACTAACCCTAACTCTAGCCATGGTGGGTTAAGTTAACCAGACTCTGATTTAGCCATGTGGCATACTCTTAACTAAATGAGTTAACCCAAAGTTTAAACAAACCTAACCATAAACTTCACTTAACTACACCTATCTGCCTCGTGGCATTTCCACTTGGCCAATTATTGACCAAGCCTCACTAACCAAGCCTATCCTTATCTCCACGTCTGGTTGTGGGCATTCCATTTCTCTCCCTATGCTGCGTCTTCTTCTCGCTCGATGTGATGCTTAGCAAGGTGCTGTGAGGAGCGAGTGCGACTGTGAAGGGGTGTGTTGACGATCATGCAGCATGGGTTGTCGAGCAGCATTGAAGGTAGGGAGCCGTCTTGCTGTGAGCAAGGATCGTTGGAGCTTGGAGGTTGGCAGTCCGTTGAGAGGCTATGTTGGAGATGCATTCGCAAGAAGTTGCTGACAGAACTATTGGCTCGTTGTATTGCATGGAACTTGCTCGCCGAACGAACTCTAGCTCTCGCTATTGGAGCGAAGAAGCTGCTCTCCTTAATACACTGGTCGAGCCTCTTGAGAGCTTGCCACTAGCAGTGTTAAGGGAGATCGCTCGTCGGTTGCCTTCGGGTTAGGGAAGGCTTGATTTGCATGGAGCGAGAGCGGGATGCCGTAGATGAGCCTGGTTGCTACCGTGGGAGTCGGGTCTCTTAAACAGTCTGTTGCCTCGTCTTGAGGCTTTTGCTTTGTAGACGTTCCTTGATGCAGAACATTGTTGCAGGAGCGGTTGATGGTCTAGAGTTGATGTGCTAGGCATTTGCCGTGCAGTCACAGTGGGAAAAGCCCCGCTGGCTATTTGAAGCTGCTATGCACGATCTGACTATGCAAGAGATGGAGTCGTTAAAGCTTGGCCCGTGAGTCGATTGGGTGCTTGTTGGAGGCCAACTCGTTGGTAGTGCCGTCTATGGAGTCGCTGGTCAGAACTGAGAGGCTGCTGGTGCTGGTCGCCTCTTGTGAGCTCTACTTAAGTCACCGTTTGATGGAGTCCATTGCAACCGGTTGTAGAAGTGTTGTCAACACTGTTTTGGTCAAGCCACGATGGTTGCTGGTCGGTGTAGTTGCTAGGCCCTTAGCTTGTTGGAGTCGACTGCATCTAGGTCGATGCTTGTGCTCACTGCTATTAGCCTTTGCTGCCTGTCGTTTAGATGTTGTGTGTGCATGCGTCGTTGAGACTTCATGAAGCTTGTTGTGGCTGCTGTTTGCAGCTCTGAGTTGTTGCGCAACTTTGTTGGAGGAGCTCAGCTATGGCGCCGGGTTGCACGTGAGTTGCTTTCTCGTATGGGCTACTGAGGATGAGTAGGAGTATTACGAGCTACTATTGGAGATAGTCATTGCTAGAGAAGTCACTTGTGCTCACTGTTGCTCTTAAGCTCTCTCAATGAGTAAAAGTTCCCCAAAACAAACTGAAATTCTCTCCACCATGGAAGATAACGCTTAATCTAAAACTAGAACTAATCTAAGAGAAAACATAAGCTTCCTAAGGTGTGCCTATAATGGATCTAGGAGACTAGACCAAAGCTCTGATACCATAACAAAGTGTGGATTGTACTAGCCTAATCTATCACTTAATGAGCATAAAGATCACGGAGGATCAAACCAAATACGGAAAGCCATGGGGAGAGAGACGGTAAGTATGAAACACTCAATCTATTCCAAATGTGCTATATCAACAATACATGGTAGGCCTCTTATATAGAGAGAGCCTTTAGAATAGTCAAACCATGTGGGATCCTCTCATCCACATCTCTCCTTGTGGATATCCTCAATCCACATCTCCACATGATGTAGTCCACATCCTAGGGTGGCTACTTTAATTCTTTCCTATACCATACCTTAGCCTCTAATTATGTGCTCATGGCACCACAACTCTCAACACGAGATACCTCTCCAATATGCATGTTTTTCCTATTTGCAAGTCCATTTTGCTGTGGGGTATGACTGCATGAATATTGCTGCTTTATGCCATGCTCCTGCACGAACCTTGCAAACTCATTTGAGAGGTACTCTCCCCCTCCATCTGACCTTAGGCATTTTATTTGCAAGCCTGTTTCTTTTTCAACAATAGCTTTAAAAGCTTTGAAATGCCCAAACACTTCACTTTTCTTTTTCATAAAATACACCCAAACTTTTCTGCTGTAGTCATCAATAAAAGTGACAAAATAATGACAGCCTCCAATAGATGCAGCTTTAGTAGTCCACACATTAGAGTGGATTAATTGCAATGGCTTCTTACTCTCTTGAACATGTCTAGGAAATGGTTTCCTTGCCTGTTTTCCAAATTGACAGGCTTCACATACCTTATGCATTTCTGCAACCTTGAATTTAGGCAATCCTTCAACAATATTTTGGGCCTGCATTGATTTAAGTCGCTGTACATTAACATGACCAATGCGTTTATGCTAGATATCAATATTTGCAACTACACCGGTCCCATGTGCAAATATTGTTGCACTCAATTCATGCATGTCCGCATCCAATGTAAACATCCTGCCCTTCTTCTTTCCTTTTGCTATCAAGCGACCATTATTTTTCATATCCTCAACAAAGCATCCATGAGGATTAAATCTGACCTGCAAGCCCTGCTCAACCATTTGACCAATAGAAACCAGGTTCTTGGTGATATTCGGGACATGAAATACATCAGACAGGTATTTCTTTTTCCCATCCTGCATAGACAAAGGAATTTTACCAATCTGCACAACAGGATGTGCAGTATCATCACCAGTCTCCACAAATCTTGGTTTTTCCATTTTCCTTGCATCTTGCATCCATTCTGCATGACCTGTCATGTGGTTTGATGCACCTGAGTCAACATACCACACATCATTGCTTTCTTTTGCACTTGTCTCATTGGTCATGTGCTACACCATAAATAAATGCTCATTTCTGTCATCACCCTGTCTACTAGAGATGCATAATTGCCTTGCTGCAATTTTCCATTCATAATGTCATTCTGCTTTTTGTAGCAGGCAAAAATGTACAACACAAATATGCAAGCCAGGAAAATGCAGCTCAAGCAGGAGTTGCACAATGTGCAGAGAGAAAATATGAGCATCAATGACTACCACATGAAGGTGAAGAAAATTGCAGATGCACTTGCTTCCATTGGGTCGCCAGTGGAAGATGATGATTTAGTTTCTATGACCTTGTATCCCATGCCTCCTTTGGCATACTTGCATCTTGAATATGCACAATCATAGAATCTGAAATACTGATAGACAACCAGTACATAACGTTTTTGGCTCTCTCATGCCATCCTTTAAATGCCTGCATTTCCTGTTGATTGGGAACATTAGGAAGAACTGGTTCTTCTTCATTTCCTGTAATGAACTCCCAATAGCCTTTTCCCATAAGGAAATTCATCATTCTAAACTTCCATGCTTGGAAGTTGTTCTTATCAAACTTTTCAGTGACAATCTGTGAAAGAGAATCAGACGCCATTATAGAACACTATAAAATATTTTGTCACTGCAAAAAACACAGCTTCTGCCTTACAAGGGCAAATCTGCAAAACTGACAAAAGTGGTATTTGACCCCACAGTCACTTCCTAGTGACGATTTTGCATCAACAGGCAATAAGGATGATTCTGCAACTCCCAATATCTCTGCACATAGGCATACGATGCAATTTCTGCAGCAACTTTTCACCGACCTGCAGAGCAGTGGTCGCACAGTAAAAACAGGGCCTTTTTCGTAGTGCTTGCGGAGAACTTCTGCCTCCAAAACAGGCACCAAAATGGCCTCGAATTAGAAAAATAAAGTCACGCAGGGCTTTGCCCTTATCCGCAGCATATACTGCCCTCTTGCCACATCGCGAAGGGCGTCTCAATATGAGACAATGCACTCTTGCACTTTTCGGCTGTGCTACCTACAGAGATTTGCTCCCAAACTCGAAAAAGGAAAGCCACACTGGTCCTCTTACCAGGACACCGCGAACTTGGTTTGCTTTCTTGAGCTCCTTACCACGAACCAGGCTTTGATACCATGTGAAGATAGTGGGAGAGAAGGAAGGAGTCTCACTTGCGGTGTTCTCACATACACAATGGGGGAATACACACAAAGGTGGAGGCTGAAAACAGTTTTCCTCTTCTTAGTTGTGAAAGCCAAAATAACTCTAGTACAAAGAAATAGAAGAACCCTATATGTGGGTCTCAAACCAAACTCAGCTAACTAAGGTGGCATACTAACTGAGCCACAAACTAGAGTACATAAGGATAGCTGTCATCCAGCTATTATTCATGGGCGGTATACCAACCGCATCTGCAGCTAACAAGTCGGTGACATAAATGCACAACGGTCACCCTGGCATATCACGAGTGGAGCTCGATATCTCAACAGATATCATCGTAGTTTAGTACAATGCTTTGTCCTTGATATTCGACTTAAAAGGTTATGTTATTTGTATTCCACCACATTCATATGCTTGATGTTTTATTTGCAATGATAATACATGTACTATTATGTTCCGCTAACAAGTTTAGCTGCAGCTTCAAGTTTCCATGAATCTTGGTTAAAGAGACTTGCCAAATATTCTATATCAAGCTTTACTTTCAACATGAGCTGATTGATTCAAAGGAGCTTCCAAAATGTTTTATATTATTTTGAAGGCTAGATTTTCTTAGATTATCTTATCATTTCCTTTTGATTTCTTAAATGTTTTGTGTTATTTTGAAAGTGAGAGTTACTTTTGATTATCTCATGATTTTGAAAGCAGGTTGTCTTTCATCTTTTGTCAATCAAGCATGCCTATAGACCATCCATGGTATTTGATTTGGAGTAGGATAAAGATTTGTTATTGAGCTTTTAATTTATACTTCTTGGAGGTTCCTCATCCTAAACATTTTCTTGTCATTCTGGGTTGACCTGCTAATCATGTAGGTGTGCTTGATATGCAAAAGAAAATGTGGATCTAATGTTTCTTTCTCTCTTATAAGATTACAATTTGCTTGACTTGCTCGTCATGTATTCCACACTAGCTTCACTTTCACAAGCTGGTCCATCCCTCATCCATCCTATGGAAGAAAAGGACTTGTCAAATGTTTTGTGTTGTGAACATGCGAAGATATTTTCTTTCAATGTTTCTTTTCTATTTAGCTTTGATATCATTACTTCTTGGATGTGTTACTACACATATGCGAAGGTGCTCACATGTTTTCTTGTTGTTTTCAAGGCACTCGTTTGTTTCTAGGATGAGCTCATATGTTCTCTTTCATCACACTCAATTGTGTCTCCGAGTACATGCAGGTTTGCATAGGTGCCTGGATATAATCCAATGGACTAAATGAACATTGCATACCTATAGGATGAGTACATCTTCTTTCTTTTTCATACTCATCTATATCTACAAGTGCATGCAAGGTCTTCCTAGACCAGCAGTTTGTTCCTTCTTTCTCGATTAACTTATTAATGAGTTATGGTATGTATTTACTTATTGCTTCAGCTTGTTTCTTCAAGTAAGGCATACTTTTAAGGGAGGAATAAAAGGAAAAAATAAAAGTATGCCTTCATGATGAACACATATGGCTGACTTATTGAGTACTCAATTGGTCGTGGCATATGGCTAATTGCTTGAGTACTCATTTGGACGTGGCATATGGCTAACTACTTGAGTACTCGTCTAGACGTGGCACATGGATTTACTGAGTCCTCGTTGGGATGTGACACATATTTATTTGGCTTTCACGATGAACACATGTGGATTACTTATTAAGTACTCGTTTGGACATGGCACATATAGATTTATTATTGAGTACTCATTTGGATGTGACACATATTTATATGGCTTTCACAATGAACATATATAGATTACTTATTGAGTACTTGTTTGGACATGACACATGTGGATTACTTATTGAGTACTCATTTGGACATGACAAATACTTATATGGCTTTCACAATGAACGCATATGGATTACTTATTGAGTACTTGTTTGGATGTGACACATACTTATATGGCTTTCACGATGAACACATATAGATTGCTTATTGAGTACTCATTTTAATGTGGCACCTATGGATTACTTATTGCGTACTTGTTTGGACGTGGCAAGGTTCAAGGTCTTTAAGGTGGCAGTATTTAAGAACACATATGGATTACTTCTTGAGTACTCTTTTGGACATGGCACATATGGATTATTTATTAAGTACTCATTTGGACGTGGCACATATGGATTACTTATTTACTCGTTTGGATGTGATCAGTGTTCCCGGATGCCCATTTTCTCGGTTACTTCCAGATGTTCTTTGCAATATAGGATGCTCGTCTTCTTGGTTGTTCGGTACTTGTAGATGTGAAGAGGGTCAACGTTTGCTTGGGTGTAGCCAATTGCGAAACTGTTTTCGGGGCCATTTTGGGGCCGCGACGCGATGCGCTTCTTGGTGAATATTTGAATTTTGCACGGACCCGTGCTCTCATCGATGAATATTGTTTTGACGTCATGAATGCACACTGGCGTAATAATGGGTCATGCGCAAAACCCATGAGCTTGTCATCCTTCGGATTCCACCTACAAGTAGTAATGAGCACAAGTTAGTAAGCTCATTTGCAATTCTCTTTAATTTAAAATAAAAATTTATATTGAGAAAATGATTGTCATAAAAAAGTGGTTGATATGATTACCTTATCCTCTTCTTTATGGTGGTCTCATTTTCCACTAAGATGAAGGGAATCTTTGACACGATCCCATGCTTTTCTTTTTACTTTCTATAAATTTCAGTAATTGCATAAAAAGTATACTCATGTACGCTTGGTACAAATTGGGTGGCAAGTCTTTGCCATCGCTTGGTACAAATCTCTTGCTCGCCTTTTAGCAAAAAGTGTTACATTTCTAACTTCACTCTTTGTAAGATAATCTAGTCTTCTTCCACAACCAGTACTCCTATGTCCTCTCTTATTCTCAACCTTCTGTTCTCTATATAATCTCGTTCTAAAGTTGGCAAGTTTAACTATCACATTGTAATTGTGGCATGTGAAGCCTTTAAATGGTTTTCCATCTTGTGAAATTTGCATGCAACTTATGTGATGAAAACATGAGGAAAACATCCACCACATAAATTTCATTACCTACATCATGACAGTCATACTTAGCATCTAAGAGTGCTAACTACCATATATCAATTTGGAAATAATGTGGACAGACACCCCTTGGATACTTGTGGACTATGTCTATTCTCATAAGTAATAGAAAACATATGTAAAACCTTAGTAGGATAGTTATAAGCAACCGCTTGTAGAGCATGTATGTTGGTAGTTAGAACTCTCATATAGATGAGATGGTTGTAGAGCATGTATGTTGGTAGTTAGAACTCTCATATAGATGAGATGGTTGTTCGCTGTTCTATGTCATTGATTCGGAAGTTCAAAAGTTCCAAATGAGGAAGCATTCTCTGTCAGCAGAACTCTATTTTATCTAGTTTTGACTATGTTTCCTATATGATGTATTGAGTTTTCAGCCGTAATGAAATGGATATCAATCAGTATTACTCATTATGATATTTTCTTGTCCTAAATTCAGAATTGGAAAATCAGTTTTTTGGAAGTTCTTACTCTACTTTCAATGGTAATCTGTTTATCTCAATAGGTAGTTTTTTGGATAAGTCTCTACCTATTACACTGGTGATCCTGTAAATAAATTAGGCACTTAGATTGTGAGAGATGCATGAAGAGCACACATGGCTTCTCTATGCAAGCATTGTGGAGACAATGCGCATGTTGTGAAGCATAGGGAGGTGCCACTAAAATCAAAGAAGGAGAGTGTTCAACGTCTACATCGACAAATCCAAGTTTTGCAAGGAAATGTTCAAGCACTAAAGTCTGACCAGCAAATGTCGGATGTCAAGAGTGCACGTGGCAAAATTCAATCAACAATTGCAAATTTTCAGCACATGATTTGTAATTTTCAACAGAGGATACGTGAAATTATCGAAGGCAAAATTCTGGATTGAGTTGCATCCAATCCGTGGCTGAAGATTGTGAATTTCAGGAGCAGTGAATTCTTATAGCATGTTCGTGGATGCATCGGTAGCGGAGGTCAGGTGTAGACAAAACTATGACATCCTTGACTAATTGGTCATCCATACTTCACCGTGGCTTGGGCTAGATGTCAAATAAGTGCCTCTAAAGAGGTTCCTAGGGAGCCGGTGCATCCAAATTCCAACAAATTGTGAATGAAATCACTGGAAGTTCGGAGGATGAATATTGGGTTCCTGGCAACACAGCATCAGAGGAAGAACCTTCCACCAGTTTAGGTGGCAGTTCCCAATACCACAATGTAGAGAATCCAAGAGGCCTTTGTAATTCATGGTCTCCTTCAGAAGCTTTCATCCATGCAACCTATGGTTATCATGCAGCATTCCCCTTTAGACTGGTTATCTTTAACCGTTAGATTTCAACCATTGGGCTACTTAAAACATTTAAGTATAAAATATTTTGACCAAAATTAGGTTGAAAAAGTCCACAAGAAATGTCTGTAAGATTTTTACTTTTTCAAAAAACGATAACTTTTTGTGGCTCAAGGAAATTCTAAACTCCCAACTATCTTATCAGCCTCTCTATAGCAAGCATCTCCCAGATCTTTAAGCAGACTTACCTCTTCACACACTTGGGTCACACACTACTTGCTTGACTCTGCCTACTTGTATGCCCATTCTAACTCCTCGTTTCACTAGGGTTCCTCTTCATCCTGTTCTTTGTGCTCTATACAACTTTGTGCCTCCATTATGTCCTGCCAAAAGAAACCTACATCATGAGCTTGACAAGTACCTTAAAGGAGCATGAAAAACAATAGCTCAGGAAATTAATATTCACTGTCTGTGCCAACTCCAAGTAATACACCGACCACCGAAGCATGGTCTCCTTGTAGCTATTTTCCTCCTTCTCCGAGAGTGTTTCTGTGAGGAGGTTATCCAACATCGTTTGCAAATGAACAAAAGCATTCCAAAGTCTTTTGGGTTATGCCATTGATTTGCAGTAGGTGGATCGGGGAACAGTTTGGGCTAGATTTCATAATGGGCTCTTAGTTGTGTCTACTTTGCACTTAAATAGGGAGAGTTCATTGAGCCCAACCTTCTCATTCTTCAATCTCAGATTAGTTTTCTAATCAAAATCTTTCATTTCACATGAGTTGTTTAGTCAAAATCTTTCATCTCGCATTAGTTGACTAATCGAAATCTTTCAATCTCACATTAGTTATCCAATCAAAATCTTTCGTCACACATTAGTTGTCTAATCAAAATCTTTCATCTCACATTAGGGTCCTTGGCATATCAAAGGACACTATCTAGTCACATAGCTGAGAAAACATTGCCCAAGTAAACTCTGGAGAAGATTAGCAATTCAATATATTACACAGATTACATAGGTTACATCTCAAAGCTCGGGGGGGTCACTCATCATATGTAACCCTATCATGTGAGTTCGACAGAAGGATATTTTCTATTCCTAAAATTTACAGAAATAAATATACATAAGGGACTATTTAAAATAAATTTGGAAAAAATTTACAGATTTGTATAGAAAAGGGGTACATTTTATTAATGAAAAAATTTACAGATAAGGGATTTTAAATATAGGCCTTGAACGCACGTGATATAGAGGGTTTATATATAGTGACCCCCCCCGAGTCTCAAAGACTCCTTTCCTTCAGGGGGCTGGTGCCACATTGCTTTGAGTAGTTTTCCTTTTTGAGCTCCCTGATTCCAAGCTTGGCCCTCCTTGCTTCTTTCCAGAATGGGGCTGGTTCCTTTCTTTAGGGGCCCGCGACTCTTCCCTTCATGTCGCTTCCTCATTTCTTGATTTGAGCTTCTTGGTCGCAGGCTTGGCCCTTCTTGGTCCTTTCCTTAAGGGGGCTGGATACTGCCTTCAGGCACCTTTTTCTTGCAGTCAGGCTCAGTCTTGGACTTCTTCAATTTGAGCTCCTTGTCTTATCTACCTTCTCGTCATAGATAGCTATAGCAGGCAGGCACATTTGATCTGTCCATGACCTAGGCAATGAAAAATGACATTCTCTACAACTAGATCTTGCATGCACAAACACCCCAAAGCAAAAAGAATGCACGGGGTGGTAGCACGCATGCCATTGGATCATGCAGTCATCTATGATGGGGGTATGGTAGACCATGCATTTCGAACCCTAATACATAGCACTCCATAGTAGGATAGGCATCCGATTTAACTATTGCGGTCCTCAATACTAAAGTCTTGCTCTGTTCATAACGAAGTTGCTTCTTGATTCCGTCCTCCCTCATCCTAAGGCTACGGATGTTCTCCTTCATCTCCTCTGCTCTTTGCTCACTCTGTGCAACAACTTCATCAGAATCCCTCAGCATCTATTGAAGCTGCTTAAATTTCTCCAAAACATCAAGATGGGCCATTTCCAAGATTTACACTATAGTTTGGAAATCTCTTAGGACGACAGACTGCTTTTCAAAAGTGTCAAAAGCCACGGCAAGCTCGTGCACAGCCCTATCGTAATCTTATTGCAGGGTCTTATAGCTTACTCTTTGAACTTCCAACAGTGTTTCAAAAAAACAACCCTCACCGTGGCTGTTGCAACTTGCTCCACCATGGCTGTTGCAACTTGCTTCATTGTGGTTGCTGCAACTTGCTCCATCGTGGCTTCTTTGTGCATCCTTCCTAGCCTAGAAAGTTGTCTCGTTGTCCAGCTTGCTCTTGTGCTTGCAAGGCCCTTGCTTGTGCCTCCTCTACCTTGGCTTCTGCACCCTCCCTATGAATTTTCTCAAGTTGTGCTGCCTTTGCTGCATCGGTGGCTCTCTATTGTAGAAAAGTCACCTTCTAAGACATCTTCTTATCATATTCTCAAAAATTCCTTAGAGGATAGATTCCATCAGGTGCATTGCAACTCTAGTAGAGTGAGATGACAATTGGGATTTGCCATCCACATAATTCTTTAGGTTGGTTATCACTCTCTTGGAGATCACCCTTGAGAAAGATACATCATGTCCTTTCAATTTCTCTACTACTACTTGAATCTTCCAGAACTTCACGGTTCCTCTCATATCAAGAAAGAAGTGAATTGTCTTCTTCAGCACATCTTAGAGGTCTATTGGCAAGCTAGAAAGCTTGACTCCACCATCTTTACTAATTGTAGCATTTGGATATACATCTAGAATATCCTGTCTCTTCCACTGCTTCTTGAAGAAGTGTGCTTGCAAATTGCCTCCAGGAATTCCTAGCACATTTTCAATCATGCTTTCAGTGATGGTAATATTCTGAGGTTGACAGACTAGTTGCCCCTCCTTCAGGTTCACCTCCTATATCAACTTGGTGAAGTTTTTGAGAGCATCCGAATTGGGCTTTTGAAGTGCGAGAGAGGAGCTCCCATATGTCATGATTTCAAGATCAGGGAAGGAGAGGCTCTTGCACTAGGGAGGAAAGATTAAGTGAGGAGCTCCCGGACTATGCAAGGTCCATTATGAGAGGGGATAGAAGTTGCAGGAAGAGTGCAAGGGAGATTCTTTCCCGAGTTCCTTTTAGGTAGGAGGGTACTACGGACCTTCTGCCATCCATCGTGAAGGGATAGAAGATGAAACGGTGAAGGAAATGGAATAGTGGAGGCTTGAGTTTGCAATCCGAATGCAAGGGAGAAATAAATGGTCAAGAGGTATAGAAGACAAAATAGTTAAGGGAATGGAATAGCAGCGGCTTAAGTTTGTCTTGAGATATCGAGCTCCACTCATGATATGCCAGGGTGACCATTGTGCATTTATGTCACCGACTTGTTAGCTACAGATACGGTTGGTACACCGCCCATGAATAATAGCTGGATGATAGCTATCTTCATGTACTCTAGTTAGTGGCTCAGTTATTATGCCACCTTATTTAGCTGAGTGTGGTTTGAGACCCACATATAGGGTTCACCCATTATTTTGTACTTAGAGTTCTTTTGGCTTTCACAACTAAGAAGAGGAAAACTGTTTTCCGCCTCCACCTTTGTGTATATTCCCCCATTGTGTATGTGACAAAGCTGCAAGTGAGACTCCTTCCTTCTCTCCCACTCTCTTCACATGGTATCAGAGCTCGGTTCATGGTAAGGAGCTCAAGAAAGCAAACCAAGTTCGCGGTGTCCTAGTAAGAGGATCAGTGTTGCTTTCCTTTTTTTTCGAGTTTGGGAGCAAATCTCTATAGGTAGCACAGCCGGAAAGTGCAAAAGTGCACTGTCTCAGATCGGGATGACCTTTGTGGTGTGGCAAGAGGGTAGTATATGCTACGGGTAAGGGCAAAGCCCTTAGTCAAATTGTTTTTTTGATTCGAGAGGGTTTTGGGGCCCATTTTGGTGGTGGAAGTTTTGCAACCCTTGTTCTACAGGTCAGTGAAAAGTTATCGCAGAAATTACATCGTATGCCTATGCGCAGAGATATTGGGAGTGACAAAATCATTCTTATTGCCTATTGATGCATAATCGTCACTAGGAAGTAACTATTACTAGGCCAAATTTGAGCTATGCTGTTGGGTTGGTAAGTTAGTTTATGCAAGCTCCAAGGAAACCCCATTTGGATGTGGCAAGACACATATTGAGGTATGTGAAGTCCACATTGCAGTATGGACTATTTTATGAGACTGGGGTTTAGATACAGTTGCATGGATACACTGATGCTGATTAGCTGGTAGTATTTCTGATAGATGATCTACAAGTGGATATATGTTCTCTTTTGGGAGTGATGCAATCACTTGGAGTAGCAAGAAACAGCCTACAGTTGCCTTGTCAAGCACAAAGGCTAAGTACAGGGGTGCAGCAATGGCTGCATGTGAGGTAGCTTGGTTGCATAAGCTACTTTATGATATGCATCAGTCTAAAAATGGGCCAGTTGTCATTTATTGTGACAACATGAGCAATATACACTTGGCAAATAACCCAGTCTATCATGCTAGAACAAAGCACATTGAGGTGCATTATCACTATGTGTGGGAGAAGGTTCTAGTAGGTTTTATTGATCTAGTTTATGTCAGCATAGAGGATTAGGTAGCTGACATATTCATGAAGGCATTGGGTGCAGAGAAGCTGTGCAAGTTCAGAGACCTGCTTGGTGTGCAGGAATTGGGATTGAGCTCGAGAGGGAGTGTTGAGATATCGAGCTCCACTCGTGATATGCCAGCATGACCGTTGTGCATTTATGTCACCGACTTGTTAGTTGCAGATGCGGTTGGTACACCGCCCATGAATAATAGCTGGATGACAGCTATCTTTATGTACTCTAGTTAGTGGCTCAGTTAGTATGCCACCTTAGTTAGCTGAGTTGGTTTGAGACCCACATATAGGGTTCACCTATTCTTTTGTACTTAGAGTTCTTTTGGCTTTCACAACTAAGAAGAGGAAAACTATTTTCAGCCTCCACCTTTGTGTATATTTCCCCATTGTGTATGTGAAAAAGCTGCAAGTGAGACTCCTTCCTTCTCTCCCACTCTCTTCACAGTTTGTAGCCTAACTACACTATCAAGGTGAGAGCCACCATGGTGGTTTGCCTAAATTTTGATTAATTCAAGGCGGCAATAGTACCTTGCATGGTAATGAGTGATTAGAGGTGGTGGCATCTAAGATTCCCATCTCATCTGTGGTGGTGGCTAAGATTCCACCGGGTTGGCAGTTAATTACTAGCCAGCACAGTGGCCCGCAGTTACTCACCTTCCAATTACCACCACTAGGCTTGCATGCATGATTACTATGAATGTAGTAAATTACCAGTATTTGGGCTTGCATGCTCGGGAGAGTACTAGAGTGCATGGTAATGAGTGATTAGAGATGATTAGGCTTCATGATTTACTTTTGTGGAAATTAATGCTCGGTGGTGGTGGCTCTCATCAGTCATGTTTGTCATGGCTATGATTCCACTAGGCTGGCAGTTAAATGCCAACCACTACAATGGCCTGTTCACTTGCCACCGGGCCTAAGTTAAAATTACCAGTCACTGGGCTTGCATGCTTAGTAGAGTACTAGAGTGCTTGATAATGAGTGATTAGGCTTCATGATTTCCCGGTGGTGGTGTCTCTCATTAGCCAAGTTTGTCATGGCCACGATTCCACCAGGATGGCAGCTAAATTATTACCCACCACATGTCATCTACATTATGATTATCAGCTCATCTGGGGTGGTGTCTAAGATTCCACCGTGGTGGCCTGCAACAAATATGGATGGAACCACGTGTTAAAGTACACAGTGCAGTGGAACAAAAACTTGAGCACCTTGGACCACTAGTGGATACTAGGAGGGTGGGGCATTGAGCATATCTAACCCCCCCTCAATGTCCACCCGTAGGTAAAGTACCTTCTCGGCCCAATGCCGAGTCTCTGAAGATGACCCTGAAGCTAATCCTTCTCAAGTGCCTTCGTGAAGATATCTACTCCATTCTGCTCTCATGGATAGTAGACCAATTCCACTATCCCATCCTTGATCAAATCATGCACATAGTGATACTGAATTCCCATATGTTTTGTGCATGCATGAAACACTAGATTTTTAGCAATGGCCATGCAACTTTGATTGTCGCACCTCAGCACAGTTGCCTCATCCTCTTGCACTCCCATGTGCCATAATGTCTTCCTCAGCCACACTGCTTCACAAGTAGCAAAACATGCTACCTTGTACTTAGCCTCAGTAGAAGACAATGCCACTGTTGGTTGTTTCTTATTGATCCAAGAGAAGATACCTGAACCTAAAGAGAAACAATATCCAAAAACTGATATCCTAGAATCAACATCTCCAGCCCAATTTGAGTCACAATGACTAGCTGAGGAAGTGCCTATACCATAGGTGATGCCATAATCAAGAGTGCCCTTCACATACCTGAGCACCCACATCCCTGCATTCCAATGATTCTCCCAGGTCTTATTGGAGAACCTGCTCAAAATGCTAATAGCAAAATTGATGTCCGGTCTGGTGTTGCACAAATAGATGAGACTACCGACCAACTTCCTGTACCTCCCGATATCTACTGGTGGTGATGCATCCTCCATAGATAGCCTCGCATTTACCTCCATAGGTGTAGCTATCTCCTTGCACTCAGACATACCAAATGCCTTCAAGATCTCCCTTGCATATTTCTACTGAGAGATGAAGATCTTTCCTGGCTCTTGCTAGAATTCAATCCCCAAACAGTAGTGCATCAAGCCTAAGTGTGTCATCTCAAACTCCGTGCTCAACGCCTCTCTAGTCTGCTGGATCATGTCTGCATAGTCACCTGTAATAAGGAGATCATCCACATATAGAATAATAATAGCATATTTTCCACCTTTCTTGTACACATACAAGTTAGCATCTGAGGCACATCTTTTGAATTTTAATTTATGAAAGAATTTGTCTATCCATTGGTACCATGCTCTTGGGGCCTATTTCATCCCATATAGAGACTTCTTCAGCTTACATACCTTATTCTCAAAATGGGGGGCCTCAAACCTAGGTGGCTGAGCCACGTACACCTCCTCCTTGAGGTCACCATTCAAGAATGCTAATTTAACATCCATTTGATAAACTGGCCACTTTTTATGAGCAGCCACCGATAATACTATACGAATAGTGGTCATTCTGGTAGTTAGAGTGAAAGATTCTTGAAAATCAAACCCTTCAACCTATGAAAATTCTTGTGCAATCAATCTCGCTTTGTACTTTTCCAAAGTCCCATTGGCCTTGTACTTTACCTTCCAAACCCACTTGGTGCCAAGAACCTTTCTATTGGGTGGTCGATCTACCGGCTCCCAAGTTTCATTCTTCATGATGCTGTCATATTCTACTTGCATAATTCTACTTGCATAGCATTTTTCCAATCTTGGTTTGCAAGTGCTTTCTCCAAACTTGCAGGCTCCTTTACTTCTGCAATAATCTTAGCCATCAAGGCCATATTGTCTATGTGAGCAAAAGCCCTCCTGTGCTCCTCAATTCTTTGAGACCACCTTGGTCCATCTGCATGCTACTCAATAGACATAGGCATCTGGTTATCATGGTCATAGAGCTACCTTACCCATCATAGCAATGGCTTTTTCGGTGGTGTAACAATAGGTTGGTGACTTATACCTTCATCATCTAATATTTCCTCCTCCTTATAGCTCCTGGGACAGGTCCATAGTGAATTACCTCTTCGCTTGATGATAAAGTGGAAGAGCTCTTCTTTGCCTCCACTGCATGTGGCTACTCCCTGAACACCACATCACAGCTCACTATGATCTTCTTTGCCTCTCGGTCATACAACTTATAGGCTTTCTTCTCATCACAATAGCATAAGAAGATACATTTGGTGCTTTTTGGTTGTAGCTTTTTTCTCTCTTTGTCTGGTACATGCGGATATCATTCACACCCAAAGGTTCTAAACTGGGAGATAGATGGCTTCTTACTGCTATAAGCCTGATGTGGTGTTTTACCTTTGAGTGCCTTTGTATAGCTGCAATTAAGGATGTAAACTATAGTATTGACAGCCTCAGCCCAAAAGAGGTTTGGTAGTCCAACACCTTTCAACATACACCTCCCCATCTCCACGATGGTCCACATTCGGTGTTCAACAACCGAATTTTGCTAAGGCGTATGTGGTGACGTTGTTTGTCGCTTGATCCCTTTGCTCTTGGAAAAATCTCCAAACTCTATAGAAACAAACTCATCACCATCCCTATTTCATTTTCAACAAGTTGTAGCCATTCTTTCAATTTACTAAAAGCTTGAGCCTTTTCACGAAGAAAGTACACCCACATCTGTTAGATATCAATGCTCCACTCTCATGTAACTACGCGGGAACCAGCTAACTCTACTTGTAAGCCCCCCATATGAGGAGAAGGCATTTAAGTAGCTTGGTTATCGGGTAGGTCCTGGTTTGGGACACCAGATGGGGGCCATGTGTGGCTTGATGGCTGGATGGCTTTAGATAGAGTTGGCACACTGCCAACTAGGCTACATGCAAGTGCGAGAAGGCATCCCATGACTGACCGCACTGAGGGTAGATGAAGCATTTCTCGGGGCAGCCCACCACTCTCAGGTTGCGGGGCCCGTTTGGAGCCCCAGATGATCCCGGATGGCTCTGGGCCGAACGGTGTCCATAGGTTAGTTGCTCTATTCTGCGCCACGGTTCTAACATGTGGTCGGTGGCCTACTGACCTCCAGTCGGCCATTTTGGGTCGACTGGGTCAGTCTCTCAATTGGGTCTAACTGACTACGACTAGTGGCTACAACAACCTTGATTCCTTAGCATCCAGCCTCCGTCCTCTACTGTTTCCAGCACACCATTGAACCTTCTGACACAGGAGCGTACGGCTGGGAGGCAGTGCCATCTATTGTATCAGTTTTACAGTAATCAAATTTTTGATTCTCCATACTATCTGCTTTTCTCTCTTGCATATGAGATCCTGTTATTTGTTGAGCATAGACATTGTATTGTTTTCTTACATGGTATCAGAGCTTAGGCTCTAGTAAGAAGATTTAGTAGTGTATTTCTGTTTGTGAGCAGATTGTGAGAGATGGCCCAGCCCACAAGACTGCGAATCCCACTGTTTGGAGAAAGTGGAAAGTTGGACGGCATTAACTATCTACTCTGCAAGTTCAAGATGAAGACCATCCTAAGTGCATACGAGCTTTGGGATACTGCTACTGGGGTGGATGTGAAGCCAGTTGCGAGACTGCAAATCCAACCAATGCAGGACAATAGATAGTACCAACTGCGGATGAGATTTTCGCATGGTTAAGAAGAAATGCAGATGCGCTATGTTCTATTGTCTGCAGTGTAAGTGATTCTATCATGGCATTAATTCAACATGTCACCACAGCAGAGGAGGCATGGACGGTCTTGAAAAATCAGTATGAGGCCACGAATCAGACAGAGATTTAGAATTTGGAGACTCAACTTATGAATGAGAAACTATCTGAGTCTGAAACGGCAGAGAAGTTCATCACCAGGGTGAAGAATCTATATGATCAAATGACTATGATTGGCATCACCATCACCAGCGAGAATCTAGCACAAATGTGCATACGGATTCTCCCACCAAAGTACGATGGTCTTAATACCACGTTGAATATGCAGAATATAAATCTGCCCCTCAACTTTGAGGATTTCAACGTGATGCTTTTGGAGGAGGAGATGTGTTAAAAGACGAGGACTCGAGAAGATTCGGCTTTCTCGGCTGGACCAAAGAAAGGTAAGGGTAAGGACTCTGGTAACCCATCTTCTTCTCATGATAAAAAGAGAAAGAAGAAGATCAAGTGCTTCTATTGCAACAAGGCATGGCACAAGCAGAATGAGTGCCGGAAGAAGATTGTAGATGAGAAGAACAGAGTAAAGAAAGAGTCCAGCAACAGCGTGCAGGCAGTACCTGTAGAGCTGTTCGTAGCAATTGAGGAGATTTGCATGGAGGCAGTTCATGTACTTGCAGATGAATGTTGGATTATTGACAGTGGTGCATCGTGCCACATGACCAGTCAGTAGGATTGGTATACCTCTCTACATCCGGTAGGGAATGACATCCTGGTAGCAGTTGGCAATGATGCAAAATTTCTAGCAAAAGAAAAAGGTACGATTGCTCTCAAGTCAGATGGAGTTGTAAAATAGTTGTCCGATGTTCTTTATGTGCCAGATATTAAGAGGAACTTGTTGTCCATTTCTGCGATCACGGATTGGAACCTCAAATTTCACTTCGATAAGAATGGCACACATATTTTGGATCTTCAAGGGAAGGCCATTGGTAAAGGTACACAGTGCAACAACATCTACGAACTCTCAGCTTTCAGTGCTCGAGCCGATGTGAGCAACACTAAGTTGTGGCATGAGAGGTTTGGTCATCTAAACCTTACTTAGTTCTTTAAAGGAGATGCATATAAGTGGAATGATTGCAGACCTACCAGAAATTACAGATCTGCCCGATGTATGTGAAGCTTGCATGATGGGCAAGCAGCATCGGCAGCACTTTCCTAAAGAGGCAAGCAGGGCAAAGGCTCCTCTAGAGCTCGTTCACACAGACCTCTATGGAAAGATGGAGATGAATGCTTTGGGTGGTTCCTACTACTTATCTGATGGGTGGGATACTTTGTACAGGCCTCAACATAGGTTGGATTGACATAAGTGAAGATTATCGCACCCATGGTGTATGTGCATGTACAAATAGCACACCTCATTGTCTCCCCTTTCCCTCTCCTATTGTCTAATTAAATTTGCTTTTAAAAATGATTTCTCCTCTCTCCTTTCCACACAAGAGACCTCTCCTCCCCTTTCCTCTCCCCTTTTCCCTTTCCTCTCCTCTCTCTTCCCCTTCCCCTTCCCCTCACCCCCCCTCTCTCTCTATCTCTCTCTCTCTCTCTCTCTCTCTCTCCCTTTCGCAAGAGCTACCCTACCCTACCCTCCCTTCCCTCTCCTCTCCCTCGCCCATTCCCCTCCCCTTTCCCCCTCACCCCCCCCCCTCTCTCTCTCTCTCTCTCTCTCTCTCTCCCCTTGCTCTTCCCCTTCTCTTCTTTCCTCCACCGTGGCAATGCCCTTGGTTGCGGGAAAAAAATAAAAAATAAAAACAAAATTTTGAGCTACCCTACCCTCCCTTCCCTCTCCCTCTCCCCTTCCCTCCCTTTCCCTCTCCTCGACCTCCTCTCTCTCTCTCTCTCTCTCTCTCTCTCTCTCTCTCTCTCTCTCTCTCTCGCTCTTGCTCTTCCTTACCTTCTTTCCTTCCCCGAGGCTTCCCCCTCTCCTTTCCTCTCTTTCCCTCTCCATTCCATGTCTTTCCCCCTTCCCTTCCCTTTTCCTTCTTTCCCTCTTTTTCACCCTCCATCAAGATGCGTCATTTGAAGATGTGTGCTTCACTCAGTGCAAACACATCTTTTAAAAACTTTGTATTTATTGCAAGGTGTTTATAAATTTCTTTAAGATTATACCGATGTTGGTTTCTGAAACTTTGAAAGGTGTTTATTGACACCATTATTAAGTCTTGGCGATTTTAGAGTTCCAAACTCTAAAAGGTGTTTATTAACACTGTTATTAAGTCTTAGAGATTTTAGAAGACTCAAATGGTAAATTAATCTCATACATGGACCTTAGCTATATAAATATAAATATAAAAGCCTTACGGGCATGCCCATGCCACATGGATAGTGTAGTGCACTGGTCCCACCATATGTATCAATGGGCTTTCATCGATGAACCAATGATGTGTGCGTTCCATGCATGCATGGGCAGCGTCATGTGTGACTCCATATCTACTAGATTTTAGAGTTTTTAAACTCTCAAAAGGTGTTTGTTAATACCATTATGATATCTTGAAGATTTCATAGGCCTCTTATGGTAACTTAATGTGATGCATTGGCCATACATACATACATACATGCATACATACATGCATGCATGCATGCATACATATAATTTTTTCATACATTTAAATTGCTTTTATTGATTTAAATGTAATTAAACTATTATTTTTTAATTAAATTATTAATTTAAATTGTTATTAAGTGCAACAGTATAGAGAGATATTTTGAAATTTATTATGTGGAAATGACAGTGCCAAAAAGTAAACTTTTGATTCTCGAGCAACATTTTCATAAAGTAAACTTTTCATTTGGGAAGGAGTTTTAGGATTAGTCTAAATGTAGACATATGAGTCCAAAATTAATCAAATAAGTGTTTTTTGTGGTAATTATTGCCCGCTGGCTCTCATCAACCACGTCTATTGTGGCTAAGATTCTATTGGGTTGGCACTTAATTCTCGGGGGGTTCACCTCATAATATTTTAGTGTCCCACATTCATTCAAAAGGAGGGGTATTTTAATTTAGTTTTTTCGAAAATTTTAACAAGTTTACAATAATAGGAGTTAATTCAACTTTATAAAAAAATCACTTAGTTCATAAGTCAAGAGGGGTGTTTTTATTGGGGGCAAAATTTTAGTTGAGGGGTTTTTAAAATACTCCTTGAATGCACGTGATACATAGGGTTTTTAGGTAGTGCACCCCTGAGAGTTAATTACCAGCCCCTGCAATGGCCTGCTCAACCACCACTAGGCTTAAGCATGCATGATCACTACGAGTGCAGTAAAAATTACTAGTCACCGGGTTTGCGTGCTCAATAGAGTACTAGAGTTCTTGGTAATGAGTGATTAGAGGTGATTAGGCTTCATGATTTACTTTTATTGCTCGGTGGTGGTGGCTCTCATCAGCCATGTCTATCATGGCTAATATCTCACTGGGCTGGCAATTAATTACTAGCCACCATAGTGGCCTGCTCACCCACCATCCAGCATCTGCTTTATAATTACCAGCCTGTCTTGGGTGGTGCCTAAGATTCCACCATGGTGGCTGCAATTAATATGGATGGAACCCCGAGCTCTAGCCACCACGGTGGTTTGAACTTTGTATTATATAAGATTCATGGCATTTGGCATTTTAGCACTTTGCTCTCATCTGCCCCTGCTCTGCTACTTTTCTCCCCACGCTCTGCTACTTTGCTCCACACCCCTCCTCTAGCTCTTTTCAGCCCCTGATCTACTTTGCTCCACACTCCCTCCTCCAACTCTCATCCACTCATCTGCTCCCCTACTCATCTGCTACTCACCCACTCATCTTCACCATGCCTACTACGACCCCCCCTCGATATGTCCTGTGATCCCAATGTTATCTGCCTTCTCATATAAGGTGATTGCATTGCACTCACCTAGAATAGAAATGCTGACACTAGTGGAGACCCTTTGTTCCCACAGTCAATTCCCCTCATAATTGCATGTCACCACCTTAGATTACATGCTCACCTCTTGCCTCTTTATGGCTATGCTATATGGGTTTCCCCTAGACGTCGAGGAAAGCCTGGGTATTTTCACAACAGAGTAATCTCGACTTGTTGGGCGGGCTGTAATCTGAGTCCTTCCATGTGCATGGTCTTTGGCCTCTCCATCGTCTCCTCCTTTGGCTCGCTAAAAATTTTTAATGCAACGAGCTAGGCTAGTGGAAATACTGAATTGTACAATTTCCCTCCTATCCACCAAACGAGGTTCATAACCACTTAGCAATGGCTGGATGCAATCTTTTGTCCTTTAAGGCTGTCAACGATCGTTTGGCTCAGTGGATGTAATGATTTAGTCTCTAAGGCTCTCAATAATTGCTAAGTTTTTATTACATTTATGTAGTCTCTTTTTGTTTGTAGCATCATAAATGCGCACAAACACTACAGAAAGCAATAGACAAACGATACGCGCAACATCCACGAGATAGAATATAGATATGCAAGAGATAGAATGCTGAATAACAATGTATTCTAGAGCAGTAGCTCGCACAACATCTGCATACACAATGATCTCAGAATGCTAGTAATAGCATGCGTACAGAACCGTCTAATGGTTAGAGAAGCAGTCGTTCAAGACTACAACCACTTGGAGATCTGAACCATCAACCATTGCGGCTAACCTACCCTCGCACACCCCTCTAGGCTATAGTTGCTAACCCGCATGGTTATGCAATAACACATGGCACTCACGGTGGTCTGTGCAAACCACACATGCACATCCCTGGAATGAAATCAGATGCCTTACACAGTGCAAAGTGTATGTGCAACAATCATTTTAGGCATAGCCTCGGCAGAGAACCAGGTGCAGTAAGTTAAATCTCTCTCTTCATTCAGTACAAAAGAATTACCAAGCATCTCATTACAAAAAAAAAAATAAAAAAAACATCCACTCTTTGTATTTGTAATGCCTTTCTGAACGTCCTTTTTTTATTTCTCCTCCCTGTCCAAAAGCATCTTCGCATTTTGGACATCTTCGATGTTGCTTGTCCAAAAGCAACCACTATAGTGACGTATGCGCTTTGCTGCACAACGACACTTTATTCTGCGAGGCCCTTCTATAGCCATCACCGTAGTTCTACTCTTGATCCAAACTATAAATGTACTGAACAGGTGCAACAATACCACCCCTCTTGCTGAGTTCCGCATTACTACTCTTAGGCAACACTGTCGGTAATTGTGTTGCCGCTCCACTCGAACCAGCATCTGCAATCGCCTCTAACTGCCACTTCCACATAAACACCTTTAGTCTTCGATCCTGCTCCAGATCCATCAGCCATTGCAATGGATGAGGCTTGGATCTATTCACTACTTTCTATTCAGGCCACTGCTTTGTGAACAATACTTCATCTATCCATGCACCCGGTGGTAATTGTTGTTGCCATTGTTCTTATGCCATCGTAGGTCTTTGAATCACCATTGGCTCGAAGGAAGGGGGATCTGGTAATCCCAGAAATGCTGTGCGCTTATGAAAATACTTCCCTAGAAACTTATCTACCTCTTTCCACCAAGGAGGACGAGGAGGTAAAGACAGAATGAAAGAATGGGCATACAATTCCAACCATAAACAAAGTGAATGCCTCTGTTGCTTCAGCGCATCGATTCTTTTGCTATTGCGGAGAATGGCTTCCACAATGCCTTCTGCTAGCTCTTCATATTTGGCTTGCCAATCCTCTTCAATCTGAAATGTCTCTGCAACCACTCCTTTTCCCTTATCCATACCACCACCACCCGAAGAAGTGCTAGACCCTTTTGGTCCAAAACTAGTCGGCACCTATGGACCCTATTGTTGACTAGAATCTGCACCAACGCCTGCATCACCATCTGGCTTGGTTTGCCGTTCATGTGGAACCAGCTCTAGACAGGTCTGCGGAACAACAACCACTCTAGACAGGTTTGCGGAACAACAGTCGCACTCCATTTGGCCACTTGCCTATCCCATTCTGCCCTCACATCTCCCTGAAGAGCTTCCAGTAGCGAGCCCATCTACTCCATGTTAACACTCACTTTTCCCAAAAAAGCCCACAAATACTCTGCCAGTGCATCAGTAGTACGTCGACGTAGCAACTCCTACTCAACGCTCGACACATACTCTGCATGTAGCTGCTACATGGCCTTTGAATGTGCTTCTGCCACTTGAACTCTGGCTTCAAGGATTGTCATCTGGTCCTCTAGTTGATGCACCCTCTCCTGCTGACCTTGCAAAGACTTATTTTCCCTATGCAACCACGTGACTTCCCTAGTCACTCTAGTAGATTCTTCCCCCATACCAATTTGTGAAGCTATCCATGCAATCAAATGCAAACAAAACTACAGCTGGACATGCATAGGTTGCGACCAAAAATTGAACCTAGTAGAAGACACTTGCGATACACCTGTAGACTTCGAGATTGTTGTTAACACTTCTGCCGCCAACACCCTCACCACACCAACAAGTGCCACTGATGTTGCAGTAGTCGTCGCAATTGTTGTTGCTATACTCTGCTAAAGTTGCTCCATCCACCGCTATGTCAAGGAACCTCCCACCACTAGAGTATCGCCTAGGATCACCATTGCAGTAGACATTGGAGTCATTATCACCCACTCTACCATGATTGGTAATGCCATCGGTGTAGACAAAGCAACTTGCATCGTCACCACCCCACTAGTGTAGCCCCACTAGCGTAATAATGAGACGCAATATATTTATTCTGAACACCGCAGAGCTCAACACACAGAAGCTCTGCACTACATCATGAATTTTTGCACTACTTCACACAATGCAAACTTTGGCTTGAGCCGCCTAGCCACTTATGATTGTTCAGTTTTTTGTTGTAGCTTTGCCACCTATCAGTAAACATTCAAATATAAAAGTTAACAACAGTGCATACTTAGAGCCTCAAATTGAACAAAAAGAGATTACATCAATGTAAAGAAAACTTAGCAATTGTTGAGAGCCTTAGAGACCAAAACATTACATCCAGTAAGCCAAAAGATCATTGAGAGCCTTAGAGGCCAAAAGATTACATCTAGCCATTGCTGAGTGGTTATGAGCATTGTCTGAGCAAGAAGGAATTTGTACAACTCTGTATTACCACAAAATAGCCAAGCGTTGCATTGAATTTTTTAAGGGAGCCAAAGGAGGAGATGATGGAGAGGCCAAGCTTGTAAAGAATAAGGGAGAGAGATAGGAGACTCAAGTACAGCTTTCTTCACAACACACAAAAGAGAGAGGACACAAGGTTGGAGGGTGAAGCCTTTCTTCACTTTTGCACAACACAACAATACAATAGAAGAGGGAAATACCCTATATGTCAAACCCTAGAATACGTGGTTCATATGTGAACCCAAACCAAAAACATACGTGGTAGTCTAACTACACCACGAGGACAACTAACATAGGAGGTGACATAAATGATAGTCATCCAGGAGATATATCGGGGGTAGAGCTTGATATCTCAACACTCCCCCTCAAGCTCAAATCCATCTCACGTACACCAAGCAAGCTCCTAAATCTGCGAAGCTTCTCGGTACCCAATGCCTTCGTAAAAATATCAGCCACCTGCTCCTCAGTGCTGACATAGACAAGATCAATCTCACCAGCTAGAACCTTCTCTCTCACAAAGTGATAATGCACCTCAATGTGCTTTGTTCTAGCATGATAAACTGGGTTATTAGCAAGCATGATGCTGCTAATGTTGTCACAATGAATGACAATTGCTGCATGAATTGACTGTCCCATATCTGCAAGTAGCTTCCGTAACCAAGCTACCTCACATGCAGCCATTGCTGCACCCCTGTACTCAGCCTCTGTGCTCGACAAGGCAACTGTTGGCTGCTTCTTGCTGCTCCAACTGATGGCAGCGCTCCCAAGGGAAAACATAAAACCACTAGTAGATCTCTTGTCTGAGACACTACCAGCCCAGTCAGCATCTGTGTATCCATGTACCTGTAATGCACACCCAGCTTCATAAAACAGTCCATAATGCAATGTGGACTTCACATACCGCAGTATTCGCCTAGCCGCATCCAAATGTGGCTTCCTCGGTGCCTGCATAAACTGACTCACCAGCCCCACAGCATAGCTCAAATCTGGTCTGGTTATAGTCATGTAAATCAAGCTACCTACTATGTGCCTGTACATAGTAATATCTTCAAGAAGCTCACCTGTCTCTGCATTGAGCTTGACATTCTGCTCCAATGGAACAGAAATAGGCTTACAGCCTGTCATCCCATATTTGGACAGCATGTCCAAACCGTATTGCCTTTGCAACAGCCATATCCCACTCGGGGATCTAATAACCTCAATGCCCAAGAAGTAACGCAGCTCTCCCAAATCCTTCATCTCAAATTTCTGCTTCAACAGCAGCTTCACTTCATTAATGTCTGCATCACTATCACCTGTAATAATCAAGTCATCAACATAGATGACTATAAGCACAATCCCTCTGTTTGTCCTTTTCACATAAAGTGAAAAATCTGAATTGGAAATCTGAAATCCAATAGTGACAAGATATTGCCCTATCTTGTCTGACCATGCCCTCGGCGCCTGTTTTAAGCCATACAAGGCTTTGCGCAATCTGCATACAAAATCGGGGTGTGAGTTATCCTCATAACCTTCTGGCTGCATCATATAAACCTCTTCCTGCAAATCACCATGCAAGAAGGCATTTTTCACATCCATCTGATGCAAAGACCATCCCTTTGCAGCAGCCATAGCAATTACTACTCTCACGGTTGCCATCCTTGCAACTGGGCTGAAAGTTTCCTCATAGTCAATTCCATATGTCTGCGCAAAACCTTTGGCAACCAATCTTGCCTTGTACCTGCTAACAGACCCATCAGCATTGTGCTTTACTTTGTAAACCCACTTGCAGCCAATAGCCTTCTTATCATGAGGCAAAGGCATCAAATCCCAAGTGTGGTTTGCATCCAAGGCAGCCATCTCTTCATCCATAGTTGCTTCCTAATTTTTATGCCCTGCTGCATCCTCAAAACATGTGGGCTCTGGCTCCTCTAGAACCTTGACCATATAAGCATAGTGATGTGCTATGTACCCATCATATCTCAGCCTATCAACTGGATACTTAATACGAGTGGACCTCCGTACAACTGGATCAGTTGCAGGAGTCTTTAAATCATGCCTGCTTTCCTTGCACCAGGTGTAACAACAGAAGGAATCCCAAGTTCCTCATCAAGGCTCATTTCAGAGCCACTTGACTCTCCATCAACATGAGAGCTACTAGCAGACACATCAAACACTGGAGCATGGTCCACTTTTTCTTTTCCCTTATGTGATACCTGCACAACACTATCAGGACTGCCATGTGACGATTCACTAGATCTCAATCTCCCTGTCCATGCATTAGATCCACTAGTAGAGGACTCTCTGGGTCCACTCAAGGCTTGAGATTGCTGCTCTGCATTTATTGCAGCATTCCCATTTCCTGCATCTGCATCTCCTACCATAATAGTTGGTGCATACCAGCTGCTCATTTCATCAAAAACAACATCTCTGCTCACTTGCATTTTGCGGGTGGAAGGGTTATAACAGCGATACCCTTTCTGGTGCTGAGCATATCCAATAAAGATGCATTTTTCTGCCTTTGGATCCAGCTTTGTTCTCTTCTCATCAGGAACATGAACATAAGCTATGCAACCAAATACCTTCAAGTGAGAAATATCTGGTTTTTGGCCTGTATACATTTCTTCAGGCGTCATGCCATGGACAGCTGCAGTGGGGGTTCTGTTCATAATATAAACAACAGTTGCTACTGCTTCAGCCCAAAAATAATCAGGCATGTTTTTCTCATTTAGGATCGCCCGTCCTACTTCTGCAATATGCCTGTTCTTCCTTTCTGCAACCCCATTCTACTGAGGGGTAGACCTGCATGAGTACTTCCTTTGAATTCCCTATTCTTTCAGATATTCACAAAATTCTTCTGAAAAGTACTCTCCCCCTCCATCAGATCTTAGCACTTTAATATGCACACCTTTCTCTTTTTCAACCATGGCCTTAAAAGCCTTGAAATGGTTGAACACTTCACTTTTGTGCTTCATAAAATAAATCCACACCTTCCTAGTGTAGTCATCAATAAACGTCACATAATAATGGCATCCACCAATAGAAGCAGTTTTGGTTGTCCAAACATCTGAATGGATCACTTCCAAAGGTCTTCTGCTCACCTTAGCATTTTTGGGAAATGCATGTCTGGCCTGCTTACCCATTTGGCATGCTTCACATACCTTTTGCATTCCCTCAACTCTGAATTTAGGCAAACCTGCAACAATGTTTTTCGTTTGCATAGATTTCAGCCTTTGTATATTCACGTGCCAATGCGCTTGTGCCATATCTCAATATCTGCAATGACACCTCTCCCATGCGCAAACATAGCAGCTTTCACCTCAGGCATATCAACATCCAAGGTGAACATTCTTCCATTTTTGTTGCCTTTCGCAACCAAGCGGCATTTATTTTTCAAGTCCTCAACAAAGCATCCATCAGGATTAAATCTAACCTGCAGACCTTGCTCAACCATCTGGCCAACTGAAACCAGGTTCTTAGTGATTTTTGGAACATGAAGTACATCTGCCAAGTACTTTGTTTTGCCATCCTGCATAGCCAATGGCACTTTAGCAACCTGCGTAATTGGGTGCATAGTATCATCACCTGTTTCAACATAACCTGGCTTATCCAAATTTCTAACATCATGAAACCACTCACCATGATTGGTCATGTGGTTAGAGGCACCTGAATCAACATACCAAACATCATTGCAAGCTGCAGCATCTCCTGACATGGAGTTAACCATATGCTGCATCACAAAAAGGTGCTCATTTCTGTCGTCACCATGCCCACTTGATGATGCATAGTTGCTTTGCTGCAACTTCCCACTTTTGATGTCATTCTGCTTTTTATAGCATGTATTCTCCTTGTGTCCAGGCTTTCCACAATAATAGCATTCTATGCTGCTATTTACTTGCTGGTTCCTTTGCCATGAACCACGGCCTCTTTGGCTCCCCCTGCCTCTAGAACTACCACGTCCTCCTCCATAGGACTGGTTTTCCTGTTGTTGCTGTTGGTTCTGATTTCCTGCACGGCCACCAAAACGGCCTCTTCCTCTACCTCTGCCTCTACCTGTATTCGAGTAGAAAGCAGTCTCTTGAGAAGTTGAGGTGGCTGAACCACCATTCCTTTGCTCTTCACTCAGCAAGAGAGCAATAAGTTCCTAAAAATCAGGAAATGTTTCACGGACTCCAATGGATGTCCGAAACTGTGCATAATCTTTCCCAAGACCATTCAAGGTCACGGACACTAAGTCCTCATCATCAACAGGTGCTCCAATGGAGGCAAGAGAATCTGCAAGGCCTTTCACCTTCAAGGAATACTCATTTATATTCAGATTTTTCCTTTGCACATTGTGCAACTCCTGCTTTAGCTGCATCTTTCGTGCTTTGGTATTTGTGCTATACAGCTTCACCAATGTATCCCATGCCTCCTTAGGCGTCTCTACATCCTGTATATGCACAATCATAGAATCTGAAATGCTAACAGATAGCCAATACAAGCATTTTCTGGCTTTTTCATGCCATTCCTTAAAGGCCTTCAATTCAGCAGGAGTGGGAGCAGTACCCAAAACTGGTTCTGCAGTTTCACCACTGATGTAATCCCAAACTCCCTTTCCCATAAGGAAGTTTGTCATCCTGAACTTCCATGCTTGGAAGTTGTTCTTGTCAAGCTTCTCACTGACAATGGTAGACAGATTCTCAGACATTTTACAAATCACGAATTGCAACAGCAACCTGTAAACACAGCAAATGCCTCACAAGGGCAAATAGCAAAACTTCTGCGAAAAGCCTCATAGGGGCAGATCTGCAACACTGACGAAAGTGGTATTTCACCACACAGTCACTTCCTCGTGACGATTTTGCATCAACAGGCAACAGGCATGAATCTGCAACTCCCAATATCTCTGCACATAGGCATACGATGCAATTTCTGTGGCACCTTTCCACCGACTAGCCGCGCGGTGTTCGCACAGCAAAAACAAGGCCTTTTTCTGAGTGCCTGCGAAGAACTTCCGCCTTCAAAACGGGCTCCGAAACGGCCTCAAAACGGGCTCCGAAACGGCCTCAAACCTATGCATCGCTAGAGTGGTAAGAATGGAGAAATTCCCTGATGTATGTGGTCATTATAGGAATTTCCTCCAAGGATTTTAGGCTCTCATACAAACTACCTAGACCCCTTTGCTCTAAGAAAGATGTTGTTGCATTGGAAAGAGCATAAGTTGATGTAGGTGGCCACACAAGTTCCAATGACTGGGCCCTGTCAATGGTTGTGTAGGTCGGTGGTGACTGGGGTAGAGTTTGTTCTTCTTGGGTTTCCATCTCATGCACATAATCCTCCTCAAAGCTATCGCTCTAAACTACACATGCCTGTGGTCACCGAGGTTGAGAGGAGGTTGATGGCTACAAACTCTGGAGGGGATCTCGTGGCTGAGAGGCGGTGGGATCTTTCTTCGCATCCTCTTTAGTGGCGGCATTGTTTCCGAACTTGCATCCATGTTCATACGGTGTACCATTGATCATTAGATTAGTTGGCATGCAGGTATGACATTTGTGTGTGTTTGGGAGAGATCTTGGTTTTACACATGCTTTGAGAGTGTGGAATGAAAGTGTGTGGCACAATTATTCATGCAATCGATTATGTGTCTAAGAGAAAGCGTGTGAGTGCACGTGACTAACTAGGTCGGTAGGAACTAACTATATGCTTTTTTGTTGTTGCTGGGATTTCATAGGGTAGCTAGGATGCATGCATCACTTATGAGCCCCAGGTTAAAATCGATTAATGCTACCTATATGTGTGAAGACATACATATGCAAGTGAGTGCTCTTGATACAATCTAATCCTAACTAAGGAAGACTTGGGTTTCTCAAATCTTCATTTTTGTTCAGGATGTCTTGCGTGTTGAAGTAGTAGCGCTTAAGTCAGCTCCCGTTTACAGTTGTGTTGAATTGGACTCCATCCAATGATTCTAGTAGCACAGCTCCCATGGGATTCATTTTTCTTACTTGATAGGATCCTTGACCTAGATACTTGAGTTTTCCCTTGTGTACTTTGGCATTGTATAACAAGATTAGGTCACCTTCCTTGATGTCTTTGGCTTTAAGATTCTTGTCAAACCATGCCTTTCTTCTGTTTTTTTCTATTCTCATGGCATGATAGGCAACTAATCTAGTGCCTATATGCTTCTCCAATTGCTAGAGTCTTTCTTTCAGGGATGCATGATCTCCCATGCATTCCTGTACTACTATGCATAGGCTTGGTATTACAAATTCTAGTGGGACCACAGCTTCAAGGCCGTACACCAATTGAAAAGGTGTATTCCATGTACTGATCTTGAGTGTGGTTCGGTATGCCCATAAGGTTGCATTTAGTTTCTCTCCCCAATCAGAACGATGTGGTTCTACTATCTTGGTGAGGGTGATGCATAATATTTTGTTGGTGGATTTGGCATGTCCATTGCCTTGGGGATAGTACGGTGTGCTTTTTCTATGGATTACCATAAAGCTAGACAAGAGTTCTTGGATTACCTCATTGACAAAATGTGTGCCTCCATCCCACACAATTTCAATGGGGCATCTGAATTAGGTGATCAAATTCTCGTATAAGAATCTTGCTTTGCTTCTGGCATCTGCCTTTCTAATTGCTTTAGCTTCAACCCATTTGGTAAAGTAATCAATGGCCACAATGATGTAGTGTGCATGTGTCCCCTTTGCTACTAGAAGGATGGGACCCACATAGTCAATCCCCTATTTTTCAAATGGTTTTTTTGCAACAACTGTTGTTAGGGGATTGAAGTCAGGATTGGCATGATCTCATGAGGAATTACACCTCTTCTTAAAACTTGGTCCTTGCCCATCTTGTATAGTTGTCCGGCAATGAGCTGATAGGATGCAGCTTTTAAAATTAGTTTTCTGACATCCACTGCTTTCATTTCGTGGGGTGATCTTCTTGCCATTCAGTACCCAATGACATCTCCACAATAATCTGGAACAACATCTATCTAAAATAGTGTGGCATCTAGCAAGTCATCTTGTGCTCTAGTGGCTTCTTCTCCTGACTTTACACAAGACATGTGATCGGCAATGTAGTGTTGGGCACCTTTGCAGACCACTATTTTGAAGTTGAATTCTTGAAGCAAAAGGAGCCATCTGGTTATTCTTCCTGTTGTACATGCACGATTCACAAGATAAAGCAATGCTTGATGGTTTGTGTAGAAGATAAAATCATTTGCCAATAGATAGTGTCAAAATTTCTTAACACTATACATCATTGCTAAGGCTTCTCTTTCTGTGGTGGTATAGTTGATCTCTGCATCATTGAGTTGTCGACTGGCAAAGTAGAATGGGTAGCATTTCTTATGTTCACCAAGTTGACAAAGCACACTACCGATTGCATACTTGGATCCATAAGTATGAACATGAAAATTGATATCCCAATTGGGAGATATAAGGATGGGTGTTGTGATTAGACACCACTTTAAAAGCTCAAAGGCTTGGTCACACTCTTCTGTCCATAAGAATTCCACTAATAATTTGTAAAGTGGTTTGGCTATCATGGCATACTGCAAGATAAATCTTTAATAATAGCCAGCATTTCGTTTCAGGGGGTGGTCATCTTGTGATTAAGTACCCAATGACATCTCCACACCAATTTGGAATAGCATCTATCTGAAATAGTGTGGCATCTAGCAAGTCATCTTCTACTCCAGTGGCTTCTTCTACCGACTTGACACGAGACATTTGATCGGCAATGTAGTGTTGGGGACCTTTGCGAACCACTATTTTGAAGTTGAATTCTTGAAGCAAGAGGAGCCATCTAGTTATTCTTCCTATTGTACATGGTCATTTCACAAGATAAAGCAATGCTTGATGGTCAGTGTAGAAGACAAAATCATTTGTTAGGAGTAGATAGTGCCAAAATTTCTTAGCACTATACACCATTGCTAGGGCTTCTCTTTTTGTGGTGGTATAGTTAATCTCTACATCATTGAGTTGTCGACTGGCAAAGTAGAATGGGTACTCTTTCTTATGTTCACCAGGTTGACATAGCACACTCCCAATCGCATACTTGGATCCATCAGTATGAACATGAAAATCAATATCCCAATTGGGAGATATAAGGATGGGTGCTACGATTAGGAGCCACTTTAAAAGCTCAAAGGCTTGGTAATATATATTTGATTAGTATAGTTTTTAATCAAGGTTACAAGATTTAAAAAATTGCAAGATCATAATGCTTTAAAATATAGTTTTTTAGTCTCAAGAGGATAATCGTATAGAAATCTTCTATATCATATGCATTCAAAGCCTAATTATAAATCCCTTTATCTGTGAATTTTTTATGAACAAAACACCCCCTTTTCTTTTTAATTTGTGAATACCCCTTTTAAATGGTACCCTTCTGTATGTAAAAAATGCACTTAAAAAAGGATTTAAAAACCCATGGCTATGTTAATTTATGAGCGACTCCCCTAAGTTCTTAGTTATAATGTGATATATTCTTTCGAAGTAGATAACAATTGTCTTCTATCACATATCATCTCTACAATCTACTAACCAAAATAAAGACTTTATAAATCAATCAATCACGAAGAAAATGTGTAACACTATTTGCCTTCTTGATAACTATTATTAACTCAATAATATTTTCTATCTAAAAAAAACTGAGTACACATTGAATTTTTTTCTAACTATAAACATTGTGGTAACATAATAAAAGCCACTTGTATCCAAGTGTGAGTTGATCAAAAGTGAGCTACACAAGTAACACAAGATACTTTTCACAAGGATAAATTAGAATTTACTTCTTTCTGTGAAGCTTCACTAAATCCTCTTGCTTGGATAACTTGCTTCTTTTATCCTTTTGGTGTTTGTGAGAATAACGCAACCTTGATAGGTGCACTATATTCTTGAAGAAAGTGAAAAGTATTGCGGTACTAGAAGATGTATATATATATATACAGTGTGGTAAAACAATAATACCATGTGGTGTTTTATATTATCATTTAGTATATTTGATTTACCACACACTATCTTAAAATATCATATGGTTTAATGTCTATATCGTGCTGTAAGAGCTCTTAGCGAGTTGCTTAGAAAATTTTGCTGCATGGATGATTTAAAGTGCCAATTTTTTTCCTCCAAAAACATTCAAAACATTTTAAATTGTCGACCTACATTGAACTATTTAAAACTCCCACAAATCCTTGTCCTAAACCTAAAAAGACATGGCTACACCCTGTTGAGAGGAAGAGAAAGAGGAGAGAGACGAACACAAGAGTTGTGTTGAGAGGAAGAGAAAGAGGGGAGAGACTGACACAAGAGTTTCTCCCAAGAAAGTGATTCTATTCATAGATCATAGGCATATATATGGTTGAGGACTAGGCTGAGTTAGGGCAAGCTATATATAGCTCTAACACCCCCACTCAAACTAGGCCCTCTAGCTACTGATGAAAAAACCCTTGGGGAGTACAAGGGAAAAACCTGAGCCACTATATATATCTATGTGAAAATATATATAGAAAGGATGGCCATATGCCATCTGGATAGTACAAGGGCATAAGAAAAGCACTTGTCCATAGTACAGTGCAAAGTATAGGCACTATGTTTGGTGCATGATACAGTGCAAAGTATGTGTGAAAAATAGAAAAATATTTTTGGAAATTTCAACTTGTTTGACATAGTGATGATGCATAATCAGGGCTTGAGATCTTCAAGTTCGATGTTTGAGCCCTTCATTTGAATAGTAGAGCTTGTTGTCCCCAAGTTCAATCTTGTCAAACCTCCTCAAACCTTTATAATTATGCCTTCATGTTTTGCACAATTCACCCACATAAAATGACCGATTTCATGCAGTGTCTATGAACACAACAAATATTCAAGTGTTCATTTCTATTGTACCAAGGATGAATGTATGAGGAAATTGCTTTGGTCACTCCAAAGATGAGTATGGAGGGGAGATTTGAGATGCCCACAAAGCTAGGGCTGAAATGTCTCTTGGGTAGTGTAAGAAAGCCATAGCAACACAATAGGAAGGCCCATAAAGTTCTTGCAAATCAAGAACCAATAATCCAAAAACACAACGAGCATTCGGGCATCCTGAAGTATTGGATCTGATATGTCCATAAAGCCAAGGCTGAAATGTCACTTGCGTAGTGTAAGAAAGCCATAGCAACACAATAGAAAGGCCCATAATGATCCTGCAAATCAAGAACCAATAATCTACAAACACAACGAGCATTCGGACATCCGAAAGTACCGAACAATTGAGCATCCTAGAAGTACCAAACAACCGAACAACCAGAAGTACCGAACAACCGAAAATACGAACAATTGGGCATCCCAAAAGTACCAAACAACTCGGCAGTCGAAAGCACCAAAAAGTCAAAAATACAATGAGAATAAGCCACGCATGTATGACAAGAGGCAAGCTTGTGTGGATTAGACACAACTTACATAATCATAGTGGGAATGAAATAACAACCTCTTCGCATCTGAAAGTACCAAAAAATCGAGAAGACGAGCATCTGAGATAACAAAGAACATCCAGAATTAATCAAGAAAATGGGCATCCGAGAATGGTGATCATGTCCAAACAAGTACTCAACAGTAATGCATATGTGCCACATCCAAATGAGTACTTAATAAATAATCCATATGTGCCATGTCCAAATGAGTACTCAAGAAGTAATCCATATGTGTTCATCTGAAAGACGTTGAACCTTGCCATGTGCAAATGAGCACGTAATATGACCATGTCCAAATGAGTACTCAATAAGTAATCCATATGTGTCCATCATGAAAGTCAGATAAATATGTGTTACATCCAAACAAGGACTTAGTAATAATCCATGTACCACATCCAGAGGAGTAAATATGTGGCACATCCAAACGAGGAGTCAGTAAAAATCCATGTACCACATCCAGATGAGTACTCAAGTAGTTAGCCATTGTTAGATATCAATGCTTCACTCTCGTGTAACTATGCAGGAACCAGCTAACTCTACTTGTAAGCCCCCCATATGAGGAGAAGGCATTTGAGTAGCTCGGTTATCCGGTAGGACACCAGATGGGGGCCATGTGTGGCTTGATGGCTGGACAGCTTCAGATAGAGTTGGCACACTGCCAACTAGGCTACATGCAAGTGCGGGAAGGCATCCCTTGACTGACCGCACTGAGGGTAGACGGAGCATTTCTCGAGGCAGCTCTTTGCGGGGCCCGTTTGGAGCCTCAGATGATCCCGAATGCAAACGGAGACCGTAGATTAGTTACTCTGTTTTGTGCACCGGTTCTATCGTATGGTCGGTGGCCTATTTCGGGACCGAGACCCCCAGTCGACCGTTTTGGGCGGACTGAGTCGGTCACCCAATTGAGCCTAATTGACTACGACTATATAAGAGAAGGCCTGTGAATCCCATTTCATCACTAGCTACAACAACCCTGATTCCTTAGCATCCTAGCCTCCATCTTCTACTGTTTCCAGCACGCCATCGAAGCTTCTTTCACAAGAGCGCACGGTTGGGAGGCAGCGCCATCTATTGTATCAGTTCTATAGTAATCAATTTTTTGATTCTCCATACTATCTTGTTTTCTCTCTTGCGTGCGAGATCCTGTTATCTGTTGAGCATAGACGTTGTATTATTTTCTTACATGGTATCAGAGCTTGGACTCTAGCAAGAAGATTTGGTAGTGTGTTTCTGTTTGCAAGCAGATTGTGAGAGATGGCCCAGCCCGCAAGACTGTTGTGGGGGTTAAAGGTCACTGTGCCTTTACCCCGGTTATGTACAATACTCAAACACATATATAAATGAATGAAAAAGAAGATTAGGGTGGTTCTGCACCCACCAAACTTGTGTGGCTCTCTATCTCTCTCTCTCCTTCTTCCGTTCTTGCTTCCGTTGAGAGCACTCTCAACTGGTATCAGAGCCCGAGTGATCTAGCTAAGCATGCGTGAATGCTGGAAGCTCAGCAGCTCTGTGGGAGGAAGGAGAAGCTCTGTGGGAAGCTTTGTGGGTGACTTTACTTGCATCCGAATGTGTAGAGACCTTGGAGGAACCTTTGGAAAATTCACTTTGGCTTTGCGAAGTGGTTTTGAGAGCCTGTTAAGAGCTTTCAAAGAAAAAGTCGTTTTTTGAGCTTTTTCCTGTTCCGTTCGATGACAGAGACTCCGTATTGACTTTGTAGAGGCAACTATTGCTTGCTTTTGGTGTCCACATTACTTCAGGAGCCTGGAAACACCTTTATTCCTGAATCTGGGATCATTTCATTGGATTTCTGAGTCACTGTGTCAGTTCCTGCGTTTTTTGCCTGGGTGTTGTTGAGGCTCTTGTGTCCTCATAGGGATGGGGTTAAGCCTCATCATTTGTACATTGGGGCAAGTGATTTCTCGATAGTTGAGGCTCTTGTGTCCTCATAGAGATGGGGTTAAGCCTCATCATTTGTACATTGGGGCAAGTGCGACTACTTGTATGCTAGGATTGGTGCTTGTTGGTATTGTTGCAGCTTGAGTTATGAATCCCTCATATTGCAAAAGTAGGTATCTACATCATGGCCTAGAACATTGCAAATTTAATACCATCGTCTTGGTGGAACTCAAATTTGGAGCAACCATTTGCAGATCTGTCAGTTCCGGTGGACTCAGGAGGTCCTAAAACTTCTATGTTACTCACCATTCGCACTCTGGTTGAGTTTACAAATAGCTCTGTTTCCAAAAACGTTTTTCAGTCCGTGTGTTGGACCCAGTGATTGAGACCACGGTTTCCAAAACCGTCTGTCCCATTGCGTTTCGGACGCCCAAAAACCCCTACCTATCAGTTCTTGCATGATTCCGTGGAGGATTTTCAGAGTTATAGATCTCTGTGTATTCGATTCCGTCTCTCTGTTATGCATTTTTCATACTAAGGTTTTGAAACCTTAGATTTATGCCACATGGCAGTGGATAAGTGTTGACTCCCATTTCTCACTCATCAGTTGGGATTTTGGAGTTCTGGCAGAAGAGAGATATTTGCAGATTTTCTTGTTGAGTCCGATTATGCAATGGCGCCCATGTTTTGAGGCATCTCAAGTTCTATTTTCAGTAGCGCTCATTATCGTGGGACTATGATTTCTTGAGCATACCTTATGCAGATCACTCTAGTTGCAGTTTGAGCAGTGTGCGCTCATTCGTGGTATGCATTGGGTTGCAGTGGATGATTTATAGGCCATTTGGATGCATTGCGGTCCTTGTTGGATGCGCTGATAGGCCCAAATTGCCTTGTGGGATGCTATTTTTTATGGACGCTTTGCACATGGATGCTATTTTATGCTGAGGGACAGCTTTGACACATTGCTGGTGATGCACTGATAGTGCTATGCTTTCTGGATGAGATATTATTGATGCATATGCCAGTGGACGGTGTTTATGCTTGAGTCATTTGGCACTTATTGGCATTTTCTTTTGGGCCAGATTTGCTCATATGGATGCATAGTATATGCACATGAGTTAGATGCATCTTTTGATGCTTTGAGCTTTGAGTTTTTTGTGATATTTCAGTCTATTGTGGCATACACATTTGGGTGCACCTGGTATTTGGTGTGATTCTTTCTTGCAGGGACTAGCATTTGGGATTTTGTTTCATTTGCATCATGGCATCCTCTTCCATGCCTGAAAAGGAGTTTTTCACCATTAAAAAGTTTGATGGGACAAACTTTTCTTTGTGGAAAGAACAAATAAGGGATGTGCTTATTCAAAAGAAGCAGATTAAACCCTTGGCAGGAATTGAAGCTAAGCCTGCAAATATGTCTGAGGATGATTGGAATGAGTTGGATGCATTAGCAAAGTCTACTACTAGACTTCATCTTGCAGAGTCAGTTTATTTCACAGTAGTAAATGAGCAGACTACGGAAGATTTGTGGAAGAAACATTGTGCCACTTATGAGAAGGAAACTGCCTCTAATAAAGTTTACCTCATGAAGAGGTTGTTTGAGCTGCAGATGAAGGAAGGGGTCTCCATTGCTTCTCACTTGAATGAATTCAATATTATTTTCAGCCAGCTTCAGGCTCAGAAAATGAATTTTGATGCGGAGATTAAGGCAATATTTCTCTTATGTTCATTGCCATCCTCATGGGATACCTTCCATACAGCTGTCAGTAACTCTACACCTGGTAGAGTACTGAAATTTGATGATGTTGTGGGTAGCTTGTTGGCCGAGGAGATTAGACGGAAGTTTATGGATGGCAACAAGCAGGATGCAGCCTTAAATGTGCAAAGGGGCAGATCACAGTTCAGGGGGAAGTCCCAAGAAAGAGGGAAGTCTCGTAGCAAATCTAGGGCACAAAACATTGAGTGTTACCACTATGGCAAGAAGGGCCATATGAAAAAGGACTGCTACAAGCTGAAAAGAGAGCAAAAGGATAAGAAAAAGAATGCAAATTGGGGTGCAAATCAAAAGGAAGAGAGTCCAAGGGAGGACAAAGGAAAAGTGAAGATCGAGGAGATCAATGCAGTCACACATGATAGTCACAATGATGTTCTCTTCATGTCTACTTTATCTGCAGAGTTGCTTACCACTTCAGATAATGCATATTCCCAGGATTGGATTTTGGATTTTGGTGCTTCATTCCATGTTACTCCCCATAGGGAATGGTTCTCCACTTATGATAGTGGAAAGACAGGTTGTGTGCATCTTGGAAATGACTATGCATGTGACATAGTGGGAGCAGGTGACATAAAGTTTTCTTTTGCAAATGGGTCTGCATTTGTTTTGAAACATGTGAGACATGTGCCTAAGCTGACCAAGAGTCTTATTTCAGTGGGTCAGCTAGATGACGCTGGTTTTCACACCACTTTTGGCTTTCAAAGTTGGAAAATTCAGAAGGGCTCTATGCTTTTGGCCAGGGGTGCCAAGTGTGGGACTTTGTATCCCTTACATGTATCAGGGGTATTTGATCATGTTGTTGCAATAACCGAGCAGCCAAGCACTTCTTTGTGGCATTGCAGGTTGGGGCACATGAGCCAGAAGGGAATGAAACTCTTATGCCGTTTGGGTTATGTACCGCATTTGAGTTTCTCTCAGCCCATAAAAGAAGGGGAAAGAAAGAGTTTGAAATGCTTGATTTGGTGCATTCAGACGTATGTGGTCCCATGCCTACACGGTCATTAGGCGGGGCTGAATACTATGTGACATTCATTGATGATGCAACTAGAAAGTGTGGGTTTATGCTATAGCTCGGAAGAGTGATGTGTTCCAAGTATTTCAGAAATGGCTAGCCTTGGTTGAGAATCAGTTAGGTAGAACGCTTAAATGCCTACGGACTGACAATGGTGGAGAGTATCTCTCTCATGACTTTCAGCATTTCTCTGATACTCATGGGATTAAGAGGGAGCTTACATCCCCTCGTACTCCAGAGCAAAATCCAGTTGCAGAAAAGATGAACCGTACCATTCAAGAAAGGTTGCAATGCATGCTTTCCAATGCAAGTCTTTCTGGTGGTTTTTGGGCTGAGGCAATGAAGACTGCAGTGCATGTGATCAATAGATCACCTAGTAAGAGTTTGGATGGTGGTATTCTTGAAGAGGCATGGAGTGGAAAGAAGCCCTCTTACTCTCATTTGCGTATATTTGGGTGTGAGGCATATGCACATGTGCCAAAAGAGCTTCGAAAGAAGCTAGATCCTAAGTCTAGGAAATGCATCTTTCTGGGTTATGGTGAAAGTGGAGAGATGGGCTATCGTCTCTGGGATCCAGAAGCAAAGAAGATCATACGTAGCCATGATGTGGTCTTCAATGAGAAGAAGATGCATAAGGCACCCATGAGGGATGTGGAAATGAGGAGAATCACTTTCCAGGATGTGAATCCACTTGCATATGTTGATAGACAGCAAGCTGTCCATGCACCAAATGTGCAAGAAATGGTACAACCAAGTACTCCCACAGGTATACAATCAAGGGTAGATGATGGATCATCTATTGGTGGAAACTAGGTACAAGGCCCGTTTAGTTGCTAAAGGGTTCAAGCAAGAGAAGGGTGTGGACTTTGGTGAGATATTCTCTCCAGTTGTGAAGATGACCACACTTAGATGCATGCTTGGACTAGTGGCAGCAGAGGATATGGAGCTTATGCAGATGGATGTCAAGACAGCTTTCTTGCATGGGGATTTGCATGAGGAAATTTACATGGTGCAGCCGGAAGGCTTTGAAGAAAAGGGAAAAGAGCATTTAGTTTGCAAGCTGAAGAAGAGTCTTTATGGTCTTAAGCAAGCACCTAGAGAATGGTATCAGAAGTTTGATGCTTTCATTCGGCGGTCCCAGGGTTTTAGAAGGAGTGAAATTGATCACTGCCTCTACACTAAAAGGGCTAAGGATAGTAGCCTGATAATCCTGGCACTATATGTGGATGATATGCTATTGGCTAGCAAGAATACTTATGAGCTAGATGCATTAAAGGCCAAGTTGCATGAGGCCTTTGATATGAAGGATTTGGGATTTGCAGGTCATATTCTTGGTATGCGCATCACGCGTGATCGGAGTAGGAAACTCCTTTGGCTTTCACAAAAAGAGTATGTTACAAAAGTATTGCAGCATTTCAATATGGAGGGGGGGAAGGCAGTGAGTACTCCATTTCCTCCATATGTGAAACTGAGTCATACAGATAGTCCCAAATCAGATGAGGAAAGGGCCATGATGGCCAAGGTTCTTATGCATCAGCGGTTGGGAGTCTTATGTATGCTATGATAGCTACTAGACCAGACATTGCATTTGCAGTGGGAGTTGTTAGCCGGTATATGGCTAATCCAGGAAAGAGGCATTGGGAGGCAGTTAAGTGCATCATGAGGTACATGAAGGGTACCAAGGAGATGTGCATCTGCTTTGGTAAAGGAGACATGCGTGTACTTGGGTACACAAATTTAGACTATGCAGAGGGCATGTGGATAGTAGGAGATCCACTTCTGGTTATGTGTTCACCTTTGCAGGTGGTGCAGTGTCGTGGATGTCTCGTGCACAGAAGTGCGTTGCTTTGTCTACCACAGAGGCTGAGTATGTTGCAGCCACAGAGGGTTGCAAGGAGGCTATATGGCTTGATCGGCTAGTGGGAGATTTGGGGATTCATACAGGTGTACCGACATTGCATAATGATTTCATGAGTGCTATTCAGCTAGCATGGAATCCGGTCTTTCATGCAAAGACCAAACACATTGAGGTCAGGTACCATTTCATCAGGGAGGTACTTGAGGACAAGCGCATAGAGCTTGTCAAGGTTCATACAGATGATAACCCTGCAGATATGGTGACGAAGAGTCTACCTAGTCAACGGTTTGAGTATTGTCATGTATTGATGGGCATTGGATAGTATGCTCACTAGTTGTTCTCTATTAAAGGCACATTGTCCTTTAAGTGGGAGGTTGTGGGGGTTAAAGGTCACCCACCAAACTTGTGTGGCTCTCTATCTCTCTCTCTCCTTCTTCCGTTCTTGCTTCCGTTGAGAGCACTCTCAACTGTGAATCCCACTGTTTGGTGAAAGCGGAAAGTTGGATGGCTCTAACTATCCACTTTGGAAGTTCAAGATGAAGACCATCCTAAGCACATACAAGCTTTGGGACACTGCTACTGGGGTGGACGTGAGGCCGGTTGTGAGACCGGATCTAGCCAATGCAAGACAACAGATAGTACCAACTGCGGATGAGATTCTCGCGTGGACAAGAAGAAATGTAGAGCGCTGTGTTCTATTGTTTGCAGTGTTAGTGATTCTGTCATGGCATTAATTCAACATCTCACCACAGCAGAGGAGGCATGGACGGGTCTTGAAAAATCACTATGAGACCACAAATTAGACGCGGATTCAGAATCTAGAGACTCAACTCGCGAACAAAAAATTGTCTGAGTCTGAAGTGACAGAGAAGTTCATCACCAGGGTGAAGAATCTGCGCGATCAGATGACTGCGATTGGCATCACCATCACCAGCAAGAATCTAGTACGAAGGTGCATATGGATTCTCCCACCAAAGTACAACGGTCTTGTTACAACATTGAATACGCAGAACAGAAATCCACCCCTCAACTTTGAGGATTTCAGCGCGATGCTTCTGGAGGAGGAGATGCGTCAGAAGACGAGGACTGGAGAAGATTCAGCTTTCTAGACTGGATCAAAGAAAGGTAAGGGTAAGGACTCTGGTAACGCATCTTCTTCTGATGATAAAAAGAGAAAGAAGAAGATCAAGTGCTTCTATTTGCGACAAGGCAGGGCACAAGTAGAATGAGTGCCGGAAGAAGATTGCAGATGAGAAGAACGGAGTAAAGAAAGAGTCTAGCAACAGCACGCAGGCCGTACCAATAGAGCTATTTGTCGCAATTGAGGATATTTGCATGGAGGCAATTCATGTACCTACGGATGAACCATGGATCATTGACAATGCTGCATCGCGCCACATGACCAGTCGGAAGGATTGGTATACTTCTCTATAGCCGGTAGGGAATGACATCTTGGTAGCAGTCGGCAATGATGCAAAATGTCTAGCAAAAGGAAAAGGTACAATTGCTCTTAAGTCAAATGGAGTTGTAAAACAGTTGTTTGATGTTCTTTATGTGCTAGATATTAAGAGGAACTTGTTGTCCATTTCTGCGATCACAGATCGGGACCTCAAAGTTCAATTCGATAAGAATGGTGCACAGATTCTGGATCTTCAAGGGAAGGTCGTTGGTAAAGGTATACGGCACAACAACATGTACGAACTCTCAGCTTTCAGTGCTCGAGCAGATGTGAAGAACACTAAGCTGTGGCATGAAAGGTTTGGTCATCTAAACCGTGGTTCTTTGAAGGAGATGCGTAAAAGTGGAATGATTGCAGACCTACCAGAAATTTTAGATCTGCCCGATGTATGTGAAGCTTGCATGATGGGCAAGTAGCATCGGCATCCCTTTCCTAAAGAGGCCAGCAGAGCAAAGGCTCCTCTAGAGCTCGTTCATAAGGAGCTCTGCGGAAAGATGGAGACGGAAGCTTTGGGTGGTTCCTACTACTTCATGATGCTGATCGATGACTACAGTAGAAGGATATGGATATACTTCCTAAATACTAAAGACGAGGCTTTTAGTAGGTTCAAGGAATGGCATGTAATGGTTGAGAAAGAAACGGGGAGGAAGGTGAAGAAGTTGAGATCAGACAAAGGTGGAGAGTTCACATCAACTGAATTCGAAAGTTACTACAAAAGTCACGGAATCAAGATGCAGAAACCCCCACCACCTACATCACAGCAAAATGGAGTAGCAAAACGCAAGATGTGCGTCATCTGCGAAATGGGCCGGAGTATGATGAAAGGGAAAGATTTGCCAAAGTCTTTCTGGGCTGAAGCATGTAACACTACAGTTTACATCCTGAATCATAGTTACACGAAGGCTATGAACAGGATGACTCCATTACAATTACCTTCAGCTGCACATTTCAGAGTTTTTGGATGTGACTGTTTTGTGCATGTCCCTGATGCTACTAGGACCAAATGGGAACCGAAGAGCCAGAAGTGTATTTTCTTGGGCTACAGTGAAGAGGCGAAGGGTTACCATCTCTATAACCCTGTTACTAAGAAGGTAATTGTAAGTCGCGATGTGGTCTTCTCAAAAAAGCCGCATCAATTGGAGGAGGATGCTTCCTTTCCAAACAACAAGGACCAGGATATCCATCCAGTACCACCACCAATAGCAGACCAAACTCCCCCAACGGTGCTTGGGAGGATTCAAGACAAAGAAGATGAAGAAGAGCCTGCAAAACCACAACGGCAACGGCCATTCCTGAAGTGGGTAAAGCAGCTTTTGTATGGCAGAGAACCTCCAGCCATTGAGGAGGAACCATCTGAACACCACCGGTCCAAGAGATTAGAGGAGCAAAGAAGGGCATAGGAACACTTGGTCAACTATGATTTGATGACAGAAGTGATCCATGCTGATGAACCCAAGCGTCTTGAAGAGGCACAGGGCAATCATGGGTGGATGGAGGCTATGCAGTTGGAGTATGGCTCCATAATGAAGAACAACACTTGGGACCTTGTGGATCGACCACCAAAACTCAAGATAATCGGAACCAAGTGGGTGTACAAGACCAAGTACAAGTCCGACAGCACGTTGGATAAGTACAAGGCTCGGCTCGTGGCAAAAGGATTTGCACAGGTACATGGTTTTGATTATCAAGATACTTTTGCTCCCACAGCTCGATTAACCACAATTCGCAATGTTTTGGCTTTAGCTGCCTAGGGAAGTTGGCCCGTGTTTCAGATGGATGTGAAATCCACCTTTCTGAATGGAGATCTCAAGGAGGAGGTATAAGTGGAACAACCACCAGGTTTTAGATCCCTGGTTCAGAAGGTAAAGTCTACAAATTGAAAAAGGCACTTTACGGGCTGAAACAGGCCCCACAAGCATGGTACTAGTGAATTGATGCCTACTTTCTACAAAACAGGTTCAGGAGGAGCCCATCTAATTCAAATTTGTATATCTTCAGAGAAGGAGGCAGGTGTATGATCGTGGTCCTTTATGTGGGCGACCTTGTCATAACAGGGAACCATGAAGAGAAGATCTCGCAGATGACGAAGCATTTGCTAGGAAGAGAGTTTGAAATGACAGTCGGACTGATGCATTTCTGTTTGGGGATTGAAGTTTGGTAGGAGCCGAAACAGATCTTCATTTCACAGCTGAAGTATGCTAGAGAGATACTGAAGGCATTTGGCATGGCTGAGTGCAAGACAGTTGGTACCCCTATGGAGGTTGATGCGAAGCTCTCAAATGAGGATTCATCACCACTGGTGGACGAAGCGAAGTACAGAAGGCTTGTGGGCAGCTTGATTTACTTGTGCAACACACGGCCAGACATCAGTTTTGCGAGTAGTGTACTAAGCAGGTTTTCCAATAAGCCCTAGGAGAACCATTGGAGGGTAGGGATGTGAGTGCTAAAATACATCAAAGGCACACTTATGGCATCACCTATACCAAAAGCAACATCTTGATCGGATTCTATGACTCGGATTGGGTAGGAGACGTGGACAGCAGGAGATCAGTGACAGGGTACTGTTTCTCACTTGGATCTGGAGTTGTGTCATGGGTCAACAAGAAGCAACCCACAGTTGCTCTTTCTTCTACCGAGGCTGAGTACAAATCTGCATGCTTTTCTTCTTGCAAGGTAGTGTGGTTGAGGAGGATTTTGGGGGACATGGGTGCAGTGCAGAACAAGCCTACGCAGTTATCATGTGACAATCAGAGTTGCATGGCGATTGCAAAGAACCCGGTGTTCCACGCTCGCACAAAACACATTGAGATTCAATATCACTTTGTAGAGAGCTCATCATGGATGGAGAGGTTGACTTGGTGTAGTGATCGACTATAGAGAATGCTGCGAACATCTTCACAAAGGCTCTTGGAAGAGACTTGCTGGAGAGGCATCTTCATTGACTTGGCATTGGGCCGAAAAAGTAAGTTCACTTGCAGGTGGACATTGAGGGGGTGTGTTAGATATCAGTGCTCCACTCTCGTGTAACTACGTAGGAACCAGCTAACTCTACTTGTAAGCCCCCCATATGAGGAGAAGGCATTTGAGTAGCTCGCTTATTCAGTAGGTCCTGGTTTGGACACCAGATGGGGGCCATGTGTGGCTTGATGGCTGGACGGCTTCAGATAGAGTTGGCACACTACCAACTAGGCTACATGCAAGTGCGGGAAGGCATCCCTTGACTAACCGCACTGAGGGTAGACGGACCATTTCTCGAGGCAGCCCACTCTCGGGTTGCGGGGCCCGTTTGGAGCCTTAGATGATCTCGGATGGCTCTGGGCCGAACGCTGTCCGTAGGTCAGTTGCTCTTTTTTGCACACCAATTCTATCGTATGGTCAGTGGCCTATTTCAAGACCGATGCCCAGTCGACCATTTTGGGTAGACTGGGTCGGTCACCCAATTATCTGTTGAGCATAGACGTTGTATTATTTTCTTACAACCATATGCCATGTCCAAATGAGTACTCAAGCAATTAGCCATATGTATTCATAAATATTGTCACCTGAAAGACGTTGAACCTTGCCACGTTCAAATGAGTATGCAATAAGTAATCCATAGATGCGACGGCCGAACAAGTACTCAATAAGTCAACCATAGGTGTTCATTGTGAGAGACATATAAGTATACCTCACCACATAAAGGGCGAAATAAAAGTATGCCTTTCTTGAACCAATAAGTAAATACATACCATAAGTCATCAATAAGTTAATCGACAAAGAAGGAACAAATCGTTGGTCTAGCAAGACCTTGCATGCACTTGTAAATATAGATGAGTATAAAAACAAAGTAGATGCACTTATCCTGTAGGTATCGAACGTGCATTTAGTCTGTTGGATTGTATCTAGGCATCTATGCAAACCTGCATGTACTCGGAGAAACAACTAAGTGTGATGAAAGAGAACATATGAGCTCACCTTGGAAATAAACGAGTGCCTTGAAAATGACAAGAAAACATGTGAGAAGCACCTTCGCATATGTGAAATAATTTATCCAAGGAGTGATGATATCAAAGCTAAATAGAAAAGAAACATTAAAAGAAAACATGTTAGAATGTTAACAACGTAAAATATTCGACAAGTCCTTTTCTTTCATAGGATGGACCAACTTATGAAAGTGAAGCTAGTGTTGAATATATGACGAGCAATTCAAGCAAGATGTTAGCTTATAAGAGAGAAAAAAACATTAGATCGACATTTTCTTTTGCATATCAAGCACACATACATGATATTTAGCCTACTCTAAATCAAATACAATGGATGGCCTATAGGCATGCTTGATTAACAAAGATGAAAGAGAACCTGCTTTCAAAATCATAAGATAATCGAAAGTAACTCTCACCTTCAAAATAACATAAAACATTTAGGAAATCAAAAGTAAATGATAAGATAATCGAAGAAAATCTAGCCTTCAAAACAATACAAAATATTTTGGAAGCTCCTTTGAATCAATCAGCTCATGTTGAAAGTAAAGCTTGATATAGAATATTTGGCAAGTCTCTTTATCCGAGATTTATGGAAACTTGAAGCTATAGCTAAACTTGCTAGCAAAACATAATAATACATGTATTATCATTGTGAATAAAGCACCAAGCATATGAATGTAGTGGAATACAAATACCATAACCTTTCAAGTAGAATATCAAGAACAAAGCATTGTATTGAACTGCGATAATATCATGGTTCCCAATCATGTACAACATTAAAGGAAATTGGTTTATCTCTATACCAATAAGCAAAGAAAAGCTCCAACACATAGATGTATGTCATAGTGATTGCTGAAAAACAATCGAGTTTTATGAGGCACCCGAGTATAGATATTGACAGAGCTCTTTGGTTGAAGGATGTTTTATGAATGTTGAGCTCAATGTTGAGTAGCAAAGCACTTACACAAAGACTTAGCAAGTGATGAACTAAATAAGAAACTGGTCAGTAAAGGATGCACTAAATAAAAACTAGCTTAATATATGTGAAGCATCATTGGCTTTTACTTTTGCAAAAGCAGCATGAAACCACAAGTGCCAAAGTGCTAAACTCTTATTTTCATTGATGACCTAATAGAAATAAAAAATTGCTTTCATATGATAGATAACCTTTTGTCCAAGTTATATGTCCATGAATCCTCAGGTAGGGATGATAGCATGGAGTAGGATGATCTCTCGGGGGGTTCACTCATTATATGTAACCCTATCACGTGAGTTCAACAGAAGGATATTTTTTATTTTTAAAATTTATAGAAATAAATATACATAAGGGACTATTTAAAATAGTTTTGGGAAAAATTAACAGATTTGTATAGAAAAGGGGTACATTTTATTAATGAAAAATTTACAGATAAGGGATTTTAGAAATAGGCCTTGAATGCACGTGGTATAGAGGGTTTATACATAGTGACCCCCCCGAGGATGATCTTTTTACCAGAGCATTGACTCCACTATTTGAGGGGTGCACATTCTCTATTCTACATGCCTCCCTTGAGTTATTAAACTTGCAAACCATCTATGGATGGAGCAATGCAAGTTTGAATGCATTACTCAAGTAAGCTTTAAAGTCTATTTTAGACCTCAAAAGATATGGCAAGGCAACATGTGACCTCTCTTGGAGGATTAGATTACAAGTGCATCCATGCATGCGTCAACAATTGCGTTCTCTTTCGTGGACCACATAAGGATGCAAGAGAGTGTCCTACTTGTGGAGAGGCAAGATATAGAGCAGATCTCAAAACTTTGGATGTGCCTCATAAGGTTATGCGACATTTTCCCATAATCCCTCGCATCCAACATATGTTCAAGTGCAAATCCATTGCAAAGCTCATGTCATGGAATTCCTCCCATCGATCAACCGATGGCAAGTGGACAACTCCTGCAGACACTCTTGCGTGGAAGCATATTGAAGACACATGGCCAAGCTTCAAGGAAGAACCTAGGAGCTTAAAACTTGGATTGGGTATGAATGGTGTGAACCCATTTGGTCTCAAAAGCACCTCTTACAGTGTATGGCCAGTGATATTGGTGAATTATAATCTTCCATCCTCTATGGCGATAAGAAAGGACATGTCATGTTATCCCTTCTAAACATAAAGTAACAAATCATGATGTTTATTTGGAGCCTTTGATTGATGAGCTAGAGGTACTATTTGGAGCCTTTGATTGATGAGCTAGAGGTACTTTGGAGAGGTATCGAGGTGCATGATGTGAGCAAGCCTCCCTCATCACACGAGACTTCAACTGCAAAGCAGTCTTGATGTGGACGATGCATGACTTCCCAGGCTATGGCGAGTGTTCAGGTAAGCATTGCACTTTTAATTATGAGTAGATAATCGATGTGGCACCCTAAACCCACCTTCAACTCTTAATTGCATCTATTGTTCAGGTGTCACTACATCGGGTTACCATGCATGTCCTATTTGTGGTCCTTAGCTAGTTGCCTCTGTAAGAAAACAATATAACATCTGTGCTCAACAGATAACCGGATCTCGTATGCAAGAGAGAAAAGCAAATAGTATGGAGAATCAAAAAATTTGATTACTATAGAACTGATACAATAGATGGCACTGCCTCCCAACCGTGTGCTCCTATGAAAGAAGCTTCGATGGCATGCTAGAAACAGTAGAGGACGGAGGCTAGATGCTAAGGAATCAGAGTTGTTGTAGCCAGTGATGAAATGGGCTTCACGGGCTTGCTCTTATATAGCCACCAGTCGGTTAGACCCAATTGAGTGACCGACCCAGTCCGCCCAAAACGTTTAGTCCCAAAATAGGCCACCGACCACATGATAGAACCGGTGCGCAAAATAGAGCAACTAACCTATGGACTCCGTTTGGCCCAGAGCCATCCGGGATCATCTAGGGCTCCAAACGGGCCCCGCAACTTGAGAATGGGCTGCCCCGAGAAATGCTCTGTATACCCTCAGGGCGGTTAGTCATGGGATGCCTTCCCACACTTGCATGTAGCCTCGTCGGTAGTGTGCCAACTCCATCCAGCCATGAGGCCACACATGGCCCCCATCTGTTGTCCAAACTAGGACCTACTAGATAATCAAGCTACTCAAATGCCTTCTCCTCATATGGGGGGCTTACAAGTAGAGTTAGTTGGTTCTCGTGTAGTTACATGAGAGTGGAGCATTAATGTCCACCTGCAAGTGAACGTACTTTTTCGGTCCAATGCCAAGTCGATGAAGATGCCTCTCCAGCAAGTCTCTTCCAAGAGCCTTCGTGAAGATGTCCGCAGCATTCTCTGTGGTCGGACAGTACACCAAGTCGACCTCTCCATCCATGATGAGCTCGCGTACAAAGTGATATTGAATCTCAACGTGTTTTGTGCGAGCGTGGAACACAGGGCTCTTTGCAATCGCCATGCAACTCTGATTGTCACATGATAACTGCATAGGCTTGTTTTGCACTGCACCCATGTCCCCTAAAATCCTCCTCAACCACACTACCCCGCAAGAAGCAAAGCATGCTAATTTGTACTCGGCCTTGGTAGAAGAAAGAGCAACTGTGGGTTGCTTCTTGTTGACCCATGGCACAGCTCCAGATCCAAGTGAGAAACAATAACCTGTCACTGATCTCCTATTGTCCATGTCTACTGCCCAATCCGAGTCACAGAATTCGGTCAAGATGTTGCCCTCGGTATAGGTGATGCCATAACCAAGTGTGCCTTTGATGTATTTCAGCACCCGCATCCCTGCCCTCCAATGGTTCTCCCGGGGCTTATTGGAAAACCTGCTTGGTACACCAGTCGCAAAGCTGATGTCCGACCGCGTGTTGCACAAGTAAATCAAGCTGCCCACAAGCCTTATATACTTCGCTTCATCCACCAGTGGTGATGAATCCTCGTTTGAGAGCTGCACGTCAACCTCCATAGGAGTACCAACTGTCGTGCACTCAGCCATGCCAAATGCCTTCAGTATCTCTCCAGCATACTTCAGCTATGAAATGAAAATCTGTTTCAGCTATTGCCAAACTTCAATCCCCCAAAAAAAAGGCATCAGTCCAAGGTTTGTCATTTCAAACTCTCTTCCTAGCAAATGCTTTGTCTGCGAGATCTTCTCTTCATGGTTCCCTGTTATGACAAGGTCGTCCACATAAAGGACCACAATCATACACTTGCCTTCTTCTCTGAAGATATACAAATTTGCATCAGATGGGCTCCTCCTGAACCCGTTTTGCAGAAAGTAGGCATCAATTTGTTGGTACCATGCTCATAGGGCATGTTTTAGCCTGTAAAGTGCCTTCTTCAGTTTACAGACTTTACCTTCTGAACCGGGGATCTCAAGACCTGGTGGTTGTTCCACGTATACCTCCTCCTTGAGATCTCCATTCAGAAAGGCCGATTTTACATCCATCTGAAACACGGGCCAACTTCCCTGGGTAGCTAAAGCTAAAACATTGCGAATTGTGGTTAGTCGAGTTGTGGGAGAAAAAGTATCCTGATAATCAAAACCATGTACTTGTGCAAATCCTTTTGCCACGAGCCACAAGCCTTGTACTTATCCAACGTGCTGTCAGACTTGTACTTGGTCTTGTACACCCACTTGGTTCCGATTACCTTGCATTTTGGTGGTTGATCCACAAGGTCCCAAGTGTTGTTCTTCATTATGGAGCCATACTCTGACTGCATAGCCTCCATCCACCTATCATCACCCTGTGCCTCTTCAAGACACTTGGGTTCTTTAGCATGGATCACCTCTATCATCAAAGCGTAGTTGACCAAGTGTTCCTGCGCCCTTCTTTGCTCCTCTAATCTTTTGGACCAACGGTGTTCGGATGGTTCCTCCTCAATGGCTGGAGGTTTTCTGCCATCCAAAAGCTACTTTACCCACTTCAGGAATGGCCATTGCCATTGTGGTTCTGCAGGCTCTTCTTCATCTTCTTTATCTTGAATCCTCCCAAGCACCATATGGGTAGTTTGGTCTGCTGTTTGTGGTTTTATTAGATGGATATCCTGGTCCTGGTTGTCTGGGGAAGGAAGCATCCTCCTCCAATTGATGCAGTTGTTCAGAGAAGACCACATCGCGACTTACTATTACCTTCTTGGTAACAGGGTTATAGAGATGGTAACCCTTCGCCTCTTCACTGTAGCCCAAGAAAATACATTTCTGGCTCTTTGGTTCCCATTTGGTCTTGTTAGCATTAGGGACATGCACAAAGCAGTCACTTCCAAAAACTCTGAAATATGCAGCTAAAGGTTTCTTACCAGAAAAGGCATGCAGTGGAGTCATCCCATTCACAGCCTTCGTGTAGCTATGATTTAGAATGTAAACTACCATGTTACATGCTTCAGCCCAGAAAGTCTTTGGCAAATCTTTCCCTTTCATCATACTCCTGCCCATTTTGCAGATGACACGCATCTTGCGTTCTGCTACTCCATTTTGTTGTGATGTATGTGGCGAGGGTTTCTGCCTCTTGATCCCATGACTTTTGCAGTAACTTTCAAATTCAATTGATGTGAACTCTCCACCTCTGTCTAATCTCAATTTCTTCACCTTCCTCCCTGATTCTTTCTCGACCATTACATACCATTCTTTGAACTTACTAAAAGCCTCGTCTTTAGTCTTCAGGAAGTATATCCATATCCTTCTACTGTAGTCGTCGATCAGCATCATGAAGTAGTAGGAAGCACCCAAATCTTCCATCTCCATCTTTTCGTAGAGGTCCATGTGAATGAGCTCTAGAGGAGCCTTTGCCCTACTAGCCTCTTTAGGAAAGGGCTTCCGATGCTGCTTACCCATCATGCAAGCTTCACATACATCGGGCAGATCTGTAATTTCTGGTAGGTCTGCAATCATTCCACTTTTATGCATCTCCTTTAAAGAACTAAGGTTTAGATGGCCAAACCTCTCATGCCACAGCTTAGTGTTCTTCACATCAGCTCGAGCACTGAAAGATGAGAGTTCATAGATGTTGTTGTGCCGTGTACCTTTACAAACGACCTTCCCTTGAAGATCGAGAATCTATATGCCATTCTTATTGAAGTGACCTTTGAGGTCCCCATCCGTGATCGCAAAAATAAACAATTGTTGACTCTGTGCCAACATGAACTTATGAAGAAAGAGAAGGTGTTACAACTTTGTGATACATCTTTGTGACACAACTTTGTGATACAACTTTGTGTTACAACTTTGTGTTACAACTTCTAGACACAACTTTATGTTACGACTTTGTGTAACAACTTTGTGTTATGAGTTTGTCTACATGAAGAGAGAGAGTGTGTTACGACTTTGTGATACAACTTTGTGACACAACTTTGTGTTACAACTTTGTGTTACAACTTTGTGTAACAACTTTGTGTTACATCTTCTACATGAAGAGAGAGAATGTGTTACGACTTTGTGACACAACTTTGTGTTACGACTTTGTGATACAACTTTGTGTTACAACTTTGTGATACGACTTTGTGTTACATGCAGAGAGAGAAGCTCTCCAACTTGTATAAATACCCCATAATGGAATGAAGCCCACACTCTTGGGGCATTGTGTTGAGTCTACATTGGTATTCCAAGCATTTGTCTCAAGTGTCCATGCTTCCTTGCACTGCACGTCCAAAAGCATGTCCTAACCTTGCAACCCTTCTCCCCTCTCCTCCAACCCTGCAATCCATCCTCTCCCTCTCCTCCTCCCTCCTCCCTTCTCCTCTTCCTCCTCCTCCTCCCTCCTCCTCCTCCTCCTCTCTCCTCCCTCTCCCTCCTCCTCTTCCCTCCTCCTCCTTCCTCCTCTCTTTCTTCCTTCACCCATGCTCTTACACCTTCTTCCTCTCCCACTCCTATGCTTTCCTAAACCCTTAAACTCCATGATCTACGAGGGAGACGAGTTCTCCACCATGTACTCTACTCCGAACCTTGGACCCTCCTTCTAACCCTGGACTCCTTCTAAACCTTGGAACCTCCTTCTGAACCCTGGAACTCTTTCGAACCCTTGAACTCTTCCTAAACCCTGGAACCTCCTTCTGAACCCTTAAACTCCTCCTAAACCCTACAACCCCCAATGAAGGCGAAAGCCTTCATTACCCCAACAACAATGGTTTACATGCCTTTTACACATGCTTGCATTTTGTTTACTCACCACACTTAAGCCTACGTCTCTCACCGGATCACGACTCGAGGTCCTAAGCTACACTACAACGACAAACCCAATATATCTGTAGGTGACAAAAAGCCTCGGAACCCTGCAACATAGAATACCCAGCTCTTCCTACGAAAGCAGTAGGAAAGAGCTAACATTTGGCGCCGCTGCCGGGGAGACTAGCGTCTCAAGTAGCGAGTAAACATGCGTAGATAGGTGTAAAAGCCACATGATATACAATTAGGTTAGGTAGTGGACACGGTTGAGTAGAGCTTTCAATTACGATCATTTTATCTTTTTACAGAAAGGCAAACCGAGCTCTCCATAAAGAGTTATGGCTCGGGAAGAGTTTAGGGTTAAACCCTAAACCTAAACCCTAAACCTAAAATCCAAACCTATAAAAACCTACTCCACCCCCCCTCATTCTTCATCTTTCACTTTTTGCCTCCATTCTCTTCCTCCTTCCGAGCCCCACGCAAGACACTCCTCCCTCTCCATCGAGCGCCCCCTTACTCCTATCCTCGCCATGTAAGTGACATCGAGCCCTTCTCGCAGTGATGACCTAGCCTTCCACCCACTGTCCATTGTTCCGCGACAATCCCGTTCCATCGAGAAAGACTTGGAGAGCGTCAGGTAACCACTTCGCCTTGCTTTTCAATTTCCGTCTTTCAGTTTTTTTTTGTTGCTCTTTTACCCCTCCCCCTCCACCACCATCTCCCCCTCTCCCTCTCCCCCTTCATCTCCACCTCCCCCTCACCTCCCCCTCTCCCCCTCCCCCTTCACTACCACCTCCCCTCTTCCCCCTCCCCCTTCATCTCCACCTCCCCCTCACCTCCCCCTCTTCCCCCTCCCCCTCCACTACCACCTCCCCTCTTCCCCCTCCCCCTTCATCTCCACCTCCCCCTCACCTCCCCCTCTTCCCCCTCCCCCTCACCTCCCCCTCTCCCCCTCCCCCTCACCTCCCCCTCTCCCCCTCCCCCTCCACTACCACCTCCCCCCTCCCCCTCCACCTCCTCCCCCCTCCCCCTCTCTCTCCACCCCCTCGTTCTCCCCCTCCACTACCACCTCCCCCCTCCCCCTCTCTCCCCCTTACCCCCCTCGTCCCCCCATCCCCCTCTCTCCTCCTTCTCCCCCTCCACCCCCCCTCTCCTCTCTCTCCCCCTTACCCCCCCCTCTCTGTACGCCCCTAACCCCCCCCTCTCTCTCTCCCATTCGCTCCTCTCTCTCTCTCCCCCGCCCCCTTACGCTCGCCCCTCCACCCCCCTCTCCTCTCTCTCCCCCTTAACCCCCCCCTCTCTGTACGCCCTCGCTACCCCCCGCGGCGGCGCACCTGCGCCGCCCCCGCCCGCAGCCTACCGCCCCCCGCCTGCGGCAGCGACCCCGCCTTGCCGCTCGCCATCCCCGACCCCGCCCCGCCGCTCGCCATCCTCCGCCCGCCAGCAGCGGCGACGCCCGCCCCTGCCGCCCCGCGGCGGCGACCCCGCGCCGCCCCCGCCCACGCTACCCCGCCCGCGCCCCCCGACCCGCACCCCGCCCGCGCCACCCCCGCCCACCCGACCCGTGCCCCCCGACCCGTACCCCGCCCGGCGACGCACGCAGCGCCGCCCGCCCAGCGCCGCCCTCCCCTTGCGTCACTCCCCTCACACCCCGTCCCCTCAGCTCTCTCACCCCCCGCTACGCGCCCCCCGCCCTCCCCCGTCACCCCCCTCGCACACCCCTCCCCCCTGTGTCACTCCCCTCACACCCCCCGCCCTCCCCCGTCACCCCCCTCGCACAGCCCTCCCCTCCCCCCTGCGTCACTCCCCTCACACCCCCCCCTGCGCCACTCCCCTCACCCTCCCCCCTGTGTCACTCCCCTGCGCCACTCCCCTGCGTCACTCCCGTGCGCCACTCCCCTCACACCCCCCCCTGCGCCACTCCCCTCACACCCCCCTGCGCCACTCTCCCCACACTCCCCCCTGCGCCACTCCCCTCCCACCCCCCCTGCGCTACTCCCCCGCCATTTCCCCTCGCCCTCCCCCGAGCGCCGCCCCCGCCCTCCCACGCCGCGTCAACCCCCCCCCCTCCGAGCGCCGCCGCCGGGCAGCCCCCCACCTAACCAAACCCAAAAAAAAAAAAAAAAAAAAAAAAAAACCCTAACCTAAAACTTACCTCAGGTTAGTTACTAACTACGGTTAGGTTAGTCGATTAACCCTAGGTTAGTTAGTCCTAACTACAGTTAGGTTAGGTTAGCTAGGTTAGTTAACCCTAGATTAGTTAGTTAACCTCGATTAGATTAGCTACGTAGGTTTGGTTAGTAGTAACTGAGGTTAGGTTAGTTTAGTTAGCCCTCAGTTAGGTTAGACTAACTTCAGTTAGTATCTAACTACAGTTAGTTAAACTTCCCAGTTACAGTAACTGGGAGGACCTAGGTTAGTTAGTCTAACTAGAGTCACTTGGTTTCAACCCCTCGGTTGGACTTAAAGTCCATTCACACCACCATTAGGACCCCCCAAAACGCCAAATTTAGCCATCCTTTAACCCCTCGAAACTCATCCGTTTGGGACCCAAATTGAACCCCGTTTGAACCCAGATTTCACACACGGAAACACCACGTTACGGGGTATTTTTGCAGCCCATTGCACACCATTTCGGCATCCCTAGCACACGTTCGTTCGCGCCCCCGTGTGGGCCTCATTTTGCATTAATTCACTCGTATTTTCACGCCGCGACCTCCGATTAACGATCCGTCTGCACCGGCACATTTCCCTACACACGTAGGACAATCCTAGGCACATATTAACATGACGGTCCCTACACAAACTAACATCACTCTAACTCTCCTAACGACACCACCTCCACGCCCGCCCTTGGGGTAGCGATCCCCTTAGCCAATCACGCACCATCTGCATGCAGTTACGTTCCGGCCAACGACTTCGACTCCAACGCTCGCCCAATCCGCAACTTACTCCACTGCAACAACCGCCCCCGCCAATCCTCTACCCCGACTCCCCCCCTGAGATTCAACAACTTCCTTTAACTCCTCCTCGCCCCAACATGGCTGGACGCCGTCCTGAGCATGATGGGGACATCGAGCTCGATGCCGAGGCTGACAACTTCTTCAATCGACGAAATCACAACAATCACGGCCGACGTCCCTTGGGAAAACTGGAACTTCCCAAATATAATGGTAGGGGAGACCCTGCTCGCTTCCTCCAACATTTTGATGCCGCATGTCGAGCAGGTGGTGATCAATCCCATGAAACTAAGGTGGCTTGGTTTCCAATGGCCTTAACTGATGAGGCGTCAGAATGGTACCTCGACCTTCTTGTGGAAGAACGTGCTACATGGGACCTACTTCAAACCGAATTCAAACGTCGCTTTCAAACGGAGAGGCTACAAGATGATCCCGCTCTCCAACTCAGCAAGATCGAACAAGGCCGGAGGGAAGATGTACGCACATACCTAGGAAAGATGAAGAGATTGATCGCCAAATGTGACCCACGCCCAGATGCAAAGTACCTCATGGCATGGTTCATAGCAGGTCTACGAAAGAAAATCCGCAAGGATATGAAAAAGATAAGTAGCTATGAAACATTCAGTGCTGCTCATGCAGCAGCCATTGACATCGAAGATGGCATGACAGATTCAGACACTAGCAGTGATGATGCCAGATCAAATACACGAGATAAGCGCTCGAAAAAAGGTAAATCAAAGGACACTGCCGAAACATCCAATGACGATCGCCTCGAGGCCATGACCTTGAAGCTGAAAGAAGATATGATGCAGGCCATGGATCAAAAACTTCACTTGTCTCAGCCGCCAACTCAAACATATCAACGGCGAGAAAATGTCTGGTGCCCACACTGCTTGGCCAATCACAGTCCTAAGAGCAAGAATCAATGCACAAGCAAATCCACCGCCATGGTTGTGGTGCCATATCTGTGTCGTCGGCGGCCATGATGAGACCAGTTGCATCTTCAACATGCGCAACAATCCGCCTCGACCACCACAATACCAAGCAGCACCCATGCCAGTATACAGGCAACCGGCACTTGCACAAGCGCCCCCAGCTCCGAGACTAAATCCTGTACCCGTTCGGACACAAGTCCCCCAACTACTCAGGAATCCAAATCCACGACCGTATCCAAGAGCAGCAAATCCAGCTCCTCAGGCAGTTCCAATACATCAATTACAAGCCGAGGAAGTCGACTCGCTATTTGAGTATGAAGCAGAGTACCCAGTGTACTATGTAGAAGGTGCAGAGGGTCTAATACCAGTCTATGCAAATCAAGTGCGACCCAACACATTTCACGCACCAATCAAGTGTTACGGTTGTGGAGAAAATCATAGAATCGCAAAGTGCCCTCATCGCGGTAGCCCAGCCACTTTCCAACCACTCTGCAGAGATTGTGGCATAGGACATGCCTGTATGGATTGTCCCATGAAAAATAAGGTCCCAAAACAAACAGAGGTTAAGCCTGACGTCCCCATCGGCATCATTGGGGTGGACCATCAAAGTCTGGGTCCGGCAAGTCTAAGGTCACAACCTATCAATGTAATTACACGCCAACAGAAAGCGGCTACGAAGGACCCTATCATTCCGATCCAACCGAAGCGACTTCTGAGAAAGAAAGCACAAGTGCCTCCACCTCCGCCAAGCAATGAGCAGCCGAGTTCATCTACATCAACTCCCGAGCCTCGAATAAAAGAAGCTCCATTCCCGAATGCAGAGGTGGAAAAGGCTCGTTTTCAGGCACTTCAGCAATGGGTCCAAAATGAACAAGCTCAATTTGAGGCTCAGAAACAAGCTCAAGACCCACTCCATGACTTGGCCCCACAAAGTATTGATACTGTATTCGAGCCCTTGTTCCAACAACACACTCCACAACAGAATGTACTGCCATGTCAACTTGAAGGAGCTGCACTCTCTAGCATCCTGAGTTGCCCTGTGTCCATTCCCATCGGAATCCTCTTTCGAAATTGTCCCAATCTCTGGGAGAGTTTCAAAGGATGGATTGAACTCGCAAATCCCCCTCCACCTATGAACGACATTGATGATATCCCTGTGCGGATGGGTGACAAAGATGACATATGCAACATCACTGTGCCTTTGATCCACAAGGCATATAATGAAATCCAAGCCATAGTGGATGGTGGAGCAGGTGTCAATGTCCTATCAAAGGAGCTTTACGAAGAATGGGGTCTCCCACCAATGCAAAAGGCTAATTTCAACATACGCCTTGCCGATGATTCACGGGCTAAACCCTTGGGAATAGTGAATGGCGTGTCCACAAAGATCGCAGGAGTCCGCTTTTCCCTTCAATTCACAATCTTGGATCTCCCCAAAAAATCCTATCAAATCTTACTGGGACGTCCTTGGTTACGGGAAGCATCAGTCCTCCATGACTGGGGAAAGGATAGATTGACAATCCAGAATCGAGACACTGCAGTCAGGGTGAATGTGGGGACAGGAGTTATTAAACCAATTGTTCCTAGAGCATTGGATGACACATCTTCCACGACAATTTCGAGCAAATCAGATCCCTTGCAACAGCATGCCATAGCAGGTGACTCATAAAGCAATGTCAATAACTGGATACAAACATTGGCAACCATCGACAACTGCCATTCATTAGACCCCATCTTCTCACAGATAGATGTTAACACACTACAAGTCGATCCTCCACCGACGCATGAAGAATAAATCGATCTAGAGATGCCTTTCTTTATGGCAGACCTCGAATGGGATAATGAACCTGAAGAAGGTACCCATACCAATGATGACTCAGATTTTCCTTGGGACCTTGAAACAGAGGCTGCGAATGCTGAAATTGAAGATCAAATCTTTGATAATGACCTAGCCATTCTGCATGCCCTAATGGCAGTTGAGCTCCCAAAAGTTGAACCTCCACAGTTGCATAATAGCAGAAGATCTCGCAAGAAAGCTGCCGGAGGAAATCACAGAAAAGCCAAGGCCGAGCACTTCAATGAATTCGAACGAGTCCAAACACGGATTGTGGAATTGTATCTTGCAAAGGCAGTCCCCTCAAAGTCAAAACCACCACCTCTTGAATGGTCCCCTGAAGGACTGAAAGGAGTATGTGCAGCACATGAACCCTTACTTGGAAACACCTTACCAGTGGAAAAGTTACCCCATAGTTCCCAACGTAAGAAGTTTCGGAAATATAAGCCACATGTGCGGATGAAGCTCGATCAAGAGACTTCAGAAAAAGAAAGGAAAGAAGAGCCTAACAAATTACTAAATGCAACTATGCCACCCAGTACTCATGACACATCTCAAGGTAGTTCAACCCGATCAGAGGCGATCTTCGAGAAGTGCCGGAATACTTTAAGAATTATACAAGTGGCAGTGCACCAATAGCAATGCCAAGACCAATCAGAGAATCTGAAGTTCAAGAAACCGATAGCATTGGAGAAACTCCAATCTATGAGGGACCGGCAAAAACACGCACAATAAACCTCGCCCTTGAAGGGGAGGAAGAAAAGTTGGTTTTCATTGGGAAACAGCTCCGTCAAGAAGATGAAATCAAACTCAAAGACCTCCTAATGGAATACCGTGACTGCCTAGCATGGTCATACAAAGAGATGAAAGGAATTTCACCAGAAGTGGCAGTTCACACGATCCCTATAAGGGAAGGTGCTCGCCCTAAGGTATGTGGACCTTATCGCACAAATCCTAAATATGGCACCATGGTTTATGACGAGCTGGAAAAACTCCTAGATGCCGGATTCATCTACGAGATAGAGCATTACACGCACACTCACTGCATACGCACGTTTTTTGCACATTAGGGATGTTTGAGTCTTAGTTTCCCTATCAAATCCCACAAATAAGCATATAGTTAGACACATCACATGCACTCACATGATTTTGCATAGGCACATAATAGATTGCATAAAAAATAGTATCACACACTTTCATTCCATACTCTCAAAGCATGCAATGAATTCACACGCATTACACAAAGCTATGCCAAAACTCAAGATGAATTGGCAACAGAGTCTGCAGCCTCCGCAACGAGACCCCCGCCAAACATCACAGCCGTCTCCTATATGCAAAAATATCAAACTTGCAAGCTCAATGCTACAGGTGCAATCGCATCCAACATGTATGCAAGATAGCAAGAAATGACAGCCTCAACAACGAGACCCCCGCCAAACCTCTTCCCAAGAAGATTCGATGGTAGCGTCCGCAGCAACGAGATCCCCTCTGACATTCATAGTCATCTACCCCTCCTGAAGTGGAGATAAGCTTCTTGACCAACATCCTTTTATACCAATCCTCCACAACGAGACCCCCGCTAAACCTCTTCCCGAGAAGATTCGATGGCAGCGTCCGCAACCTCAGCAACGAGATCCCCTCTGACATTCATAGTCATCTACCCCTCCTTAAGAGGAGATAAGTTTCTTGACTATTGACTACATATTGTGTGGTGCAAAAGAATTACAGCAGGAACGACTCGCATACCACAAGCTAAATAGCCACTGAATTACGCACATGGCATCCCAACTCTGAAATCAAAATAAGCCATAACCCGAGGACGGGTAATAAAATGGATCCGGGAGTATGTTGACTCTATGCCAACATGAACTTATGAAGAAAGAGAAGGTGTTACAACTTTGTGATACATCTTTGTGACACAACTTTGTGATACAACTTTGTGATACAACTTTGTGTTACAACTTTGTGTTACAACTTCTAGACACAACTTTATGTTACGACTTTGTGTAACAACTTTGTGTTACGAGTTTGTCTACATGAAGAGAGAGAGTGTGTTACGACTTTGTGATACAACTTTGTGACACAACTTTGTGTTACAACTTTGTGTTACAACTTTGTGTAACAACTTTGTGTTACATCTTCTACATGAAGAGAGAGAATGTGTTACGACTTTGTGACACAACTTTGTGTTACGACTTTGTGATACAACTTTGTGTTACAACTTTGTGATACGACTTTGTGTTACATGTAGAGAGAGAAGCTCTCCAACTTGTATAAATACCCCATAATGGAATGAAGCCCACACTCTTGGGCATTGTGTTGAGTCTACATTGGTATTCCAAGCATTTGTCTCAAGTGTCCATGCTTCCTTGCACTGCACGTCCAAAAGCATGTCCTAACCTTGCAACCCTTCTCCCCTCTCCTCCAACCCTGCAATCCATCCTCTCCCTCTCCTCCTCCCTCCTCCCTCCTCCCTCCTCCTCTTCCTCCTCCTCCTCCCTCCTCCTCCTCCTCCTCTCTCCTCCCTCTCCCTCCTCCTCTTCCCTCCTCCTCCTTCCTCCTCTCTTTCTTCCTTCACCCATGCTCTTACACCTTCTTCCTCTCCCACTCCTATGCTTTCCTAAACCCTTAAACTCCATGATCTACGAGGGAGACGAGTTCTCCACCATGTACTCTACTCCGAACCTTGGACCCTCCTTCTAACCCTGGACTCCTTCTAAACCTTGGAACCTCCTTCTGAACCCTGGAACTCTTTCGAACCCTTGAACTCTTCCTAAACCCTGGAACCTCCTTCTGAACCCTTAAACTCCTCCTAAACCCTACAACCCCCAATGAAGGCGAAAGCCTTCATTACCCCAACAACAATGGTTTACGTGCCTTTTACACATGCTTGCATTTTGTTTACTCACCACACTTAAGCCTACGTCTCTCACCGGATCACGACTCGAGGTCCTAAGCTACACGTATACTACAACGACAAACCCAATATATCTGTAGGTGACAAAAAGCCTCGGAACCCTGCAACATAGAATACCCAGCTCTTCCTACGAAAGCAGTAGGAAAGAGCTAACAACAACAAGTTCCTCTTCATATTTGGCACATAAAGAACATCAAACAACTGTTTTACAACTCCATCTGGCTTGAGAGCAATCATACCTTTTCCTTTTGCTGGACATTTTGCATCATTGCCGACTGCTACCAGGATACTGCTACCAGGATGTCATTCCCTATCGGCTATAGAGAGGTATACCAAGCCTTCCGATTGTCATGTGGCATGATGCACCACTATTAATAATCCACAGTTCATGCGTAGGTACATGAATTGCCTCCGTGCAAATCTCCTCAATTGCTACTAACAGCTCTACTGGTACTGCCTGCACGCTGTTGCTGGACTCTTTCTTTACTCTGTTCTTCTCATCAGCAATCTTCTTTCGGCACTCATTCTGCTTGTGCCCTGCCTTGTTGCAATAGAAGCACTTGATCTTCTTCTTTCTCTTTTTATCATCAGAAGAAGATGGGTTACCAGAGTCCTTACCCTTACCTTTCTTTGATCTGGTCCAGAAAGCTGAATCTTCTCCAGTCCTCGTCTTTTGATGCATCTCCTCCTCCAGAAGCATCGCGCTGAAATCCTCAAAGTTGAGGGGCGGATTTTTGTTCTGCGTATTCAACGCCGTAACAAGACCGTTGTACTTTGGTGGGAGAATCCGTATGCACCTTCGTGCTAGATTCTCACTGGTGATGGTGATGCCAATCGCAGTCATCTGAAGTGTTTGAAGGGGGCCTTCATAAAGAGCAAGAAAAGAGGTGTAGAGCAATTATATGGCTTTAAATCTCATGATTGGCACAAGATGCTCCAAGTAAGTATTTTATGTGCATAATATCTTATTCCTTCCAAATTTGTGAGTGAATTAGAAGCAACTAATCAACCATTCCTCATGTGTTCAGTTCATACTACCTACTAGCTTTTCTTGCAGTGCATTGAAGGACGTGAAGGATTGTATTTACAAGATGGGCGAGCTTGTGAGGTACTTTACAGGTTACAAAATGTGAATATTGAATTTACAAGATCGGCGAGCTTGTGAGGTACTTTACATGATGCAAGGTGTTCATATTGCTAATATGGCAAACTTTTTCCTTTCTAGGTATGTGAGCTCAAAGGAAATAGATCCCACCACGCTTGAGAATGCTTGAATTATGTTAGTGGAGGTGGTTTGTTTAGTGGAGGAGACATTTCCACATTCTATTCTCACAAGCCAACTACATCTCATAGTGCATTTGGTGGATGAGATTGCTATATACGGTACTGTACATGCATGATGGTTGTTCTTCCTCGAGCGCTTCATGAAGACCTTGAAGGGTTTCATGAGACTTACATAAATATATTTATAGCAGGGGTAATTTTATACACCATTTTCAAATTAACAGGTAGGGTGTGTTTATTCTCATATCTAAATTAAAAGTTATTTTTTAAATATTGTCTCATCTAGAATGATGTGCAAGAGCAGTCACAATTTGTTGATGGGTAGCTCAAAGTTTTAATGTGCCGACTAGCCCTCGCAATCATGATAAGTAGATATTGGTGTTGGATTCAGCCACCTGTGGTCTCTCAAGTTCTCCTCAAGCTCCAGAAACTCCATAGATCGCCTTGCATGGTGATCAAGATCTTACCTACACCAACCATAAGAAATTCCTCCTCGACCAAAAATATCAACGAGACCCACAGGAAGATCATCATGAAGTCATTGGTAGTGTGGAAGGTGGGGCCCTCCATGCCACCCCATCAACTAAAAACTTCACAAAGAGAATCAAAGAAGCTGCCAGGTCCATTGGGTCAAGGATGGAGAAAAAATTTTAATTTTTTTAGATATGCTTATATATTTGCTCACTAATCGGGGTGAAGAGAGTAGCAAGGGTTCGGGTAGGAAAACACATAGGTTTTATCATTGTAGTGAAGAATCAGAGACCTCAAGCTTTGTGGCCTCCTTCTATATTCTTCTTTATGTTTGTTACATGGACATGTAGCTAGCATGTTCTTTCCCATCATTAATTATTCTATTTGAGTCTTCCGATTTTATCCTCATGTGTGTGTGTGTGTTGCTTATCATGAGAATGACTTGGATGTCTCTTCTCTAGAGGTGTTTTCCTAGTGCTTTTGGTTTTTTAGAATAGTCTTTTCTTGAGAGTATTCTCATTTTAAAAACTTTTTTCTAATATAAATTTTGTGGTTTCATTTAAAAAAAAAAGTGTGTGTGTGCACACACACACATACACCCACATATAATATTTTTATTGTTTAAGAGGATTTGACCTTTCTATTGAAAATGATAAGTTTGGCCTTATAGATCAAAATTTAAGAGTTGAGTTGGTTTAAGTCCTCGAAGGTCTTTCTAGTCACATATTTATTGAATGATATAACTCGTTTGTGGAGTGTTTTGGTTTTTAATTGGAAAGTCATTATTTAATTGAGAAGGTCTAAGTTTATATTTACTTTATGATTATGCATATTCATTATGTTTGAATAACTATTTAAACACTGTAATAAATATTAGATATGCTCAATGTCCCATCCTCCTGGTATCCACCAGTGGTCCAAGGTGCTCAAGTTGTAAGGCCTCTATATGAGGAGAAGCCATGTGTGAGCCCAGGACACTGGATGGATCTTGACTTGCATGTCAGCTGAGGTCTATCAGTGAGATCATTGATGGTAGAAAGGTGATTGTGTGGGAGCCTCTTGCTCTCGCTGGGGTTTGGGGGCCAGCTGGCCCCCAGCTAGCAATGGTATAGAAAATATTTCCTAAATATTCCATGGACGATTAGTCAGTTTCATCGACTAGGTTGATTGGTCGGCTCCACTGACTAGGTTGACTGGTTGGCTTCATTGAGTACATTGATCCGACTACCTCCCCCATAGCTATAAAGAGGTGGCCTCCCCAGATCAGCAGATCTTCCAGCAGAGATCTTTTAGCTAGTAGCTCTTTACCTAGTATCTATTTAGATCGCCATCTAAGCTCCACTGTGGGAGTGCACAGGTGGATGAAGTCATCATCTGTACTACATCAATATTGAAAGAAAATTTTGTTTGTCTCCAGTTTATTGTGTACTCTCTATTCTTTATTTAGTTTTTGTTCTGCTACGCCGTGTAATTTAACAAGAAATTGTATTTGAATTTTACTCCTTTATTGTCTTAGCTCATAACTTTGAAATCCATTACTTGAGAATCCAGTCTTAGTATCTAAGCAACCTAGCTTCAAGAGCACTTCGGTATCTTGACACAGTTTGTAATTCCTCTGGTAGAATACTTAGACGATCAAGTTACGTATGTAAGCAATTTAACCTCAGGAACACTTTGACCTCTTGATATGGTCTACAATTCCTCTAACAGAATGCTTAGAGAGTTAGGTCATGCAATGAATAGTATCTAAGTAATCTAGTCTCGGAAGCACTTTGGTCTCTTGACACGATCTATATTTTCCTTGGCAGAATGCTTAGATAATCAAGTCGTGCAATGTATAGTACGTAAGCAATCTAGCCTCGTGACCACTCCGATCTCTTGACACGGTCTACAATTCCCTTGGTAGAATGCATATAGAATCAAGTCGTGCAATATATAATATGGAAGCATGACAAAATATGAAGAGGGGAGAGGAGAAGAGTGGAGATGAGGAGAAGAGGGCACAGCTAGAGAGCACACCACAAATGACTAACTGTACACTAGAATTAGTTGAAAAAATAGAATATATACAAACCCTTTTAGGGTTAGGGTTAGGGGATCTAACCCTTTCCTTTATAGCACTCTATAAGGTTAGTGCTATGCACATATGATCACATGATGGTGCTATGCACACATGATCACATGATGTTGAGCGTGAACTCTCAACACCTTCCCTCAAGATCAACATCATGAAGTAGGCCTTCCCTCAAGATGATGATTCTGGGGAATGGAAGAAGGACTGAGCATTACATTCCATCACACCCCTTTAATGGGAATGTCCTTCCTCTGCATCAAACCAAGAGCTAGTCGGTGTTTCTCGAATAGCTCTTTACCGAGTGGTTTGGTAAAGATGTCTGCAACATTTTCTTTGCTATCACAATGCTGCAGTGTGATGTCACCAAGTAACACTCTTTCGCTGATGAAGTGCTCTCTGACATCAATGTGCTTTGTTCTGGAGTGATATACTGGATTTTTGGCCAATGCTTGAGCCGATTGATTATCACAGTATATTGTTGTTGGCTTTGACTCATCAAAGTAATCTGTTTCTGACAATAGTCTTCTGAGCCATATAGCCTCACATGCACCTGTAGTGAGTGCTCTATATTCTGCTTCAGTTGAAGACAAAGAAACAGTTGGCTGTTTGTTTGACAACCATGATATAGCACCTTGACCAAGGAAAAATGCATATCCCTGTGTCGATCTCCTGGTCTCATGATCTCCAGCATAGTCACTGTCACAGTATCCATGCAACCGTGGATGACTTCCTCTGTATTCTATCCCAAATTGTCTTGTACCTCTGATGTATCTCAAGACTCTTTTGGCTGCATTCCAGTGAGACTGTTTTGGATTTGCCATAAACTGTGCTAGTGAGCTTACTGCATAACAAATATCTGGCCGTGTGATTGTCAGATATATAAGAGATCCAATGAGTTGCCTGTAGTATCTGTCATTGACTGTAGGCTTTTCTGAATCTTTAGTAAGTTTCAAACTCTGTTCCATGGGAGTGGCTGCAATCTTGCAATCTGCCATATGAAACTTCTTCAGGAGACTGTCAACATATTTGAGCTGACTCATGAATGTGCTATCTGAATCTCTCCAGAACTCAATTCCAAGACAATAGTGCATAAGTCCAAGATCTTTCATGTCGAACTCTGCAGATAAGTCTTGTTTTAGTTTTCTGATGAAGCTATCCTTGCTTCCTGTCACAATCAGATCATCTACGTACAAAAGTGCAATAGTAATATCTTCCCCTTGAGCTTTGTAGTAGAGAGTATGATCTGCATTGGACTTCATGTATCCCAGATCAGCAAAATACTTGTCAATTCTGCTGTACCAACTTCTGGGTGCTTGCTTTAAGCCGTAGAGACTTTTCTTGAGATGGCAAACCTTGTTCTCTTTTCCTGGTTCAACATAACTGGCTGGTTGTTGCATGTAGACATCCTCGTCTAGATAACCATTGAGAAATGCATTCTTGACATCGAGCTGATACACATTCCATTTACTGAGTGTCGCTAGTGATATCAAGAACCATATGGAATCCATCTTTGCTACTGGAGCATGAGTCTCATCATAATCTTGGCCATATTGTTGTGCAAATCCTTTTGCAACTAATCTGGCTTTGTATCTCTGAATACTGCCATCTGGATTGTACTTCACTTTGTATACCCATTTGTTGGCTATGGCTTTCTTTCCTGGTGGAAGGTCGCATAATTCCCAAGTGTTATTTTTATACAAAGCATCCATTTCTTCATTCATAGCAGTTTGCCATTCTGGCTTATCTACTGCGTCTTCGAAGTACACTGGCTCTTCTGTAGCCATGATGGTAGTCATAAGAGCATAGTTGGTGGTTTCCACCTAAATTGCTTTGCCTTTCTGAGCATATGTCAATCTGGCTGGTGGTCTGCTTTCCCTAGTAGACCGTCTGAGCTGCTGTGGCACTGCTTGGGGTGTTGCTGGCAATTCTTGCTCTTCTTCATCAACCTGTTCTGTAGATGAATGTGAAGTCGATGCTTCTATCTCCTGTGTAGGTGAGGTTTTCCATTCTGATTCCTCATCGAAGATTACATCTCTGGAGATAATGACTTTGCGGTTGATGGGATCATACAATTTGTATGCTTTACTTGCTTCACTGTAGTCAACCATGATGCATTTGCGTGACTTCGCATCCAATTTCCTGCGATGATCATCATGTATGTGGGCATATGCTATGCAACCGAATATGCGGAGATGCCCAATGCGTGGCTTGTGTCCAGTGAATGCTTCATAAGGAGTCATACCTTGTATCGGTTCGGTAGGAAGCCGATTAAGCAAGTGGTTAGCTGTAGCTATTGCTTCTGCCCAATACTAATTTGGAAGATGCTTTTCACTAAGCATTGCTCTAGCACTGTCTGTTAAAGTCCCATTCTTCCTTTCAGCTATTGCATTTTGCTGAGGAGTATCTGCACATGTGAATTGTCTTCGAATGCCATGAGTTTTGCAAAAGTTCATGAAGGCTAAAGACATGTATTCACCTCCTCTGTCTGATCTCATGACCTTGATCTTTCTGCCTGTTTGATTTTCTACCATGGCTTTGAATTCTTGAAATCTGGCAAACACTTCAGATTTCTCTTTCAGAAAGTAGATCCAACAATATCTGCTGTAGTCGTCGATGAAGGTCAAGTAATAAAGTGAACCATTGATGCTGCTGCGGGTCTGGGCATAACCCCATACATCTGTATGAATCAAATCAAGAATACCTCGTGCACGAGAGGTACTTCTGACAAAGTTGGTTCGCTTTTGTTTGCCGAAGCAGCATGCTTCACAAACTTTTCCAAGAAACTGTAGCTTCGGAATCCCAATTGCCATATTTTGATTCCTTAGATCTAACAAGTACTTGAAGTTGACATGACCATATCTCTTATGCCATTTTGCAGAGAGTGGCATCTGTTGCATTTGAGCTGACATGGCATGCTTATCTGGTACTGTAGCTAGCATCCTGTATAAGCGTCCTTCCTTGACACCTTTTGCTACTAGCTGACCTCTTTTGGATTTGTCTCTGATAGTGCATTCATCACCGTCGAAGATGACTTTGTAGTTGTGTTCCGTCATTTGACCTACTGACAAAAGGTTCTTGCTGAGCTTCGGAACATAGAGCACATCTTTGACTAATCCTTTTGTACCAGTGAAATTGTTCATAGGGATAACACCTGTCCCTTGAACCGGATTCGGTGTATTGTCTGCTGTGTAGATGACATTCTTTTGACCTTCTAATGGCTTCATTTCTGTGAACCATTCCTGATGATTTGTCATATGAGATGATGCACCGCTGTCAATGTACCAAGGATCCTGTTCCACTTGGTCGACTTGATAGCTGAAATCCTCTTTGGGATTGAAATCAGTGTCTAGGTGCATTGGATCAGTCTGATGAAATTCCTCACTTGCAAGAAACATATTTCCATGTTCATTTGCAAAATGACTATGACTAGAATGTCCACCACGATGATTTCCTCTTCCTCGGGAATTCCCTCGATTACTGCTGGATTGACCGCCTTGGTCATACTGCTTCTTGCGGCAATCTCTTTCATAGTGTCCAAACTTGTGACAATAGTTGCATTGAATGTTTGACACATTGGTGGATGCATTCCCTCGTCCTTTGAATCTTCCTCTGTTGGAATGATTTCCTCTTTGCTGATTTTGATGTTGCTGAGGATGCTGCTGATGCTGATGCTGATTCTGAATTTGATTTTGTTGATGATGATGACCACTTTTCTGATATGATCTACCTCTGTTTCTGCCTTTGCCTCTGCTTCTGTCTGAAGCGGTGAATGCCTAATCATTAGAATGACCTTTACGTGCTTGAATGGCCTGAGTCCTGAGTTCTTCACCAAGTAGAACTGACTGAAGTTCTTCAAGTGTTGGAATTTGCCGTTGGATGGCAATACTCTGGACCAGATTCTCATATCCTTCTCCTAGTCCATTCAGGATTACTTGAACCATTTCTGCGGGATTCATAGTTTCTCCTGCTGCTGCAAGTTGATTGTTGTAGTCTTTGATGCGGAGTACATAAGCATGACCGGTTTCATTGCTGTTGCGGAAACTCTGGTTGATCTGGTTTCTCAGGGTGAGAATCCTGGATGTGTTCTTGGACTCGTAGAGAGCTGCGAACATATCCCATGCTTCTTTTGATGTCTTGACTGTGTTGAGTTGTCCTAGCATGACATCTTGCACATTCTGCTTGATCAGGTGATAGGCATACTTGTCTTTCTTATCCCATTCTGCTTGAGCTCGGGCAATGGCAGGATCTGCTACTGATGCGGAAACTATTTGTGTAGATGTAGATCCCGATGTAGATCCCGTTGCTGGTGCTGTGACAACAGATGGAGTAGAGCTACTGGTGGCTGGATCGGCCAATGGTCTAGGTATGGATCCATCAACATACTCCCATTTGTCCTGAAGCACAAGAATGGTCTCCATTCGGTATTTCCATGTACCGTAATTGGAGTTGTCTAAATTAGCAGATGCCTCCAGATTGAGGTTGCTAGTCGACATGGTGCAAACAATGTACTCAAGAGTGTCCTGAAAAAACGCTGTATGAATCAACTGCAAATACACTGAAGATGCCAAGTGAAATCTCTGTACCGTCAGTGAAGATAGAACTGCAATAAATAAGATCTGACCTGTGTTACAAGGCTTGTGGCAATGATGCCGGGAATAGCCAAGAGGCTTTACAAGGCTGAAAAATGATGTGCACGATGCCGTGAGATAGCCAAATAGGCATTACAATGGTGGCATGTGTGTGTGAAATCAAGTGCTATCTGCCCACTGAATCAATCTGCAATGCCTCTGAACTCTGAAGTCTGCTCACTGAACTGATGAACGTAAGGTTTCAGGTAATGTAATGATGTGAAATCGGATGTGAGCGTATGGACTGCGAGTAGGTACTAGTTAGGAATTTTGGGCATGGCTTAGATTGGTAACTTGGGGAATTCAAAGCGTCCCCTCTATGGCGATCTAGTCTACTCTGATCTAGATCTAAACCAATCGTTGATCGATGAAAGAGCAGCAAATAATTCCTTTTCCTTTGTTCTTTTTAAGTGCTGGGTCAGATGCGTCGATGTAGAGGCAAATGTGCGTGAAGGAAGTGGTTTTGTCGGCAAAGCTCAAATGTGAGTGTAACTTGCACCAAAATGTGCGCATGATGTAACGAGCGCGTAGAGCACGAAAAATCGAGCGACTTTCCTTTTTGGAGCACCCTCAAATTCTTCCTGGATCAAGAGATATGACTTGATCTAGGTGGAGGGGCAAAAGGAGTGCAAATGGTGCTCAATGATGATGTGTCACTGTGAGTCACATGCAGTGATGATGTGGCACTGTGCTTAGCAAGAGGTGTGCCAGTGAAGCTCTGTGCTGAGGTGGCAGGAGTGTGCACATGCAGTGTGTGCACAGTGTGCCTGGCAAGGGACTGTGCCTGTAGGGGTCAGTGCTGACTGGACTGCTGAGGTGGCACAGATGATGTCAGCAGGGTGACGTGGCACTGATGACATGGCCTGATGACGTGGCATAGATGACGTGGCAGCTGACATGGTAGTGATGATGTGGCAGATGACGTGGCAGTGATGATGTGGCAGTGATGACGTGGTAGCTGACGTGGCAGTGATGATGTGGTAGTTGACATGGCAGTGATGATGTGGCAGCTGATGTGGCAGATAAGATGACATTGCCACGTGGCACAATTGTGATCAAAGCACCTAACTAGGGGTTGACAGAACCTTAGCCTGGTTAGGTCCTATCTGCCACGTGTTGGAAGGACAGCCACCGAAATCTTTCGGAGATTCTGACGAAGATGCCGATTCCATCCGTGATTCCGTCGCGTGAGCGTTGGAGGCCTGTGGCTTCGTTGAGTTGCTGTCTTGGATGAGCACTGTCTCGTTTGGAGCGCGTTGCAGCGATGGTTGCCGGTGGAGTAGCGGATCGATGGAGGCGCGCGGCTTCTGACGGAGCTGTTGGAGGCTATGGCGGCCGATCGAGAGCCTTCGGTGGACTACCTTAGAGGTGCTAGGAGTTCGCAGTGTTTTTCACCATCAATGTTCGCAGTGTTTTTCACCATCCGCGCCCTGCTCGTTGATTGGCGCAGAGAAGAAGGGGCTGAGCTTTGCCGTAGGAGGCGTGAGCTTTGCCGAAGGAGGCGTTGGCGTCTGGGAGCTGCTCTATTGGAGTCGCCTTGGAGCTCCGTTGCAGGATCCTGCTGTAATCTTCGATGCAGAATTTGAAGATTACGCTGACTCATGAACCGGCGATGGAGAGGTTTTGGCGCTGGGGCTGCGAACCGGCGTTGTGGAGGCTTTGGAGGTTGGCCGTTGTTGGAAGCTGCAGTCGTTGTCTTGGGCCCTATGGCGAGCTTGGAGCGCTGCACGAAGGAGGTGAAGAATAGAGCCCGTTGTAGTTCGCAGGCGTGGAAGGAGCTGCTAGTTGCCAAGGTTGATGAAGAGCTGCTTTGGCGGATCGATGACGAGCTAGAGAGCTATGTAGAGCCGTCATTGTAGAAGCTTGTAGGAGCTAGGCACCTATCTTGTTGCAAGTGCTTGCAGCATGGAGTTGGAGCTCGCCTCAGGGGCTTTTTGATAGGGACGGCCGTCGAAGGAGCTTTGTTGGAGAGGCTTAGCTTCTTTCTCTTTCTCACAGATCTCTCAAAACCTCTCTCTCAAAGACTAAGATCTAGATCTCTCTCTCTCTCATAAGAAGCTCTCAAAGAACTCACTAAGTCTCTCAACAAATCTATTGCAAAACAAAGAAGAATCTCAATGAACGGAAATTTCTATCATCAACGGAATGAAAGAATGCTCACTCAACGGAAGTTTCTCTCAAATGGACGGAAATTTCTCTCAACGGAAGTGAAGGGAAGGATCTCACAATCACTCAAGAGAACTCTCAATCTCACAATCTCTCTCACACTCTCAAGAATCGCAATGTCTCAGCGGAAGACAAGGGAGCTCTGATACCATGACAAAATATGAAGAGGGGAGAGGAGAAGAGTGGAGATGAGGAGAAGAGGGCACAGCTAGAGAGCACACCACAAATGACTAACTGTACACTAGAATTAGTTGAAAAAATAGAATATATACAAACCCTTTTAGGGTTAGGGTTAGGGGATCTAACCCTTTCCTTTATAGCACTCTATAAGGTTAGTGCTATGCACATATGATCACATGATGGTGCTATGCACACATGATCACATGATGTTGAGCGTGAACTCTCAACAAAGCAATCTAGCCTCGGGAGCACTCGGGTCTCTTGACACGGTCTGCAATTCTCTTATCAAAATGCTTACAGAATCAAGTCATGCAATGTATATTATGTAAGCAATTTAGCCGGAGCACTTCGGTCTCCTGACACAGTCTGTAATTCCCCTGGTAGAATGCTTAGAGAATCAAGTCATGCAATGTATAGTATGTAAGCAATCTAGCCTCGAGAGCACTCCAATCTCTTAACATGGTCTGCAATTCCCCTGAAAGAATGCTTAGAGAATTAAGTCATGCAATGCATAGTATGTAAGCAATCTAGGCTTGGAAGCACTCAGGTCTCTTGATACAGTCTGCACTTCCCCTAGCAGAATTATTACAGAATCAAGTCATGTAATTTATGTTATGTAAGCAATCTAGCCTTGGGAGCACCCTAGTCTCTTGACACAGTCTGCAATTCCCTTGGCAGAATGCCCACAAGTCGTGCAATGCTTAGTATCTAAGTAATCTAGCCTCAGGAGCACTCTGGTCTTTTGACTTGGTTTGCAATTCCCTTGGAATTATACTTAAAGAATCAAGTCATGCAATGCATAGTAATGTAAGTATATCTATTTCTATTACTTCTATAAATTCCAAGCTCACTAATGTGTGTATATCTAATGTATATGTGCTCAATAGATTTTTAGTAATGATGATGGCTTTGTATTGTGTGGTGTAAATCCAAGAAGTATCCAATGGGAGATTGATTAAACCACCTCTATGCTATTCTTATTGGTGTGCATGTCTTTGATGATCAAACAAAAATTTAGACCTAGGGATTTGCCTTCATTCCTCTGATCTCGCACGTTATTCAATGATTAGAAACACATCTATATGCTCACAAGAATCAAATCATATAGTTGAGAGAGAGAGAGAGAAAATCTTACAAAAGCAACTAATTTTGTTTTATGTGCAGAAGGTAACATGGAGCCTTTATGATGAGATAATAAACATTACCTTTTCCTAATAGGAAAAGTGGCATATAGGCAACATGATGCTAGTGCATGCATCGTATTAAATATAAACACTTGCACTAAATCAACATAATTCTACTACATGCATCCTATTAGTTATAAAAACTCCCATTAGATCAACATAAGGTTAAAGTTTGGGCCATCTTCTTAAAATTTTGTTCTATTTTATTCATGGTTCAATTCAAGTTACTTCATGCAAACTCTAGTAGTAACTGGTGATAGTTTGGGAGCATGCAAGGGAAACAAAATTGGATAAGGTGGAGTAAATACATGAGATTTTGGGAGTTGAAAAGATCAAAAGTTGAAAATATGTTCTATTAGGTACTAGTATGGGTGTAAAGCATGCATCTTCATGACATACAAATTAAAGTGTTTTATTTAATTATACAATACAATTTCTCATAAGTAGCATCTGTTTCAACTTACACTGAAATGTACAAGAGGAGGGCAAAAAATATAGGCTTCTCAAATTTCACATTTATTGAAGGGATATAATTATTGATCCAAAAATTCACAGTAGGGGTATATAAAATAGATAAAAAGTGGTTACAGAGGGGTTTTTAAATTACCTTTCAAATGCATGTTGTATAGCTGGCTTATGTAAGGTGGATCCCTCGAGGATGCATATCACAATGGAAGAATGGGACTATGCTAGGGGATGCATGAGCAAGGTCGGTATATAGAATGTTATGCCTAAGTTAGAAGCTTTCAACAATTTAGATTGCTAATTTAATTGATTTTGTCTTGGTGTAGTGTACTATGTTCAATGCTATATGATGTGAGGGTAAGCATTTTCAAACACAACGAATTGATGATAAGAGAAACACACAACATTGAGGTGTCATTGCTAGCTTTGAAGGAGCCAATGGAGCCATGGATGATTATTGTGGCATAATCCAAGATATTATTAAGCTTGACTTTCGACGCTTCTATCTCAACGCTGGTTTGGATTTTGAAGTAGATAGTTTGGCAAGGTTTGATCTCATTGAGGATGAGATTGAACTGTAGCCCATCATTGATATTGGCAAAACTGTGCCTACTCGAGATCAAATACAATGGATGGCATTCTCCTCACCTCACTTAATTTTTGTATATGTGGGTTTGCCAAAAAGCATTGATATTTTTGTTAAAATTATGTGCTTTGGTAATCATGGGCAATGTTTGGAAAGCAGTGATGTACATTTATCAGCCTACACCAAAATCTCACTTTCTGTATTCTCTGTTTTGCATCTAAATTTGTGTCTAATCTGTAGTGCAAATGCACTAATAGACGTGTTAATAGATGTGCAAATAGACGCGCTATTAGAAGCGTCTGTATTTTCACTATTCTAGCAGCACCTGTAGATGGGCCAGCTATTTTACGCGTCTATCAAGCATGTCTATAGTTGCTTTGCCTTGTTGTGTTTTTGCCAGCTCCATGAGCTCCTTGGTGACTGTTGCTAGCAAAGCTTGCCCATCTTTCCCCCCCCCCCCCCCTCCCCTTTTCCTCCCCCCCCTTCCCCCCCCCCCCCCCTTTACTCTCCTCCATTCCATTAATTTCCTTTGTGCCCTACCCTCCCTAATATAAAATTTTAAGGGCGAATATTTTCCCAAAGACGAATTTAGGAGCTTCTTCAAACTAGTATCCAAGTGTGATTTGATCAAAAGCGAGCTACACAAGTAACACAAGATACTTTTCACAACGATAAATTAGAATTTACTTCTTTTTGTGAAGCTTTACTAAATCCTCTTGCTTGAATAACCTTCTTCTTTTGTCCTTTTGGTGTTTGTGAAAATAACGCAACCTTGACAAGTGCACTAGATTCTTGAAGAAAGTGAAAAGTATTGCGGTATTGGAAGATGTATATATAAATATATATACAGTGTGCTAAAACAATAATACTATGTGGTGTTTTATATTATCATTCAATATATTTGATTTACCACACACTATTTGAAAATATCATATGGTTTAATGTCTATATTGCACTCTAATAGCTCTTAGCGAGTTACTCAGAAATTTTTTCTACATGGATGATTTAAAATGCCAAATTTTTTCCTCCAAAATCATTCAAAACATTTTAAATTGTCGACCTACATTGAACTATTGAAAACTCCCACAAATCCTTGTCCTAAACCTAAAAAGACATGGCTACACCCAAGCTTGCATTGACCCCACCCCCTCTTAGGTTTCATGACAAAATTGAGGCTCTAGCGATCAACATGCCATCATGGATGTTTTTATCAAGGATGTGCTTGTATATTAATATAAAATCTTGGCGAAAGTTTTCAAGCTCATTTTTTAAGTTTCACAATTTTGGTAGAATGTACTACTTTTATATATTTTTTCTTTTGGATTTTGAAGGAGAAAATGTAAATCCTGGCGAAATCTACATTTTTTTGCATAAAAGTTTCAAATCCTGGCGAATGTTTCAAACATTTATTTTTATTATTGCATATAAACCTTTGACACCAATATAAAAGTTTAGCTTCTTAACGAAACTAACATGAAAAAATCATCCATGCATGCCATCACCCAACTTTGAACTGCACTCATTGCAAGAAGTCCATGTGTATCTTTAAAAATGCATGAAAGCATGAGTAGGTGGTACCAAAAAGCAATGTCATTGGCAAACATAGGTGGTATCAAGAAACAAACAATATAATTAATTATAAGAGTAGAGATGCTCGGGGAGGTTCACCTTTAAAAGAACTTGTGTATCATGTGCAGTCAAAACGAGGGGTATTTTAATTCAACTTTAGGAAAGAGATTCATAGGATTATAATAACAGGAGGGGTTTATTAATTTCACTTTATAAAAAAACTATTAGTCCATAAATAAAAATGGGTGCTTTTAGTGGGGTAAAAATCTTAGTTGAGGGGTTGTCCCTTGAATGCAAGCAATACATAGGGTTTTTTAGAAGTGCACCTATCGAGAGTAGATGCATTGCTACAACTTACTAGATATACTTAGTACTTTTTAAGAGTTCTATGCATATAAGTAGTTTAAAGAATTTTAGTTACAATTCTAGGAATAATAATTATCCTACCTTAAGTAGTTTTCTTACTTCCACCTAAAAAGAAAAAAAATGGTGCCACTAAACATGCTTTTACCCAAATATGAATGTTCTCTTTCTCTAAATTATCACTCCTGGCTACATCCTTGATCCTCTCTGAAAACTTTTGATTCGATGGAGTGTTAGTGTTATGGTGACCTTCCTCCATTGATTTTTCCTCTTCTCATACAATCGATTAACATTGAGTATATCCTCCTCCTAATTGGGAAGCAATGTTTGAATGTTTGACACAATGAACTTTCTGAATCTTTCCCAAGACCCCCAATTTGATTTGTCTAGGCTTCGCTGATCTTCAGGGATCCAATTGACATTGTTGTATCCATTGCATGTCGTGGGATGTTTTTCCCATAATGCATTTTGCATGTGATCTTAGCCCTTTTCCCCACCCTTTTCTAGTGATCCATTCATAGAGCATTCATCTTTTGCCAAAACCTCTTTTGGATGCTTGTTGGAATTGAACTAGGCTCGCATCTTGCATGTGACATGCATTGCACAAATTTGCACTAGATTCATCTTTAGATGGTTTTGCCATGTCAAAAGTCTTTTCCCCCAAGGGAAGAGCCATATTAAGGGCCATGTTAGGATAATTTTTTACAAAATGACCTAAGTTCTTTAAAAAAAAGTCAATACAAGGATCTGAATCGAACCTACTATGCCATCAACATACCATGAGGGAATTTGATTTCGATGAATTCGAAAGCTCTAGGTGCTCTTGTGAACCAATGGTGCATACATTGATGGGGATAGCGGGAATGAATAACACCTTGCCTGGATTTGAGGCTAGTCGCTCGATTGATCATGTAGCCCTATAGGGAGATATGAGAAGTCAATCCAAATAGGATAGTCATGGTATAGGAACTCGTCCACATTGAATATAGGCTCTAGATGGTCACCACTAGCATAGAAGCCCATCAAAACATGCTTCCTAGTAGATTGTTGCAAACTGCTTCTGAGACACATTGAATTAGGGAAAAAAATCAGTTTCCAAAAAATGTAGCCACATTGCTGCTTGGTGGGGAGGTCACACTTGAATGCCAGGAACTGCTGAAGTTCATCCACAAATGGAGCATGCCCAAGCATAGTGTTCACAACCTGATTCAAACCACAACCCTTGTGCACCACATCCTTAACTCGTCTTGCCACCTTTGCATGCAAGATTTTACTGACATCTTCATTTGCCAGCAAGACGAATCCATCTTGGAGGTTTTTCATGAGCATCTTGGCACACGAGGGGAGTCTTGGTTATCATAATACTCCTTCTCAGGAGCCATGATCAATTCTCATCTCTCCCACTACTAGTGCTCATCTTCCCTCCCTTCCAACTGACTAAACAATTAGGATCACTTTGAGGCTTCCCCTAGTTCCCACCTCCCCAAATGCAATGGGCGCATGCACTGGTTCTCGGCTAGGTTCTCGGCTATCCACTCTTCCTAAAGTCAAGATGTATGAAGTTGCTAGCCTTTAGGGTCAACGCTTCAATGAAGATCTTAGTTAAAGTAGCATTCCCTATACCCACAACCTTTATTTCTTAAAACACTTACTTCAAGGGGAGTAAATTTTCAAGCATCTTTAACATACCCTTAAACATTTAACATAAATAGACCCCCTTGAATTCCCAAGATGAGAAGACACACTTACATTAATGTCCTTAACTCGTAAGAGAGGAATAGGCCCTCATGTTCATTTGGATTATCGTCAAGGTTCGCAGTCGACTGGAATTTAGGCTGGAATTTAATTCGAGCTGTCCGATCCTTGGCTCTTCTATCGAGGAAGATGCATCGTGTCAAATCGCACATCTCAATTTGTGTCAGATGGAGAATCTCATTGGAGGTTGAGTCACAGGTCATGATCACACGTTGGAATTCCAAGGTGGCGTGCAAAAGATGAATGTACTATCATAATCAATGCCTCCCATGGGGCCCTGCGGGGCCCTTGACGTACAGGAAAAGCCTAAAGGAGGATTTTCCTCAAAATGAGAGAGAGAGAGAGAGAGAGAGAGAGAGAGAGAAAGAGAGAGAGAGGCCCATCGTAGACAAGTCAAGTTACTATGCCTAACCATCCAATTATTTTCCAAAGGATCCCAACTATTGTTGAGTGTCTTCTAATTTTCAAAAGGATCCCACCTATTGTCGAGTCATGTCTTCTAGGTGAGATCTGAAATGACTAGATGGGTAACACCTTCAATACTTATTACAAGGCAACATGACAAGCACTTTGTCCCTGCCGATCATTGATCGTTTACATGTGACTCAAGTAATGCGAACCTATGGCACAAATAAGGACCTCTTACAAGATAATATAGTCAAAATCTCAAGTATACAAATACAACTAGTGGAAGTCTGCATGTACAACAACAATGGTCGAAGTCATGGTTATTTATTATTTTTAGTATTCCTTCACTCATCCTCATCACTCATAGAAGTTAATGTTATTGTGTCTATCATCGAGCTAGCAATATCAATTGTTTCTTTGACACATTTTTGGCCTCTCTATCTTAACAAGTCACTCCTCTCTATGCACAAGGGGGTCATCTTTAAAAAATATAACTATCATCCGTTCAGCAAAAGGAATTTCAAACGATGTTTTACAAAAGGTTGTCATTAAATTTCTTTAAAAAAAACTTATTTTGTATACAAAAGAATGTCTTTAAATCATGTAATATTCATGGATAAGGGATTTTAAAAATAATTATTGAATGCATGGGATATATAGGGTTTACATATAGTGACTTCCCTGAGTCTCTATTTGTGACCAAACTCTCTTTCTAGATAGTCTGAACATGAAGCCCTTGGATTTTAGAATACTTATAAGACAAGAAAAGCATAGTATTGGGCAATGTGCTTTTAGCATGTTTTGTCAACACAACATAACTAGAAGTAATACTGGAATATTAACAATATTTTGAAAATCCAAGCACTTACAAGATTTTGGGACATGGTATTACGAGAAAAAACATTGTATGTACTCGCTTGCAACTAAAGTGCTACCACTTGGATGGGTGCTAGGGTACCTATGGCTACTGTTTGCTCAAGTACATAAAAAGTAGATTCAAGGACGCTTCTCACATTAACATAAATAAAAGTTTAAAAAAATTTTAAAAACCTAGGGAATTACAAGATTCATGGATGTGGGTAGTGGGAAACCAATATGCATGCACTCTTGTTTCATTGAGCTACTAGTATCGATTAAGGAGCTAGTTTCAACTTACTATTATTTGCTCACCCAGATTTGAGCATAAGTTTGAGCTCACATTAAACTAGAAACAATTGATGAATTTATGGAAGATCCCATGAAAAGTATGGCCTTGAACTTTCTGGTACCTTTGGATCAGTAGACATATGGGATTCAAAATCTAAAAGCATTTCTCTTGAGAAGAAAGCAAGACAAGGATAGGGTATTCCTTTACGTGCTAGGGTGCCTATTGCTACTTCATACATAACCATGTTTGAGAACAAGCTCAAGCTAGCATTCATGGTAGCTGCTACTACTAAAGGTTTAAAATATCTTACGAAAGTCATGGACTTGAACTTTCTTAGCAAGCTAAAAAATAAGAGGGGAATATATTTACAAGCTCTAATTGTAGCCCTTCACTCTTTTATTTAATAAATTTATGTGCAAATTTATCGAATTTAAAAATACAAATACTAGCCCATGCAACTTGGAGAAGGCTATCAATTCACCATTGGGCAAATATTCACCCCTAATTTTTCCCTTGTTTATTGGAGCATTGGATCTGCTGACAGATTGAATTTGGTTTGAGACAATTTCTCTTCAAAACCACATAAGCCAAGGATAGGGAGGTAGATTATCCTCGACAAAGACATCTTTTAGCTCCCCGAAAAGAAGACTAAGGACTTGGGAAGGAGGATCAAGTAGAAGAATGAAACATGGATTAGGTGAACAAGATGAATATAATGAGACAACTTTATTTTCTTACTAAATTCAATGTTAAAAAGAACCCTCACTTTCTTATTAAATTCATTGTTAAGAGACAAAGAATAATCCATTCGCTAGGTCACTAGACTTTTGGATATACATCAAAGAAATCTCATCATGCCCAAGATATCCTATCATGCAATGAAGTTGGATAGAGTGCTTATGTTCGATTTATGTGAGGCCCTCTCTGAAAAGCAAATTTGATGGGGAGGTCAAGGAACTTATTGTCAAGTTTAGAACAAAGCAGACTCACGTGTCTATAGATTAAAAAGATATATGTTGAGATGTTGGTAGAAAGCAATTCTTGAGGATTCAAAAAAAAGTAACTCATATTAGTGCTATGTTTCCATTCAACCATGTGCATGTTTAGAACAAATGGCTTCTTCTTTATATCTATGTGGTATATTCAATATCATGTGCATTGCCACGTTTTCTCCCAAGAATGTTACATTGGCCACTTTATGTTGTGATAATACAATGCTTCCAAGACTATTCTTAAGCTTTGAACAAAAATTAAATGTTTTGTTTGCGTGCTTTCAGGTGATTGATCTTATGTTTTCAGGTTTCTATCAGGCTTTCTCATGGTTTAAAGATTAAGCACATTTGAAGTCTTTATTTATGTGATTTGATGTGTTATTCTTGTGCTTTTCAGCATCTTGATATGATTTCAAGCTCTAGATGTACTCCAAAGCTAATTCCTCATGTGCTAATATGACCTTTTATTTATGCTTCTTATCGTTCCTTATCTTCTTATATATTCTTTTAATGTGCTTTTTTAACTTCTCAAGTGCATATATAAGCTTTCCATAGCGCTTTCAAACATTTCTCAAGTATTTACATGTGGATCTTATGATTTTATCATCCTCATGTGCTTATATTTTCTTGGTATTATGCTTTCAAAGTCCTCACATGCTTATATGTGCTTTCCATAAGGCTTTCAAGCAATTCTCTTGCACATCTATGTGATTTATATTGTGACTTAAAACAATATTAGATGCTTATGTGTTCTTTCTATTGTGCTTTTAAAACGTTTCTCATGTGCTTTCAAATAGTCTCTCCTTATATGTATTTTATATTGTGATTTCAAAAAGCCCTTATTTACTTTTACACATGATTTCAAATAGTTCTCAATCCTTAAATGTGCTTTCAAACATTACTCATTTGCTTTCAGAACTCTAAATTCCCATGTGCTTATATGTGCTTATTGTGCTTTCAAAAGGTTTTAATATGCTTCTATGTGCCCTCAATCACTACAACTATTCATTTCAAGTTTTAAGTTCTTTTTTTGGACAAAAAATGCATTGACACGTTTTTTCAGCTTAGGAAGACATTGCAATGATGTGTCAATATTAGCATCAAAAGGAAATCGTCAATATTTCCATCGATTTTCCCATAGATACTTCTCCCAATGCATTGATAAATGGACTTACCAACTAATAGCAACCATAATATTGAGTTTTGTCCTATCACTTTTTGGTAGATATTTGATGCTTATCAAACTTTTTTGCAACCTACTTTTGATGCTTTTATTAATGGTAATATGCATGCTTGTAAATAAATCTTTGATGCTAATATGGATGATGTTAGAAATCTCAAAGCTGTTTCGATGCTAATATCGATGATGTTTCTTTTGTACAAATTATTTTAGTGCAGATTAGGTCACCAAGCCCTAAAGTGCTCTTTTATGTAGAGGTATGTATTACACTATAGTGGCCATTATAGTGTATTGTTTACATTTTTAATGGTCAAATAACTTCTACAAATCCTATATACAAGAAACTAGTCGCTCCTTCCATCCTTCGAGCCATCATCATCCCTATCATCAGTGTCCCCTTCTCTAGTGGATCCATTGATCTCTCTTTCCTCTTGGCAAGCTTCATTTAAAAACTTCTCCACCCTCTTGTTCCAACCGGCTGGCACACATGCTAGACGTTAGTATATCTTTTAGTTATTGTATTCAAGCATTTTGAAAAAATATTGTTATAGTAAGGCCTTACATTGAGAAGGGGTGCAAATTCTCCACTCTCTGTGACTAGGTTCATCAAATCTTGTGCACTAGTATTGTATGCACACCAATATTCCTCTTTCATACATTGATGACCCATGTTCATTTCCTAGCATTACAAGAATACACTTTTAGTTTTACTAATTGACATGCTGCATTCCAAAATTAGATACTAAAAGAGTGAACAATAGGTCGTTACAAAAAAAATCTAGAATCGAGACATGCTATCGATGCCCAATTGGTCCACTTTACTCTTCGTTAAAGCTATCCCCTTCTTCTATTGATCAAATGTTTGAGAATCCTTTAATTCTTTTTTCACAATATATCCAACCCTCTAGGTGGAAATAAGTAGGCTTTGATTCCCCATCCTTTGTCTTTTTGCGAACTTGACATTTTCACGGTTTGAGCACATGAGCCATTTTGCTCAACATCCCATGATTGTCAAATCAAACTCCTCACACAGTACTAGGAACTTTGACTTGAATATGCTAATGATATAATACCTTTTTTGACAATTGCTTCTAGGAATCCAACACCACCCTCTTGAATTTAAATGAGACAAGCCCATGCATTCGGTTAATGGCATGGGTACCTCTAGAATCCATCACTATATCCAACTCCCTATTAACCTCATAAGGGAGCATGGCAAAGTTTGGGAGTCTATTTAATGCCCCTAATGGCACTGGTTTTACCAAAGACAAAGTGTCTATCTTAATGTTCTCTCTCTCTCTCTCTAGTTGTAGTTGTAGCTTGGGAGATCTCTATGGAGCTCGAGAGACCTGAAACTCATTGTCTCTCCTCCTTAAACTTGCACAAGAGTCGCTCTCTATTGGGAGAGAGCCTCACAAGTCATTTGTGAGATCTCTTTGCACTACTATCCAAAGTACTAGTATTGGAGGGTATTTCACCCTCATCTCAATCCTCCGGTAGCCATCCTTCTTGAAATCATATGGTACATTTCAATTACAACTTAGATTGCATTCTATTTAAATAACGAAACATCTCCGCTTGCTATGAAGGGAAAAAGAGTCATAGAGCTCAATGTCTACAATGAGAAGGAGAATCTGGCATGGAATATTTTGATGCAAGGAGAAGATTCCAAGGAGCACAATGGTGAAGGCCCCGCCACATCAGCACTATGCTCATTGGAACATTTCCCCCGCCCCAAGAAATATTACACACAAGTTCTTTTCTCATTATAGACATTGACGTTTAGAGCATATGCATATGCATAATGCTTTGAAGCTTTATGCATATGATCAAGCCTATATCCAAAAATCATATCCATAGATATATGCAGAGAAGATATCCATAAGTTTTCAAATATTTGAGCATATGAATCATATGCATATCCATTGAACATATGTTTATTGCCTTAAATCTTTCAAGATTTATTCATAAAGCTTCAATGCACAAATATTAATCATGACAATCGACTGGAAGCAAAAATCAATGCATACAACCTACCCCATCTCATTTGCAAATGATTAAGGCATTGAAAATTCAACTCAAATATGCATTTGTTTTGATGCAAGGGCAAGGATAAGCGAAGGAGAAAGAGAAGAGAAGGAGAAGGAGAATCAAAGGAGGAATGAGTACTGGAAAAAGAAGAAATGAGAAGGGGAATGCGAGTGAGAAGAGGAAGAAGGAGAAGGGGAAATGGAATGGGAAGGAGAAGAAAAAGGGGAAGAGGAGAAGGAAAAGAGAAGGGAGAACAAGAAGGAGAACGAAAATGGGGAAGGAGAAAGAAAAGAGAGAAGAGATTGGAGAACAGGGAAAAGAAAGGAGAAGAAAGGAAAAGGGGTAGGGAAGTAAAGGGGAAGGGGAAGAGAAAAGAGAACGGAGAAAAGGGAAGGAAAGGGAAAGGAAAGAGAGAAAAAATTGGAGAAAGGGGAAAGAGAAAGGAGAAGAAAGGAAAAGGGGAAGGGAAACAAGAAAAGAGAAAGGGAAAGGGAAGGAACGGGAAATATATATTATATACATGTGTAGTATGTATGTATGTATGTAGAGAGAGAGAGTAGAGAGAGAGAGGGGGGGGGAGAGAGGGAAGAGAAAGGGAAAGGGTAGGAAAGGGAAAGGGAAAGGCAAGGGAAAGGGCAAGGGGAAATGAAAGAAAAAATTTACAAAACAAAACAGAAACAACATATTTGGTACACAATTTGGAAGCTTGAGGGGTGCTTGCAAGCACTAGAGGTGGTCCCAAGTTATGGAGAGGCGCTTGCAAGGTCTAGAGGCAGTGGTGGTCCCAAGTTGTGGAAGGATCCATGGTTGAAGAGGATCAATGCAAGGCTTGGAGAGAACAATGAAAGATACATGATTCAAGATTGTGGTTTTACCTCCAACACCATCGATATTAGCATCAAAAAAAGCTTTCAAAATTAAAAAGAACAATTCTCCAGGTTTTCTAATTTGGGCTCAAAATCTTAATGCTTATATCTGTTCCAGTTCTTGATAGAATTTAAAGGATGATAACATGAAATGGATTTCAAAGTTTTGAAACCTAGAAGCATTGTTTTAGGATCCGTATCCCATTTTAATTGCACTAGGACCTTGAGGGTCCATGATGTCCATTTTTCATGGCCATGTTAGGAATTGATGCATGAAACAGGATGAAAGCTAGCATTGTTGAGATATCGAGCTCCACTCGCGATGATATGCCAGGGTGACTGTTGTGCATTTATGTCACCGACTTGTTAGCTGGAGATGTGGTTGGTACACCGCCCACGAATAAAAGCTGGATGACAGCTATCCTTATCTACTCTAGTTTGTGGCTCAGTTAGTATGCCACCTTAGTTAGTTGAGTTTGGTTTGAGACCCACATATAGGGTTCTTCTATTTTCTTTGTACTAGAGTTTTTTTGGCTTTCACAACTAAGAAGAGGAAAACTGTTTTCAGCCTCCACCTTTGTGTGTATTCCCCCATTGTGCATGTGAGAAAGCCGCAAGTGAGACTCCTTCCCTCTCTCCCACTATCTTCACATGGTATCAGAGCCTTGTTCGTGGTAAGGAGCTCAAGAAAGCAAGCTAAGTTTGTGGTGTCCTGGTAAGAGGACTAGTGTTGCTTTCCTATTTCGAGTTTGGGAGCAAATCTCTACAGGTAGCACAGCCAGAAGTGCAAGAGTGCACTGTCCAGATTGAGACGCCCTTCGCGGTGTGGCGAGAGCACAGTATATGCTGCGGGATAGGGCAAAGCCCTAGGTGACTTTATTTTTCTGATTTGAGGCCATTTCGGGGCCCGTTTTGAAGACGGAAGTTCTTCGCAGGCACTCAGAAAAAGGCCCTGTTTAGGCTGTGCGACCACTGCGCGGCTAGTCGATGAAAAGTTGCCACATAAATTGCATCGTATGCCTGTGTGCAAAGATATTGGGAGTTGTAGAATCATGCTTGTTGCCTGTTGATGCAAAATCGTCACTAGGAAGTGACTGTGTGGTGAAATACCACTTTCGTCAGTTTTGCATATCTGCCCGTGTGAGGAAAAAGCTGTGTTTTTTGCAGTGATAGAATATTTTGCAGTGCTTTGTAATGGCATCTGATTCTCTTTCACAGATTGTCACTGAAAAGCTTGATAAGAACAACTTCCAGGCATGGAAGTTTAGGATGATGAATTTCCTTATGGGAAAAGGCTATTGGGAGTTCATTATAGGAAATGAAGAAGAACCTATTCTTCCTAATGTTCCCAATCAATAGGAAATGCAAGCATTTAAAGGATGGCATGAGAGAGCTAGGAAAGTTATGTACTGGCTGTCTATCAGTATTTCAGACTCCATGATTGTGCATATTCAGATGCAAGTATGCCAAAGGAGGCATGGGATACTTTGGCAAAAATGTATAGCACAAATACGCAAGCCAGGAAAATGCAACTCAAACAGGAGTTGCACAATGTGCAGAGAGAAAATTTGAGCATAAATGACTACCACATGAAAGTGAAGAAAATTGCAGATGCACTTGCTTCCATTGGGTCGCCAGTGGAAGATAATGATCTAGTTTCTGTGACCTTGAATGGTCTAGGAAAGGATTATGCACAGTTCCGAACATCCATTGCCGTCCATGAAAAATTTCATGATTTTGAAGAGTTGTTTGCTCTTCTAATTTCTGAAGAGCAGAGAAATGGGGGTGCATCTTCTTCAGCAGGAACTTCAAAAGAAACTCTCTTCTACTCAAATGCTGGCAGAGGTAGAGGCAGAGGTAGAGGAGGCCGATCTGCAGGCCGTGGTAGAAATCAGATTATGCAGCAAACTCAAGAAAACCAGTCCTATGCAGGAGGACGTGGTAACTCTAGAGGCAAGGGGAGCCAAAGAGGCCGTGGTGGATGGCAGAGAGGCCAAAATGCAAACAGCAATGTTGAATGCTACTATTATGGCAAAATGGGTCATATGGCTAAGGACTGCTATAAAAAGCAAAATGACATTATGAATGGAAAATTGCAGCACGGCAATTATGCATCTTCTAGTAGGCAGGGTGATGACAGAAATGAGCATCTATTTATGGTGCAGCATATGACAAATTCTATGACAAGTGCAGAAGAACGAAATGATGTGTGGTATGTTGACTCAGGTGCGTCAAACCACATGACAGGTCATGCAGAATGGATGCAAGATGCAAGGAAAATGGAAAAGCCAGGATTTGTGGAGACTGGTGATGATACTGCACATCCTATTGTGCAGATTGGTAAAATTCCTTTGTCTATGCAGGATGGGAAAAAGAAATACCTGTCCGATGTATTTCATGTCCCGAACATCACCAAGAACCTAGTTTTTGTTGGTCAAATGGTTGAGCAGGGCTTGCAGGTTAGATTTAATCCTCATGGATGCTTTGTTGAGGATATGAAAAATAACGGTCGCTTGATAGCAAAAGGAAAGAAGAAGGGCAGGATGTTTATGTTGGATGCGGACATGCCTGAATTGAGTGTAGCAATGTTTGCACATGGGACCAGTGTAGTTGCAGATATTGATATCTGGCACAAATGCATTGGTCATGTTAATATACAGTGACTTAAATCAATGCAAGCCCAAAATATTGTTGCCTAAATTCAAGGTTGCAGAAATGCACAAGGTTTGTGAAGCCTATCAATTTGGGAATCAGGCAAGGAAACCTTTTCCTAGGCATGTTCAAGAGAGTAAAAAGCCATTGGAATTAATCCACTCTGATGTGTGGACTACTAAAGCTGCATCTATTGGAGGCTTTCACTATTTTGTCACATTTATTGATGACTTCAGTAGGAAACTTTGGGTGTATTTTATGAAAAAGTAAAGTGAAGTGTTTGGGCACTTCAAAGCTTTCAAAGCTATGGTTGAAAAAGAAACAGGCCTACAAATAAAATGCCTAAGGTCAAATGGAGGGGGAGAGTACCTCTCAAATGAGTTTGCAAGGTTCTTGCAGGAGCATGGTATAAAGCAGCAATATTCATGCAGTCATACCCCACAGCAAAATGGAATTGCAGAAAGGAAAAACAGGCATATTGGAGAGGTATCTCGGGCTATGCTAAATGAAAAAGATCTACCAGATTATTATTGGGCTGAAGCAGTTGCTACAGTAGTTTATATAATGAACAGGACTCCCGCTGCAGCAATACATGGCATGATGCCAGAGGAGATGTATACTGGTAGGAAACCAGATATTTCTCATTTGAAAATTTTTGGTTGCATTGCCTATGTCCATGTGCCAGATGAGTTGAGGTCCAAGTTGGATCCAAAAGCTGAGAAGTGCGTCTTTATTGGTTATTCTCTGCAGCAGAAAGGGTATAGATGCTATAACCCTTCTACACAAAAGTTCACAGTGAGCAGAGATGTTGTTTTTTATGAGATGTGCAGCTGGTATAAACCAGTAAATGTAATGATTGATGTAGATGCACAAAATGGTAATGCTGCACAGAATTCACAGCAGCAATCACAAAATATTAGTGGACCTGGAGTGTCCTCTAGCAGCGGTTCACATACTTCACCATGGATAGGCAGATTGAGATTAGGAGAATCTCCTCAAAGCAATGCAGAGAGTGGTATGCAGGTATCACGAAAAGGAAAAGAGAAGGTAGATCAGCCCATGTTTGATCTGAATGCAGGTCACTCTTATGTGGATGGTGAATCCAGTGGCTCAGAACAGAGCATTGATGATGAGCTGGGTATTCCTTCTGTTGTTACACCTAGAGTAAGGAAGACCAGGGATGTTTTGAGAGCACCTGGAAGTGAGCCTATTTTGCGCAGGTCTACCAGGGTTAGGTATTAGGCTGAAATATGATGGATTTACAGCCATTCACTATGCCTATATGGTCAAAGTGATACAGGAACCAGAACCCACTTCTTTTGAGCAAGCCATGGGAAATGAAAAATGGGAGAAAGCCATGGATGAAGAAATGGATGCCTTGGATGCAAATGCTACATGGGAATTGGTGCCTTTGCCTAAAGACAAGAATGCAATTGGTTGTAAGTGGGTTTATAAGATCAAGCACAATGCAGATGGTTCTGTGAATAGATACAAGGCAAGATTAGTTGTCAAGGGGTATGCACAGACATATGGCATTGATTATGAAGAAACTTTCAGTCCGGTTGCAAGGGTGGCAACCGTAAGAGCAGCCATTGCTATGGCTGCATCAAAGGGATGGTCTTTACATCAGATGGATGTAAAGAATGCCTTCTTGCATGGTGATTTGCAAGAAGAGGTCTTTATGGAGCAGCCAGCAGGTGATGTTCATGCTATTCATCCTGAGTTTGTTTGCAGGTTGAAGAAATCCTTGTATGGCTTGAAGTAAGCACCTAGAGCATGGTCTGACAAGATAGGACAGTATCTTGTCACCATTGGCTTTCAGATTTCCAAGGCAGATTTCTCACTCTATGTGAGAAAAACAGAGAAAGGGATTATGCTACTGGTCATTTATGTTGATGATTTGATCATCACAGGTGATAGTGATGAAGATATCCTTCATGTGAAAATGCTATTGAGGCAGAAGTTTGAGATGGAGGATTTGGGAGAGCTGCGTTATTTCTTGGGCATTGAGGTGATTAGATCACCAAGTGGGATATAGCTCTTGCAGAGGCAGTATGGATTGGACATGCTGTCCAAATATGGGATGACAGGCTGTAAGCCTATTTGAGTTCCTTTGGAGCAGAATGTGAAGCTGAGCACAGATGCAGGTGAGCTTTTGGAAGACCCTACTATGTACAGACGCATAGTAGGAAGTTTGATTTATATGACCATTGCCAGGCTAGATCTAAGCTATGCTATTGGATTGGTAAGTCAGTTTATGCAGGCTCCAAGGAAACCGCATTTGGATGCGGCTAGACGCATACTCAGGTATGTGAAGTCCACATTGTAGTATGGACTATTTTATGAGGCTGGGGTTCAGATACAGTTGCATGGATACACTGATGCTGATTGGGCTGGTAGTATTTCTGATAGACGATCTACCAATGGATATGTGTTCTCTTTTGGGAGTGCTGCAGTCACTTGGAGCAACAAGAAACAACCTACAGTTGCCTTGTCGAGCACAGAGGCTGAGTACAGGGGTGCAGCAATGGCTGCATGTGAGGTAGCTTGGTTGCATAAGCTACTTTATGATATGCATCAGTCTATAGATGGGCCAGTTGTCATTTATTGTGACAACATGAGCAGTATACACTTAGCAAAGAACCCAGTCTTTCATGCTAAAACAAAGCACATTGAGGTGCATTATCACTATGTGCGGGAGAAAGTGTTACTAGGTCTTATTGATCTAGTTTATGTCAGCACAGAGGATCAGGTAGCTAACATATTCATGAAAGCATTGGGCACAAAGAAGCTACGCAAGTTCAGAGACCTGCTTGTGTGTAGGAATTGGGATTGAGCTCGAGGGGGAGTGTTGAGATATCGAGCTCCACTCGCGATATGCCAGGGTGACTGTTGTGCATTTATGTCACCGACTTGTTAGCTAGAGATGCAGTTGGTACACTGCCCACGAATAATAGCTGGATGACAGCTATCCTTATCTACTCTAGTTTGTGGCTCAATTAGTATGCCACCTTAGTTAGTTGAGTTTGGTTTGAGACCCACATACTTTCTTTGTACTAGAGTTTTTTTGGCTTTCACAACTAAGAAGAGGAAAACTATTTTCAGCCTCCACCTTTGTGTGTATTCCCCCATTGTGCATGTGAGAAAGCCGCAAGTGAGACTCCTTCCCTCTCTCCCACTATCTTCACAAGCATGCCTCTAATTCATGATGGTACAAAGTTTATTTCTAGGTATTATTTCATTTGGTACAGGTATTATTTCCTTTTTTAGGGTCTATATTGCTTTCAAATGTATTATTGCATGTGCATGAAAATTGTACCTTGGTGGTCTTCTATGCATGCAAATGGTACCCAATGGCCATGATACTTTGTAAGGGAATTACACTCACCTACTTTAATTCCTAAGTATCATCACCATAAATTACCATTTGCATGGTCAGGAATCGATATTTTGATTGTTTTGCTATGGCTAGACTCCTTATAAGTTGTGCATTCAACAAATAGAGGGTGATTCACCTCAGGATTCCTCATCATGTGTAGGTCCCGCTCTCGGGGGATTTACAAGGGGAAATTCATGATATCACGTGAGTGTACAATAGGGGGGTGTTTTGAGATGAGGCATAAGCTTATACATTAGGGATGGGAGCCCTTTTTAGTTTTTCTCAATCTTAAATTTAAGCTAGGGGGGCTTGACATCTAGGGGGGGAAAGAGGAGGGGTGTAGGGAAATACAAGTTTTTACCCCCTAAACATAAAAATTACACACATACACATTTGACTAGTGACAATTAGTCATGTACAAGTGTGCATGAACTAACACCAACGTATGGCTAGTTTTAGGCCATGGTAAGGAAACAAATGAATATTACCCATTGATGAATATTTGAACATGGTCTAATCAATATCATATAAATTTTATTATGGTCTAATCTAAGTAATTGAGAAAGAATGTACATTTAAGGAAAGGGGGTACATATTTCTCTTCTGGTGGTATCCTTATAAGCTTAAATAGGAGTGTTTTATTATGCCACATGGATCGTATATCAGGGGTTTTCTTGAAGTTCATGCACATAGATGACGTCCCCCTTGTACTAAGAGTGAATCCCTATGGTCTCACTACTATGGTACTGTACATGCACCAAAGGACCAAGGGCAACCCAAGGGCAAAAAATAATTTCTTATTCTATTTATGCAAGCATGGTTTAGTTCCAGCGCCAATGAGATCAAGAATGGGAACATTCCCAGAGTGGCACATTTGCTCAAGCTAATCAAAGAGATGGGGATGATCTACCAAGTATCAATGTGTCTTTTAAATGATCCTTGCTAGAACTTGGGAGAATGCATCATAGATGCAATATATAGTAATTGGGAGGCCAGTGATTGGGCTCTTTTCTCCCACATACTCCATCCCCACACCTCATTGTATTTTTCTCTAGACTAATTTATAGTCATAGAACAAGATTTTGGTTTCATTGTTGCAGCTTGGAAGGTGGCTTACTTGATGCATCTCCAGTAATATAGGTTTGAAAGTTTTATATCGAAGCAGCAAATTCCTTGATTTTTAAGGTCTGGGACAACCTCAGGCGACGTTATGCTTACAAATTAACATCTGGCTTTTACACATAAAGTTTGGAATGTCTTTCTCAAACTGCAAATTGTTGTTCCCCTCTTTCAGGATGGAGCTATTGTGCCCCCCTCTCAGGATGGAGCTATTCATGTGCCCCCTGATCTTAGGATGGATGAAAGGAGTGAAGAACCTATTTTACTTACCCTTATTTTGTTACCTCAACCTGCATGCGACTGTGCCCCCCTTACCCTAGTTCACCTCATTTCACCTTTTGTTTTGCTCCTTTGAAAGGAGATGTGCATATGATGAAGTATTTTTGGTTCTATAATAAAATAGCCCTCTTTTTATCTGTGTTCCCTCTTTTTGGTTTTGGAAATAATTGACCTTTCTATTGGCCATCTTCTAGAATCGCAATCTACAGGTTAAAAATTTTAATTGGTGTTAGGAAACATTGTTATAAGGATCAATGCCTCTTTTGTATAAAACACTAGAAACCAATTGTAACGCGGTACTAAATCAATAAAAACACATCACCAAAACTATACTAAATCAATGTGTGATGAAATTAGTACTAAAACAAAAGTGTTTGATGTCCAAGTTGCATACTATTATGTAGACCTCACAATGAAATGTTTGCCAAGATCTCTTCAGCACAATGCACTATTCTATGGCCTTTAACCTTATGCGTTACTTGTAGTATTTGGAATTTGATTGCCAACAATGATTAGCATGCACTATAGCAGGTGGTACCTCATCACATGAAAATAACTGCTTGTAGAATATTCCATGGACCAATTCATCTGCAATGTTGAACACATTGCCCTAGCCATCCTTGACTTGCTATGATGGGATTGTTTTGGGTTGCTTGCATAGCACCATGTAATAATCCTCATCATCATTGTTTAGAGGGGAAGTGAGCATTGCAACATGGTTACCCTTTCTCACACATGTTTGCCACCTGGTCTCTAACCATTGTGTATGCTATACCATCCTCTATGGCTCTTGCATCTAGTCTATTGATGGGCTCCATGCAAGGCCTGCTAACCTGCATGCGATAAATTGGTGCACTTGTCCCATGATTCATCCATGTAGAATGAACCATGATAAGCCTCTAATCTGGACTTGTGTACGATCTTTGTGACTAAAACCCAATATGTAGTGTCTTGACCGATTTCCTTTGATGGTCTTGCAATCCCATGCTTTAGTCTTGTTTACATCACCCACATTTACTTCCACGAAGAGTGTGTTCTTCACATCTGAATCTCCCAACTTCCAAGTCAACCAGTCCAAAGCCTCATGAGCATTTTGTAGCTTCACACCATTTGCATCCAATTGTTCGAAGGTTAATGCACACTTTATCAATGCACCAGCACCGTCATGTTCTCCCTTGCCATGCCCATTACCAAAAAGACTCTACATCATCCAAATACCATTCAAATAGTAGTACCTAGCACAATCAAAAGAGGAATAATTTTGTTATATAGCACTTTGAAATGTGCAACATCTTCATAGTGATGTAGAAAACAACAAGGATCTATTGGAAATGCCTTACCTTGAAACAAAGTAAAATGAGCATGCTGCATTGAACTAAGATGCTGCAGGCCATCTAACCCAACCCAATGTCTTTTAAACTTCAATCCTTTGAGGCATGTAACAGAGGCTTCCCAAATCTAGGGGAAATTTCAATTTTTTTTCAAAATACCCCAAAAAACGTCATTGGTGGTTCACAATAAAAAATTATCTTTGACGAGTCCTGCCCTGACCATGTCAGGTCTCCTTGTTTTCCTCCCAGGGGAAAACTATCCCCTAGCTAAAACTATGCCCACGTTTTCCATTTGGTTCAACCATTTGGCCCAAACTTTGACTTCCAAACCATCTCTCCCCCTATTCTCTCTCTTTTTGACAAAACGTTTCAAACATTCATTCCCGCCACTTTCTAGCAGCTGGTTTCAAACTATCTTCTTTCCACTCTTGCTTAGTCATTCTCTCTCCTCTTTGCTCATGTTTTTCTTCCACATTCAAAAAACTCTCAAAGAAACTTCTGTCAAAGGTCTGTTCACCTTGTTCTCTTCCATTCATTCTCTACTTTTTACAATCTCTCTTAGAAACCAAAGTTGCGACCTAAATATGCTTGGAAGCAGTGAGAAAAATGGGTGTTCTCTCATTTTTGGTTCTTTCCTCACCTTTTTGGAGTATAGAGAGTCACCTCCTGAAGTTACAACCTAAATCTTCTTGGAAGGAGTGAGAAAAGCAGGTGTTCTATCATTTTCGGCTCTTTCTCTACCTTTTTGGAGTATATAGAGTCAACTCCAAAAGAAGGAACGCATACTTTCCAGGTAATGAAGTGATTTTGTCTTCAAAGTTTTGTTTGTATTAAGTAGATATGTTTTTGTATCACACTTTTTCTATATGTTTGTTACAAGAGACAAGGAAGAGGGAGAGATTGAGGTAGATGATATATAAAACTACACAATGATTTTTGACATTTTTTTCTTCACTGGTATAGGATAGATAGAGGAAGGGAAAGAGAGAGAGAAAGAGAGAGAGAGAGAGAGAGAGAGAGAGAGATTATTTCAAACTGCTATGTTTTTTTCTATTTGAGGGGATGAGTGAGGGAGAGAGACACATAAAATAGTTGTTTTTTTCTTCATTAGTATAGGAGGGATACATATAGCAAGGGAAAGAGAGAGAGAGAGAGAGAGAGAGAGAGAGGTTATATTTGAAACTGTTGTGTTTTTTTGTCTGTTTGAGGGGATGAGTGAGGGAGAGAGATAGAAAATAGTCATTTTCTTATTTGCTAGTATAGGAGGGATAGATAGAGGAAGGGAAAACAGAGACACAGATTATATTTTGAACTGCTATGTTTTCTTTTGTTGAGGGGATGATTGAGGGAGAGAGATAGAGATTATATTTCAAACTACTAGGTTTTAGAAGTATTTGAGAAAGAAGGAAGAAAAAGAGATCCTAATCAAAGAGTTTTAGGAGGGAGAGAGAGAGAGTGATATGATATTGATAATGTTTTCTTTGTTTGTGGAGAAACAGAGCAAGAAGAGAGCATATCGTAACTAAGTATTTCAAAAAAAATTGATGTAATTTGTTTGTGTGAGGGGTACCTTGGAAGATTGACTGAGAGAGAGAAGTATTCTATGTTTTTTGTAATAATATTTTGCTTGTTTTTGTGAGAGCTTTAGTGAAAGGAGAGAGGGAAGGAGGGGGGGAGAGAGAGAGAGCGAGAGAGAGAGAGAGAGAGAGAGAGAGAGAGAGAGACCTCCACCTTTGTGTATATTCCCCCATTGTGTTTGTGAGAAAGCTGCAAGTGAGACTCCTTCCTTCTCTACCACTTGAGGCCATTTCGGGGCCCATTTTGGTGACAAAAGTTTTCCGGAAACACTCAAGAAAGTGCCCTATTTTGCTATGCAACCACTGTTCTATAGGTCAGTGAAAAGTTATCGTAGAAATTACATCATATGCCTGTGTGCAGAGATATTTGGAGTGATAAAATCATTCTTATTTCCTGTTGATGCATAATCGTCACTAGGAAGTGACTGTGTGGTCAAATACCACTTTCGTCAGTTTTGCAGATTTGCCCTTGTGAGACAAAAGAAGTGTTTTTTTGCAATGACAGAATATTTTGCAGTGTTTTGTAATGGCATCTGATGCTCTTTCACAGATTGTCACTGAAAAGCTTGACAAGAACAACTTCCAAGCATGGAAGTTTAGAATGACGAATTTCCTAAAGGGAAAAGGCTATTAGGAGTTCATTATTGGAGCTGAACAAGAACCAGTTATTCCTAATGTTCCCAATCAATAGCTGGCATGAGAGAGCCAGAAAAGTTATGTATTGGCTATCTATCAGTATTTTAGATTCTATGATTGTGCATATTCAAGATGCAAGCATGCCGAAGGAGGCATGGGATACTTTGACAAAAATGTATAGCACAAATATGCAAGCCAGGAAAATGCAGCTCAAGCAGGAGTTGCATAATGTGCAAAGAGAAAATATGAGCATCAATGACTACCACATAAGGGTGAAGAAGATTGCAGATGCACTTGCTTCTATTGGGTCTCCAGTGAAAGATGATGATTTAGTTTCTCTGACCTTAAATGGGTCTAGGAAAGGATTATGCACAATTCTGGACATCCACTACCGTCCATGAGAAATTTCGTGATTTTGAGGAGTTGATTGCTCTTCTAATTTCTAAAGAGCAGAGAAATGGTGGTGCATCTTCTTCAGGAGGAACTTCAAAAGAAGCTGTCTTCTACCCAAATGCTGGAAGAGGTAGAGGCAGAGGTAGAGCAGGCCGATTTGGAGGTCATGGTAGAAATCAGAATATGTAGCAAATTCAAGAAAACCAATCCTATGGAGGACGACGTGGTAACTTTAGAGGCAGGTGGAGCCAAAGAGGTCATGGTGGATAGCAGAGAGGCCTAAATGCAAACAGCAATGTTGAATGCTACTACTGTGGTAAAATGGGTCATATGGTTAAAGACTACTATAAAAAGTAGAATGACATCATGACTAGAAAATTACAGCAAGGCAATTATGCATCCTCTAGTAGACAAGGTGATGACAGAACTGAGCATCTGTTTATCTTGCAGCACATGACCAATTCTGTGACAAGTCCTAGAAGAAAGCAATGATGTGTGGTATGTTGACTCACGTGCATCAAACCACATGATAGGTCATGCAGAATGGATGCAAGATGCAAGGAAAATGGAAAGACCAAGATTTGTGGAGACTGGTGATGATACTGGACATCCTATTGTGCAGATTGGTAAAATTCCTTTGTCTATGCAGGATGGAAAAAAAAAAAACCTGTCTGATGTATTTCATGTCCCGAATATCACCAAGAACCTGGTTTCTATTGGTCAAATGGTTGAGCAGGGCTTGCAAGTCAGATTTAATCCTCATGGATGCTTTGTTGAGGATATGAAAAATAAAGGTCGCTTGATAGCAAAAGGGAAGAAGAAGGGCAGGATGTTTATGTTGGATGCGGACATGCCTGAATTGAGTGCAGCAATGTTTGCACATGGGACCAATGTAGTTGCAGATATTGATATCTGGCATAAACGCATTGGTCATGTTAATGTACAGTGACTTAAATTAATGCAGGCCCAAAATATTGTTGTAGGATTGCCTAAGTTCAAGGTTGCATAAATGCATAAGGTATGTGAAGCTTGTCAATTTGGAAAACAGGCAAGGAAACCATTTCCTAGACATGTTGAAGAGAGTAAGAGGCCATTGGAATTGATCCACTCTAATGTGTGGACTAGTAAAGTTGCATCTATTGGAGGCTGTCATTATTTTGCCACTTTTATTGATGACTACAGTAGAAAAGTTGACAAAATATGAAGAGGGGAGAGGAGAAGAGTGGAGATGAGGAGAGAGGGCACAGCTAGAGAGCACACCACAAATGACTAACTGTACACTAAAATTAGTTGAAAAAATAGAATATATACAAACCCTTTTAGGGTTAGGGTTAGGGGATCTAACCCTTTCCTTTATATCACTCTATAAGGTTAATGCTATGCACATATGATCACGTGATGGTGCTATGCACACATGATCACATGATGTTGAGCATGAACTCTCAACACCTTCCCTCAAGATCAACATCATGAAGTAGGCCTTCCCTCAAGATGATGATTCTGGGGAATTGAAGAAGGACTGAGCATTACATTCCATCACACCCCTTTAATGGGAATGTCCTTCCTCTGCATCAAACCAAGAGCTAGTCGGTGTTTCTCGAATAGCTCTTTACCGAGTGGTTTGGTAAAGATGTCTGCAACATTTTCTTTGCTATCACAATGCTGCAGTGTGATGTCACCAAGTAACACTCTTTCTTTGATGAAGTGCTCTCTGACATCAATGTGCTTTGTCCTGGAGTGATATATTGGATTTTTGGCCAATGCTTGAGCCGATTGATTATCACAGTATATTGTTGTTGGCTTTGACTCATCAAAGTAATCTGTTTCTGACAATAGTCTTCTGAGCCATATAGCCTCACATGCACCTGTAGTGAGTGCTCTATATTCTGCTTCAGTCGAAGACAAAGAAATAGTTGGTTGTTTGTTTGACAACCATGATATAGCACCTTGACTAAGTAAAGATGCATATCCCTGTGTCGATCTCCTGGTCTCATGATCTCCAGCATAGTCACTATCACAGTATCCATGCAACCGTGGATGACTTCCTCTGTATTCTATCCTAAACTATCTTGTACCTCTAATGTATCTCAAGACTCTTTTGGCTGCATTCCAGTGACTGTTTTGGATTTGCCATAAACTGTGCTAGTGAGCTTACTGCATAACAAATATCTGGCCGTGTGATTGTCAGATATATAAGAGATCCAATGAGTTGCCTGTAGTATCTGTCATTGACTGTAGGCTTTTTTGAATCTTTAGTAAGTTTCAAACTTTGTTCCATGGGAGTGGCTGCAATCTTGCAATCTACCATATGAAACTTCTTCAGGAGACTGTCAACATATTTGAGCTGACTCATGAATGTGCTATCTGAATCTCTCCAGAACTCAATTCCAAGACAATAGTGCATAAGTCCAAGATCTTTCATGTCGAACTCTGCAGATAAGTCTTGTTTTAGTTTTTTGATGAAGCTATCCTTGCTTCTTGTCACAATCAGATCATCTACGTACAAAATTGCAATAGTAATGTCGTCCCCTTGAACTTTGTAGTAGAGAGTATGATCTGCATTGGACTTCATGTATCCCAGATCAGCAAAATACTTGTCAATTCTGCTGTACCAACTTCTGGGTGCTTGCTTTAAGCGATAGAGACTTTTCTTGAGATGGCAAACCTTGTTCTCCTTTCCTGGTTCAACATAACCTGTTGGTTGTTGCATGTAGACTTCCTCATCTAGATAACCATTGAGAAATGCATTCTTGCATCGAGTTGATACACATTCCATTTACTGAGTGTCGCTAGTGATATCAAGAACTGTATGGAATCCATCTTTGCTACTGGAGCATAAGTCTCATCATAATCTTGGCCATATTGTTGTGCAAATCCTTTTGCAACTAATATGGCTTTGTATCTTTGAATACTACCATCTAGATTGTACTTCACTTCGTATACCCATTTGTTGGCTATGGCCTTGTTTCCTGGTGGAAGGTCACATAATTCCCAAGTGTTATTTTTATACAAAGCATCCATTTCTTCATTCATAGCAGTTTGCCATTCGGGCTTGTCTACTACGTCTTCGAAGTACACTGGCTCTTCTGTAGCCATGATGGTAGTCATAAGAGCATAGTTGGTGGTTTCCACCTGAATTGCTTTGCCTTTCTGAGCATATGTCAATCTGGCTGGTGGTCTGCTTTCCCTAGTAGACCGTCTGAGCTACTGTGGCGCTGCTTGGGGTGTTGCTGGCAATTCTTGCTCTTCTTCATCAACCTGTTCTATAGATGATTGTGAAGTCGATGCTTCTATCTCCTGTGTAGGTGAGGTTTTCCATTCTGATTCCTCATCAAAGATTACATCTCTGGAGATAATGACTTTGCGGTTGATGGGATCATACAATTTGTATGCTTTGCTTTCTTCACTGTAGCCAACCATGATGCATTTGCGTGACTTCGCATCCAATTTCCTGCGATGATCATCATGTATGTGGGCATATTCTATGCAACCAAATATGCAGAGATGCCCAATGCGTGGCTTGTGTCTAGTGAATGCTTCATAAGGAGTCATACCTTGTATCGGTTCGGTAAGAAGCCGATTAAGCAAGTAGTTAGCTATAGCTATTGCTTCTGCCCAATACTGATTCGGAAGATGCTTTTCACTAAGCATTGCTCTAGCACTGTCTACTAAACTCGCATCTTCCTTTCAGCTCTTGCATTCTACTGAGGAGTATTTGCACATGTGAACTGGTCTTCGAATGTCGTGATTTTCACAAAAGTTCATGAATGCTGAAGACATGTATTCACCTCCTCTATCTGATCTCATGACCTTGATCTTTCTTTCTATTTGGTTTTCTACCATGGCTTTGAATTCTTGAAATCTGGCAAACACTTCAGATTTCTCTTTCAGAAAGTAGACCCAACAATATCTGCTGTAGTCGTCGATGAAGGTCAAGCAATAAAGTGAACCATTGATGCTGTGGGTTTGGGCATAACCCCATACATCTGTATGAATCCAATCAAGAATACCTCGAGCACGAGAGGTACTTCTGACAAAGTTGGTTCGCTTTTGTTTGCCGAAGCAGCATGCTTCACAAACCTTTCCAAGAAACTGTAGCTTCGGAATCCCAATTGCCATATTCTGATTCCTTAGATCTAACAAGTACTTGAAGTTGACATGACCATATCTCTTGTGCCATTTTGCAGATAGTGGCATCTGTTGCATTTGAGCTAACATGGCATGCTTATCTGGTACTGTAGCTAGCATCCTGTATAAGCGTCCTTCCTTGACACCTTTTGCTACTAGCTGACCTCTTTTGGATTTGTCTCTGATAGTGCATTCATCACCATCGAAGATGACTTTGTAGTTGTGTTCCGTCATTTGACCTACTGATAAAAGATTCTTGCTGAGCTTCGGAACATAGAGCACATCTTTGACTAATCCTTTTGTACCAGTGAAATTGTTCATAGGGATAACACCTGTCCCTTGAACTGGATTTGGTGTATCGTCTGCTGTGTAGATGACATTCTTTTGACCTTCTAATGGCTTCATTTCTGTGAACCATTCCTGATGATTTGTCATATGAGATGATGCACCGCTATCGATGTACCAAGGATCCTGTTCCACTTGGTCGACTTGATAGCTGAAATCCTCTTTGGGATTGAAATCAGTGTCTAGGTGCATGTCTAGGTGCATTGTATGCAATTCCTCACTTGCAAGAAACATATTTCCATGTTCATTTGCAAAATGACTGTGACTAGAATGTCCACCACGATGATTTCCTCTTCCTTGAGAATTCCCTCGATTACTGCTGGATTGACCGCCTTGGTCGTACTGCTTCTTGCGGCAATCTCTTTCATAGTGTCCAAACTTGTGACAGTAGTTGCATTGAATGTTTGACATATTGGTGGATGCATTCCCTCGTCCTTGAAATCTTCCTCGGTTGGAATGATTTCCTCTTGCTGATTCTGATGTTGCTGAGGATGATGCTGATTTTGACTTTGATTTTGTTTATGATGATCACTTTTCTGATATGATCTACCTCTGTTTCTGCCTTTGCCTCTGCTTCTGTCTGAAGCTGTGAATGCTTGATCATTAGAATGACCTTTACGTGCTTGAATGGCTTGAGTCCTGAGTTCTTCACCAAGTAGAACTGACTGAAGTTCTTCCAGTGTTGGAATTTGCCGTTGGATGGCAATACTCTGAACTAGATTCTCATATCCTTCTCCTAGTCCATTCAGGATTACTTGAACCATTTCTGTGGGATTCATAGTCTCTCCTGCTGCTGCAAGTTGATTGTTGTAGTCTTTGATGCGGAGTACATAAGCATGACCACTTTCACTGCTGTTGCAGAAACTCTGGTTGATCTGGTTTCTCAGGGTGAGAATCCTGGATGTGTTCTTGGACTCGTAGAGAGCTGCGAACATATCCCATGCTTCTTTTGTTGTCTTAACTGTGTTGAGCTGTCCTAGCATGACATCTTGCACATTCTGCTTGATCAGGTGATAGGCATACTTGTCTTTCTTATCCCATTCTGCTTGAGCTCGGGCAATGGCAGGATCTGCTACTGGTGCTGAAACTATTTGTGTAGATGTAGATCCCGATGTAGATCCCATTGCTGGTGCTGTGACAACAGATGGAGTAGAGCTACTGGTGGCTGGATCAGCCAATGGTCTAGGTATAGATCCATCGACATACTCCCATTTGTCCTGAAGCACAAGAATGGTCTCCATTTGGTATTTCCATGTACCATAATTGGAGTTGTCTAACTTAGCAGATGCCTCCAGATTGAGGTTGCTAGTTGACATGGTGCAAACAATGTACTCAAAAAGTGTCCTGGAAAACTCTGTATGAATCAACTGCAAATACACTAAAGATGCCAAGTGAAATCTTTGTACCGTTGGTGAAGATAGAACTGCAGTATATAAGATCTGATCTATGTTACAAGGCTTGTGGCAATGATGCCGGGAATAGCCAAGAGGCTTTACAAGGCTGAAAATGATGTGCACAATGCCGTGAGATAGCCTAATAGGCTTTACAATGGTGGCATGTGTGTGTGAAATCAAGTGCTATCTGCCCACTAAACCAATCTGCAATGCCTCTGTACTCTGAAGTCTGCTCACTGAACTGATGAACGTAAGGTTTCAGGTAATGTAATGATGTGAAATCGGATGTGAGCATATGGACTGACTCCGAGTAGGTACTAGTCGGGAATTTCGGGCATGGCTTAGATTGGCAACTTGGGGAATTCAAAGCGTCCCCTCTATGGCGATCTAGTCTACTCTGATCTAGATCTAAACCAACCGTCGATCGATGAAAGATCAGCAAATAATTCCTTTTCTTTTGTTCTTTTTAAGTGCTGGGTCAGATGCGTCGATGTAGAGGCAAATGTGCGTGAAGGAAGTGGTTTTGTCGGCGAGGCACAAATGTGAGTGTAACTTGTGCCAAAATGTGTGCATGATGTAACGAGCGCGTAGAGCACAAAAAATCGAGCGACTTTCCTTTTTTGGAGCGCCCTCAAATTCTTCCTGGATCAAGAGATATGACTTGATCTAGGTGGAGGGGCAAAAGGAGTGCAAATGTGCTCAATGATGATGTGTCACTGTGAGTCACATGCAGTGATGATGTGGCACTGTGCTTAGCAAGAGGTGTGCCAGTGAAGCTCTGTGCTGAGGTGGCAGGAGTGTGCACATGTAGTGTGTGCACAGTGTGCCTGGCAAGGGACTGTGCTTGCAGGGGTCAATGCTAAGGTGGCACAAATGATGTCAGCAAGGTGATGTGGCAATGCTGACATGGCATTGATGATGTGGCAAGTGACATGGCAATCGATGATGATGTTGTAGTCGGTGATGAGTGGCAGTTAGTGCTGATGTGGTAGGATGACGTGGCCTGCTGATGTGGCAGATAATCTGCCACATGTCAAATCGTTGACCACTCCTAAGTTGAGTGGTTACCCTCGGATAGGGTTGCCACGTGTCGTAAATTGGTGTATGCCTTATCCTCCACGTGTCAGGACGTGGGTAGCCAGAATCTTTGGAGATGCTCCAGAATCTTTAAAGATTCCGTCGATGGAGTCGTTGGTCCGCAGGCATGGAAAGAGCTTGGGCTGCGCCTCAGGAGCCGTGGTTGCTGGAGGAGCACTATGGGCTATTAGAGGTCCTTGGAGCTGGCTGTGAAGCCGTCGGGCTTTGAGTCGTTCCGTGTAGGTGACTGAGTTAAAGAAGCTAGGAAGGTCATTGTAGATGGCTTTGGACAGCTATGGCGCTGTGGTAAAGAGCGCTCGTTCGAAGTGCTAGCCGTCTGAGGCGTGTAGCAGGAGCTTCGACAACAGTGAAGAGAAGGCGGCTATGGATAGTTGAAGGTCATCACCCGTGACTACTATGAGACAATTTGGCTGAGGAGCTTTGGTTGCATGCTTGCTAGAGACTACTGTCATCTCATGGACATGAGAGCTATCAAGCCCGCTGATAGACATGCGCAGAGTTGTGGGCAAGAGCCGCTGAAGGCCTTTGCCTTGGTGCTTGGAGCGAGACGTAGCTGGCGGATGCTAGAGCATGTGCAATCGATAGTCTTGCAGGTCATTTTGGAGAAGCATTGGGAGGCTGAGCCTTTCATGGATGTGGATCTCCTGGCTGGCGCTGTTGTAGGAAGGCTGGCCTATGGCTGTAGTTGGTGAAGATGGCTACCCATGGAGCCGTTGAAAGTGTCATTGGAGTAGCCTTTGTCTTCGACGTTGCTCGGTGTGCAAGGTATTGAAGAGTGCAGCTTGAGCCCAGAGTCGTGGGGGATGGGCTATTCCTCGAGGCCTTAGTTGATGTGGAGGTCGAAGCTTGCTTTCGTTGGCACTACAGAGTTGTAGGGAGATGCTGAAGCATTTTGTAGGTGGTAGAGCTGCATAGGAGAGGCTCTAGAGCCAGCTAAGAGCTCACGAGCGATGGCGTTCAGGTTGGAGCACTGTTTCTGAGGTCACTAGCATCGTTGTAGAGGAGCTGCGGCTGTGGCCTTTGGAGTAGAACCTCTTCAGCACGTCGAAGATAAATAAGAGGCCAGGTCACTGCTACTTGTCATGAATTTGCAAAAGGTAAGCCTCTCTAGATGCAGTTGGCAGTATTTGCAAAGAGCTTGAAGGAGGCAAAGCCAAGGAGCCAGTCGTTGAAGGAGCTTTGTTGGAGAGGCTTAGCTTCTTTCTCTTTCTCACAGATCTCTCAAAACCTCTCTCTCAAAGACTAAGATCTAGATCTCTCTTTCTCAAGAAATGAAATCTTTCAAAGGAATGGACACTCAATGAACGGAAGTGGACGGAATTTCTTTCGAAATGAACAGAAATTTTCTCTCGATGCAAGTGAATGGAAGAATCTCACAATCACTCAAGAGAACTCTCAATCTCACAATCTCTCTCGCACTCTCAAGAATCTCAATGTCTCAGCGGAAGACAAGGAAGCTCTGATACCATGACAAAATATGAAGAGGGGAGAGGAGAAGAGTGGAGATGAGGAGAGAGGGCACATCTAGAGAGCACACCACAAATGACTAACTGTACACTAGAATTAGTTGAAAAAATAGAATATATACAAACCCTTTTAGGGTTAGGGTTAGGGGATCTAACCCTTTCCTTTATAGCACTCTATAAGGTTAGTGCTATGCACATATGATCACGTGATGGTGCTATGCACACATGATCACATGATGTTGAGCGTGAACTCTCAACAAAAGTTTGGGTGTATTTTATGAAAAAGAAAAGTGAAGTGTTTGGGCATTTCAAAGCTTTTAAAGGTATGGTTGAAAAAGAAAAAGGCCTACAAATAAAATGCCTAAGGTCAGATGCAGGGGGAAAGTACCTGTCAAATGAGTTTGCAAGTTTCCTGCAGGAGCATGGCATAAAGCAACAATATTCATGCAGTCATACCCCACAACAAAATGGACTTGCAGAAAGGAAAAACAGGCATATTGGAGAGATATCTCGTGCCATGCTTAACAAAAAAGACTTGCCAGATTATTATTGGGCTGAAGCAATTGGTACAGCAGTCTACATAATGAACAAGAGTCACATTGCAGTAATACATGGCACGCTGCCAGAGGAGAGGTATATTGGTAGGAAACCATATATTTCTCATTTGAAAGTTTTTGGTTGCATTGCCTATGTTCATGTGCTAGATGAGTTGAGATCCAAGTTGGATCCAAAGGCTGAGAAGTGCATCTTTATTGGTTATTCTCTACAGTAGAAAGGGTATAGATGCTATAACCCTTCTACTCGTAAGTTTACAGTGAGCAAAGATGTTGTTTTTTATGAGATGAGCAGCTGGTATAAACCAGTAAATGTGATTGATGATGTAGATGCACAAAATGGTAATGTTGCACAGAATTCATAGTAGCAATCACAAAATATTAGTGGACTTGTAGTGTCCTCTAGTAGTGGTTCACATACTTTGCCATGGATAGGCAGATTGAGATCACGAGGATCTCTTCAAAGCAATGCAGATAGTGGTATGCAAGTATCACGAAAAGGAAAAGAGAAAGTAGATCAGCCCATGGTTGATGTGAATGCAGGTCACTCTTATGTGGATGGTGAATCCACTGGCTCAAAACAGAGCCTTGATGATGAGTTGGGTATCCCTTCTGTTGTTACACCTAGAGTAAGGAAAACAAGGGATGTTTTGAGAGCACTTGGTAGTGAGCCTATTTTGCACAGGTCTACCATAGCTAGGTATCCTATGGATAGGCTGAAATATGATGGATTTACAACCATTCACTATGCCTATATGGTCAAAGTGATACATGAACCAAAACCCACTTCTTTTGAGCAAGCCATGGGAAAATAAAAATGTGAGAAATCCATGGATGAAGAAATGGATGCCTTGGAAGAAATGCTACATGGGAATTGGTGCCTTTGCCTAAAGACAAGAATGCAATTGGTTGCAAGTGGGTTTATAAGGTGAAGCACAATGCAGATGGTTCTGTGAACAGATACAAGGCAAGATTAGTTGGCAAGGGGTATGCACAGACATATGGCATTGATTATGAAGAAACATTCAGTTCGGTTGCAAGGATGGCAACTGTAAGAGCAGTCATTGCTATGGCTGCATCAAAAGGATGGTCTTTACATCAGATGGATGTAGAGAATGCTTTCTTGCATGGTGATTTGCAAGAAGAGGTCTATATGGAGCAGCCACCAGGTTATGTTCATGTTGTTCATCTTGAGTTTGTTTGCAGGTTGAAGAAAGCCTTGTATAGCTTGAAGCAAGCACCCCGAGCATGGTCTGACAAGATAGGACAGTATCTCGTCACTATTGGTTTTTAGATTTCCGAGGCAAATTTCTCACTTTATGTGAGAAAAATAGAGAAAGGTATTATGCTGCTTGTCATTTATGTTGATGATTTGATCATCATAGGTGATAGTGATGAAGATATCCTTCATGTGAAAATGCTATTGAAGTAGAAGTTTGAGATGAAGGATTTGGGAGAGCTGCATTACTTCTTGGGCATTGAGGTGATTAGATCCACAAGTGGGATATGGCTCTTGCAGAGGCAGTGTGGATTGGACATGTTGTCCAAATATGGGATGACAGGCTATAAGCCTATTTCAGTTCCTTTGGAGTAGAATGTGAAGTTGACAGTAGATGCAGGTGAGCTTCTAGAAGACCATACTATGTATAGACACATAGTAGCAAGTTTGATTTATATGACTATTACCAGGCCAGATTTGAGCTATGCTGTTGGGTTGGTAAGTCAGTTATGCAGGCTCCAAGGAAACTGCATTTGGATGTGGCTAGACGCATACTGAGGTATGTGAAGTCCACATTGCAGTATGGACTACTTTATGAGACTGGGGTTCAGATACAGTTGCATGGATAGACTGATGCTGATTGGGCTAGTAGTATTTCTAATAGACGATCTACCAGTGGATATGTGTTCTCTTTTGGGAGTGTTGTAGTCACTTGGAGCAGCAAGAAACAGCCTATAGTTGCCTTGTCGAACACAGAGGCTGAGTGAGTACAAGGGTGCAATAATGGCTGCATGTGAGGTAGCTTGGTTGCATAAGCTACTGTATGATATGCATACAGATGGGCCACTTGTCATTTATATTGACAACATGAGTAGTATACACTTGGCAAATAACCTAGTCTATCATGCTAGAACAAAGCACATTGAGGTGCATTATCACTATGTGCCAGAGAAGGTTCTGGTAGGTTTTATTGATCTAGTTTATGTCAGCATAGAGGATCAGGTAGCTGACATATTCATGAAGGCATTGGGTGCAGAGCTGCGCAAGTTCAGAGACATGCTTGGTGTGTAGGAATTGGGATTGAGCTCAAGGGGGAGTGTTGAGATATTGACCTCCACTCGTGATATGCCAGGGTGACTGTTGTGCATTTATGTCACCGACTTGTTAGCTGCAGATGCAGTTGGTACACCGCCCATGAATAATAGCTGGATGACAGCTATCTTAATGTACTCTAGTTAGTGGCTCAGTTAGTATGCCACCTTAGTTAACTGAGTTTGGTTTGAGACCCACATATAGGGTTCACCTATTCTTTTGTACTAAGAGAGTTCTTTTGGCTTTCACAACTAAGAAGAGGAAAACTATTTTCAGCCTCCACCTTTGTGTATATTTGTTAGATATCAATGCTCCACTCTCATGTAACTACGCAGGAACTAGCTAACTCTACTTGTAAGCCCCCCATATGAGGATAAGGCATTTGAGTAGCTCGGTTATCCGGTAGGTCCTGGTTTGGACACCAGATGGGGGCCATGTGTGGCCTAATGGCTGGACGGCTTTAGATAGAGTTGGCACACTACCAACTACGCTACATGCAAGTGCGGGAAGGCATCCCATGACTGATTGCACTGAGGGTAGATGGAGTACTTCCCAGGGCAGCCCACTCTTGAGTTGCGGGGCCCGTTTGGAGCCCTAGATGATCCCGGATGGCTTTGGGTGGAACGATAACCGTAGGTTAGTTGCTCTATTATGCATCACAGTTCTAATGTGTGGTCGGTGGCCTATTTCGGGACTCGCCATTTTGGGTCGACTGGGTCGGTCTCCCAATTGGGCCTAACCGACTACGACTGGTGGCTATATAAGAGCAAGCCCATGGAGCCCATTATTATCACTGGCTATAGCAACCCTAATTCCTTAGCATCAAGCCTCTGTCCTCTACTGTTTCTAGCATGCCATTGAAGCTTCTCACATAGGAGTGCACGATTGGGAGGCAGTGCCATCTATTGTATCAGTTTTATAGTAATCAAAATTTTGATTCTCCATACTATCTGCTTTTCTCTCTTGCATATGAGATCCTATTATCTGTTGAGCACAGACGTTGTATTGTTTTCTTACAATATTCCCCCATTGTGTATGTGAGAAAGCCACAAGTGAGACTGCTTCCTTCTCTCCCAATCTCTTTACACTAGGCTCATCCTCATGGGTAATGGCCTCAATATCTGTATCTCCTATCTCATGATCATCATCCTCCCTTGTATCACGGTCATCATCACCTCCATGGCCATGATCATCCTCCATATGCTCCATATTAGTAAATGTATTATACATCACTTTGGAACGTGGCGTAATATGTATGACATGCCACCACCTATTATTATCCACACCATTGGTTGATAGACAACCTAACTCAAACACAAATACAATCATGTTATTTTCCTTGCATTGAAGGTATCAAATATTTAAAAGTGAGTACTTTTATATGTGTGCACAATACCTGTTCACATTGTTGTGGTAGTACTAGTGTGTCCTTATTACTTGCCAAAACTTTCTGGAGTCAATAGTTACAAAGCCACTTGCATGGCGTTTGATTGTTGCATTAGGGACTCTTTCTACCATGTCCTTAAACCACTTTACATCCAAAACATACACAAAGAAGCGTCGAAAGTCAAGCTTAATAATATCTTGGATTATGCCACAATAATCATTCATGGCTCCATTGGCTCCCTTAAAGCTAGCAATGATGCTGCAATCTTGTGTGTTTCTCTTATCATCAATCCGTTGTGTTCAAAAATGCTTGCCCTCACACCATATAGCATTGAACATAGTACACTACACCAAGACAAAATCAATTAAATAAGCAATCTAAATTGTTGAAAGCTCCTTACTTATGCATAACATTCTATAGACCAACCTTGCTCATGCATCCCCTAGCATACTCCCATTCTTCCATTGTGATATGCATCACCTCATCTCTCTCTGCTCTCTCCATTTTGTCAAGTAGCCAATCCACATGAATATCCTTTGGAAGTGCTCTTAGATGCTGAGGGTATGGCACACGAGATCCGTGGTGTGTACAAAAGAGGGCCCTTTCTCCTTGTCTTCTTGCCTTTGCATCCTCGTATCTTGTCACCCATCTTTTCATCACACCACTATTAAGCACACAATAAAGGTTGATATTATTAAGCAACTCCGTGTCTAATACTTTGCTCCATCCTTTCGCTTGAGGCACAATAGAGGTCATCCTAAGCTCTTTATCATCTCTCCATAGTCGTGGGAGAGAGCTATCCACATCAACAAGAAACTTAGAAATATATACAAGTGACTCTTGTACCAACCAACCCTCGGCCATGCTACCTTCAGGCCTTGCATTTTGTCTCACGAAACCCTTCAAGGTCTTCATGAAGCACTCAAGGAAGAACAATCATCGTGCATGTACAGTACCGCATATAGCAATCTCATCCACCAAATGCACTATGAGATGTAGTTGGCATGTGAGAATAGAATGTGGAAATGTCTCCTCCACTAAACAAACCACCTCCACTGACCTAACTCAAGCATTCTCAAGTGTGGTGGGATCTATTTCCTTTGAGCTCACATACCTAGAAAGGAAAAAGTACCCACATTAGCAATATGAAAACCTTGTAGGGAGCATTGATACGCTTCACATTTTGTTTCATGTAAAGTACCTCACAAGCTCACCCATCTTGTAAATACAATCCTTCATGTCCTTCGATGCACTATGAAAAATGCTAGTGGGTAGTATGAACTGAATACATGAGGAATGGTTGATTGGTTGCTTCTAATTCACTCACAAATTTGGAAGGAAAAAGATATTATGCACATAAAATACTTACTTGGAGCATCTTGTGCCAATCATGAGATGTCAAGCTAGATGCAATAACATAAGAAGTATGCAAGAAGATCCTAAGTGGTGACTGCTTTTTTGGAAAGAAGAGCAAGCATAGCAACTTGCATGAAGTGGTCACCTGAATGATTCAAAGCGAGGCTGGTCTCTTGGCACGATTGTTTTTATTGAAATCTGATGATGAGTTAGCTAGCAAGTCAATTGATGTGGATAAGAAGAAAGCACTTAGCCTAGGTCAACTCCTTGATAAGACATGTGCTAGAAAGTGGTTGGCTTCAATGGATGCAGATGCCACACCAACAAAGGATCTAAGAGCTAAAATGCCAAAGGTTGTTGAGACAAAATATATGGACATCAAGAAAAAGGCCTTGTAGTCCACTGCCCAAGGTAGAGCAATTGGTGGTTTAGATGATGGTTCTTCATTCAGCTTCTCCTATGATATCTTGCTATTAGAGAATGATACAAAATTTGCACACATCAATGGCATTGATACAAAGCATTTCATAACAATGAGTGGTCATGCTTGGGAGAAGCCATGTGTATTTTGCATAAATGAATTGCAAGACCTTGCAGTGTCACAGATAGTTGAACTTGTGCGGTTTATCATAGAAGGTCCTATGGCAGATAAGAAAAGATCAACATTGGTCTTGTTCGTCATCGTGATAGAATCACAAATGGATGCCTTGTATGCGAGTTTTACATCTACATTTGGGTATTTACTTTCAAAAGTATACCATGGTATACTTTTGCAACCTTTCTTGATGTGCTTCTTATCCAGGGGTGGTGGCAATCTAATTAAAATGTTAGAATCCAAGAGCATGTGCCTAGCGTGCCCCCCGCCAAGACCGCTAGCACCTCACGGAAGTGCACAACCTTCATGGCCACTACGGAGGCTCTGGCATGTGTGTATGGCAGGTCCCCACCCCTGCCATAAGGCACCCTTGCCTAGCCAGCCCTCCAACCTCCACAAAAGGCAAGCTTGGGGGAATTGAAGATAGGAGGGGCAACTTGGACTATTTATGTCCCTTCATCTTCCACACACCTTTGTATGTGGGATAATTCAACCCTTTCTCCTTCTTCTTATCCCCTTTGTCCATGAGAGATTTGCACCTCCAACACCCCCCTCCAATCGATCATGGAGAGAGGTGGCCGGGGATCAGACCCGGGCTCTGATACCATGTTAGAATCCAAGAGCATGTGCCTAGCGTGCCCCCCGCCAAGACCGCTAGCACCTCACGGAAGTGCACAACCTTCATGGCCACTACGGAGGCTCTGGCATGTGTGTATGGCAGGTCCCCACCCCTGCCATAAGGCACCCTTGCCTAGCCAGCCCTCCAACCTCCACAAAAGGCAAGCTTGGGGGAATTGAAGATAGGAGGGGCAACTTGGACTATTTATGTCCCTTCATCTTCCACACACCTTTGTATGTGGGATAATTCAACCCTTTCTCCTTCTTCTTATCCCCTTTGTCCATGAGAGATTTGCACCTCCAACATAAAATTCCTTAAAGGACTCTTGAGCTTCATTACTTTAAGGACAATAAGGTTAAGCTTGATGCAGCAATGGTGGATTATAGAAAGCTGATGGATCCTGAGATGATACTAGAGATAACAAAGAATTTACTGAATGATGGGTGGGAAGTAGCATTGTATCGAATGGGTTTTGCTACTGAGAAATTCCTATGCCATGGTAGAAATGTAAATGTCATGATACCCCCCATCAGATTGAGTTCTTTGACAAATATTACAGTTGCACCACCTTCTTTGAAGAGGAAAATGTTGAAGAAGAGGGCAGTGAGGAAAATGTCAAAGAAGAGGGTACTGAGTCTGAGGGTGATGATTCTAGCTCAGGTGATGATGAGGATGAAAGCTCTCCATCCAATGACTTACACTGAGAAGAAATCTGCACAAAGAATAAGGGTGATCAATTGTCAACTAGAGTCAAGGAGGTTCCACTCATCATACGAGAAGGCCCATGATAGCAAGAAGTAGTAGTATAACACATCATAGGAAAAGGTAGGGCGAAAGAGGTGGAAGCACTTCCCTTGAAATTAAAAGTGAGGAAGGCACCCTTGATCTTGGTTGAAGGACATGCAAGTGGATCAAGCAAGGAAGCCTTACCCAAAGAAGGTATGGACGAGGCAAAGCATGACCAGGAGGAATTACCAGGAGGCATAGATGGTTCTTTAACCATTACCTTACAGACTCTAGAGCAACCTACTAGTTAGGAACCTAGTAGCTAGGATTGTACTTCCCAAGAACTTGGTCATGAGACTCTAGAGCAGCCTACTAGTCAGGTAGTTGGAACTAAAGAGCAGACTACTAGGCAGGACGATACTAGCCAGGACCCTGTTCTGAGTCTCCAATATTAGAGCAGCCTATTAGTTAGGACCCTGGTAGTCAAGGGCACATTGAGGACATTGGTACTGTCTTAGAGCAGCCTATTAGTCAGGACCCTGGTAGTTAAGGGCCTGGCATTGAGGACATTGGTACTAAGGAACATGATATATAGTACTACATGCTAGGTGGTGCTAATATTACTAAATGTTGAACAGTCCTAAATGCTAAATAGTACTAAATGCTAAATAGTGCTAAATAGTACTACATGCCAAATACTACTAAATGCCAGATAGTGTTAAATGTTAAATAGTTGAAACACACAGTACTAGCAATGCTAGATATTGCTAAATAGTACTAAATGCTAACTAGTACTAAATGCTTAGTAGTATTTAGCCTTTTTAGCTATCCTTTTAGTACTAAATACACAGTACTAGCAGTGCTAGATAGTGCCAAATAGTACTAAATGCTTATGCTTTTAGTACTAAATGCTAGGTAGTGCTAATATTACTAAATGCTGAACAGTCCTAAATGCTAAATAGTACTTGATACTAAATAGTGCTGAATAGTACCAAATGATAAATACTACTAAATGCCAAATAGTGTTAAATGCTAAATAGTGTTGAAACACATAGTACTAGTAGTGCTAGATAGTGCTAAATAGTACTAAAAGCTAAATAGTACTATTGAATGCTAAATAGTGCTGAATACTACTAAATGCTAAATAGTGCTAAATAGTACTAAAGTCTAGATAGTGCAAAATGTTAAACACTGCTAAATGCCAAATAGCTATAAATCCTAAATATTGCTAAATCACATAAACAGTACTATTTAGTACTAAATAACTGACTTCAAATGTTCTATATTACTCTATTGAGTAATAAGTAATAACAAAAAAAGAGTGAAGAAAATATACCTACTTTGTCAAAGCCCATGGCAGCCAACCATGCATTTGACACCAATACATTGCAGGATGGATGAATACATTGCAAGTTCTCAAAAAAATGGAATGCTACACACATGATGTGGTATGTATGCAAGCATGGTGCAAAAAGCACATCAATAGTTTCTTGAGAAAATCCAAGCTTACAGAAAACACACCTGCACATTTATTGAAAGGGTAAGCACACACTACTTGTAAGAGGACCCAACTCTAAAAACTAAAACATCGATTTGTACACGGAAGTTAAGAATCTCACTATTCAATATTCACGTTCATAGTCGCTCTACAGAGCCTGTGGGATGGTGAGTTTGTGTTGGATTCAGATCTCCGGGACCTTGACTTGGGAGCTTCTCAATCAGATGCTGCACATTGCTCAAAAAACTTGAGCTTGCTTTGTAGTGCTCTCCAATGTTGATTCGCTGCCTTTTTGTTGATTCAAATATTCCTTTTGATGCATCCGGTTCTACCTCAAGTTTTGCTACATCCTTCAAGAACTCGTCCTGCAATACACTACCATGTAATAAATTGTCTACTTTACTACGCACCCAGCTAAGTGTATGTACAATTGATTCAACTTTTGTGAGGGCTTCGCCCTTAGTTGCAGTAGCAGTCTCAAATTTTGCATGTAATCTTGCATTCTCCTTGGACGCTGTACCCTTCCACTCATGCAGTACAACTTCTTGCTCCACGCTGAACCTCCATTGATCCTGTAAACGTACAAGCTCTTGTTTTACTGTAGACGTGCATACATCACGTTCGTGCTTGATACACATGTTGTCCAAGCTAGCCGAGCATAGATTCATGTCTCTATGTTGGGCAAAGTCATCCCAATCCACATCTACTCCATGCAGCGAATGCCCATGCCAACACTGTACCAACTTCATTGTTCGTGACTATTTTCGAATTGTAAATCCTATAGTAAATCTTCATAAAATCATTCAGCAACGATTTCTTCAGTCGACCTATATGAAAGTCATGCCGACTCTCTTTGTCATTGTTCCCCCATATTTCTCGCATCCAGGTGTCCAACTCTAGATATGAGTCTGGCTTCACTCTCAGGAAAAATCTCCATCCAAGACTGACTCCATTTGGAATTGCTATTGGTTTGTTGTCCTTAGTCTTTAGCTTCTCTTTGGTCGGAGTTGGAATAGAAGCCGCTTTGCTGTCCATAGCATTTGCCTTCTCTTTAGTTGCAGGCTTCCTGGATGGAGTGTTTCTTCTTGGAGAAAGGACATCGGGCTTCTTGGAGGTGGGAGATGTGATGCCTTTGGGCTTCCTTGGAGACATGGCAGTCTTCAGCTACTGCAAAGAGAATAACATTTTAGTACTAGGACTCACACTAAGATGAAACAGAGTAAAATAACAAAGAGAGAGAGAGAGAGAGAGCAACAACAAATGCAAAAAGGTTGCATGTCGACAGAAGGAATGGCAAAACACAATCACATGCAGGTCCGAATATTGAATTATGGGGGGAAAGCATTTAGAGAATGGAGGAAAAGCAAAGAACGAATAGAGAATGGGGGGAAAGAGAAGAACGAATAGAGAGAGAGAGAGAGAGAGTACCCACGAGAGAGCGACCCGCAACGTCCTGCCAGAAAATTCGAGGTGGAAATCCGAAGTTCAGAAGTTCGAAAGTGGAAGCTAGAAATCAGAAGTTCAGAAGTTCGAACGTGAGAATATCTTGTGCATGAGAATCTGTAATCAATAAATATATTACTGCACATCGATTCGAGAAATCTCCCCATATCGCACACTACTTAGTACTACCACATTCTTGCCAATAGTACATACACCGTAGCATGCTTTCACCCTGTCTAATTGCACTTGCTACTTAGTTACTTATTGATACAGCATCAAGTTGTGCCATTTTCTTTGCTTTGAGTTTCTTTAGCCAAGTTCAATCTTTATTGTCAGTTTTTAATTATCGTTTTCAATTTTGATTTTCTTGTTTTACTTGCTACTTACTTCCTTATTAATATGGCATCAAGTTGTGGATTGGGTGCCATTTTTACTAATCACTTTCAATTTTGATTGTCTTGTTGCACTTGCTACTTAGTTCCTTAATGATACGCCATCTAGTTGTGCATTGAATGCCATTTTTGTTGCTTTCCAATAGGTTCTCCATTGGGTTTTTTCTATTGTTGTCCTAAGCTTGCTCTATTTTCCCAAATTTTCTACAAAACTCATCCTTTTTTTTCCTAAAATCTATGTAGCAATTCATTCCTTAGCATTTGTGGTATTTTCTTGACTTGTTTATGCCATACGCTGATCAAGTTGTTCTTGATAAAGTGGAATCAAAATCAATCTTAGATTCCCATAATATGGGGGAGTACGCTCACCGCAATTCCTTAAATAGAACCTCTCAACTCTCCAAATAGTACTCACATGATCCAAAGTTACATCTCTCCCGCCAAATCCTTTTGAATCTAGTAGCCACTAGCAAAAGTTTATCAACCCTACACATGCTTGCTATTGAAAAAGTTCAAGTAGCTTTAATGAGGAGGAGGCCCCAAGGCATACTAGTGGTACTTGGAATTTGCCATGAGGATGAAGGTATCTTGAAAATACAACTAGACTATCAATGAGGTCTATTATAATAAGGAGGATGAGATACAAATTGTGAAGATAGTGGGAGAGAAGGAAGAAGTCTCACTTGCAGCTTTCTCACATACATAATGGGGGAATACACACAAAGGTGGAGGCTAAAAAAAGTTTTCCTCTTCTTAGTTGTGAAAGCCAAAAGAACTCTAGTACAAAGAAATAGAAGAACCCTATATGTGGGTCTCAAACCAAACTCAGCTAACTAAGGTGGCATACTAACTGAGCCACGAACTAGAGTACATAAGGATAGCTGTCATCCAGCTATTATTCGTGGGCGGTGTACCAACCGCATCTGCAGCTAACAAGTCGGTGACATAAATGCACAACGGTCACCCTGGCATATCACGAGTGGAGCTCGATAACTCAACACTCCCCCTCGAGCTCAATCCCAATTCCTGCACACCAAGCAGGTCTCTGAACTTGCGCAGCTTCTCTGCACCCAATGCCTTCGTGAATATGTCATCTACCTAATCCTCTGTGCTGACATAAACTAGATCAATAAGACCTAGTAAAACCTTCTCCCGCACATAGTGATAATGCACCTCAATGTGCTTTGTTCTAGCATGATAGACTGGGTTATTTGCCAAGTGTATAGTGCTCATGTTGTCACAATAAATGACAATTGGCCCACTGATGCATATCATAAAGTAGCTTATGCAACCAAGCTACCTCACACGCAGCCATTGCTGCACCCCTGTACTCAGCCTCTGTGCTCAACAAGGCAACTGTAGGCTGTTTCTTGCTGCTCCAAGTGACTGCAGGACTCCCAAAAGAGAACACATATCCACTGGTACATCGTCTATCAGAAATACTACTAGCCCAATCAGCATCAGTGTATCCATGCAACTGTATCTAAACCCCAGCCTCATACAATAGTCCATACTACAATGTGGACTTCACATACCTGAGTATGCATCTAGCCACATCCAAATGCGGTTTCCTTGGAGCCTGCATAAACTGACTTACCAATCCAATAGCATAGCTCAAATCTGACCTGGTAATAGTCATATAAATCAAACTTCCTACTATGCGTCTGTACATAGTAGGGTCTTCCAGAAGCTCACCTACATCTGCACTCAGCTTCACATTCTGCTCCAAAGGAACTAAAATAGGGTTACAGCCTGTCATCCCATATTTAGACAGCATGTCCAATCCATACTGCCTCTGCAAGAGCCATATCCCACTTGGTGATCTAATCACCTCAATGCCCAAGAAATAACGCAACTCTCCCAAATCCTTCATCTCAAACTTCTGCTTCAATAGCATTTTCACATGAAGGATATCTTCATCACTATCACCTATGATGATCAAATCATCAACATAAATGACAAGCGGCATAATACCTTTCTCTGTTTTTCTCACATAAAGTGAGAAATCTACCTTGGAAATCTGAAAGCCAATAGTGACAAGACACTATCCTATCTTGTCAGACCATGCTCTAGGTGCTTGCTTCAAGCCATACAAGGCTTTCTTCAACCTGCAAACAAACTCAGGATGAACAGCATGAACATAACCTGGTGGCTGCTCCATAAAGACCTCTTCTTGCAAATCACCATGCAAGAAGGCATTCTTTACATCCATCTGATGTAAAGACCATCCCTTTGATGCAGCCATAGCAATGACTACTCTTACGGTTGCCATCCTTACAAATGGAGTGAATGTTTCTTCATAATCAATGCCATATGTCTGTGCATAGCCCTTGACAACCAATCTTGCCTTGTATCTGTTCACAGAACCATCTGCATTGTGCTTGACCTTATAAACCCACTTACAGCCAATTGCATTTTTGTCTTTAGGCAAAGGCACCAATTCCCATGTAGCATTTGCTTCCAAGGCATCCATTTCTTCATCCATGGCTTTCTCCCATTTTTCTTTTCCCATGGCTTGTTCAAAAGAAGTGGGTTCTGGTTCCTGTATCACTTTGATCATATAGGCATAGTGAATGGCTGTAAATCCATCATATTTCAGCCTATCCACAGGATATCTAGCTTTGGTAGATCTGTGCAAAATAGGCTCACTTCCAGGTGCTCTCAAAACATCCTTGGTCTTCCATACTCCAGGTGTAACAACAGAAGGAATACCCAACTCATCATCAATGCTTTGTTCTGAGCCACTGGATTCACCATCCACATAAGAGTGACCTGCATTCAGATCAAACATGGGCTGATCTACCTTCTCTTTTCCTTTTCATGATACCTGCGTACCACTATCTGCATTGCTTTGAGGAGATTCGTGTGATCTCAATCTGCCTGTCCATGGCGAAGTATGTTAACCACTGCTAGAGGACACTACAGGTCCACTAATATTTTGTGATTGCTGCTGTGAATTCTGTGCAGCATTACCATTTTGTGCATCTACATCAATCATCACATTTACTAGTTTATACCAGCTGCTCATCTCATCAAAGACAACATCTCTGCTCACTGTAAACTTATGAGTAGAAGGGTTATAGCATCTATACCCTTTCTGCTGCAGAGAATAACCAATAAAGATGCACTTCTCAGCTTTTGGATCCAACTTGGACCTCAACTCATCTGGCACATGAACATAGGCAATGCAACCAAAAATTTTCAAATGAGATATATATGGTTTCCTACCAGTATACATCTCCTCTGGCGTCACGCCATGTATTGCTGCAGTGGGAGTCCTGTTCATTACGTAAACTACTGTAGCAACTACTTCAGCCCATTAATAATCTGGTAGGTCTTTTGCATTTAGCATGGCCCGAGATACCTCTCCAATATGCCTGTTTTTCCTTTCTGCAAGTCCATTTTGCTGTGGGGTATGACTGCATGAATATTGTGTAAGAAAATAGTACGCAGCGGAAGATAACAACAAAACGCAAGTACACGATGGAAAGCTGGAGAGAATACAAAAAATTTTGATATACCAAACTGCTGATACAATTGATGGTTGGCTGTCCACCCGTGCACTCTACAGACAGAGCTTCGATGGTGATCTAGACAGATGCTGGACGGAGGACTATGAGCGTGAAGAACTGGTGATCTGATGATAGGGGGTGGCCACTTATATAGTGTAAGTGGTTGACGGTCGGCCCTGTAATAGGCAGTCGGCCTAATAGACAGTCGGCCTGGAAGACCAACCGACCCTTCAGAAAACATGCCGTCGGGCAGATGAAGGATCGCGCATAGGTCATACCGTCGGGCCTGGGGCTACCGGTAGCCCCCGGACCCTGCCGCTGGGGGCTTTGCCCCCAGACCCCCACCGGGGGCTTGTGCCCCCCGGACCCCCTGCTATCGGGGGGGCTATCGCCCCCCCGAACCCCCCCTTTGTGCAGACGGGTATCTACTCTTGGCTCCTAAGCCGTCTCATAACCATCTGGTCTACTCTAAGACCCCTTCCAGTGTCTAAACTGGGGATCCCTCCCAATATCTGATACCCATCATGGCTTCTCCTCATATGGGGGCCTTACAACATTGGGTACACAGAATATTGGTGGGTTACATGAGAGGTGGACATTTGAGCTAACTCTAACACCCCCCCTCAATGTTCACCCGAAGATGAACTATGTGATCGGACCAATGCCGAGTCGATGTAGATGCCGCAACAATAAATCACTCCCAAGAGCCTTCGTGAAGATGTCTGCGCAATTATCCTCTGTGGGACAATACTCCAGCTCTATGACTCCATCCTCGATGAGCTCTCGTACGTAGTGATACTGGATCTCTATGTGCTTTGTACGAGCATGGAACACAGGATTCTTTGCGATGGCCATGCAACTCTGATTGTCGCATTTTAGAACCGTCGCATCTTCGATTGGAACTCCTATGTCTTGCAGGATCCTCCTTAGCCAAACTGCTTCACAAGCAGCAATGCATGCTGCCTTGTACTCAGCTTCTGTCGAAGATAGTGCCACTGTTGGTTGCTTCTTGCTAATCCAAGAGAACACTCCTGAACCAAGTGAGAAACAATATCCAGAAACTGACTTTCTAGAATCACAATCTCCCGCCCAATCTGAGTCACAGTAACCCGCCAAGGTCTTCCCTGCTCTGTAGGTAATGCCATACTCCAGTGTACCTTTCACGTACTTTAGCACACGCATCCCTGCTTTCCAATGGTTCTCTCGAGGTTGATTTGAGAACCTACTAAGTACACCAACTGCAAAGCTGATATCAGGTCTAGTGTTGCACAGAAAAATGAGACTCCCCACAAGTTTCCTATACTCCTTGATGTCGACAAGTGGTGATGCATCCTCCACTGAGAGCTTACCATTCACCTCCATGGGAGAGACCACGTCCTTACACTCGGTCATATCGAATGCCTTCAAGATCTCGCGAGCATATCTCTGCTGAGAGATGAAAATCCTGCCAGGTTTTTGCCAAACCTCAATGCCGAGGCAAAAGTGCATGAGCCCCAAATCTGTCATCTCAAACTCGGAACTCAACGACTCCCTCAACTGTTGCAGCATCTTCTCATGATCTCCTGTGATGATCAAGTCATCCACGTAAAGGACTATTACCACATACTTGCCATCCTGCTTACAAACATACAGGTTAGCATCAGAAGCACTTTTTGAGAAACCAATAGATATGAGAAAGCTATCAATCCGTTGGTACCATGCCCTTGGGGCCTGTTTCAGCCCGTACAATGCCTTCTTTAGTCTGCAAACCTTGTTCTCTGAATTGGGCACCTCAAATCCTGGTGGCTGGAACACATATACCTCCTCCTTGAGATGTCCATTCAAGAACGCAGATTTCACGTCCATTTGAAACACCGGCCACTGCTTATGAGCAGCCAAGGCAAGTACCACCCGAATAGTTGTCATCCTTGCTGTAGGAGCAAAGGAATCCTCAAAATCAAAGCCTTCAACTTGAGAGTATCCTTGTGCAACAAGCCTAGCCTTGTACTTTTCCAAAGATCCATCAGATTTGTACTTGGCCTTCCATACCCATTTGGTACCAATGATCTTCCTTTTTTCTAGACGATCAACCAAGTCCCAAGTCTGATTCTTCATGATGCTGTCATACTCCTCTTGCATGGCAGCTTTCCAATTTGGATCCGCCATTGCCTCATCCAAATTCATAGGCTCTTGAACTTTCATAATCTCAGCCATCAAGGCCATATTGACTATGTGTTCAGAAGCCCTTTTCTGCTCCTCTATCCTCTTTGATCGTCGAAGTCCATCTGCAGATGACTCTGCCAAGTCTGGAACCAGATTCTTCTCATCAAAGAGCTGCCTTGCCCACTTTGGAAGTGGCTTACCTTGTGGAGCCAAGGCATGTTGTGGTGTTGGTGGAGTCTGTTCCTCGAAGTACTCCTCCTCATTCTGCAACTCTGCTTTAGATACGGGCACAAGGTGAGTTACTTTTACGGCTGATGATAAAGTGGAAGGGCATACCTCCTCCTCCACTGTATGTGGCTGTTCCCAAAACACCACATCACGACTGACCACGATCTTCTTTGCCTCTGGATCATATAGCCGGTACGCCTTTGACTCCTGGCTATAGCCATGAAGATACACTTTCTGCTCTTTGGATCTAATTTCTTTCTGGTGCTATCTGGAACATGAACAAAGCACTCACATCCAAATGTTCTGAAATGAGAAGCGGAAGGCTTTTTACCTGAGTAAGCCTCCAAAGGTGTTTTGCCCGTCAAGGCCTTTGTGAAGCTTCGATTGACGATGTCCGTGCAAAGCTTCTTTACCTTCAGCCCGCTTTCGTTTTCCACCATCTTTTGCCACTGTTTGAATTTTCCAAGAGCTTCAGCCTTATCTCGTAAAAAATACACCCACATGTATCTACTGTAGTCGTCGACGATAAGCATGTAGTAGTTACATCCCCCCAAAGCTTGAGTCGGAGCTTTCCCACTGAGATCAGCATGAACCAATTGTAGAGGAGCCTTTGCCCGATAGCCGCTCTCATGTGGAAAAGCCTTCCTTTGTTGCTTGCCCATCATACAAGCTTCACAAGGTTCCTGCACCTTTGAGAGTGCAGGCAAGTGTGCAACCATCCCTGTTTTCTGCATTTCCAAAAGAATAGGATAACTAAGATGACCAAATCTTTCATGCCATACCTTACTGATGCCCACTCCTGAAGAGACTGTTAGTGCCGTCAGCTCGTAGAGATTGTTCTTTCTTACTGCCTTGCCGACCACCTTGCCCGCTGCATTAAGGATTTCTGCTCCGGTCCTCTTGAAACGCACCTCCAAGTTGCGATCAGTTATCGCAGCAACCGAAAGCAAGTTCTTCTTTAGCTGAGGAACTAGTAATACATCAGAAAGCTCTTTAGTTTCACCCTCTTGAATGGAAAGAGAGATAGTACCTGTACCTTCCACAGGGCATTTTGCATTATTACCGACCGTCACGTTCATGGGCTCTTGTAGAGGCTTGAAAGAGCTATACCAGTCCTTCTTTCTGGTCATGTGACGGGACGCTCCACTATCAAGGAGCCACGAATCATTCGTTGTTGAAACTTCTGTTGAGGAGCATATTTCTTCAATTGCAACCCATAGCTCCAACTCAGTCTCAACTGTGTTGGCAGATTCCTTGCCTTTCGAAGAAGACTGTGTAGTGCCATTCTTTTCGTCCTGCTGCTTCTTTCTGCAATCCTTGATCATGTGACCGCTTTTGTTGCAGTAGTGGCACTTACCTGAAAACTTCTTCTTCTTACCATTCTTCTTCTCTCCACCCTTCCCTTTGGATGTGGTTGAGAATGCTGCATCACTTCCGCCATCGCGGGTCTTCATTCGCATCTCCTCCTCTAGAAGCATCGCGCTGAACTCTTCAAAAGTGAGGGGTGGATTTCTTACCTGCGTGTTGAGTGTCGTGACCAACGCATCGTACTTTTGTGGAAGGATCCGAATGCACCTTCTGGCCAACTCTTCGCTGGTCTTTGTAATCCCAACCGCCGCCATCTGATCACGTAGATTCTTGATCCGTGTGATGAATGTCTCAGCTGATTCTCCATCAGAGCACCTCTCTGCAGCAAGCATATTCTCCAGATTTTGAATTCTGGTCTGATTCCGTGTTTCATACTGACCTTTCAGTATGTTCCAAGCCTCACTTGCCTTGTCTGTGTGCTGAATCAGAGTCAAAACAGAATCACTTGAACTGGTAACAAGAGCGCAGAGTGCATCTGCGTTCCTTCGTTTCCATGCCCGAAGAAGATCTGCATTCGGTGGCGTTATGACGTTGGGGTTGTTTGGATTCGGTGATCCAACCGGTTCTGGATCCAATCCCAGAACAGTATCCAGAAGCTCATATGAATCCAAGATCGCGCTGATCTTGAATTTCCACAAAGTATAATTCGTCCCATCGAGCTTGCCTTCATTGAAGGCAGGTGGACGAATTCGCAACGGGGTTGGTGCAGCCATCACTCCTAGTAGCCTTTGCTAACAAAGCTCGTTGAACTTGCAATAAAGTCGTTACTCAGATAGCCTGAGCTCTGATACCATGTAAGAAAATAGTACGCAGCGGAAGATAACAACAAAACGCAAGTACACGATGGAAAGCTGGAGAGAATACAAAAAATTCTGATATACCAAACTGCTGATACAACTGATGGTTGGCTGTCCACCCGTGCGCTCTACAGACAGAGCTTCGATGGTGATCTAGACAGATGCTGGACGGAGGACTATGAGCGTGAAGAACTGGTGATCTGATGATAGGGGGTGGCCACTTATATAGTGTAAGTGGTTGACGGTCGGCCCTGTAATAGGCAGTCGGCCTAATAGACAGTCGGCCTGGAAGACCAACCGACCCTTCAGAAAACATGCCGTCGGGCAGATGAAGGATCGCGCATAGGTCATACCGTCGGGCCTGGGGCTACCGGCAGCCCCCGGACCCTGCCGCTGGGGGCTTTGCCCCCAGACCCCCACCGGGGGCCTGTGCCCCTCGGACCCCCTGCTATCGGGGGGGCTATCGCCCCCCCGAACCCCCCCTTTGTGCAGACGGGTATCTACTCTTGGCTCCTAAGCCGTCTCATAACCATCTGGTCTACTCTAAGACCCCTTCCAGTGTCTAAACTGGGGATCCCTCCCAATATCTGATACCCATCATGGCTTCTCCTCATATGGGGGCCTTACAACATTGGGTACACAGAATATTGGTGGGTTACATGAGAGGTGGACATTTGAGCTAACTCTAACATATTGCTGCTTTATGCCATGCTCCTGCAGGAACCTTGCAAACTCATTTGAGAGGTACTCTCCCCCTCTATCTGACCTTAGGCATTTTATTTGCAAGCCTGTTTCTTTTTCAACCATAGCTTTAAAAGCTTTGAAGTGCCCAAACACTTCACTTTTCTTTTTCATAAAATACACCCAAACTTTTATGTTGTAGTCATCAATAAAAGTGATAAAATAATGACAGCCTCCAATAGATGTAGCTTTAGTAGTCCATACATCACAGTGGATTAATTCCAATGGCTTCTTACTCTCTTGAACATGCCTAGGAAATGGTTTCCTTACCTGTTTTCCAAATTGACAGGCTTCACATACCTTATACATTTCTGCAACCTTGAATTTAGGCACTCCTGCAACAATATTTTGGGTTTGCATTGATTTAAGTCGATGTACATTAACATGACCAATGCGTTTATGCCAGATATCAATATCTGCAACTACACCGGTCCCATGTGCAAACATTGCTGCACTCAATTCAGGCATGTCCGCATCCAAAGGTAAAAATCCTGCCCTTCTTCTTTCCTTTTGCTATCAAGTGACCGTTATTTTTCATATCCTCAACAAAGCATCCATGAGGATTAAATCTGACCTGCAAGCCCTGCTCAACCATTTGACCAACAGAAACCAGGTTCTTGGTGATGTTCGGGACATGAAATACATCACACAGGTATTTCTTTTTCCATCCTGCATAGACAAAGGAATTTTACCAATCTGCACAATAGGATGTGTAGTATCATCACCAGTCTCCACAAATCCTAGTCTTTCCATTTTCCTTTCATCTTGCATCCATTCTGCATGACCTGTCATGTGGTTTGATGCACCTGAGTCAACATACCACACATCATTGCTTTCTTCTGCACTTGTCATAGAATTGGTCATGTGCTGCACCATAAACAAATGCTCATTTATGTCATCACCCTGTCTACTAGAGGATGCATAATTGCCTTGCTGCAATTTTCCATTCATAATGTCATTCTGCTTTTTGTAGCAGTCTTTAGCCATATGACCCATTTTACCACAATAGTAGCATTCAACATTACTGTTTGCATTTTGGCCTCTCTGCCATCCACCATGACCTCTTTGGCTCCCCCTGCCTCTAGAGTTACCATGTCCTCCTCCATAGGACTGGTTTTCTTGAGTTTGATGCATATTCTGATTTCTACCACGGCCTCCAGATCGGCCTCCTCTACCTCTGCCTCTACCTCTTCCAGCATTTGAGTAGAGGACAGTTTCTTTTGAAGTTCCTCCTGAAGAAGATGCACCACCATTTCTCTGCTCTTCAGAAATTAGAAGAGCAAACAACTCCTCAAAATCAAGAAATTTTTCACGGATGGCAATGGATGTCCAGAACTGTGCATAATCCTTTCCTAGACCATTCAAGGTCACAGAAACTAAATCATCATCTTCCACTAGTGACCCAATGGAAGCAAGTGCATCTGCAATTTTCTTCACCTTCATGTGGTAGTCATTGATGCTCATATTTTCTCTCTACACATTGTGCAACTCCTGCTTGAGCTGCATTTTCCTGGCTTGCGTATTTGTGCTGTACATTTTTGCCAAAGTATCCCATGCCTCCTTTGGCGTACCTGCATCCTGAATATGCACAAGCATAGAATCTGAAATACTGATAGACAGCCAGTACATAAATTTTCTGGCTCTCTCATGCCATCCTTTAAATACTGCATTTCCTATTGATTGGGAACATTAGGAAGAACTGGTTCTTCTTCATTTCCTGTAATGAACTCCCAATAGCCTTTTCCCATAAGGAAATTCGTCATTCTAAACTTCCATGCTTGGAAGTTGTTCTTGTCAAGCTTTTCAGTGACAATCTGTGAAAGAGAATCAGACGCCATTACAGAACACTGCAAAATATTCTGTCACTGCAAAATATTCTGTCACTGCAAAAAACACAGCTTCTGCCTCACACGGGCAAATCTGCAAAACTGACGAAAGTGGTATTTGACCACACAATCACTTCCTAGTGACGATTTTGCATGAATAGGCAAAGAGGATGATTCTGTAACTCCCAGTATCTCTGCGCACATGCATACGATGCTATTTCTGTGATAACTTTTCACCGACTTGTAGAGCAGTGGTCGCACAGCAAAAACAAGGCCTTTTTCTGAGTGCTTGCGAAGAACTTCCGCCTTCAAAATGGGCCCCAAAATGGCCCACAGCATATACTGCCCTCTCGTCACACCACAAAGGGTGTCTCAATTTGAGACAGTGCACTCTTGCACTTCCAACTGTGCTACCTGCAGAGATTTGCTCCCAAACTCGAAAAAGGAAAGCAACACTGGTCCTCTTACTAGGACACCATGAACTTGGTTTGCTTTCTTGAGGTTCTTACCACGAACTAGGCTCTGATACCATGTGAAGATAGTGGGAGAGAAGGAAGGAGTCTCACTTGCAGCCTTCTCACATACACAATGGGGGAATACACACAAAGGTGGAGGTTGAAAACAGTTTTCCTCTTCTTAGTTGTGAAAGCCAAAAGAACTCTAGTACAAAGAAAAAGAAGAACCCTATATGTGGGTCTCAAACCAAACTCAGCTAACTAAGGTGGCATACTAACTGAGCCACGAACTAGAGTACATAAGGATAGTTGTCATCCAGCTATTATTCGTGGGCAGTGTACCAACCGCATCTGCAGCTAACAAGTCGATGACATAAATGCACAACAGTCACCCTGGCATATCACGAGTGGAGCTCGATATCTCAAAACAAATTGCACTTATTATGTCAAGGGAAGTAGACACTTGTTTGAGATTTTAGTTGTTGCAAACACATATTCATACTCTGCCTTAATCAAGCTCGTTGCTCTTCAATATATGGTGAGTATCATCTTCCACATGTTTGTTGACGTCAAAAAAGTTTCTTTCTAAGGGTGACGTCTTTCACAATTTTCATCTTTTATGTCATTTAAAAAAATAGAGAAAAGCCAAATTTCCTTGTGCAAGCAACTGTCTCACATATTATGACTGCACACTTAGAGAATGAGAGGATGAAGGGTTATCATGTTGTGGACTCGACTAAATATAGTCTCATAACTTTCCCCTCAACACCAATTATTACAACGCATACATTTATGAAATGAATGCACAAATTATTACAATGCATATATTTGTTAAATGAAGAATATGCTTAAGCTCCATCAATCACAAAGGCATGGAAAATCCATTCAAACGCTACGAAGTCAATGATTTGATAAGTAGTCAATATCTTGACTTTTTCATTGATTTCAATGTATGACCTTTTGGTGTTTGAACTTTAATCCAAAATTCAATTTCAGAATGTTTTGCAATGATGAATAGGGTGACGAAAAATTTATAGCATATGTTTTGAATAAAATGATTCATCCTACTAGATGATAGAGATTGGTGGATGTCTTTACCTAGCAAAAAAATGCAAAATAACTTTGCCTTGTGCAAGGAGAAATATTTCTAATGTGTTTTATTTTCTAGCTAATGCATGGAAGTTCAGATGAATTGACTCTTGTAAGGTCCTTACAATGTTAAATGTACATGATCCTTCTATACAGTAAGTCATTAGATCAAAAGGTTTGCTAATGGGCTTGCAATATGAATTGAGCTTATGTGCTAATGGACTTGTAATAAGGATTGAACTTATGTGCGATGACATAGAACAATGACCATAGAAATATCTTAATCTTTTACATTTCTCGAGTAGTTAATCTCGAAATTTTTCTTTGTAATTAGGACCAACATGAAAGTAAAACCCATGAGCCTACTCAAACAATTCTCTGTGTAGTATTAGAGATTTAGCTCTCAATGGTTAAATATTGTTTGCCCTATGGATCTTTAGATATCGAGGTGCTAACTCAAGTCATCAACCATAAGCTTTTTATCATAGCTATTTGTTGGTACTACCTACTCACATTTTTGGTTGGTGCTGTCATACGAAATCATCAATATGATACTCATGATGAATAAGAATTTGAGAGAGCAACCCTCTAAGGCTATTCAAACCATTCTCTATGTGTCTACTAAAACTGTAGCTTTGAAATATTAAATGTTTTCCCTTTGAATGGTACTATCCCTAGCAATTGCAAAGCAAGTTTAAATCACCGAGGCTCTGACGTATTATTTTCTCATGACAACCATGCTATTTTGCACTTTTGTATTTTCTTGCATACTAACATAATTTGTTAATATAGTACTATATGAAGATCCAAAGGGCAAACTTAAGTCATCAATTGTTAAAGACCTAGTACAAGGAGAAATGTTTCCGCGCGTGCACGCACGAACACACACACGTGTGTATGCATGCGCATGCGCGTTGTGGTGCTTGATTGTCTAAATTTCCTTGGGCACTAGTTATTATTTATACATCACAATTTTAACACATCAAAGGAAGCCAACAATGCTTGTGAGAGAGGTAGTCAATAGAGCGAGCGAGAAAAAGCGAGCGAGCCCATGAAGCGAGCGAGTTTTTTTACAATTCCTCCGATGAGAACAAATTTGAGACCAAACTTACTATAGCAAGATGTTGTCATAATAAGCATACCAATAATCAGACTTACAATCCACCCTATCTTTCACTTGAAGAACATAAACTAATTACCAAACTCATAACATAGATGACTGTTGAAATACCACTTCACCTGCAAAATGCACTAGACCAAAACTTTCCAAATGTGTCCATGGTTCACCACAACAATTATCAGTCTATGAACAAAATGGTGTTTTAAACCATATTCTAATCCCCCTGACATTCATCATCAAGAAAGTTGTTGCGTGCATGTGGTTTATCTAATTGGTACTCATCATATCTCTTGTCGGCTGTCATGAATCTTGCCATTTTTTCTGTATAGCATGGTAACAAACTACAACAAAACATACATTTCAAAGGAAAGTAAGTCAAAGTGGAACAATGAAAATAATTTCCAATAAGAAGAACTTGCCATCCTTCTGTGTTATACAAAAGACAATTCGCTACCAACAAAAAGCAGAAAAAATCAATTGCTAGATCAAGGCCTTACAAACACTATCCAAAGCATCAAATTTTGTACTTTCTTGATTCAAAGGCACCCGTAAATGTTCACTATCTACCATATTATAAAGATGCTAAATAACACTTTCAAAATCCTCAATTTTAGCATTCAAAATACACAATAGAAAAACTCAGGGCGAGTAGCATACTACTCATCAAAGGGGTTTGTGATAGGTTCCACTCTCTCTTCTTCCCCCTCTCCATCATGCTTTGACCTGATCCGTTTTCTAGAATGATCTGCCACAAGTGGCTCAACAATGCTAGCCACAATATCGTTGTCTGAATCAAATGAAAAACAAGGCCTGCCAATGGCCTGACAAGCATGCATAAGAGGGGCTGTACCACAACCCATCTCTAGAACCAACCCTCCAGGAGCACAGAGAAGAGACATAATGCAACCTACAAAAAAACTACTCCTCTCTAGTCCACCTCGTGCTAGCTGAGAAGACATCGGCATGATTGTCCTTGCAGAGGGAGGTATGTGATGAGTCCAGACATCTTCACGTGGATCAATCAAAAGCTGTTGGAAAAGTGGAAAGCTCTCCTCCCAAAAAACTGTTGGATTCTTTTTTGCTCTACGTATTAGAGCTAATACTGAAGATTGCATCTGGAAACCACATGGAGAAAAACATGTATAGTATATTGACTTCAACTAGCAAGCATTATAGCATGAAAGATGGAAAACATAGCATGCATAGGACTTATCCTTCCAAACATAGCATGCATAGGACTAACGAGGAGACATTTGTCAAAGACACTTTTATCATGGAATGCAAACATAGAATGCATGGAATGGTAATGGTAGCTTACCTTAACACTTTTATCATGTTCTCTACAAAATCCATATGGAAACTTGTCATGAATGATCACACGTCTAACAACCTCCAAGCCCTGGACAAATGCAAACCATTCCATCCAACCAATACATTGTCCTGCAAGCAATTAATTTTATTTAAAACTAGTAGAATGGAAACACAAAATGTGAAATGTCAATTGTGGTATTGTGCCTTACCTGCCAAAGGACATATGCATGCCAACCAACCACCATCAGACAAAGAAGCTGATGCAACTGCAAGCCCATGCCGCACATGGTCCTCGAGCAAGACATTCCAAGTAGGAGTGGATCCTCTCTCATCAAGTGGATAGCTAGATGGAAAATTGAGCAATATAAAATTTGAAGCCCACTTCACCTTCTTACCCATCCTCTTGTAGTCCTGAACTCGACTAGCCACTGTAATAAAAAACTCATGCAAAATAGCATACTTATCATTTCTTTTAGAGTCAGCAAAGTCTTTGCCCATTGCAATGTAATCTCCAACTGTATAAGCAAACAAAGGTGTGATGCCACGGGCCAAGGAAATGTCAGGTGACTGTGATCGATGGAACACGTATTGCTTCACAAGTCCCGAGATTGATTCTCCACCTATATGCAAAAGCAAATCAATTACAAGTAAAACTAGTGTTAAAGGAACAACTACATATGCAGAACACAACAACACCCTTACCTGCACTCTCTATGTGATCCATTCCATCCCGCATAGGACTAGATGGTCCCTCATCTAGAAAGAGAACAATCATAAACTTATTAATGTAATGTCAAAACGAATTGAAGACAACGTCAACAAACAATCATATTGTATCTTCCTTACCTTTTTCTGTAGGATGTTCTTGTTTCTCTTTCTCTTTCTTATCTCTCCTTGAGCTTCCCTCCACTTTGTCCTTACTTGCTTCATTGGCTTTTTGTGAAGCATAAGTATTGTACAAGTCTCTTTCTCGCACCAGTACTTGTCCTTTAGGGAAATCTATCCACCAGGGACAATGTGCTAATTCCCATTGAGAGAGACAGTGCATGTCAGGTGGATACATGCATGCAGCATGACCACTCTTGCACAAATTTGGAATGTCAGAGATCCTTTTCTCTATTGCCAAGTGGGAGAGATATCTATCAACCAAGAAACAAAAAAAAAATGGATGTCTCAAACCATCAAAAGGTCAAGAAATCAAGTGGAACAACCATAAATGATTGTGTAATTACATGAATTAATAGCACAAAAATAGACAAATGAAAAATGAACCTTCAAATGAATTGACAACATACCTATAAACCACCCTATGGGCAGCCATGTCCAACTCAGATAGTCCATCTCCTTTTTTTCCACCCTTGCTCTCTATCTTTGTTTCCTTTGATCTTAGCACCACAAACATATGTTTTCTCCCCTCCAGTTTGATATCCTCCATGTATTGCTGCAATGTGTAATCCTTAGGGGTATCCAAAGGCATGCCCATTGTTGTGATCACCCTCAAATCTTCAAGCACTTTCAATGACTGTCTCTCCACCTTCTCCAAAAATATCTCTCTACTAATCCACCTAAACAGTAAAAGTTGACTCAATTTTATAATAAAAAAATAAGAGTCATGCCATTGGCAAGAAACAAACAAACACCATGAAAGATGGTCTTTGGAATGCTACTGGACTCTTGGAGGGATAGGTCACATGATCTTTTGAACGATATGCAAGGAGGGGACTATTGGATTGCCCGAGGGACCAAAATAGGCAGCGCGTTAACGCGCTGCCTCTTTTACTACCCCCGACAGTCCAAGTTTCCCTCCCTTGCAGAGTAATAATAATGCTATAAGTATCGGAATTGCTATCGATGTACCTCCTGGCAATGAGACCGAAGAGCTCCCAGCGGTGCAGCAGTCGTTCTTCTTTGATCAGGGAAGGATGGAGGTTTGCATTTAGTCTCTCACGTACACTTTCAATCTACATTCAATCTTACCCAAAAATTGTGTTTGGGTGCATCTGAGCAAGACACTTAAGTACATGATGTTCTTACATGTAGAGACATGCCGTTCTTACTTGTAGAGAGGCACAACCATCATTTGAGGCCAACCTGGCTGGTGCTAGGAAAAGGTAATTGGACTTTCAACGTTCGAATAAAGTATTTGCTTCGGGATAATCGTCAGTTTCTTGTAAAAGTATGGGTACATTTGAGCAAGACTATTATAGAGGCACAACCATCAGTTGAACCGGTGTTAAGGAAAGGAAATTGGACTAGCAGCTTTCGGGAGTAAAGAAAGAGTTCCACGTGATAATAATCTCTTTGAGTTTTAGGAAGCAATCCACTCGTAACATTCGACACGTTTTGTAATTATATTGCTAGTCGGTCTTCTATTGTACGTTTTAGATAGTTTGTCTTGTAAAAAGTCTTGATAACTCTGAGCGCTTGTGAGGCTCTTATCTATCGTTCTTACTTCAAGAGAGGCACAGCCATCAGTTAAGGCTGGTGCTAGGGGAGAAAATAATCGGACTTGGAAGCAGTCACTAGTATTCGACATACATTTCTTGAGCAGATGGCCGAAAGAAATGAATCGAATACCTCAGGAGAAATCTCGAATCCCGAATCGAATATTATAGCAAATCCACTAAGCCAAGCGTCCGAGGCAGCCTGTGTCATTATTGTAGTCAGTATGCACAATAGGATTTTGAAGACGGTATCCTCGCACAAAGGGAACTTCTGGAATCTGAATTTGCGACCAGTGACGAGTGCCAGGATCTCCACAGGTCGTAATTGCCATCAACGCACAAGTTCAATTGCAAATTTGCAGACTCAAATCGCGGATGATGAGAGACATGTCACATGACTCATGCGATGATTGATATGGTGCATTAAAGTTTTTTCGGCCAGGACTCAACGCTCTAATAGCTGGCCTTTCGAGAATTCTAATAGCTACTGTGCATTTTAGCGCGTCGCAATTCAATGCCCTGCTTCAAGCGAACATTTTTTGCTGAGATTAGTACGCTCCGGTAATGAGACACCCTAGTCCTTGAGTTGCCCCACTCGGGAGTGGTCGGCAAGGAAGACATGCATGATGCAAGACTACGTAACAAGAAGATTGCTTCGTCAAAGCATGCCTCCTTCGCCTGCAACACGCCACGCTGCACCCCCCCCCATTCTCATCAATGCTCCTCGCTCCCATTCCATTTTCTTTCTCTGTCTCCTCCTTTCCACCGCATGAGATCCACACAATAACTACATACGCTACACTCCGCTGACATTAAGTACTACGGTGTGTGTCTTTCATCAAGCTGACGGTTTTCCTACCATTGTTGTCTTCCTTCTGAAGGTCCAACGTCTGTGCTCACTTTGCCATTCTGAACTGTTGTCTCCAAGCACAAGGATCACACTCGTGCGAGTCGCAAGTAAGGAATGTCGTCTCCCCTCTATTTGTCCTAGATCTCACCTGATGTTCCCCCTAATTGGTTTCACTGCTGTTCCTTTTAGCTTAACTATTCTTCGGTGTACTATGGGTGTTTTCTTCTCCCTTTACAGTAGCTATTACAGAAGACGAGCAGTACAAATCTCTCGTTGAAGGTTTATAGGTCTGATCTTTTTGATTTGGTGCAGTGGGATCCAAGTACCTCAGGAGAAATCCCGAATCCCGAATCGAACCTCAGGAGACCCATTATAGCATTTTACCCAAAATTAAGCGAATCTCTAAATCCCATCTCGAGCCATTCATTAGATAGCGCATCCAATCTTGTATTATTAATATAAAAGGAAGTGCAGTCACCTGATTCCCCTCCCCCCCGCCCGAAGGCTTGTGTCCATAGAACTCTGGTGATATCTTGTTGTGGAGAGGCAAGTGTGCGGCCCATCTGCACGAGTTCTTGACGATCTTTGTATTGCTTGTACGTGGTATAAGTATAGGAGATCTCGTCGAGGATGCGGATGGTGTGATCACTGAGTAAATCTTTGAGCTCTTCTTCACTATAACCGGGAAATACTAGCAAACTGTGCTTCTTGACCATCGCTAAGTTTTGCAGCCATATTCTACCAAGCTGCTCGAAAATGGCCTCCAGGGTCGTGCACGCAAACCTCCATTCTGCTCCCAGCGGTGCAGCAGCAAGCCCAAATGGCGGCGGGGACGGCCATAGCTGCTGCTGTAGTGAGGAAGCCAAGGAAGCTCCTTCCTTCCTAGCCTCGAGCTCCTTCCTTCCTAGACTGCCTAGACTGCCTTCCTGGACTGCCTGGGGCAGCAAAAGAGGCAGCGCGTTAACGCGCTGCCTCTTTTGCTGCCCCAGGCAGTCCAACTGCCACCTCACCTTCTGCAACTTCACCACCCTTGAGCTCCTCCTCACCCTCCTCAACCTCCAGCCATATTCTGCCAAGCTGCCCGAAAAATGGCCTCCAGGGTCGTGCACGCAAACCTCCATTCTGCTCCCAGCAGCAAGCCCAAAGGGCGATGGGGATGGCCATAGCTGCTGCTGCGGTGAGGAAGCCTCGAGCTCCTTCCTTCCCAGCCTCGAGCTCCTTCCTTCTTGGACTGCCTGGACTGCCTTCCTGGACTGCCAGGGGCAGCAAAAGAGGCAGCGCGTTAACGCGCTGCCTCTTTTGCTGCCCCAGGCAGTCCAACTGCCACCTCACCTTCTGCAACCTCACCACCCTTGAGCTCCTCCTCTTCTGCAACCTCACCACCCGTGAGCTCCTCCTCACCCTCCTCAACCTACAATGAATTGTATGGAGTACTCAACACCCGTGAGCTCCCGCCTTTCCACATCAATTCGGAAGTTTTGTCTCATGCGCTTAGCTTCATCCTTCTCCCTCGATGGCAACCTCCTACTCACATAGGTGCATTTTCTCCTTTCATTTTGTAGCCTCCTTGCCTTTTTGAGCTTGCCCCTTCGACGCCCTTCACACTTAGGTGCTTGAATTCTTTTTCACATCTCTACCTCTCAACTTGCATTATCACTCGTACACAAGCACTTTCACTCGCGGAGGTATCCAACTTCCTTCCTGGACTGCCTGGGGCAGCAAAAGAGGCAGCGTGTTAACCTGGACTTTCTGGGGCAGCAAAAGAGGCAGCGCGTTAACTTGGACTGCCTGAGGCAGCAAAAGAGGCAACGCGTTAAGACTGCCTGAGGCAGCAAAAGAGGCAGCGCGTTAACGCGCTGCCTCTTTTGCTGCCTCAGGCAGTCCAGGAAGGAAGTTGGACTGTGGTGGCAGTTGGACTGCCTGGGGCAGTCCACAACCTTGCTCAATGTGGTGAAAGTTGGACTCCCTGGGGCAGCAAAAGAGGCAGCGCGTTAACGCGCTGCCTCTTTTGCTGCCCCAGGGAGTCCAACTTTCACCACATTGAGCCACCTTGCTTCATATCTCTTTCGGCTCACTTTGCTTCATATCTTTTTCTTGCTTGCACTCTTGCCATTACGCTTGCCTCCCTAGGCTATGGTCATTGAATTTCTGAAGAGAAAAGAGTACTTACCTCAAAAGCTCTTTGCTCGTTGATGTTTGTTGAAGGCCGCAAGGAGGTCGATGTTGTTGAAGTTTGTTGAAAGCCACAAGCAGCCCGATGTCATGGCAAGCACCTCGGAAAGGAAGGAGTCGACATCGCTAAACTTTTGAACTGTGAAAAGATGAGAGGGCAGGAAAATAAAATTTTTTGGACATTTGGAGGAGTGTGAGGAGCATTTGGGGGAAGCTTTAAGGCTGGAGAGAAAGAGAGATAAAATCGCTTCAGGGCTGGAGAGCCCACCACGCCCTTCCTTTTGCAGGCAATGGTCATTATTAGAGAGATTTTGCAGGTGATTTTGTAGTAATGATTTTACAGGCGATGGTCATTATTAGACAGATTTTGCAGGCGTCCCCTTTAGAGAAACGATTTTTGAGGGATTTTGCAGGCCTGGTCATTATTAGACAGTAGGAGAAGACCATGTAATGACTCATGATGGAAATAGTAATGTTGCTCGTTCATGCAAATGTGAAGTAAACAAACACATTTCGATAGTTTTCATTTTAGATATGGATTTGAAGATACTACTCATTCTAACTATTGCTAGTAAAATATAGTAATTATTAATCTTTAATTTTTTTCTTGATATTTTAGTCTTTCAATACCAATATATAGATTTGAAATTTAGTTCTCTTTTTATTCATTTATATTAAATGTACACCCTTACTGAATGAAATGCATGGAGGCGTCATTCAAATGCATGAAGGCATCTTGTTGTAGCTAATAAACACATATTTGTTCAATAAAGACCTGCGCTAATAGTGACATCCATTTGCATTTGACACTTACAGAGACGAACTTGCTTCTCTCCCATAATCCCTCTCAGTGGCTCTTTCAACACTTCTCTTTGCTCCATTCTCTTCGGTCTCCAACACATCTATGCCCTTTCTTCTTTTGCCTCCCTGCTTTCGGACCCTTTGTGTAGCTAGCTTTTCTCTTGTTCTTTGGTTGGTGTCATCTGGTGCTACATCTTGTCTCTAGCATTTGAATCATGCCTTTCTCAGTTTTCATTCGCTTTGGAGAACACGAATCATTGACCATTCGTTTTGACACTCCTTTCCTGAAGGTTTCATTGGTGGAGCTTAAGGAACACTTTCACATTGAGAACGAGGACATTGAGCTGCATCAAGAAATTGGAATAGATGAGCTTGCCATCGTACTTCCAGCGGTGAACTTAGAGGATGGTCAGAAAGGGTTCAAGATTAGTGGTGGCCAACAATCTACCTTAAGAGTTCACATGTCCGATAAGAGAGGTACTCATGGTGACTTTATGAATCATGAACTGAATAGTGTGGTTTCACTTATAGAGAGGATGCCTTTTAATAGTTCTCTTCATGTTGCGCTCAAATCTGCAGTTCGGGTGGAGAAGGTTACTGAGCTTCCTCTAACTTATGATGGATATATTGTCTTTGAACTTCCACCTATGCCTAAGGGTTCACCAATGTTTGGAATGGAATAGAATGTTGTGGGTCATGTTTGGACAAAATATTCCACATGTTCGCAAGACTGCTTCAATGGTGTTGTGAGAATGAGTAGATGTTCAAGTTATTTGAGATGTTGTAATTTGGATTGTCCTTTCCTTGAACGAATGGGAATTTTAAATGATACACAATGGAAAGGAAAGCTTAGGAGACCTCCTCTTGGGGTCACTTGTGTGCAAGCATTGTGATGCAATACCAGAGTGTGTTTACCTATGCAGTGCTATTATATATTATTGCTTTCCCCATGAACGAGTGAAGACAACGAGATGCGCAGTGCATGTGGGTTTCGATGACCATCCAATTGAAAAAGGTAGAAGTCGAGCAAAGGAAATGCAAGTAGAGAATCTCATTTCAATGCGTGCTAGGTTGAATGGAAATTCCTCTTGCAAAAATATCGAGGTGTCTGTGGCAAAAGACCTTGTGATGGAGATGATGCTAGCAAAGGATGGGGTTGTTGTGGAGCCGCTAGATGATCAAAAGTTCGAAGAAGTGCTTGAAACCATTACACCAATGACCCAGAGAAGGAGGCTTCAGAGAGTGGTGGAGAGCGCAAGAAGTGAGGCTAGAGGAGGGGATGGTGGAATGGATTCAATACTTGATTTAAAGAGGAGATGCAAATATCCATACCTACAAAGTATCCTATTTCCTGAACAATTGCAAGATGAACAACAACCGCATATCTTCAAAATGTCAACCATTGGTCCAGGATCAGGAATTGATCTAGTGAATCGCATGCGGCCTAGTGGAAGCTTGGGATCACAATGGGTTCATTTTGACCATGTGCATCGAGTGAGGGGATGGTCAACAATGGGTTCTCATGTGTATGACCCATTCATAAGGGAACTATTAACTATAGCAATATGTGAATTCAAGGTGGAGGATAACCATGCTCAAGTTCGATTCTGGGAGCTACTGAACAATACAATGGAGAAGAATGGTTTTAAAAAACCTGAATTCTGTGGATTCATGGCAGATGGAGCAGGAGCAAATTGGCTGGCTGTCCGCACTGTTTACAATGGTGGACCTGAAAATGTGATGGATGGTAGAGAAAGAACTTGTGTTTTCCATTGGGAGATGAGCATGGTTGAGCACACCAGACGATGCATTAAGCCACAATTTCAGGAGGAGAATAAAGTTCTATGTCGGAAGTGGAGAGAGGCAACAACTTCAACTTCTGCAGATCAATGCAAACAAACATTGAATTTGTATTGGTCCCCCACTCATGTGAAGGAGGGTGAGCTACCAACATTGCATACGTGGCTTTCTTGGTGGGATGTTAGAGTCAACCAGTGGGGGGGAATGTTCTTGCGGCAAGAAGAGCACTCTGGATTTGTTCCTACAGTCACTGTGAACCTTTCAGAGACAAAACATTCTAGCATGAGAGCAGCACATGGATATGCAAAACACATAACATTGTATGATGCTTGTGCAGTAGATCTTGCAATGAGTGTCCTTCAGAGTGCCCACTACAATGCCTTTATGAATGGAAGACACAGACACTTGGGTACAGGACCAAATTTGGATGCTCTCCGGCGAAGAATACTTGATGGTAGTGGGTCTGGTAAAGGGGACAGAAATAGGCTTGTGGATTTATCACACACAGTGATTGAAGAGGCTAGGATACAATCTCCTGAGATGAATAGGCCAATAATAGAACCAGTGAGCATAAAAAGAAAGAGGGGTTCAAAATGTTCAACATCGGTCCATGGAAATGATAGTCATCGACCAGAATACATGACAATGACAACAAGGAGAGTGATAGGAAAAAGAAGACAAATTGATTTTAAAAGTCCATCACAGGACGTGGTTTGTAGAGAGATAGATATTCATGAAGCCAATTGGGCAATCAGGAGAACCTAACCACATAGCATTGTCACATGCTTTGGCTACTTGGTAGAGAGTCGGAGACGATGTGGGGCACTAATCAATTCACTTGGTAGAAGTGCAAGTTATGGTGTGTCAGCCCCTTGTTTTAAGGGAAGAAGGCAACATTCTCATGGAGTGATAGAGCAGTTTGTATGGTTTTGCAATATTTCTGTCACCCATACATGGAATGTGGATAAATCCATTCAAGGTGTTCCTGGGGTCTCTCCAGGTGTATGGAAGGTTGCAAGTGGGACATCAATGACTGTAGATGAGAGGGGTGCCCTTGTAAGGGCAGGGTTCGTAGTTAATAGTGATGATTCTATTGGTGTGATGGGACCTCCTTATGCACAGCAAATCCATACACCTAGCCATGTGCGCCCTTCTCATCATGATGGAAAGCTTGTTTCATGGAGAAGTAATTTGAATAAAGATTTCAAGGAAAGGATACACAAGGCAGTTATAAAAAATGGGGAGGTGGTGAGAAAGAACATCATTATTCCACATGAGGTGCATGTATTCCATGTTCGTACAACAGGATCAATGTCCAAGGGGCTAACATATAGTGTCTTGATTTTAGAGTTTCCACGTTGCACATGCCTTGATTTCACAGAAAGGGAAGCAAGAAAAACTCCCTACATGCCTTGCAAGCACATATACTTCGTGTTTATTGTTGTCTTGGGCTTAACTGAAATGGTGCATCAGTTTATGCATCAGGCTGCATTGACAAAAGTTGAATTGTTTCAAGCTCTGGGTGGTAGAAGAAACCCATCAAGTATGTAGTGTATGGCTTGGATTCCCTTTTTTTGCATTTCCTTCAGAATCGGATAATATATGTAGGTGTGCTTCCTTGCATGAAGCTGCACTAAGTTGTATTTTTTGAAGGTGGAAGAAACCCATCAAGCATTTAGTAGGCAGCCTAGATGTCCCTTTTTTATATTTCCTTTGGAAGCGGATGATATACATAGATGTGCTTCCATGTTTTGGCAATGCACGAAAAAACATTTTGTACAATCATTCCAAGGGTTGGAAGATATTTTGAAGCATCAAACTTTTATATTATTTTTTTTTTGTATGACATATGCTTTTTGTGCTATGGAGTTAATAACTTTTAGAAAAAAGGTGTCTTCTGACAACATGAAGAGCAGTTAATGTAATATGTTACTATTCTCATTATTGAAAGCATTCAATGTTTTATTTTATCATTACTTTTTCACAACAAAGGAAACATGATTTGAACATGTTCTTCTGGAAACATGCCAGCCAAGATGCACGCAAGTGGGTAAGCTTTCTTGGAGCATAAATTGTGGTAATTGGCTGTCCTAGATGAATATGATGTGGCTGTTATTAAACAGATAACACCTTGCATTGTTGTTTGTCCACGCTCGCTTATTTGGCCTCGCTCGCTTTTTGGTAATCCTCCTTGTGAGAGAGGGCGAACCTACGGATCGATTGAGGGCTGATCGTTCTAGTTAAAAACGACCAATACACTGACATTATCGGTTAACGAAACGAAATCAGGACCGAAACCTGACAATTATTTAAGATCCAGCTAGAATTATATGTTGTGGCGCTTTGGAAAAAACAGTTGTTGGGAAGACAACAGCCTGCTTGCCAGAGGGACGTCGATGATAATCTCCTTCTCCGTTGGCTTCTTAGCGGTAGCCTTGATCTCAATCAGATAGCTCCTTCCAACCCATCCTATCCATCCTGCAATGTAGAGGAAGATGATACCTGGGTACACGAACTTGCCCAGATGGGCTTGATCACCGTCCACGATGAGGTGAGGCAGCCCATCGGTTCCACAAAGCAGACCTGATTTACCATAGAATTCGAAACGTCGCTTGGTCTTCTCAATGGTGGCATTGATAGCCAGAGCAGGGGCGCTATCAGGGGCGTACTTGTCCAAACGCTTGGCAAGCTTCTTGATCTCTTTCTCCTCACGTTTGGCGAAGGCCTTGGAGTCCTTGCAGGGGGTGAGGCCAGCGACGTCGGCGAGGGCCTGATTTGGGCAGGCGAGAGGGGCGGAGGTGATGATGGCAGCGAGAGCGAGGGCAGTAGCAAGCTTTCCAGCAGGAAGATGAGGTGAACTGGCCTCTGAATCTTGAGCTACGGAGCAAGTAAAACGAGATTTCAATGGGAGAGAATTGGTACGAGAGCAGAGGGAAGATGACTTCGTAGGAAAGAGCTCCTTAGGAGCTTGAAGAGGAGAGACGAGGCCTGATGGGGTGAAGGCGAGGTAGGACGCCATCGCAAGAGGATGAGAATACAGAGACAGACACAGAACTCGATTGCTGATTCGTACAGGTTGATGAAGAAGCACTGTTGTGGTCGACAATAAAGAAGATTAGGGATTCGTTCGAGTGCAAGATAAGAAGGCCTAGCCAATTGGCTTGCCAGAAATCTTAGCTCTTTTTTATTTTCTAAATATCTACATCAACACAAACTCAAAATTGCTCCCGTTAACCCTTTAATAGTAGGAAAGAGGCCAAGATGTCGTTGAATGAACTAGATTCTTTGTTGGCCCTCCAAGGGTCTTAAGGGATGTCTTGGTTAGTGAGTTTCTAATTAGGTCCATAGTTTTGAAGTTAGTTCAATTGGTCAATTTGACCATGCAAATTGTGGTTAGTATGAGGTGTAAGTGTGTTAGTAGTAGTTTAAGGGCTTCTAATGTGTTTAGGGTTAAAGGTTTTAGTTGCTTGTGGAGGTTCTAAATGTTCTTGCCTTTTATCCTAAATGCTTTTGTCTTTGTAAGGGAGTCTTCTCTAAAGATGGAGGCTCCTTTTGTCTCTTATATGACACCACCTTTAATTACCATTGCCAAAATAGGCACGTCCCCACTTTTATTTAATGGTCCATCCACCGCACACCTCTTTCACCTCTTTTCTCTCCTCTCTTTTACTCATCAACCTTTACCCATGTTGCTTCACCTTCACTTGCTTTTTCTCTTTCCCTTTCCTTCAAAGTTACACCCATCGTTTCCCTTGTACAAGTTATTGGAAATATTTATTGAGCTACCTCACACTTAGACTCATAATGACACTCCAAAAGGCAAGGCCTTAGTGGGATCCCCACCTTGTTTTTGTTTTTTTTTTAATCTCTCTCTCTCTCTCTCTCTCTCTCTCTTTCATGGCATTATGTCAATTCATGGTTTACCTCAACAAAGTTTAGGAGATGAACGCCAGTAGAATACCACACAAGGCAATGGAAGCCACAAAAGTCACGGGATGGTACAATCGTGGGGTATAACAGCTACTGACATACCAGCGGATGCTTGTTAGGTTTAGAGCCTTCTATACTGCATGCAATTCATTAACAACACAACTCGAATTGATTTCCTCACATAAGATGGCATGAACAATGCATGAAATGTCAACTGAAGTCCACATGCAATCAAAAACTCAATATCAAGATCTCAATACAAATCGACACAGTTGGAGACAACCATTTTCTTCTTATGCTCTAAAAAGACAAATTAGACTCTCAAACTAGCAGCGCATGCATGTCGGCCTTGTTGTTGCAATTACAACTAAGAACCCCTTCAAAGAAGACAAGCTATCATCTATACCTAGAAAGACCTCTACAGGACTATGAACAGCTACTACAACACAATCTACTATAGGGATAACCGACACAAAACGACTCTCATCAAGCTCTAGAAGCTTGGAAAGAACAAAAGGACCGACTCAATTGCCATCAACGTAGATATAGGAGTCACTATCACCGCCTCTACAATCTCCACATCATATAATTGTGCCATCTTTTGCCAAGTGTTCATTCATGCATAGAGTGACCAATCACTGCCTTCACCTCCATGGACCAATAGCTATGTGATGTCCACATTTAATCTCATTTCTTCATGCACTAAAATCATGTGCACGCTAAGCCAGACCTTTGGCATCACCTATGAGCCTTATTGCTAACATTCCCCCCTAGAAGACGAATGGGGGATGCACAACAAAAATGACAGATGTAGCAACCACTACAATAGCTAGGTGTTGAAGATTTGCCCATGAAGAACCAAAACCTTCAAACTAAAAAAGAACATCAAAGCTATTTGAACATACTAAAATATGACCTGCTTACTAAGTGCCAAGATCATCTCAATAATTATGTGTTTACGAAAAACCTAAATAGTTGATATCTCTGTTCAAATACTTAAAAGCCCAATCATGATCATCGAAATTTGCTTCAACCAAACCTATAGCTTCTTCTTTTGATGAAGACCCCTCAACTACACATGCTTTGTCCTTAGAATTATCCTTTAGAAGCTCATCCTTTTATTTTTTGTAGCAATACCTCTCAATGTGACCTTCACGACCGTAATAGTGGCACACACAACTGAACGTCCTCTTCCTGATTGTTGCTTTTTTTCTTTTGTTGTATAGGAAGTATCTCCAAATAGTTGCAGTAGATCATCACGTTTCTCTTCACTAAGAAGTAGAGACACACAATCAAGAAAATCAACATCTTCATCTAACTGCAATACTCTTGCCATTTCACTGTATTTTGGAGGGAGACTCTTTAAGAGGATCGCCTTCTTATCATCAGCTCAACTCTTGAATCGAGATCATGTAACTGCCTCAAGAGAGCTTGCATTCTATTCAAAAATGTCCTTAGATTTTCATTTTCATCCATCTTCATATCATAAAGCTCTTGTTTTGAAGTTGGGTCAACATTTGCTTGGGTGTAGCCAATCGCGGAACTATTTTTGGGGCCATTTTGGGGCCGCGATGTGATGTGCTCCTGGGTGAATATTTGAATTTTGCATGGACCTGTGCTCTTGTCAGAAATTTTCTCGACATCATGAAGGCGCACTGGCTTAATAATGAGATGCAATCAATTTGTTATGAACACCACATAGCTCGACACACGGCATCTCTGCACTGCTTTGCGCAGCGCAGTCTTTGGCCTATGCCACCTGATCACTTATCATCACGTAGCCTTTTACAGCAACTTTACCATCTATCACTGGGCATCACACCCATGCAGATCATTAAAATTGAAGGTTGGCTTGGAGAGACCACCGCGCTGGTTCTTGGCGTAGTAATTAGACGCAATCTATCATTCTAAACATCATCGCAGTGCAATCTCTGACCTGACCACCTATCATCATGCAGCCTTTTGCCGCATCTTTGCCCGCAGCCCATGCAAGTCATAGGTTGGCTTAGAGAACCACCGCATTGGTTTTTGGCATAATAATGAGACGCAATCTATCATTCTGAGCCACCTCAGCGCAGTCTTTGGCCTAACAACCTATCATTGCCCAGAATTCAAGGTTGTATTGGAGAGACCATCGTGCTGGTTCATGGATTTATAGCTCCCTTACCTATTTTTACGTATTACAAGCACTACAGGGCACAGACCATTTTTCGATGGAAATACCGACCTTTTTAACACTAATTTTATTTTTAACGGGCGTAAAAGTTGCTATTTACATTGCTATTAACATTGGAAAAGAAGTATCGCTATATAAGCATCACTATATAGCGACTCTGGTGGTAAAGGTCGCTATATAGCAACACTGGTAAAGCGTCGCTATATAGCGACCCTTAATAGAACTTTTAAATAACATTAGTGAAGCTAAACAGGGCCACAACAAGCCTTGTTTTGCCCCACTAATGTTTTTTTTTTTGGCATTACAAAAGAATGTTTACAAGCACACAAGCGAGATAAAACTCTCATACCTTTTTTGTTACAAAACTTCCCTTGTAAAAGGGGTGATACAAAATCGCTCAAACGAGCCAAGAGACAGAAGCATATACATGCCGAAGTATATACAAGCTTGTTTGTTACAAAATTTTCCTTTCGAAAAGGGTGATACAAAATCGCTCAAATGAGCCAACATATAAAATAATATACATGCCGAAGTATAGGGTCATTGTTTGCTTGGGTGTAGCCATTTTTGGTGAGGTTCAGGGACTTTTCTGCGTATGGGTATCTTGCATGACCCATAACTTATGCATTGCTCAACGAAATTTGGCAAACTTTGTCTTCAAGTTGTAGTACCCATTCCAAACTTGAACATGAGAGAAAAAAATTATGGAATAAGGATTTGGAATGAGACTGTTAAAGCATTATAAGTGCTATGTTGCATGTGAAGCATGCATCCTGAAGACTATAGGATATAGCAATTTATTCAAAAACATCAAAATTTTATTCTATACATACATGCAACCAAGTAATCATTCTAAAGTACACTACATGAGCTTCTCCTCAACCCAAGGACACACCTAAATGAGATCATTATGCATGGGTTAATGGGCCTCCAATGTTGTGCTAAAGTGATGCATACCCATTTGAGGGCACGCTCCATAACTTTCTTTTGATTTGTTGAAAACCAAAATGGATTGAAAATTTGGAATCCAAACTATTGGGACTAGTGCATGGTGGTCTTAAAACATTGCTAGTTGTTGGTATTGGTATCTAGATTCACCCTAGAATGGAAGAAGTTGGAAATGTGCAATTTGTGCATGTGCAAAGATATTTTAATAAATCCAACACAATTTACAATTTTGAATTGTTATTTTTCCATGCACTTGCTTGCTATACGGCTCATAAGCATGCCAAAGGTCATTGCATTTAATAATACATAGCATCAAACCCGATAGCGTGCCCTTTGGCCTATTTGTGTTTTGAAGCATTTTAGGCCACATTGCACTTGTTTGGGATATCCAATTCTGCTAATGTACATTGTCGGCGGGGGAAAACTGATAGCTGAAATTTCACTACTCCCATGAATTTTGAATTTTCACACCTCCCACCCATCAAATCTTGGAAGATTTAAGTACCTGCAACCTACCCCCGCCCTGCAAATGCCCTACAATCCACACGTACCTCAATGTGACCTTGCGCAAACTTTGGTTTGCCATTGTCTTCTTTCGGGTAAGTTGTCTTCTATTCTTTTCTTGCCTCACCAGCTAGTTTCTCTGGGTGTATTCTGGATTGATTGTGGCCATGGTGTCAATGACAACATGCAGCTCGCCATGGCTTGCAAGAGAAGCAGACAGAGGCTGCGTGACAGGAAAGCCAAAAAGCCAGGTCAAGGCACAAGGAACAGAGTGTGGGTTGAGGAAAACATTGGCACGGTATTGAATCGGCAACGGAAGACACTTTTACAACATCTGCCAAGGGAGAAACAACGAGAACAAAGAAGACTCCTTGTAGAGCAATAGTAAGAAGCGGTTGCAGATGCACGCATTTGATCAATATTGCCATCGGAGCGAAGAACACAAGTTGTGGTGTCACGATTGGTGGGAGCATTCGAGGCAGCAACACCAGGCCCCATTCAGGTGATTATCAGTCTTGAGTCTTCACAAGCTTTAGCCTGCACCCTAAAGTTCATAGAGTAACAACCCTACCAACACCTTTGGAGATGCACGTCCAAGAGGCGATGCTCTTTAACCTAAGAAATGGTCTACAAAAAGTGAAAGGGGTGCACAACTTAGATCAACTAGCTGCAAAGAGGGCAACATTAGCTATTTTGGTGTCCCCTGAAACAAAGGATAAATGGCTTGGGCGCACAATGTCGAAGATGTTGTCAATTAGAAGGACCAATGTGGCTCCAGCAGTTGAACGTAGATCAGAAGAAATGCACCATCATCCCGATCCAAGAAGTCTGTGGGCTTCAATAGAACATAAGAAAAGGAGAGATAGCCTAAGTGCAGAAGTCATTGCTAGAGTGATGACGTTTTGGCATGAAAATACGAGAGTTTATCCAAATAGAAAGGACATATGTAAGAAGCAGATGGGATGAAAGGTGTTTGAGGAGCACATCATGTAAGAAAACAATACAACATCTGTGCTCAACAGATAACAAGATCTCATATGCAAGAGAGAAAAACAGATAGTATGGAGAATAAAAAATTTGATTACTGTAAAATTGATACAATAGATGGCGCTGCCTCCCAGCCGTGTGCTCCTGTGTGGTGAGAAGCTTCGATGGCGTGCTAGAAACAATAGAGGACGGAGGCTGGATGCTAAGGAATCAGGGTTGCTGTAGCGAGTGATGATGATGGGCTTCATGGGCTTGCTCTTATATAGCCACCAGTCATAGTCGATTAGACCCAATTGGGTGACCGACCCAGTCCACCCAAAACGGCCGACTGGAGGTCAATCTCAAAATAGGCCACTGACTACACGATAGAACTGGTGCGCAGAATAGAGCAACTAACCTACGGACTCCGTTTGGCCCAGAGCCATCCGGGATCATCTGGGGCTCCAAACGGCGGGCCCCGCAACCGAAGAATGGGCTGCCTCGGGAAATGCTCCGTCTACCATCAATGGGGTCAGACATGGGATGCCTTCCCGCACTTGCATGTAGCCTAGTTGGCAGTGGGCCAACTGTATCTGAAGCCGTCCAGCCATCAGGCCACACATGGCCCCCATCTGGTGTCCAAACCAGGACCTACCGGATAACCGAGCTACTCAAATGCCTTCTCCTCATATGGGGGGATTACAAGTAGAGTTAGCTGGTTCCCGTGTAGTTACACGAGAGTGGAGCATTGATATCTAACACATCATACACATGCTAGATACAATGCAGGTCAGTGGTACCTAAACCAGCCAGGTGGTTGTTTGTGATTGGATAGTTTACTTGTTTCTTTTCTTAAACTAGGCTTGGATTAAATGTGATTATCCTAAACCAACCCGGTGGTTGGAACATCATGCAATCGTAGGCTGGTTGAGCTCAATCGCCAGTTATGTGATTGTCTTGAACTAGCGTGGTTAAACAAACATTAGTTGTTGTCCAGCTCGGTGGCATGGTTGAGCAGAAATTAACAGCAATATATTTCGCAATATATTGTTTTTTTACTAAACCAGCCCATGGTGGTTGGAACATCATGCAACTGTGGTTGCTTTAGCTCAATCACCAGTGATGTGATTGTCCTGAACCAGCATGGTTGAACAGACATTAGTTATTGACCAGATCGGTGAAAAAAAAAAGAAATTATTGTGTTTCTTAGTACTTAAATTCGTTAAATTTAATTTCCTGCTATTCGGGTCATATACCACTGTTAAATTGTGAAATTCAGAAATGAAAAGCAATATATTGTTATTTTCTAATGGTGAAATTCAGAAATGAAAAGAAATATACTTGTTATTGTCTAATATGTGAAGTTGAGACCGTCGGGCTAAACCATCCCGGTGGTTGAAACTGTGACAGTGTCCTAAACCATCCCGGTCGTTGAAATTGTGACAGTCCTAAACATGTCCTAAACCAGCCAAGTGATTGAAATTGTGACTGTCTTAAACCAGCGCGGTGGTTGAAAATTGTTTTGCTTCATCATATACTTTAATTAGACTTTGTTTTGTATTCTTTTAGTAGTAGCAAAAAGGGGGCTCATTGTTTTGTTGTTCCCGCATGTTGGGTCGGCAGACAGAGTTGTATCTCAAGTTTGTGGATCGAAATTCGGACATTTTAATTGGGCAGAGGAGCTTTGAGCATTGTAAGCCCTGGTACATCAAGAAACTCAAAGACGAGAATGTTTGTTGTTGCAAAACACACATAGACTTTCACCTGGCCCGGAAAGCTATGAATGACTTGAGATCTGGTAGTGTTGGAGCATTGCTCCATGGGGATCGATGCCCATGCCTCCCCAATGAATGCACAGTATGTAGGCCATCTAGATCCTCATCATGTGTTGCAAGGGAGGGCAGGTTTTGTAGCCTCAGGTCTCTGTGGGAGCTAGTGGTTTGTCCAAAGGGAGACCGTGAGTGGCACATGATTGAATGCATTCGCGGCACATGCTGAAGAAGAAGACATTCAATGTCTATCCAAATGAAATGAGGGAAGACAACCACGTTGCTCTAAAATGGAGGAGATTTGAAAATGTCAATGTTGAAGGATCTAATAAAAAGAGATGGCTACTATCATATAAGAGCACCCAGCCAAGGGAGCTTGTAGGTCATGTGGTTCAATTCATCCCAAAATATGTGCTTCACAATTTCACAGCCAACTGGTAGGATAAGCAGTTCAGGACGTGCATTGCCAATTTTCCCCGTGACACTATTGTATCTGTCATAGCTTTTGCAAAAAATTATTCTTTTCAAGAACAAGATGAGATACAAAGTGCTCATTGGTACAACAAGCAGATAACAATTCTTGTGCATATCACATATAGTCATTTGCTTGATTCTTCCATGCATGATGCCAATCTGGTTGATGACTCACAGGAGTCTAGGTCAGTGCAACGCACTTACCATTTCTACATTTCAGATGATAGGGAACATGACACCCTATTTGTGTAGCATGCTTTTCTACTACATTGGGAATGACTGAAAAAGGAAAATCCCCATGCAGAAAATATAAAACAACATTGGGTGTGGTCAGATGGTGTTGCCTCTCAATTTAAATCAGCACGTGGATCCTACTTCGTCTCAAGGTTCAACCGGTCTAGACATGATGTGGAATTTCTTTGGGTCTAGCCATGGCAAGAGTGAACATGATGGATGCGGTGCTGTTATTAAGCAAGCTCTATTTAAACACCAATTATCATGCCCTCAAGAAAAACTCAATGATGGCCATGATGCTGTAACATGGCTTACAGCCAACCTCTCCATAGGAGCGCATTCAACATATAGTAAACAAAGCCTTAAGAATACTGTAGTACGCAGAGTGTTCCATGAAGTGAAAGTGGATGAAGTGCAAAGGAGAAGCTGACACAATTGCGAGAAAATTAAAGGAGTTCGTGGTCTGCATAGCATATGGGGATTTTCAAACAACCAATTGATTAAAACAAAAAAACTTTCTTGTTTCTGCAGTGCGTGCATCATAGGGGATCATGATGATTGTGAGAACATTGCAACTGCGAAGACATGGGATCGAGTTCAAGTTTTTCCTCTACGTTGAAATGGAGTCAAAAACAATGGAGAGACAAATGACTCGCCATAGTTTGGGGAGAGTTTCGATGACCTCACTAACTGTCTGGAAGAGGGGGATAACTTTGCAGTTGTTGCAGATTCTGGGGAGAACAAGGAAGATGACCCATACTTTCTATTGTAGTGCACAAAACCTAAGTACAAGGTTGAGGAAACATTTAAGGATAATTGGGAAACAACCTATGAGAAGTGGGATGTAGTAGTCGGAGCTTTTTCATACATAAAAATATCCAAGAGAGGTTGCAATTATGAACTGCTACATAAGAGTCCACAAACATGTGTGTATTGTTGAGATATCGAGCTCCACCACTCGTGATATGCTAGGGTGACCGTTGTGCATTTATGTCACCGACTTGTAGCTGCAGATGCAGTTGGTACACCACCCATGAATAATAGCTGGATGACAGTTATCCTTATGTACTCTAGTTTGTGGCTCAGTTAGTATGCCACCTTAGTTAGCTGAGTTTGGTTTGAGACCCACGTATAGGGTTCTTCTATTTCTTTGTACTAGAGTTCTTTTGGCTTTCACAACTAAGTTCAAGAGGAAAACTGTTTTCAGCCTCCACCTTTGTGTGTATTCCCTCATTGTGTATGTGAGAAAGCCGCAAGTGAGACTCCTTCCTTCTCTCCCACTATCTTCACATGGTATCAGAGCCTAGTTCGTGGTAAGGAGCTCAAGAAAGCAAACCAAGTTCGCGGTGTCCTGGTAAGAGGACCAGTGTTGCTTTCCCTTTTCGAGTTTCGGAGCAAATCTCTACAGGTAGCACAGCCGGAAAGTGCAAGAGTGCATTGTCTCAGATTGAGACGCCCTTTGCGGTGTGGCAAGAGGGTAGTCTATGCTGCAGGGTAGGGGGAAGCCCTTGGTGGCTTTATTTTTTTCATTCGAGGCCATTTCGAAACCCGTTTTGGAGGCATAAGTTCTCTGCAAGCACTGAGAAAAAGGCCCTATTTTTGCTGTGCGACCACTGCTCTGCAGGTCAGTGAAAAATTGCCACAGAAATTGCATCGTATGCCTGTGTGCAGAGATATTGGGAGTTACAGAATCATCCTTATTGCCTATTCATGCAAAATCATTACTAGGAAGTGACTGTGTGGTCAAATATCACTTTCATCCGTTTTGCAGATTTGCCCTTGTGAGACAGAAGCTGTGTTTTTTGCAGTGACAGAATATTTTGCAATGTTCTGTAATGGCGTCTGATTCTCTTTCACAGATTGTCACTGAAAAGCTTGACAAGAACAACTTCCAAGCATGGAAGTTTAGAATGACGAATTTCCTTATGGGAAAAGGCTATTGGGAGTTCATTACAGGAAATGAAGAAGAACTAGTTCTTCCTAATGTTCCTAATCAATAGGAAATGCAGGAATTTAAAGGATGGCATGAGAGAGCCAGAAAAGTTATGTACTGGCTATCTATCAGTATTTCAGATTCTATGATTGTGCATATTCAGGATGCAAGTACACCAAAGGAGGCATGGGATACTTTGGCAAAAATGTACAGCACAAATACGCAAGCCAGGAAAATGCAGCTCAAGCAGGAGTTGCACAATGTGTAGAGAGAAAATATGAGCATCAATGACTACTACATGAAGGTGAAGAAATTTGCAGATGCACTTGCTTCCATTGGGTCACTAGTGGAAGATGATGATTTAGTTTCTGTGACCTTGAATGGTCTAGGAAAGGATTATGCACAGTTCCAGACATCCATTGCCGTCCGTGAAAAATTTCTTGATTTTGAGGAGTTGTTTGCTCTTCTAATTTCTGAAGAGCAGAGAAATGGTGGTGCATCTTCTTTAGGAAGAACTTCAAAAGAAACTGTCTTCTACTCAAATGCTGGAAGAGGTAGAGCAGGCCGATCTGGAGGCCGTGGTAGAAATCAGAATATGCAGCAAACTCAAGAAAACCAGTCCTATGGAGGAGGACGTGGTAACTCTAGAGGCAGGGGGAGCCAAAGAGGTCGTGGTGGATGGCAAAGAGGCCAAAATGCAAAATGCAATGTTGAATGCTACTACTATGATAAAATGGGTCATATGGCTAAAGACTGCTATAAAAAGCAGAATGACATCATGAATGGAAAATTGCAGCAAGGGAATTATGCATCTTCTAGTAGATAGGGTGATGACAGAAATGAGCATCTATTTATGGTACAGCACATGACCAATTCTGTGACAAGTGCAGAAGAAAGCAATGATGTGTGGTATGTTGACTCAGGTGCGTCAAACCACATGACAGGTCATGCAGAATGGATGCAAGATGCAAGGAAAATATAAAGACCAGGATTTGTGGAGATTGGTGATAATACTGCACATCCTATTGTGCAGATTGGTAAAATTCCTTTGTCTATGCACGATGGGAAAAAGAAATACTTGTTTGATGTATTTCATGTCTCGAATATCACCAAGAACCTGGTTTCTGTTGGTCAAATGGTTGAGCAGTGCTTGCAGGTCAGATTTAATCCTCATGGATGCTTTGTTGAGGATATGAAAAATAACGGTTGCTTGATAGCAAAAGGAAAGAAGAAGGGCAGGATGTTTACGTTGGATGCGGACATGCCTGAATTGAGTGCAGCAATGTTTGCACATGGGACCGGTGTAGTTGCAGATATTGATATCTGGCATATATGCATTAGTCATGTTAATGTACAGTGACTTAAATCAATGCAGGCCCAAAATATTGTTGCAGGATTGCCTAAATTCAAGGTTGCAGAAATGCATAAGGTATGTGAAGCCTGTCAATTTGGAAAACAGGTAAGGAAACCATTTCCTAGACATGTTCAAGAGAGTAAGAAGCCATTGGAATTAATCCACTCTTATGTGTGGACTACTAAAGCTCTATCTATTGGAGGCTGTCATTATTTTGTCACTTTTATTGATGACTACAGCAGAAAAGTTAGGGTGTATTTTATGAAAAATAAAAGTGAAGTGTTTGGGCATTTCAAAGCTTTTAAAGCTATGGTTGAAAAAGAAACAAGCCTGCAAATAAAATGCCTAAGGTCAGATGGAGGGGGAGAGTACCTCTCAAATGAGTTTGCAAGGTTCCTATAGGAGCATGGCATAAAGTAGCAATATTCATGCAGTCATACCCCACAGCAAAATGGACTTGCAAAAAGGAAAAACAGGCATATGGAGAGGTATCTCGGTCTATGCTAAATGAAAAAGACCTACCAGATTCTTATTCGGCTGAAGCAGTTGCTACAGCAGTTTACATAATGAACAGGACTCCCACTGCAGCAATACATGGCTATGTTCATGTGCCAGATGACTTGAGGTCCAAGTTGGATCCAAAAGCTGAGAAGTGCATCTTTATTGGTGATTCTCTACAGCAGAAAGGGTGTAGATGCTATAACCCTTCTACTCGTAAGTTTACAATGAGCAGAGATGTTGTTTTTGATGAGATGAGCAGTTGGTATAAACCAGTAAATGTGATTGATGATGTAGATGCACAAAATGGTAATGCTGCACAGAATTCACAACAGCAATCACAAAATATTAGTGGATCTGTAGTGTCCTCTAGTAGTGGTTCACATACTTTGCCACGGACAGGCAGATTGAGATCAGGAGAATCTCCTCAAAGAAATGCAGATAGTGGTATATGCAGGTATCACGAAAAGGAAAAAAGAAGGTAGATCAGCCCATGTTTGATGTGAATGCAGGTCACTCTTATGTGGATGGTGAATCTAGTGGCTCAGAACAGAGCATTGATGATGAGTTGGGTATTCCTTCTGTTGTTACACCTGGAGTAAGGAAGACCAGGGATGTTTTGAGAGCACCTGGAAGTGAGCCTATTTTGCGCAGGTCTACCAGAGCTAGGTATCCTGTGGATAGGCTCAAATATGATGGATTTACAGCCATTCACTATGCCTATATGGTCAAAGTGATAGAGAAACCAGAACCCACTTCTTTTGAGCAAGCCATGGGAAAACAAAAATGGGAGAAATCCATGGATGAAGAAATGGATGCCTTGGAAGAAAATGCTACATGGGAATTGGTGCCTTTGCCTAAAGACAAGAATGCAATTGGCTGTAAGTGGGTTTATAAGGTGAAGCACAATGCAGATGGTTCTGTGAATAGATACAAGGCAAGATTAGTTGTCAAGGGGTATGGACAGACATATGGCATTGATTATGAAGAAACATTCAGTTCGGTTGCAAGGATGGCAACCGTAAGAGCAGTCATTGCTATGGCTGCATCAAAGGGATGGTCTTTACATCAGATGGATGTAAAGAATGCCTTCTTGCATGGTGATTTGCAAGAAGAGGTCTTTATGGAGCAGCCACCAGGTTATGTTCATGCTGTTCATCTTGAGTTTGTTTGCAAGTTGAAGAAAGCCTTATATGACTTGAAGCAAGCACCTAGAGCATGGTCTGACAAGATAGGACAATATCTTGTCACTATTGGCTTTCAGATTTCCAAGGCAGATTTCTCACTTTATGTGAGAAAAACAAAGAAAGGTATTATGCTGCTTGTCATTTATGTTGATGATTTGATCATCACAGGTGATAGTGATGAAGATATCCTTCATGTGAAAATGCTATTGAAGCAGAAGTTTGAGATGAAGGATTTGGGAGAGCTGCGTTATTTCTTGGGCATTGAGGTGATTAGATCACCAAGTGGGATACAGCTCTTGCAGAGGTAGTATGGATTGGACATGCTATCCAAATATGGGATGACAGGCTGTAAGCCTATTTTAGTTCCTTTGGAGCAAAATGTGAAGCTGAGTGCAAATGCAGGTGAGCTTCTGGAAGACCCTACTATGTACAGACACATAGTAGGAAGTTTGATTTATATGACTATTACCAGGCCAAATTTGAGCTATGCTATTGGATTGGTAAGTCAGTTTATGCAGGCTCCAAGGAAACCGCATTTGGATGCGGCTAGACGCATACTCAGGTATGTGAAGTCCACATTGCAGTATGGACTATTTTATGAGACTGGGGTTCAGACACAGTTGCATGGATACACTGATGCTGATTGGGCTCGTAGTATTTCTGATAGACGATCTACCAGTGGATATGTGTTCTCTTTTGGGAGTGCTGCAGTCACTTGGAGCAGCAAGAAACAGCCTACAATTGCCTTGTCGATCACAGAGGCTGAGTACAGGGGTGCAGCAATGGCTGCATGTGAGGTAGCTTGGTTGCATAAGCTACTTTATGATATGCATCAGTCTACAGATGGGCCAGTTGTCATTTATTGTGACAACATGAGCAATATACACTTGGCAAATAACCCAGTCTATCATACTAGAACAAAGCACATTGAGGTGCATTATCACTATGTGCGGGAGAAGGTTTTACTAAGTCTTATTGATCTAGTTTATGTCAGCACAGAGGATCAGGTAGCTAACATATTCACGAAGGCATTGGGCACAGAGAAGCTGCACAAGTTCAAAGACCTGCTTGGTGTGCAGGAATTGGGATTGAGCTTGAGGGGGAGTGTTGAGATATCGAGCTCCACTCGTGATATGCCAGGGTGACTGTTGTGCATTTATGTCACCGACTTGTTAGCTGCAGATGCGGTTGGTACACCGCCCATGAATAATAGCTGGATGACAGCTATCCTTATGTACTCTAGTTCGTGTCTCAGTTAGTATGCCACCTTAGTTAGCTAAGTTTGGTTTGAGACCCACATATAGGGTTCTTCTATTTCTTTGTACTAGAGTTCTTTTGGCTTTCACAACTAAGAAGAGGAAAATTGTTTTCAGCCTCCACCTTTGTGTGTATACCCCCATTGTGTATGTGAGAAAGCCGCAAGTGAGACTCTTTCCTTCTCTCCCACTATCTTCACATGTACTCTCATCTAGTAAGAGCTATTAAGTTCCAAATGCAACCAGTGCCACAACGAAAGAAGGGTAAGAGTGTCTTCAAATTGGATTTAGACACATGAGCACATCTTGAGGTGTCTTGGAGTGGTGGGCGAGGACGACTGAGATAGTACTAAGAAAATGTATGTAGCCTTATTGCAGGGAAACAATATGTCTACTTGTCCTAAAAAATGGAATTTGTATTGAGACTGCTTCTTATATCCCAAACAACCACCATGCTGGTTTTATTAAATTTTTTTGTAAATCCCAAACGGTAAAACCCATACTTGTTTTTAGTATATCCCAACAATCATCGTGCTGGTTTCCCATAACGAATCCACACATCCTACAAATCCATTCATCTTGTAATAATAGAAGCAAGCCACCGCACTGGTGGCTGTTCATATCCTGCACTACTACCTTGCTATCCCTACACTACTACCGTGCTATCCTAAAATTTGTTGCACAATGCTATACTAAAATAGTGCCCTTTAGACTGTTTATCATTTCGTTAATCATCATATTTCATCCCATGCTTGATTTTAGTATATCCCAGATATCCACCGTGCCGATTTCCCATAATGAATCCATTCATCTTGTAATAATAGAAGCAAACCACCGCACTAGTGGCTATTCATATTCTAGTGCAACCAACCACCACACTAGCGATAACTTATCCTACACTACTACTGTGTTATCCCTACACTGCTGCCATGCTATCCTAAAATCTGTTGAACAATGTTAGTGCCATTTAGACTGGTTATCATTAACCGTCAACTTTCAACCATTAGGCTACTTAAAACATTTAAGTACTAACATGGAAGCAGGTCGATACAAAATCAGGTATTACGAGCACCATGAGAATATCCACAAGTTCAAGAAATGTCTGCAAGATTTTTATTATTTCAAGGAAATTCCAGACTACCAACTATCTTATAAACCTCCCTATAGTAAGCATCTCCTAGCTCTAGAGGCCAGTCTGTTGCACTATGGCAGACCTCTTCACACACTCAGATCACAAACTGCTTGCTTGACTCTGCCGACTTATATGCCCATAGTAACTCCTCCTTTTGATGGGGGTCCTCTTCATCTTATTCTTTGTGCTTTATACATCTTCAAGCCTCTTTCATGTCCTTCCAAAAGAAACCTACATCATGAGCTCAACAAGTACCTTAAAGGAGCAAAAAAAACAATAGCTAGGGAAATTAATAATCACCGTCTGTGCCGACTCCAAGTAATACACCCACCACCAAAGCATGTCCTCCTTGCAGCTATTTTCCTCCTTCTTCTCCGGGTTTGTTTCTACGAGGATGCCATCCAACATAGTTTTCAGATAGAACAAAAGCATTCCAAAGTCTTTTGGGTATGCCATAGATTTGCAGTAGGTGGATTGGTGTACAGAGTTTTGGGGCTAGATTTTGTATTGGGCTCTTAGTTTTGTCTCCAGTGCACTTCAATAGGGAGAGAGTTCATTGAGCCCAACCTTCTCATTCTTCAGTCTCATTTTAGTTGTCTGATCTAAATCTTTCGTCTCACATTAGTTGTCTAATTGAAATCTTTCGTGGTACAATACTTCACTAATCGAAATCTTTCAGTCTCACATTAGTGATCTAATCGAAATCTTTCATCTCACATTACGTGTCAAATTGAAATCTTTCATCTCATTATTATCATCGCACTGACGTGGATCAAAGGACACTATCTAGTCACGTAGCTGAGAAAACATTGCCCAAGTAAAATCTGGAGAAGATTAACAATTCAATAGATTACACATAGATTACATAGAGCAGTGTAACATCTAATTCGAGAACTGTAACCTGAAAAAGAGAACTCTATGGGAATCTTTCAAGAATCTTTGAAAGATTCCCTCTTTTTCATGTGAATTTTACATTTATTTGAAAAAGATGGCCTTTTTGCGCGATGGTTTTTGAAAAAATACATAGAAACCATGCTTTTATGAAATTTTTCCGACAGTTTTTTTGGAAAACGAGCACAAACACCTACACTTGGAATACCAAAATTGCAAAAAATACATTAATTTTTTTAAACCAATACAATAAGGGCCTATGCTCCAATGCACATAAAAGGACCATGGCATAACACATTTCAAAATCCTAAAAAGGTACAAATCACATTGTTGCACAAACATACATGCTGCTGATCCTACAGAGGACGATACTCATCCTCTGATCCTACACCTTCAAATGCACTAGAGCCTAAGATTTGTGCAGTAGAAGTTGAAGATCCTTCCTCCTCTAGGTTGTCCACTAGAACATTCTCTGTGTCAACCTAGGCAAGTTTAGCTGCCACCCTCTTTTTTGCATGGCGTGTCTTGGCTTCCATTTGTTCACTGCATCCTATTAATGTCTTTGGAATTTTTTGGGATATTATGTATTGTGTCTCCTTTGGTAAATGCTCGGCTTGTGTTAATTGAAATGCATATACCAAAATATCTACCTCATCCAATTGCAGAGTATCAATTCTTGGACAATTCTTTGGTGCCCTCTTCCCTTTTTTTGGCCACGCTTCCTTGTTACCACCATTTTTGGGTTATATCGACCCGTGAAAGCATCCATGGACTTGGTGAAAAACCAATGCACCTCTATTGACTTGTTGTTTGAACCTTCCTTTTCGACTTTCACAACTTTAGCAATCCAAAAAGGAAATCCACTAGGATCATCTGTTGCTAATACAGCAACCATCATACCCAGTGCCAAGTCCTCGATGCTACCACTCCACATTTCTTGAACCCTTTCCCTGGCTTTTTTGGACTTTCTTGCTCCAAGGTACATTTCTCTCTCCTCCCCAAGATAGTTCTTATTTGAAGGTGCATGTAAATGCGCACTTGAAGAAGCATTCATACACGCATTTACAAAATCTTGTTCAATGCATTGTGGCCAACAAAAATCTGACACATCTTGGGCGTCATTTAATAGGTGATTGATAAGTATTTGGGATGCAAAGAATGGATTCCACCATGTCCACACCACATCTTCAAAATACGTTGCAACATGCTGGATTGTTTCTCTAATCTCATTGACTGAACTTATAGGGTTTACATGTCTCCCCTCCATGGCTCGTTGCAACTCCCTCACTGATTGTAAAGGTTGTAAGGGTGCCACATACAACTCACGCTCTGGAACACACTTCAAGAACTTCAATCCTTTAATTGGAACCCAAGTCGGTGATGTGGAATAGAACCTTCCCCCACAACAACATCGTGCCTTCTTGATCTTTCTTCATTTGAAATTGGTGTTCAAAGCTTAACTCGTTAAGCTTCTCAATACATCGATCAATTCACTCGTTGTCACCAAACACAAAGCGTCTGAAATTTGTTGTTTTTTCCATGTTTGCAATTATCGGTTTTGGCACATATGCATCCTGTAAAATGCGGATCATTGCATCCCCATCCCATGCTTCTTTCCTTTTCATCTTTACTGAGAACCGGCTAAACATCTGATCAATATGGTTGTGTGTGTGACCCACCATAAGGAATCCTAATTTCACTTTCACAAATATGCCTTTCTCCACAAGCATGAAAGATATGCCAACACAACTTGATTCTTGTTCTCTCTCGATGTGTTATCAAGTTGGACATACAACACTTTTGGGAAGAGGTTGTGTAAGATTCCTCAATGCATCATTAAGAACGGAAACTATGGGATTAGGATCATTTCTTACATTTGGTGTCATCATATAAACCTTGGGAATTAATTCACCATGGTAGATCATGCATCCAAACACGTTCTCCTCTTTCAAATCCTTGGGCACTCGTTTGAAGTGTGGAAGATTGGTCTTCTTTTGATCCATCCCATCAATGATGATGGTTATGTACTTATCACGCTGTTGGTAGCTCTTCTTGCGATGCTTCTCTAACTTCTTCCTTTCTAGAGCTTGGTTTTCTCGATGTATTTGCAACTCTGTGATTGCTTCTTCTACAAATATAGAAAACGATTAGATGTTGCAAGCAAAGAATTTTTGTCAAAACGAAGTAAAATTTCATGGCATCATTACACACACCTCTCTCTTGTCCTTGACTTCTATTACGCAAGGCCTTCAAGTCTGTGCATGTGGCACACACACCAAAGCGACAGAGATTTGGTATCTTCACGTTGTTGAATTCATTCTTCCAAATCCTACAAAAATGTTGGTATGTCACGTACTCATCACCTACAGTAACCATGGCATCCTTGTACGTGGAATGGATCTCACGCTTGGAGAAATTATCCGATAAGTGCAACTTGCTACAACAAAGAGTATTGCAGGTCTCTTTCAGATGTGCAGTGTTTAGCATTATACAAGCTCTCCCTCTTGTGTAGCTAGACTTTTTGAGGTCCACATTCATTGGTCTTCCCTTTAGTCTCTCCTCGATAGACGAGATTGAATTCCGCTTCCCCTTTTGTGATAACCGAGATAGTCATTGAGATCCATCTAAATTAGATGTCCCTTGTAAGAAATAATTTCTAGCTCCAAAAACAAAACAAAGAGAGCCATTGAATGAACTTAGACATGGACCACATACCTGATAACACTTGTTGACCTCTTGTGCTTGCTTCAACATCTATTATTTCATTCTCTTCAATGGGAATATTAGGTCCATGGATTTGAGTACCTGGGCTTCTATGTCCTCCATCATGCTTAGGTGAAGGAGTAGGAGACACATCCAAGGTGGCAAAGGAGGTTCCACCACTAGTACAAGATACATCCAATGTAGCAAAGGAAGCACCCTTAGAACTATGAGAAGAAGAAATTGAGATAGACGTAGTGTCGAATGAACCTCCCATGCAGAACTTTGGAAAGCTTCAAAGGGGATGCCCCAAAAGTGCCATGCAACAAGGAAAGGTGGAAATTATATGCCTGACCATGAAAGTCAAGGTTAGGTTTAGGGTTTTGAGCATAGAGAAATTTCCAAAAATAGAAAATTTCCTCTATAAACATGAGATTCCCATATTTGTTTCTCATTATTTCCAAATACGCCCAAGAGTTCAAAGAATCACTAGGTATGTGCAATTTTCTTATGGTTAAGTGTTTTTTATTTTTAATTCGGTCATGAAATCAAATTTTACGACGTGCTTCACTATAATTTACCGTATTTTGAAAATGGGGGTGGCGTGCTTGAATATGATTTAAAGTACTTTATGTTTGATTTTTTGAAAACACATTGCTTTGATTGCTAGTCTATCCTATTTACTAAAAATAGCAAGAAAATTTCTAAAAATAAATTACTCTATATTCTACCCCAATCCCTTCTTGTTAGTTCCTCTAACCTCTCCATCTCTCCCTCTACGAGTCTACCCCTCTCAGCTCTCCAGCTTTGCCAGGTAAGCTCTCTATCTCCTCATGCATTTGTTTATTTTTTTTTGGACTGAAGGGAGCTTCTTCTTCCCTGCCATCTTCTTCTTCTTCTTCCCCTAGCTCACTTGCTGATTCGCCCTTTGATTCTCCTCCCCAACGTCTTTTTTTTCGCGCTCCCCATGCCTTGAGCCTCGCCTTGGAGCGCATGTCCACAGCTCGTCGTCGATTCACCTCACCTTAAGCGCATGCCCATAGCCCGGTCGATATCAATGACGGGCTATTCACCTGGTCAATGATATCATCGACGAGCATTAGCCGCGAGAGAGGAGAGAGAGAGTTAGGGAGAGAAGGAGAGAAGGAGAGAGAGTTAGGGAGAGAGGGAGAGAAGGAGAGAGAGAGTTAGGGAGAGGGGAGAGAGAGAGATAGAGAGAAATAGGGAGAAAGAGAAAGAGAGGGGGAGAGAGAGAGAGAGAGAGAGAGAGAGAGAGAGAGAGAGAGAGAGAGAGAGAGAGAAAGAGAGGGAGGGAGCGAGGGAGAGAGAGAGAGAGAGAGAGAGAGAGAGAGAGAGATAGTGAGAGGGGAGAGAGAGAGAGAGAGGGTTTGAGGGAGAGAGAGAGAGAGAGAGAGAGAGAGAGAGAGAGAGAGAGAGAGAGAGAGAGAGAGAGAAGAGAGGGAGAGAGGGATAGTTGGACAGAGGGAGAGGGCTTTTTGGCAAATTTGGTTTTTTTTTTGTTGATTTGTATTGAAAAGCAGAATTTTCTCTTCGAATTATGGAGTTGTTTTTTAGTGTTTTTAAATTAAATTTGAGAGAGAGAGAGAGAGAGAGAGAGAGAGGCATTTTGGCCATAATTTTATCGTTTTTGCATTGTAGTGTTGTTGGTTTTCATGCTTTTTGGTTTTTTATTCTCTAGTCCAAAATCATGTTCCAGTAATAAGCATGTCTACATCTTTTTCCATGAAGAATGTAGATGTTAGAAGCTCAAAGTCTTTTAGAAACCATCAAGCTTGTTGTACTAGCTTTTGTTTTTTTCAACTTGAGATATTCTCTCCATGACATCATGATATTTTGACATTGTTTATGTCTTTTGTAGCTATCATGTCGAACAAACAAACTTTCAGAGAAATCCATGTCTTTGGAAAGCCCACATCGGAGGATGCTTCCACTAGGATCCAAAAGATAAGGGAGGTGCAACAGCTTCAACAAATTTATGACGTTCCTACTCCATTTGATGAAAGTTCGTTGCAAATTCAAAAATTATGGGACATAACAGAAGTACACAATAACATTGATTCAAAATGGACCATCAAAGTTGACATTGATACGGAAGAGATGACTTTGTTGCTTCCAAAGACACTTCCCACTAGAAGATCAGTTTTTAAGCCAATAATAAAGATTAAAGATATCGCAAGAAGTGAGTCCAATGAGGAATGTGTTGAAATGCTTGGGATTGATAACAATAAGAAACCTATTGTTTGTATTGTTATGGAAGAGAAGTTCTCTTTGAAAGATGTTACTCCGTGCGCTGTAGCGGAACAATTAAAACAAATCAAAGAGGAAGGGAAGGTTAATTACTATCCATAAGAAATTTCTAATTTTCTATGTTTATGTAATTTCTTTTGAATACTATGAGAGATTCAATTTTGTTTTGTGTGTCCAGGATCTTATTTATCACTTGATAGATCAAATTGTGGAGGTTGATTAAATAATAGAGGAGATGGAGGTATCAACTTCCAATAGTGATTCTAAAGAGCATATAGAGGAGGGTTATCAAGAAGATACCGCAACATCACTAATCAAACCAAGAGGTTCTTCAAAGTCAAAAGGAAAGGGATCTTCTCGTGTTGAAGCTGAAAATTTTGGCTCTAATACACAAGGATTAAGAACTCCCATGGGTTCACATGGATTGAGAGCACCTTCTCTTTCAGGCCATCATGGATTGAGTGCACCCCCAAGTGGGCATGGTTTGAGCGCACCACTCTAGAAAAAATGACCTCTATTGGCTGCAAGTGTGTTTCCTCTTGAGTCTTATGAGGATGTTGTCGAGGAGACTCCATCTATTGCACAAGGGAAAAAATGGAGTAAACTGGGATCAAAGGCTCCAAGGAGAGTACAGCCATTAGATATCATTGAAATCCCAACTAGTGGTGAGTTGTAAGTACCAGGAGCTGACATTGGTGATGGCACCTCAGATACACAAAAAAATAGAGTCGGAGCAAAGGTACAACAAGATAACCTTGTGGATCGGCAGACTTTCTTCTTGCACATTGATCATGTTATCAGACCTCCTATTGATCCTAGGACTGGCCTTCAGCCATTTGAGGTGCAAAAAATACATCCTTTCCATATTGAGAATTTGAAGTCATGAATGTAGGACAATCCGCATGCACAAGTTGTGAACTACATTGTGCTCGTCGATCCAAAAGATTTTCCAGACAAGGCATCTTTTGATCGTCAGAAAGAAAATGATTATAACTACTTTGTTCTTGGAGGCTCCCATTCAGCAGAGGAAAAAAGGCAATTAATTATTGAGTTTCCATGCAACTCTCATTACAAGACATGTAATTGTACAGTTTATGCTGGTTTGACTGATTTGGAGGAAAACTTACTGGCTTTTGATCACAATAATGACAATGAGTATAGGAAGCCCATGTCTTGCATAGAACGGGTTCGTTTTTATCACAATGAGTTTGTTATGAAACTCAATGAGGATTGTTCTTTGATCACTCCAGAGTTTTGCTTGTCTTTGTTGAATGAGACTGGGATTTCTACAACAATTAAAGATCTGTCAAGGCCAAGTGACAGCTTCAGATCATGGGACAGGATGTTTCAAATTGCATTTCGTAGTGGAGAAGTTTGGGATTTGATAAATGCAAAATTTTCAAAGAGGGAGAATTTTGAAATCAAAGGGCAAAAAAAACTCATACCTAAAGGAGTCAAGAAAGAAACCCAGACCTTAAAGGCATTACGTGAAGAAATTCGAGCCACAGCATGGAAGAGCATGCAGGGAATTAAAGATGAGATTCTAATTAAGTCTGTGCTTGGCAAAGTGGTGTCTAGGGATCTCTCTTTGGATGAAATGCGCAATGAATTTGATGAGTAAGTAAACTTCTCTCCTTTGCATCATGACTCTCCTTGATTTTACATTAATCTCTTTACAAATAATGTTTCAATAGACTTTGTTTCAACTGTAAAAGTGAGAAGAATTTTACATGTGTTTTCAATGCAAGCATAAAATATACATAAGAATGCAGGAAGCAATGATCTGGCAATTGAACATGCCGGATTGGGATACTGTTCGAGAGGAGTATCTAGAGAGTAGCAGGATGAAGAGCTTGGCTCCATATTTCAATATATTAAAAAACATGGTATGTCAAATTTGGTATACATATTCTAATGGAAATTTTCTTTCGAATTGTAGATTTGAATGTTTAAAATATTGAACTGTTATTTTGACAACAACCTTCAGAAAAGAGGCAAGAAGGGATCTGAGAGTAGTATCATGCCTGCAAGCTTTAAGCAATTGATTGACTGGGCTGTAAAAGAAAAAGAGCATCGAACTCAACAACAATCTATCACTCTTAGTGATGACATGTTAGAGTTGACAGGGGGGGAAACCATCCATCAAACTTTTATCATGTGCTCAATGGAGATTGCAATGAATGGTCGAAGATAGTTCCAAAGAATGAGTGCACCTTGGTCATTGCAAACATACCATACAGATTTAATGTTCCCAGATCCACCTTTGATGAGGTCCCTTACAAAGCAAAGGAACTAATGAGTCTTCTTGACCAGTTCATGTCAATTACATCGGCAACGCTTTGGCGTGTCGTAATTTTTCATTCAGACTTGTAGTCTGGGGCAATGATGAGTGTCATCAATGATAAATGTGCTGGATGTGACCACCTTTATTGGTGAGTGCAGTAATGAAATGCAAAGATTTTTTTGGGTCAATTATTATTGTTATAATTGTGTTTTCTTTTGATAAATTTAAAACTCATTTTTGTTGCATGTCATAGGATGAAACCCAATGTGAGACAAATGAAAGGACATCGATTCACATCTGCTACAGAAAACATTTCAGTTGGGTATTGGTCTGTGGATGGAAAAAAAAATATTGGTCACATCAATTTTCCTGCATCTGCTCCATTTACTCCTGATCATTTCATTATTCCAGCTGTGAGACGAAGAAGCTCAGGCATGTGACCATGGATGAGAATGGAGAGATCAACTCCTAATTAATCAACTCATAGATCTGTTTCCAAATGAGCATGAGTGGGTACTCGATCTATTTGTTGGTTCAGGCACAGTCATAATATGTGCCTTAAAAAAGGGTCGAAATGTAATTGCAGTTGAAAAAGATCCTATTCAATGTGATTACATAAAGAAGAGAGTGACTACTATTCATCACTTGCTTGATGAGCATTAGGATCTTGGTTTGAAAGGTGGGAAGTTCGATGCAATTTCAGTGGTAGCCTTGTCATGGGAACCCCAACCTCCTGAGATATTGAAACCCGGTTTTACGGAGGCAGGCGAGCTAGCTGATACATGGGAGAAGGAGGTTGTGAAAGAGAAAGTGATTGAGAAACCCATACAGGAAACCCAGACTGGGGAGGGTGATGAAGATGAGGTAGATGACACATATGGGAGAATTGAGTAGACTCTAGTTATGGAATTTATTGCCAGTTTTTTGTATTTGAATGGTTTCAATAGACAAGTGTTATTGAGACATTTTAGAATCATATGCTTTGAATGTTTTGAACATTTAGCTGTTCCCATTAATTTGTTGTTAGGGATGGTTATGAAGATGATATAGATGACACATATGGGAGAATTGAGTAGACTCCAATTATGGAATTATATTGACAACTTTCTGATTTTGAATTGTTTCAATAGACAAGTGTTCTTAAGACATTTGAGAATCCATATGCGTTGAATGTTTTGAAGAAAGAGGCATTTACTTTTTCCCATTAATTTAATGATATTTTTTTATTCTTTCAGTACTTTATGTGATACTACAAAGTTTAACTTAAGAATTTTGATAAGGTTATGTTACTACATGCAGGATTGAAAATTGTATCATGTAGTTTTTCTATTGAAAATAAAAGGTCAAAGCAAGGAAAAAAATTACAGACTTCTTGATTTTTCTAAATAGATTGATATTGTCCTCTGTAGTCGAGGTCCTTCATATTTTGTGGGCATTATGTACCAAAATTGATAGGATTTTAAAAGTTTTGAAAAATTCACTACGCAAAATATGACCTTTTTTTGAAAAAGTTATAATTTTAATGAATTTTTGAGGGAATCTTAAAACGGGTACCAATGTTACACACCTGAATTAGATGTTACACTATTATAGATTACAATCTCAAAGACTCCTTCCCTTCATTCTGCTTCCTCTTTCCTTGATTTGAGCTTCTTGGTTGCAGGCTTTTTGCTCCTTTCCGGAAGGGGGCTGGTTCCTCCCTTCAAGCTCCTTTTCCTCGCAACAATCAGGTTCGGTCTTGGCCTTCTTCAACTTGAGCTCCTTGTGCAACAGCTGCATCAGAATCCCTCAGCATTTGTTGAACTTTAGTAAATTCTTGAAAAACTTTTTCATGGGTGGTTTCCAAGACTTACACTCTAGTTTGGAAATCTCGTAGGGTGATGGACTGCTTTTCATAACTATCAAAAGCCACGGTAAACTTGTGCAAACATCTATCATGATCTTCTTGTAGGGTATTGTAGGTTGCTCTTTGGACTTCCAACAGTGTTTCATAAAAACAATCCTCACCGTGGCTACTGCAAATTTCTCCACCGTGGTGGCTAGAACTTGCTCCATCGTGGTGGTTCTCTCTGCATCCTTCCTAGCCTGGGGAGCTGCTTTGTTGTCTTCTCCACCCCGGCTGCTCTCTACCCCATCCTTCTTGGCCTCGAAGCTCTCTCGCAACTCCTACATCACCTTTTTGGTTTCTGTATTCTCCCTTTTCAGCTCCTCCATTATTTGGTCTTTTTCCATGTTCAATGAGTTCTGCATGTTGCAGAGCCATTTGTAAAGACCCTCCTTTTCCGCTCTCTAATCTTCAAGGTCCTTTCGCATCTTTTCTAGCTCCGTGTCCACCATGTCCCCATCATTTTGCACTTCTTCGAGCCTATCTCAGAGCTCCTTCATGCGCTTCTCTACTTCTTCTCTTCTATGCCTTTCCATGTCGACCAATTTTGTGGCGGCCTCAGCTTGCTCTTATGTTTGCAAGGCCCTCACTTGTGCCTCCTCTACCTTGGCTTCTACACCTTCTCTAAGACTTTTCTCAAGTTGCACTGCCTTTGCTGCATCAGCGGCTTTCTCTTGTAGAAAAGTCACCTTCTGAGACATTTGCTTCTCGTATTGCTCAAAATTCCCTTTGAGGGTGGATGCCATCAGGTGCATTGCAACTCCAACGGACTGAGATGACAATTGGGATTTGTAATCCATGCAATTATTCAAGTTGGTTAACACTCTCTTGGAGATTTCCCTTGAGAAAAATACATCATGTCCTTTCAGTTGCTCTACTGCTGCTTGAACCTGCCAGAACTTGCAGGTTCCTCTCGTATCAGGAAAGAAGTGAATTGTCTTCTTCAGTACATCTTGGAGGTCTGTTGGCAAGCTCAAAATCTTGACTCCACTATCTTTACTAATCTGAGCATTGGAGTATACGTCTAGAATATCCTGTCTCTTCCACTGCTTCTCAAAAAAGTGTGCTTTTGTTTTGCCTCCAGTAATTCCTAGAGCCTTTTCAATCACGCATTCATTGATGGCAATCTTGTGACCTTGATATACTAGTTGCCCCTCCTTCACGTTCACCTCTTGCATCAATCCTGGTGAAGTTTTGGAGAGCATCCAAATTGGGATTTTGAATAGTGAGAGAGGAGCTCCCATATGTCATAGTTTCAAGATGAGGGGAGGATGGGGGCTCTGGCACTGTGTTGCAGAGGGGGAGGAAAGATTGTGTGAGGAGCTCCCAGACTATGCAGGGTCCATTACAAGAGGGGATAGAAGTTGCAGGAAGAGTGCAAGGAAGAAAGAAATGGTCAAGAGGGATAGAAGATGAAGCAGTGAAGGAAATGGAATAGTGGAGGCTTGAGATTGCAAGGGAGAACGAAATGTAGAAGGATATAAGAGGAAACGGTTAAGGGAATGGAATAGTTGACTACACTATCAAGGTGAGAGCCACCGTGGGGTTGTAGCTCGACTACTGTCAAGGTGAGAGCCACCGCAATGGTTGGCCCAAATTTTGAATAAATCAAGGCAGCGGTACTAACTTGCATGGTAATGAATGATTAGAGGTGGTGGCATCTAAGATTTTGAGCCACGTTTATGGTGGCAGGTAAGATCCATCGGGCTATCAGTTAATTATCAGCCACCGTTGTGGCCCACAATTACTCAACTTCCAGTTACCACCATCAGGCTTGCATGCATGATTACTACAAGTGCAGTAAATTATGGTAATGAGGGATTAGAGGTGATTAGGCTTCATGATTTACTTTTGTGGGAATTACTGCCTGATGGTGGTGGATGTCATCAGCCACGTCTATCGTGGCTATGATTCCACCGTTCACCCACCACCACACTTTAGCATGCATAATCACTACAAGTGTAGTAAAAATTACCAATCACTAGGATCGCATGCTTAGTAGAGAACTAGAGTGCATGGTAATGAGTGATTAGACATGGTAATGAGAATTACTGCCTGATGGTGGTGGCTCTAATCAGCCACGTCTGTCATGGCTAAGTTAATTACCAGCCACCGGAGTGGCACCACATGGCATCTTCTTCATGATTACTAGCCCATCTAGGGGATTTCACCACCGTGGCCTACAATTAATATGGATGGAACCCCGGGCTCCAACCACCACGATGGCTTGAACTTTATATATATATATAAGATGCGTGGCAATTGGCATTTTACTACATTGCTCTGATCTGTCTGCTGCTTTGCTCCACACCCCTCCTTTATCCTCTATCTCTTTTCCGCCCCTACTCTGCTTTGCTCTATGCTCCCTCCTCCAACTCTTGTCATTGCATGTGCTCCCCTGCTCATCTTTTTCTCACCCTCTCATCTTCAGCATGCCTAGTTGGTCCCCCCCTCAATGCTCTGTGATTCCAATAATATCTACCTTCTCATATAAGGTCATTGCGTTGCACTCACGTGGAATAGAAATGCTCACACTAGTGGAGACTCTTCATTCCCACAGGTGACTCCCCACACATTTGAATGTTATCACCTTGGATAACATGCTCACAAAGGGCCTCTTTATGGCTGTGTTGTATGGGTTCCCCCTAAATGTCAACGAAGCCCTCAATATTTTTAGAGCAGATTACTCTCAACTTGCTGGGGGGGTGATTAACTGAGTCCTGGCAATGTGCATGGTCTTCGGCCTCTCCATCGTACCCTCCTTTGGCTCCCTAAAAATTGTTAATGTAACAAGCTAGACTGGCTGAAAACTAAGTTGTACAAATTCCTCACTGGATGTCATGTTTTGGTCTCTAAGAGACTAAGGCAGTTATGTAATCTCTTTTTGTTCAATTTGAGGCTCTCAGTATGCACTATTGTTAACTTTTATATTTGTATTTGAATGGTTATGGCCGCTACCTATAATCTTTTGTTTAAGGCTCTTAGCAATTGCCAAGTTTTATAAATGTAAGATCCTCTATTCAATTTTTACTCGGTATAAGTTGATAATTTTTATATAACCTATTATTGGATGTAAATGTACATTATAATCTCTTTTGCTCAATTTTCACTCGATAAATTGTACTTTTGCCATCATTTATATTTACTACAACAAGGACTAAAATACCAAGAAAGAAGAACTACAATTTTCTTGGTTTATGACCAAAATAGCACTAAAATAACTCCAACGACCCCACCGTTGTGGTTACATGGAGATACATCTAGAAAAATACAATTAAACTTTCAGAAATGCAATTGACGATATGGCCCTTGAGGGGTCCCCTTTAGGGGCAAGGGCCATATTGACATGCCATTTTTGTCCAGTGGCATCCTGGATATTGTATGATGCATGTAGATATGGCCCTTGCCCCTAAAGGGGACCCATCAAGGGCCATATCGTCAATTGCATTTTGCTTGGTTCCACAACAAAATACATTTTCCTTGGTACACAAATATATAACTCCAAGAACCAATGTGGTGGCTTTCATAGATCTCCTCCCGTAATACGTAAAAATAGGTATAACTCCAAGAACCAACGCGGTGGTCTGTCCAAGACAACCTTGAATTCTAGGCATGACAGGTGCACTGAGGCAATGCTCAGAATGATAGATTGCATCTCATTATTATGCCAAAAACCAACGCGGTGGTCTCTCTAAGCCAACCTATGATTTGCATGGGTTGCGGGCAAAGAAGCGGCAAAAGGCTGTGTGATGACAGGTGGTCACTATGCTATGGCGGTGTTCAAAATGATAGATTGTGTCTAATTATTATGGCAAGAACAGCGCGGTGGTCTCTCCAAGCCAACCTTCAATTTTATTGATCTGCATGGGTGCATGCCTAGTGACAGGTGGCAAAGATGCAGCAAAAGACTGTGCGATAATAAATGATCAGGTAGTGTAGGCCATAGATTGCGCTACATGAAGCAGTGCAGAGATGCCATGTGTCGAGCTATGCGGTGTTTTGAACAAATAGATTGCATCTCATTATTACTCTAGTGCGCCTTCATGACATCGGGAAAATTTCTAGCGAGAGCGCGGGTCCGTGCAAAATTCAAATATTCACTCAGAAGTGCATCGTGTCACGGCCCCAAAATGGCCTCGAAAATAGTTTCACGATTGGCTACACCCAAGCTAACATTGACCCTACATACAAACTACTACTAATACTACTACTACTACTGCTGTTATTCAATGTCCGAATCATTGTCGTCATCATCATCATCATCGTGGTGGCCGCACTGGCCTAATCCCTGGTCCTCGTGAGCTATGCCTGATCCCTGGCCCTCGTCAAATTCTTGTAAGCCAAATCCCTCAAGAGTTGCCTCCTCATCATCACCGCTCACCTCCGCTGATGGGACGTTCGAGCTTGCACCCTAAGAGTGAAACCATATTAATTGGAAATTAAATTGGAACTTAAAGAATAAAACAATTTAAAAAGTGAGATTACAAGTAGGAGTAGACTTATACCGTGCAAGCGGCCATCTCAACCCAATCGACTATCACTCCTAGCGCCTCCATCTCAATAAACAACGGCTTCACTCCTATGTGGAATGCGTGTCTTGTCTCTTTTTCTATGGGAAGGCAACCCATCATAGCTTTCTGTGGGCCCAATTTATGAGAGTTAGATAAAGTGCATGCAATATATAATAAAACAAATAGAATAATAAATTAAATGAGAAGAAGTAGACTTACCACCCATGCCTCCAACTCCAACCATCTAGCTGCACCAAAGTGCAAAGCACCTATGGTGTCCAGCCATCTCCTCGCAGCCCTCCTCTGACTATCAAACTTTTGGGGTTGGTCCCTATACTCCTTCAAAAACTTCTAGTTAGCTTTGTCTGCCCAGCTGGGTTTAGTCTTCCCCTTTGCGATGGAAGTTCACAAGGTTGACCTACGATGCTTCAAGATAGCACACATGCACTCTCGCATGTAATCCTCATTGAACTCCAAATTTGGGGGGTTAGGGTATTGTCTTTTCAATCCCTCGATGACTGTCTTTTTTTTTTCGTCATCTTGGTACCACCAGTCAGTAGCTATGCCGCTCTTGAAGTGGTGGCTCATAAACTGCCTCATGGTGGCTAGCACTTCTGAGCCCTTTTTATTTTCTATTATCTCTCGACACCTCGTGACTTCATAGTACAGGTCCTCGGGTGGGAAAGGATGAGTCATAGGAGTTGTAGTAGTAGAGCTAGAGTGAGGGGTGGTACTACGAGCACTTAGGAATCAAGGAGTAGTAGAGGGAGTGGGATAGGGCAAGGGACCTAACTGGTATTGGGTCTCATAACCAAGTGGAGACCTGTAGGGAGGTGAGTGTGCTGACTCGTCTACATCTCCTCCCGAGTCACCAAAGCGGCCTCGACCCTTCCTACTCTTCCTTCCCTTACAATGGGTATGCCTAGGTGATGACCCCTCAGTCTAAGGGGCTAGAGGGGATGGCTGTCGAGTAGGTCCAACCATTGGTGTAGGAGAGGGAATAGCTGAGGTCCTCTGGGATAGAAAAGAGAAGAATCTCGCTGCCTCCACATCACTCATATGTGCAACAAACTCGTTGGGACTCCCGACGAAGCCATGGGTTGCTAGCAAAGGAGTTCCCTGAGGGGTAGTCATAGTGCTAGGCCCGAGAGGAGTCGAGGCCAAGGGTAGTTGCAAGGGTAGGCCCCTGAGGAGTCTCAACTGAGTGGAATCAAAGTCCTCTGGAGAGTACAGATCATGATGTCTCCTCCGATGAGGGTTTTTGTACTCATTGGATGTGCAACATGATCCCATGCTTAATTTGGGGGGATTTGACAAATGCAGACATAAACACAAAAACAAAAACAAACACAAGAGTGGGTAAGAGGCGGAAAGACAATTAATTACTTAAGACAATTATGAAATTTAAACTCAAATTCAATTTAATAAACCTATGAAAAGCTCCCAATATGCCGCAAGCTTGGCATAACAAGGATGATGATTGCATCATTGGCGAGGTTTCCCAAGGAAAAGGGATTGAAAGAAAGATGAGCATAGAGAAAATGGAGAAATTCAATAAGTTTTGTATCCTCAATAGAGCAAGGAGATGCAGAAGTGGATTGAGAGATATGAAGCGGCCAAAGTAGAAAGAATAAATGCAAGGAGGAGATTCAAAGTAATGTACAGGCGAGTACAACCATATCCATAGGTTCTCCCCACTCACATGTCACTTGATTGGCTACAACTGGCTCTACGTAAAGCCGAACGCGATGGAGAGATAATAAACGAGTGCAAGCAAGAGTTATCATCTAGATGTATGATGCATGTAAGTTTCTTACTTGTTGATGTAATTTAGCAATTATTTGTGGCAATATATGCTATAAAATAGATGCATCCTCATTGTTTTAATGATGATCTTTTGCAGTACAAAAAGTACAGTACATTATGGTCATATGGATGACATTTTCATGTGGAATGCATCGATTCAAAGAGAGTCACGTATGATTGTGGAGTCATGGCTAACTTCACACAAGATAGTTGAGCAAGTGCTTCAGATACCAATGTTCTCTCCTCGCAGTTGGATTATTGTGGGACCATACACAAAATCTATGAAATTGATTTCAAACAATTTAGTATTTTCATTCTTGATGTAAAATGGTTTAGAACTCACAACGGTCCCCATGCGACAGTGAGGAAAGACAATAGTGGTTTCTTTGCGATAGACTCCACCAAAATTTGGACCAATGAAAGTCATACTTTTTTCTTCTCGAGCATTGTGAGCAGGTGCATACTAATGATTTAATTAATCAAAGCTTTCATTTTTAAAGATCAATTGGCACATGTACTTAAGCATAAATTCATATAATTGATGGCATTTGGCACCCATCTTCAATATAGGTGGTTTTTCATCCAGATCATTCTGATCTAAGATGGTGGTACGTGATCCAAGTTGCACTACAAAGTAAGCAAATTTTTTAAGATAGAGATGTAGATATGGAGATGCCACTAACAATGCCCGATCCAATTGATCCAAATGGATCAAGCAAAGAAGATGAAGATTACAATATGAGCCAAGAGGAAGATGCACATAATGACATCGTACGGGAGGACAATGGAGATCATGATATTGAGGAAGAAGATGATGATCATCAAGAATTGAAGAAGATCAAGTCTTAGGTGAACATACGATGCTAGAGTATGATGATGATATAGGAGATCAACTCGGTATAGAGTTGGAGATAGACTTATTTGGCGCGCTGGACTTGGCTCGGCGGGATAAAGCTATCGAGATGTAAATGCTCTTCATTGATTTCTTTCATCTCAAACTTGGACATGATCATGAGTATATGAGCTTCATACTTGATGTACATGCTCTTGTACTTTTATTCTTTCAAAGGATCAAACATGTATGAAAAGAATTTTTTTTTATCATTGGGAAAAACTATCTTTAAAGGCCAGTATGGGAAAAAACACTCTCTATAAAACGCTGCTATAGGAAAGTGTCTCAGAGTCATTATATAACAACCTTTTACAAGTCTAAAAATGTCCCTAAATACCCACCATTTACAAGTTTTAGAAACATCACTATATACCAACATTTTACAAAGGTCACTATATAGTGACCTTTGTAAAATGTTGGTATATAACAACCTTTAATCGCTATATATACCAATCTTTTTAAACCCACCTTACATACCGACGATTAGCGCACCGCACATGCTAAACATCAGTGCTTAACCGTCAAAATAAGGCTTGTGTGTAGTAGTGAGGAGGAGGTCTATGATGACCAGCACACTGGCAAACAAAAGGAGATCTATGAAAGCCACCACACTGGTTCTTTGAGTTATATATTTGTGTACAAAGGAAAATGTATTCCATTGTGCAACCAAGTAAAATTCAATTGACAATATGGCCCTTGAGGGGTCTCGTTTAGGGGCAAGGGCCATATCGACATGCCATTTCTATCCAATGGCATCTTGGATATTGTATAATGCACGTCGATATCGCCCTTGCCCCTAGAGGAGACCCCTCAAGGGCCATATTGTCAATTGCATTTTCTGAAAGTTTGATTATATTTTTCTAGATGTATCTCCATGCAACCACAATGGTGGGGTCGTTGGAGTTATTTCAGCACTATTTTGGTCATAAACCAAGGAAATTGTAGTCCTTTCCTGGTATTTTAGTCCTTGTTGCAGTAAATATAAACGAGGGAAAAAGTATAATTTATCGAGTGAAAATTGAGCAAAAGAGATTACAATGTACATCTACAGCCAATAATAGGTTATATAAAAATTATCAACTTATACCGAGCAGAAATTGAATAGAGGATCTTACATTTATAAAAACGCGACAATTGTTGAGAGCCTTAAAGGCCAAAAGATTATAGGTAGTAGCCATAACCATTCAAACATAAAAGTTAACAACAGTGCATACTGAGAGCCTCAAATCAAACAAAAAGAGATTACATAAATGCCTTAGAGACCAAAACATTACATCTAGTGAGCCAAAAGATCGTTGAGAGCCTTAGAGGCCAAAAGATTACATCCAGCCATTGCTGAGAGCCTCATTTGAGCAAGCGGGAATTTGTCCAACTTTGTTTTCTGCCAGTCTAGCTTGTTGCATTAAAATTTTTTTATGGAGCAAGGAGGATACAATGGAGAGGCTGATTGCCAGGACTCAAATTATGGCCCCCCCAACAAGTCAAGAATACTTTGCTCTAAAAATACTGAGGCCTTCATTGACATCTAGGGGGAACCCATACAACACAGCCATAAAGAGGCCCTCTGTGAGCATGTCATCTAAGGTGGTGACATGCATATGTGTGGGGAATCGACTGTGGGAACGAAGGGTCTCCACTAGTGCTAGCATTTCTACTCTAGGTTAGTGCAACACAGTCACCTTATATGAGAAGGAAGATAACATTGGGATCATAGAGCATCGAGGGGGGTGGTAGTACGCATGCTGAAGATGAGTGGGTGAGCAGCAGATGAGCAGGGGAGCAGATGAGTGATGAGAGTTGGAGGAGGGAGCGTGGAGCAAAGTAGAGCAGGGGTGGAAAAGAGCTAGAGGAGGGGTGTGGAGCAAAGTAGTAGAGCGTGGAGCAAACATAACAAAACTTGAGCCACAAATGGTCAGATAAGAGAAACATAGTGAAATGCCAAATGCCACGAATCTTATATATATTATAAAGTTCAAGCCACCGTGGTGGCTGGAGCCCGGGGTTCCATCCATATTAATTGCAGGCCACCGTGGTAGAATCTTAGGTGCCACCCCAGACGGGCTGGTAATCATGAAGAAGATGCCATGTGGTGCCACTCCGATGGCTGGTAATTAGCTGCCAGCCCGGTGGAATCTTAGCCATGACAGATGTGGCTGATGAGAGCCACCATTAACGGGCAGTAATTTCCACAAAGGTAAATCATGAATCTCTAATCACTTATTACCATGCACTCTAGCTCTCTATTGAGAATGCAAGCCCAGTGACTGGTAATTTTTATTGCACTCGTAGTGATCATGCATGCTTAAGCCCGGTGGTGAGCAGTGGTTGGTAATTTTAACTGCCAACCCGGTGTAATTTAAGTTGCACTCTAGTACTCTACTGAGCATGCGAGCCTGGTGACTGGTAATTTTTACTGCACTTGTAGTGATCATACATGCTTAAGCCCTGGAATCGTAGCCTCGATAGACGTGGTCTATCCCTCTCGACCATTTCTTTCTCCCTTCCAATCAGACTGCAAACTCAAGTGTCCACTATTCCATTTCCTTCACTATTTCACCTTCTATCCCTCTTGACCATTTCTATCTCCCTTACACTCTTCCTGCAACTTCTATCCCCTCTCGTAATGGACCCAGCATAGTCTGCGAGCTCCTCACACAATCTTTCCTCCCCCTCTGTAGCACAGTGAAAGAGCCCCTCCTCCCCTGATCTTGAAATCGTGACATATAGGAGCTCCTCTCTCGCTCTTCAAAAGCCCAATTTGGATGCTCTCCAAAACTTCACCAGGTTGGTACAAGAGGTGAACATGAAGGAGGGGAAACTAGTCTATCAAGGTTAGAAGATTACCATCAATGAAAGTGTGATTGAAAATGCTCTAGGAAGCAGTGGAAGAGACTGAATATTCTAGATGTATACCCCAATGCTTAGATTAGTAAAGATGGTGGAGTCAAGATTTTGAGCTTGCCAACAGACCTCCAAGATGTGTTGAAGAAGATCATTCACTTCTTTCCTAATACGAGAGGAACCTGCAAGTTCTGGCAGGTTCAAGCAATAGTAGAGCAATTGAAAGGACGTGATGTATCTTTCTCAAGGCAATCTCCAAGAGCATGTTAGCCAACCTGAAGAATTGCATGGATGGCAAATCCCAATTGTCATCTCAGTCCATTGGAGTTGCAATGCACCTCATGGCATCTACCCTCAAAGGGATTTTTTAGCAATACGATAAGAAGATGTCTCATAAGGTGACTTTTCTACAAGAGAAAGCCACCGATGTCGCAAAGGCAGTGCAGCTTGAGAAAAGTCTCAGGGAAGGTGCAGAAGCCAACGTAGAGGAGGCATAAGTGAGGGCCTTGAAGGCACAAGAGCAAGATGAAGCCGCTACAAAATTGATCGACATGAAAAGGCATAGAAGAGAAGAAGCATAGAAGCGAATAAAAGAGCTCCAAGATAGGCTAGAAGAAGTGAGAAATGACGGGGACATGGCGGACAAGCAGCTAGAAAAGATGCAAAAGGATCTTGAAGATCAGAGAGCCAAAAAGGAGGGTCTTTACAAACGGCTTTGCAACATGCAGAATGCATTGAAATTTGAAAAAGACTAGATGATGGAGGAGCTGAAAAGGGAGAATGCAAAAACCAAAAAGGTGATGCAGGAACTGTGAGAGAGCTTTAAGGCTAGGAAGGATGGGACAGAGAGTAGCCGAGGTGGAGAAGACAATGAGGTAGCTCCCGAAGGCCAAGACCAAGCTTGACTATGAGGAAAAGGAGCCTGAAGGGAGGAACAAGCCTCCTTCAGGAAAGGAGCAAGAAGGGCCGAGCCTGCAACCAGGAAGCTCAAATCAAGGAAAGAGGAAGCAACATGAAGGGAGGGGCCGGGTTGAAGGAAGGAACTAGCCCCCTTGTGGAAAGGAGCAAGGAAAAGAGCAAGGAGGGCCGAGTCTGCAATCAGGGAGCTCAAAAAGGCAACCACTCAAATCAATGTGGAAGCAGTCCCCTGAAGGAAAGGAGTCCTTGAGATGTAATCTGAAGGAAAGGTGTCGTTGAGATATAATCTATATAATTTGTGTGTAATCTATTGAATTGTTAATCTTCTCCAGAGTTTACTTGGGCAATGTTTTCTCAGCTATGTGACTTGATAGTGTCCTTTGACATGCCAAGGACCATAATGTGAGACGAAAGATTTTGATTAGACAACTAATGTGAGATGAAAGATTTCGATTAGATAACTAATGTGAGACTAAAAGATTTCGATTAGTCAACTAATGTGAGACAAAAGATTTCAATTAGACAACTAATGTGAGATGAAAGATTTTGATTAGATAATTAATGTGAGATTGAAGAATGAGAAGGTCGGGCCCATTTTAGCTCATCGCCCAACAAATGGTTGCTCTCCTTATGGCATTGTCCCATAAATGCTTTGTTACAAATGTCAGATCACTTTTTTTCTAACACTACAACAAAACCCTGCAGCTCTGCAAGATTGTTCTTGCATCCACATAGTGGGTCAACATTTGCTTGGGTGTAGCCAATCACGAAACTATTTTCGAGGCCATTTTGGGGCCATAACACGATGCGCTTTTGGGTGAATATTTGAATTTTGTACAAACCCATGCTTTCATCGAAAATTTTCCTGACGTCATGAAGGCGCACTGGCGTAATAATGAGACGCAATCTATTTGTTCTGAACACCACATAGCTCGACACTTGGCATCTCTTCACTGCTTCACACAGCACAGTCTCTGCCCTAAGCCACTTGACCACTTATCATCGTGTAGAAGGTGGTGACATGCAAATGTGTGGGAAATCGGCTCTAGGAATGAAGGGTCTCCACTAGTGTTAGCATTTCTACTCCAAGTGAGTGCAACACAATCACCTTATATGAGAAGGCAGATAACATTAGGATCACAGAGCATCGAGGGGGGGTGGTAGTAGGCATGGTGAAGATGAGTGGGTGAGCAGCAGATGAGCAGGGGAGCATACAAGTGATGAGAGTTGGAGGAGGGAGCATGGAGAAGAGTAGAGCAGGGGCAAAAAAGTGCTAGAGGAGGGGCATGGAGAAAAGTAGCAAAGTGTGTGGAGCAAAGTAGAAGAGCAAGGGCGGATGAGAGCAATGAAGTACAATGCCAAATGCCACGGATCTTAAATATATTATAAAGTTTGAGCCACCGTGGTGGATGGAGCCCGAGTTCCATCCAAATTAATTGCAAGCTGCCGCGGTGGAATATTAGGCACCATCCTAGATGGGCTAGTAATCATGAAGGAGATGCCATGTGGTGGGTGATTAGGCCACTCTAGTGGTTGGTAATTAACTGCCAGCCCGGTGGAATCTTAGCCACAACAAGCATGGCTAATGAGAGCCACCACAAATGGGCAGTAATTCCCACAAAGGTAAATCATGAAGCTCTAATCACTCATTACCATGCACTCTAGTTCTCTACTGATCATGGGAGCCCGGTGAATGGTAATTTTTACTGCACTCGTAGTGATCATGCATGTTTAAGCCCGGTGGTGGTGGTTGGTAATTTTAACTAATAGCCTAGTGGAATATCATAGCCACGACAGACTGGCTGTAATCACTCATTACGATGCATTCTAGTACTCTATTGAGCATGCGAGCCTAATGATTGGTAATTTTTACTTACTCATGCTGATCATGCCATGCTTAAGCTTGGTGGTGGGTGAGCGGTGGCTAGTAATTTTAACTGCCAGCCCGGTGGAATCGTAGCCACGACAAACATGGCTAATGAAAACTACCACAACCAGGATGTAATACCCACAAAAGTAAATCATGAAACCTAATCACCTCTAATCCCTCATTACCATGCACTCTAGTACTTTCCTAAGCATGCAAGCCCGATGACTGGTAATTTACTGCACTCGTAGTAATCATGCATGCAAGCCCGATGGTGGTGGTAATTGGAAGTTGTATAATTGCGGGCCACTGCAGGGGTTGGTAATTAACTACTAGCTTGGTGGGTCTTAGCCGTAACCACATACGTGGCTAGGAATCTTAGATGCCACAACCTCTAATCACTCATTACCATGCAAGTCAGTACTGTCGCCTTGAATTAATCAAAATTCGGGCCAACCACCACAATGGTTGTCACCTTGACAGTGTAGTCGGGCTATCTTTTAATTCCATTCCCTTAACTATCTCGTCTTCTATCCCTCTCTACCGTTTTGTTCTCCCTTGCGATCGTACAACAAAGTCAAGCCTCCACTATTCCATTTCCCTCACTACTTCATCTTCTATCCCTCTCGACTTTTTCTTTCTCCCTTGCAACCGAACTGCAAACTCAAGCCTCCACTATTCCATTTCCTTCATTGTTTCATCTTCTATCCCTCTTAACCATTTCTATCTCCCTTTCAATCTTTCTGCAACTTCTATCCCCTCACATAATGGACCTTGCACAGTCCGGGAGCTCCTCACACAATCTTTCCTCCCCCTCTGCAGCACAGTGCGATAGCCCCTCCTCCCCTAATCTTGAAATCATGACATAAGGGAGCTCCTCTCTCGATCTTCAAAAGCCCAATTTGGATGCTCTAGTGCAAAACTTCACCAGGTTGGTACAGGAGGTGAACGTTAAGGAGGGGCAATTAGTCTGTCAAGGTCAAAAGATTACCATCAATGAAAGCGTGATTGAAAATGATCTAGGAATTTCTGGAGGTAGTTTGCAAGCACACTTTTTTGAGAAGCAGTGAAAGAGACAGGATATTCTAGATGTATACCCCAGCGCTCAGATTAGTAAAGATGGTGGAGTCAAGATTTTGAGCTTGCCAACAAACCTCTAAGATTAAGTTCTGGTAGGTTCAAGTAGCAGTAGAGCAACTGAAAGGATGTGATGTATCTTTCTCAAGGGCAATCTCCAAGAGCATATTAACCATCCTGAAGAATTGCATGGATGGCAAATCCCAATTGTCATCTCAGTCTATTGGAGTTGCAATGCACTTGATGGCATCTACCCTCAAAGGTATTTTTGAGCAATATGATAAGAAGATGTCTCAGAAGGTGAATTTTCTACAAGATAAAGCCACCAATGTAGCAAAGGCAGCGCAACTTGAGAAAAGTCACAGGAAAGGTGCGGAAGCCAAGGTAGAGGAGGCACAAGAGCAAGCTGAGGCTGCTACAAAAATGATTGACATGGAAAGGCATAGATGAGAAGAAGCAAAGAAGTGCATGAAGGAGCTTCAAAATAGGCTCAAAGAAGTGAGAAATGACAGGGACATGGCAGACAAGGAGCTAGAAAAGATGCAAAAGGATCTCGAAGATCGAAGAGCCGAAAAGGAGGGTATTTACAAATAGCTTTGCAACATGTAGAACACATCGAACATTGAAAAAGACCAGATGATGGAGGAGCTGAAAAGGGAGAATGCAGAAACAGGAAAGGTGATGCAGGAACTCCGTGAGAGCTTCAAGGCCAAGAAGGATGGGGTAGCAGGCTGGAGAAGACAATGAGGTAGCTCTCCAGGCTAAGAAGGATGCAAAGAGCAGCCACAGTGGAGCAAGTTGCAACAGCCACGGTGGAGCAATTTCCAACTGCCATGGTGAGGGTTGTTTTTTCAAAACACTGTTGGAAGTCCAAAGAGTAAGCTATAAGACCCTGCAAGAAGATTACGATAAGGTTGTACACAAGCTAGCCGTGGCTTTCAACAGTTATGAAAATTAGCAGTCCGTCATCCTGAGAGATTTCCAAACTAGAGTGGAAGTCTTGAAAACGTCCCATGAAGATGTTTTTGAGCAATTTAAGCAAGTTTAACGCATGTTGAGGGATTCAGATGAAGCTTTTGCACAGAGTGAGCAAAAAGTGGAGGAGATGAAGGAGAACATCCGCAGCCTTAGGATGAGGGAGGAAGGAATCAAGAAGCAACTTTGTCATGTATAGAGCAAGACTGTGATATTGACGGCTACAATAGTTAAATCTGATGCCTATCCTGCTATTCTCACTGCTATACAATAGGGTCCCAAATCCATGGTCTGTCATACCCCCATCATAGATAACTGATGTATCCAATGGCCTATGTGCTACCACCCTGTGCACATTTTTTTCTTTGGGTTGTTTGTGCATACGAAATCTAGCTATAGAGAATGCCATTTGCCATTTTCCATTGCCCAGGTCATGGAAAGATCAAATGTGCCTACCTGCTACACCTATCTATGACAAGAAAGTAGATGCTACAGCTCAATTTGCCATTTGGGCAAAAGATACAAACGACAAGGATCTCAAATGAAGAAGTCCAAGACTGCTGACTGCGAGGAAAAGGAGCCTAAAGAGAGGAGCCAACCCCCTTCAAGAAAGGATTAAGAAGGGCCAAGCCTACAACCAAGAAGCTCAAATCAAAGAAAGAGGAAGCAGCATGAAGGGAGGGCCGAGCCCCTGTAGGAAGGAACTGTTGGAGGTGCAAATCTCTCATGGACAAAGGGGATAAGAAGAAGGAGAAAGGGTTGAATTATCCCACATACAAAGGTGTGTGGAAGATGAAGGGACATAAATAGTCCAAGTTGCCCCTCCTATCTTCAATTCCCCCAAGCTTGCCTTTTGTGGAGGTTGGAGGGCTGGCTAGGCAAGGGTGCCTTATGGCAGGGGTGGGGACCATCCATACACACATGCCAGAGCCTCCGTAGTGGCCATGAAGGTTGTGCACTTCCGTGAGGTGCTAGCGGTCTTGGCGGGGGGCACGCTAGGCACATGCTCTTGGATTCTAACATGGTATCAGAGCCCGGGTCTGATCCCCGGCCACCTCTCTCCATGATCGATTGGAGGGGGGTGTTGGAGGTGCAAATCTCTCATGGACAAAGGGGATAAGAAGAAGGAGAAAGGGTTGAATTATCCCACATACAAAGGTGTGTGGAAGATGAAGGGACATAAATAGTCCAAGTTGCCCCTCCTATCTTCAATTCCCCCAAGCTTGCCTTTTGTGGAGGTTGGAGGGCTGGCTAGGCAAGGGTGCCTTATGGCAGGGGTGGGGACCTGCCATACACACATGCCAGAGCCTCCGTAGTGGCCATGAAGGTTGTGCACTTCCGTGAGGTGCTAGCGGTCTTGGCGGGGGGCACGCTAGGCACATGCTCTTGGATTCTAACAGGAACCAATCCCATCCTGGAAAGGAGCAAGGAGGGCCAAGCCTACAATCAGGGAGCTCAACAAGGAGTCCTTGAGATGTAATCTGAAGTAAAGGAGTCTTTGAGATGTAATCTATGTAATCTATGTGTAATCTATTGAATTGTTAATCTTCTCCAGAGTTTACTTGGGCAATGTTTCCTTAGCTATGTGACTAGATAGTGTCCTTTGATCCATGCCAGTGCGGTGATAATAATGAGATGAAAGATTTTGATTTAACAAGTAATGTGAGAGAAAAGATTTTGATTAGATCACTAATGTGAGATTGAAAGAGTTTGATTATTCAACTAATGTGACACGAAAGATTTTGATTAGACAACTAATGTGAGATGAAAGATTTCAATTAGACAACTAATGTGAGATTGAAGAATGAGAAGGTCGGGCTTAATGAACTCAAAGATTTGTATTACCAAACTAACATGAGACTAAAGATTGAGAAGTTCGGGCTCAATGAACTCTCTCCCTATTTAAGTGCAGTGTAGACACAACTAATAGCCCATTATGAAATCTAGCCCCAAAACTTTGTACACCAATCCAAACTCTATACACCATCCTACTGCCGATCCACCTACAACAAATATATGGCATACCCAAATAACTTTTGAATGCTTTTGTTCTATCTGAAAATGATGTTGGATGGCATCCTCACAGAAATAGAGACTCAGAGAAGAAGGAGGAAAATAGCTGCAAGGAGGACATGCTTTGGTGGTGGCTGTATCACTTGGAGTCGGCTGAGACGGTGAATATTAATTTCCTTGGCTATTGTTTTTCCTGGTCCTTTAAGGTACTTGTCAAGCTCATGATGTAGGTTTATTTTGGTAGGACATGATAGAGGCGCGAAGATCTATAGAGTGCAAAGTCCAGGATGAAGAGAACCCCCAATGAAAGGTGGAGTTACTATGGGTGCATAAGTCGGCAGAGTGAAGCAAGCGGTGTGTAACCTGAGTGTGTGAAGAGGTCTTCCATTGTACATCAAACTGGCCTAAAGAGCTGGGAGATGCTTGCTATACAGAGGCTGATAAGATAGTTGGGAGTCTAGGATTTCCTTGAGCCGCAAAATGTCATCGTATTTTGAAAAAATAAAAAACTTGCAGACATTTCTTGGACTTGGGGACTTTCTCATGGTGCTTGTAATACCTGATTTTGTATCAACCTGCTTCCATGTTAGTAATTAAATGTTTTAAGTAGCTCGATGGTTGAAATTTTACGGTTAACGATAACCAGTCTAAAGCGCATTGTTTTAGTATAGCACTGTGCAACAAATTTTAGGATAGCACGGCAGTAGTGTAGGATAGCTATTAAATTGCATGGCACAGCGAAACAGAAACTGAACACATAATAGAGAGTACACATCAAACTAGAGACAAACAAAATTTTCCTTCAATACTGATGTAGTACAAATGATGGCTCCGTCCACCCGTGCGCTCCCACAGTGGAGCTTAGATGGCAATCTAGACGAATACTAGGTGAAGAGCTACTAGCTAGAAGATCTGATCTGATTTGATGCCATGGACTGGGAAGATTGCCTCTTTATAGCTATGAGGGCGGTAGTTGGATCAACCTAGTCGGTGGAGCTGACCAGTCAACCTAGTCGGTGGAACCGACCAGTCATCCAAGAATATTCAGGGAATATTCCCTATACCGTCACCCGAGACCCTAGCGAGAGCAAGGGGCTCCCACACAATCAAGACAATGTGCCTCGTTGTGCTACCAGCTTACCTACCTTGCCTAGCCCATAGGCTAGACTCACATAGATCACCTTTCTACCATCAACGGTCTCATTGATAGACCTCATCTGACATGCAAGTCAGGATCCACCATCCAGTGTCTCGGGCTCACAGATGGCTTCTCCTCATATGGGGGCCTTACAACTTGAGCACTTTGGACCACTGGTGGTTACCAGGAGGGTGGGGCATTGAGCATATCTAACACCCCCCCTCAATGTCCACCCGTAGGTGAACTACCTTCTCGGCCCAATGCCGAGTCTCTGAAGATGACCCTGAAGCTGATCCTTACCAAGTGCCTTGGTGAAGATATTTGTTCCATTTTGCTCTATTGGAAAATAGACCAATTGCACTATCCCAAATCATGCACATAGTGATATTGAATCTCTATATGTTTTGTGCACGCATGAAACACCGGATTTTTAGCAATGGCCATGCAACTTTGATTGTCACACCTCAGCACAGTTGCCTCATCCTCTTGCACTCCCATGTGCCATAAGATCCTCCTCAGCCACACAGCTTCACATGCAACAAAACATGTTGCCTTGTACTCAGCCTCGGTAGAAGACAATGCCACTGTTGGTTGTTTCTTAGTGATCCAAGAGAAGATACCTGAACCTAAAGAGAAACAATATCTCCAGCCCAATCTAAGTCACAATGACCAGCCAAGGGAGTGCCCATACCATAGGTGATGCCATAATCAAGAGTGCCCTTCACATACCTGAGCACCTGCATCCCTGCATTCCAATGATTCTCCCGAGGCATATTGGAGAACCTGCTCAAAACGCCAACAGCCAAACTGATGTCCGGTGTGGTGTTGCACAAATAGATGAGACGGCCGACCAACTTCCTGTATCTCCCGATGTCTGCTGGTGGTGAGGCATCCTCCATAGATAGCCTCACATTTACCTCCATAGCTGTAGCTATCTCCTTGCACTCAGACATGCCAAATGCCTTCAAGATCTCCCGTGCATATTTCTGCTAAGAGATGAAGGTCTTGCCTGGCTCTTGCTAGACTTCAATCCCCAAACAGTAGTGCATCAAGCCTAAGTCTATCATCTCAAACTCAGTGCTCAATGCCTTTCTAGTCTGCTGGATCATGTCTTCATAGTCACCTGTAATAAGGAGATCATCCACATATAGAACAATAATAGCATATTTTCCACCTTTCTTGTACACATACAAGTTAGCATCTGAGGCACATCTTTTGAAGTTTAATTTATGAAAGAATTTATCTATCTGTTGTACCAAGCTCTTATCGCCTGTTTCAGCCCCCGTACAAAGCCTTTTTTAGCTTGCATACCTTGTTCTCAGAATGGGGGGCCTCAAACCCTGGTGGTTGAGCTACGTATACCTCCTCCTTGAGGTCACCATTCAAGAATGCTGATTTAACATCCATTTGATAAACTGGCCACTTTTTATGAGCAGCCACCGATAGTACTGTGTGAATAGTGGTCATTCTGGTAGTTGGAGTGAAAGATTCCTGAATATCAAACCCTTCAACCTATGAAAATCCTTGTGCAACCAATCTGGCTTTGTAATTTTCCAAAGTCCAATCGGCCTTGTACTTTACCTTCAAACCCACTTGGTGCCAATAACCCTTTTGTTAGGTGGTTGATCTACTGTCTCCCAAGTTTCATTCTTCATGATGCTATCATCTTGCATAGCATTTTTCCAATCTCGGTCTGCAAGTGCTTCCTCCAAACCCGCAAGCTCCTTTACTTCTGCAATAATCTTAGCCATCAAGGCCATATTGAGACTATGTGAGCAGAAGCCCTCCTTTGCTCCTCGATTCTCTGAGACCGCCTTGGTCCATCTGCATGCTGCTCACACTAGACATAGGCATCTAGTTATCATGGTCGTAGAGCTGCCTTACCCATCGTGGCAATGGCTTTTCCAGTGGTGTAACAACAGGTTGGTGAGTTATACCTTCATCATCTGATATTTCCTCCTCCTTTATAGCTCCTGTCCCAGGTCCATAGTGAATTACCTCTTCGCTTGATGATAAAGTGGAAGAGCTCTTCTCTACCTCCATTGCACATGGTTGCTCCCTGAACACCACATCGCTATGATCTTCTTTGCCTCTCGGTCATACAACTTATAGTCTTTCTTCTCATCACAATAGCCTAAGAAGATACATTTGGTGCTTTTTGGTTGTAGCTTGTTTCTCTCTTTGTCTGGTACATGTGCATAGCATTCACACCTTAACGTTCTGAAGTGGGAGACAGATGGCTTCTTACTGCTATAGGCCTCATGTGATGTTTTACCTTTGAGTGCCTTTGTATAGCTGCGATTAAGGATGTAAACCGCAGTATTGATAGCCTTAGTCCAAAAGTGGTTTGGCAATCCAGCACCTTTCAACATACACCTCCCCATCTCCATGGTGGTCTGCATTCGGCATTCAACAATAGAATTTTGCTGAGGCGTATGTGATGTCATCGTTTGTTGCTTGATCCCTTTGCTCTTGCAAAAATCTCCAAACTTTGTAGAAACAAACTCACCACCACCATCCGATCTGATTTTCTTCACTTTTCTCCCTATTTCATTTTCAACAAGTTGTAGACATTCTTTCCATTTACCAAAAGCTTGAGCCTTTTCGTGAAGAAAGTACACCCACATCTTCTTGCTATAGTCATCGACGATCAATAAAAAATAGGAAGATCCCCCCAAGGCATGTGTCGGAATCTTACCGCACAAGTCAACATGCACCAACTCTAGAGGAGCATTTGCTCTATTCTTGCTTTCTTGTAGGAATAACTTTCTCTGTTGCTTGCCCATCATGCAAGCTTCACACGGTTCTTTTATTTTTGCTATTGCAGGTAAGTGAGCAACCATACCTTGCTTTTGCATCTCATTCAGCACTACAAATCCGATGTGGCCGAATTTTTTGTGCCAAAGTCTGCTTGTGCCCACTCCAGCAGTGGCTATAAGAGCACTTAGCTCATATAGTTTGTTCCTCCTTACTCCTGTGCCAACAAGATTGCCAGCACTATCTAGAATTTTTGCTCCTGTCTTGTTGAACCTCACCTCATGGTCAAGGTCAGTTATGGAAGCAACCGATAGCAAATTTCTCTTGATTTGTGGAACATACAGCACATTAGATAGTTTCTTAACATCTCCATTTACAGAAACAAATGAAACTGTACCTATACCCTCAACAAGGCATTTTGCATTATTTCCAACCATCATGGTGATGGGTTCCTATAGAGGCTGTATGGAACAATATAGACCCTTCTTGCAGGTCCTGTGACGGGAGGCACCACTATCCAACACCCATGAATCAATTGTTGAAGCTTCTTGAACTAAGGAACACTCTTCCTCAATGGCCAGAAATAGATCCAACTTTGCTTCCACTGTGTTAGCTGTCTCTTTCCCTTCATCTGTCTTCTTCAAGGTACCATTCTTTTCATCTGCTTTCTTGACCCGGCAATCTGCAATCACATGGCCCTTCTTCTTGCAGTAGAAGCATTCTCCCTGAAACTTCTTCTTGCCGCCCTTCTTCTTTTTGTCACCACTAGTAGAGGACTCACCTTTGGTGGAGGAACCACCTTTGCCTTTTGTAGTGGCAGAGAATGTAGCATCCCCATTGCCACCTCAATCTCGAGCTTTAAGCCTCAATTCCTCCTCCATAAGTAAAGCACAGAACTCCTCAAATGTCAATGGTTGGGGTCTCACCTAAGTGTTAAGCGCTGTTACCAGTCCATCAAATCTTAATGGACATATCCAAAGACACCGTTGAGCTAGCTCTTCGCTAGTCTTTTGTATCCCAGCACCAGCCATTTGGTCACGCAGATTTTTAATTCAAGTTATGAACACCGCCACTGTCTCTCCTTTATTAAACTTCTCAACTGCAAGCTGATTCTCCAGGTTCTGGATCCTTGTCTGATTTCGCGTCTCATACTGACTCTTCAATATGTTCCAGGCCACAGTTGCCTTAGATGTATGCTGAATCAAGGTCAAAACACTATCAGTAGTACTTGTAACTAGGGCACACAAATCATCTATGTTCCTACGTTTCCAAGCTCGAAGAAGATTGGCATTAGGAGGTATCGTTCTCCCCGCATTTGTTGGGTCGGGGGTTTCTTGTGGTTCTGGGTCAGTCCCCATTACTATCTCCAAAAGCTCATATGAATTCAGAATAGTAGTAATTTTAAACTTCCACAGAGTGTAGTTCATACCATCTATCTTGCCTTCAATGAAGGCTGGTGGGTGAATCCTCAACACTTGGATTGTTGGTATTGTTGGTGCAACTGATGAACTCAAGCCGCTTCCTGATGCCATCACTCCGTATGCTATTGAAGCCCTCACCTTTCTTCTACTCCTCGATCCCTAGAGCCGCTTGGGCTTTGATACCATGTTAAATTACATGGCGCAGCAAAACAAAAAATGAACAAAGAATAGAGAGTACACAGTAAATTGGAGACGAATAAAATTTTCCTTCAATACTGATGTAGTACAGATGATGGCTCTATTCACCCGTGTGCTCCCACAGTGGAGCTTAGATGCAATCTAGACGAATACTAGGTGAAGAGCTACTAGCTAGAAGATCTAATCTGATCTGATGCAATGGACTGGGAAGATCACCTCTTTATAGCTATGAGGGCGGTAGTCGGATCAACGTAGTCAGTGGAGCCGACCAGTCAACCTAGTCGGTGGAACCGACCAATCATCCATGAAATATTCAAGGAATATTCCATATACCATCAACCCAAACCCCAGCGAGAGCAAGGGGCTCCCACACAATCAAGACAATGTGCCTCGTTGTGCTCCAGCTTTTACCTACCCTGCCTAGCCCATAGGCTAGACTCACATAGATCACCTTTCTACCATCAATGGTCTCATTGATAGACCTCATCTGACATGCAAGTCAGGATCCACCATCCACTGTCCCGGGCTCACACATGGCTTCTCCTCATATGGGGGCCTTACAACTTGAGCACCTTGGACTACTGGTGGTTACCAAGAGGATGGGGCATTGAGCATATCTAACAATAGCACGACAGTAATGTCAGATAAGTTATTGCCAGTGTGGTGGTTGGTTGCACTAGGATATTAACAACCACCAGCGCGGTGGTTTGCTTCTATTATTACAAGATGAATGGATTTGTAGGATGTGTGGATTTGTTATGGGAAACCAAGTGGTGGTTGTTGGGATATACTAAAAACAAGCATGGGATGAAATCTGATGGTTAACGAAATGATAAACAGTCTAGAGGGCACTGTTTTAGTATAGCACTGTGTAACAAATTTTAGCATAGCACGGTAGTAGTGTAGGGATAGCACGGTAGTGCAGGATAAGTTGTCACCAGCGTGGTGGTTGGTTGCACTAGGATATTAACAGCCACCAGCGTGGTGGTTTGCTTCTATTATTACAAGATGAATGGATTTGTAGGATGTGTGGACTCATTATGGAAAACCAGCACTGTGGTTGTTGGGATATACTAAAAACAAGCATGTGATGAAATCTGATGGTTAACGAAATGATAAATAGTCTGAAGAGCAATGTTTTAGTATAGCACTGTGCAGTAGTTTAGGAAGCACGGTAGTAGTTTAGGATAGCAAGGCAGTAGTTTAGGAAGCACGGTAGTAGTGCAAGATAAGTTATTGCCAGCGCGGTGGTTGGTTGCACTGGTGGTTGTTGGGATATACCAAAAATAAACATGGGATTTATCATTTGGGATTTACAAAAATAATTTAATAAAACCAGCACGGTGGTTGTTTTGGATATACTAAAAAGAAGCATAGTCTTAAATACAAATTCCATTTTCTAGGACACGTGGACATTGTTTTCTTGGAATGAGACTACATACATTTTCTTACTACCATCTCATTCGTCCTTGTACATTCGTCCTTGTACACTGCTCCAAGACACCCCAAGATGTGCTCATGCATGTCTAAATCCAATTTGAAGACACTCTTGCCCTTCTTTCGTTGTGGCACAGGTTGCATCTGGAACTTAATAGCTCTTGCTAGATGAGAGTACACACATGTTTGTGGACTCCTATGTAGTAGTTCATAATTGGGGCCTCTCTTGAATGTTTTTTTGTACCAAAAAGCACCGACTACTACATCCCACTTCTCATAGGTTGTTCCCCAATTATCATTAAATGTTTCCTCAACCTTGTGCTTATGTTTTGTGCACTGCAAGAGAAAGTATGAGTCATCTTCCTCGTTCTCCCCAGAACCTGCAACAACTACAGAGTTATCCCCCTCTTCCAAATGGTCAGTGAGGTCATTGAAACTCTCCCCAAACTCTGGCGAGTCATTTTTCTCTCCATTGTTTGTCACTCCATCTGAATGTAGAGGGAAAACTTGAACTCTCTCCCATGTCTTCACAGTTGCAATGTTCTCACAATTGTCATGATCCCCTATGATGCACACATTGCAGATTGGTTTAATCAGTTAGTTGTTTGAAAAGCCCCATATGTTGTGTAAACCACGAACTCCTTTAATTTTCTTGCAATCGTGCCAGCTTCTCCTTTGCACTTCATCCACTTTCACTTCATGGAACACTCTCTGTACTACATTATTCTTAAGGCTTTGTTTAGTGTATGTTGAATGTGTGCCTATGGAGAGGTTGGCTACAAGCCATGTTATAGCATCATGGGCATCATTGAGTTTTTCTTGAGGGCATGCTAATTGGTGTTTAAATAGAGATTGCTTAATAACATCACCACATCCATCATGTTCACCCTTGTCATGGCTAGACCCAAAGATTTAAATTGAGAGGTAGCACCATCTGACCACGCCCAACTGACCACGCCCAATGTTGTTTTATATTTTTTGCATGGGGATTTTCCTTTTTCAGCCATTCCCAATGAAGTAGAAAAGCATGCTGCACAAATAAGGTGTCATGTTCCCTATCATCTAAAATGTAGAAATGGTACATGCGTTGCACTGACCTGGACTCCTGTCAGTCAATAAGAAGATTGGCATCAAGCATGGAAGAATCAAGTAAATGATTGTATGTGATATGCAAAAGAATTGTTATCTGCTTGTTATACCAGTGAGCACTTTGTATCTCATCTTATTCTTGAAATGAATAATTTTCTGCAAAATCTATGCCAGATACAATAGTGTCATGGGAAAATTTGGCAAGGCACGTCCTAAACTACTTATCCTGCCAACTGGCCGTGAAATTGCAAGGCACATATTTTGGGATGGATTGAACCACGTGACCTACAAGCTCCCTTGGCTGGTTGTCTTCCCTCATTTCATTTGGATAGACATTGCATGTCTTCTTCTTCAGCTTCAAACTGCAATGCTTGCATGTGCTGCAAAAGCATTCAATCATGTGCCACTCACGGTCTCCCTTTGGACAAACCATTGGCTTCTACAGAGACCTTAGGCTACAAAACCTGCCCTCTCTTGCAACACACAATGAGGTCCAAGTGGCCTACAAAGTGTGCATTCATCGAGGAGGCATGGGCTGACAAAATATGAAGAGGGGAGAGGAGAAGAGTGGAGATGAGGAGAGAGGGCACAGCTAGAGAGCACACTACAAATGACTAACTGTACACTAGATTTAGTTGAAAATGTAGAATATATACAAACCCATTTAGGGTTAGGGTTAGGGTTAGGGCATCTAACCCTTTCCTTTATAGCACTCTATTGGGTTAGTGCTATGCACATATGATCATGTGATGGTGCTATGCACACATGATCACATGGATTTAAGATTTAGTGTTTAGGGTTTAGTGTTTATGATTATATTTTTAGGGTTTAGGGTTTAGGATTTAGGGTTTAGGATTTAGGGTTTAGGGTTTAGGGTTAAAAATATAGGGTTTAGGGTTTAGCTTTTAGGGTTTATGATTATTGTTTTAGGGTTTAGGATTTAGGTTTTAAGGTTTAGTATATAAGATCATGAGCTTAGAGTGTAGAATCTAGGGTTTAGAATTGAAAATTAGGTTTTAGAATTTAAGTTATAGGGATTAGGGTTTAAGGTTTAGGGATTATAACTATTATATAAGTTTAAGAGCTTAGATTATATAACCTAAGATTTAGGGAACTTTAGGATTTAAGATTTAGGGTGTAAGATTTAAGATATATAGACTATATAAAATATGCATTCTAAAGTATTTAGTTTAGATATATATAGACTATATGTTATATGCTTTCCAAAGTGTTTTGTTTATAGGTACGATACATTGCAAAGGCTTTACTTTAAGTAAGTATAAGTCTACCTAGTCAAAGTATCCTACTGATTAGGGACAAGCACATAGGCTAAAAGCACACCGATTCATATTTTTTTACATTCATGCTGCATGGTGTATCAGAAGGTATGATCCTTTGCAAAGGCTTTACTTTAAGTAGTTACAAGCCTACCTAGTCAAACTATCCTACTGATTAGGAACAAGTACATAGGCTAAAAGCACACCGATTCATATTTTCTTACATTCATGCTGCATGGTGTATGAGAAGAAATGAAAAAGTATGTGATAAGAAATATTCGAAGAAATATGTATTCCATATCATGGACATTCTAAGAAATATGTATTCCATATCATGGATACCATGGATATCTGGTGGTTGCTAAAGTAAAAAAATGATATGGATGCAATGATACTGTAGTCTTCTAGATTCTATGGTTTTAAATACCTACCTTACAAATACATTATCTAATTTTGCATTCTTCGACTAACTAACAAGTATTATACACATGGAATCATGGATATCTGATGGTTACTAAAGTAAAAAAATGATATGGATGCAATGATATTGTAGTCTTCTAGATTCTATGGTTTTAAATACCTACCTTACAAATACATTATCTAATTTTTCATTCTTCGACTAACTAACAAGTATTATACACATGGAATAAAAGCATACATGCTAAAAGTAAGTGTGTAAATTTTAATATTTTCTTATTTTTAAAATTAATTTAATTCTTTTATTGACTACTTTTTAAAATTGAAAGATTATTAGTATATAATCTACATAATTTTAAATGTTATTAATGTATAATATTAATTATTTATATATTTATTTAAATTTATATAATAATTAATTTATATTTATATTAGTTTTTAAGTTAATAATGTATAGAAGAGCACTTAATTCTTCATTGTTTTAAGAGTAAGTATTATATAAAGCACATATGCTAGAAGACCTCCCTTTCAACTTTTTTTTTAAATTAATGTATTTATATATTTATTTATATAATAATTATATAATATTTATATTAATTTATAGATTAATAATATATATTTTTAGCAAAATTATATTTTAACATTAGTTAATAAAAATTTATTATATTATGGAGTAAAGATATTATAAATGGATTTCTTATATTAATAAAGTGTAGTGAGAAGAGTTTTTTAAAAAGATTTATGATTAAATTTTGTTTTGAAGTTGTTGCGTACGCAATAGGTAGGAACATTTGAGTGGTTTTGAGGTTGATAGAGATATTTGTAATAAAGTGTCGTGAGAAGAGTTTTTTGGAGGATTTGTGATAAAATTTTGTTTTGAAGTTGTTGCGTATGCAATAGGTAGGGAGGTTTGAGTGGTTTTGAGGTTGAGAGAGAAATGTGTAATAGATTGTTTTTTTTTTTTAAGGAGTTTTTTTGAGAGATTTATGATAAAATTTTGTTTTAAAGTTGTTGCGTACGCAATAGGTAGGGAGGTTTGAGTGGTTTTGAGGTTAAGAGAGAAATGTATAATAGATTGTTTTTTTTTTAAAAGGAGTTTTTTGGAGAGATTTATGATTAAATTTTGTTTTGAAGTTGTTGCGTACGCAATAGGTAGGGAGGTTTGAGTGGCTTTGAGGTTGAGAGAGAAATTTGTAATAGATTGTTTTTTTTTGTTGATGAGTTTTTTTGAGAGATTTATGATTAAATTTTATTTTGAAGTTGTTGCGTACGCAATAGGTAGGGTTTGAGTGTTAAATTTTGTTTTGAAGTTGTTGCGTACGCAATAGGTAGGGAGGGGTTGTGAGAGTTTGAGTTAAAGAGGAAAATTTGTGGAAAAAAAGATTTAATGCTAAAATGGTTTTTTAAGTTGTTGCGTACACACAAGTTTTTTAGAAAAAGATCGGATTTGAAAAAAATTTCAAATTTATAAAAACTTGATTCTTAGAAGTTCTTGCGTACGCAATAGGTTAGAAATGAACTCACCTCTTGCAACATTTTGAAAATTTTTGTGAATCCTGCAACAGGTTGATGAGAGGAGAGAAGCGTGGAGTATAAACGAATGATCTTTGAATGAAAGAGAGAATGAAGAATGTTCTACTTATACTGAACCTAAAAGAACTAAAAAAACCTTAAAAACTAAAAAAAGCTGACTTGACCTAAAAGCTATCCATTTCCTATAAAACTCTACTTCTCCTCATTCTGTCTCACGACTCTCTTATTCTCTCTCACAACTTTCTTGGAGCTCCACCACCTCTCCACTCAGGTACTCCCTCCCTCCCTCTTCTCCAACTTCCTCTCTCCCCTCCCCTTCCCCTCCCTTCCCCTCTCCTCCCACTTCTCCCCTCCCTTCCCTTCCCTTCCCCCTTCCCCTCTCCTCCCTCCCCAAGGCCCCTTCCCCTCCTCTCCTTTCCCTCCCCGTCCCGCTGCCTTCCCCTCCCCCTTGCCCCGCTCCCTTCCCTCCGCCCGTCCCGCCCCATTCCCCTTCCCCTCCCCTTGTCCTCCGCCCCGCGCTGCCTTCCCCTCCCCCTTGCCCGCCCCCACCCCCTTCCCTCCTCTCGCCCCCTTCCCTTCCCCCTTGCCCCCCGCGCCCGCCCCCTGCCGCTGCCCCTGCCCCTTCCCCCCTCCCTGTCGTCACTCCCCCTTCCCTCCGCCCCCCCCTTCCCTTCCCCCTTGCCCCCCCCGCGCCCGCCCCCTGCCCCTTCCGTCGACCGAAGGGGCAGGGGGCAGGCGCGGGGGGGGGCAAGGGGGAAGGGAAGGGGGGGCGTGGGGAGGGCAAGGGGGCGGGCGGAGGGAAGGGGGGGCGTGGGGAGGGCAAGGGGGGCGGGGAGGGCAAGGGGGCGGGCGAGGGGCGGGGAGGGGGGCATCGCCCCCCTCACCTGTTGCGCACGCAACAGGGGGCAAGGGGAGGGGCAAGGGGAAGGGAAGGGGGGGCCGTGGGGAGGGCAAGGGGGCGGGCGAAGGGGGAGGGGAGGGCAAGGGGGCGGGCGAGGGGCGAGGAGGGGGGCATCGCCCCCCTCACCTGTTGCGTGCGCAACAAGTGGGGGATCCCCCCACCTGTTGCGCACGCAACAGGGGGCAAGGGGAGGGGCAAGGGGAAGGGAAGGGGGGGCGTGGGGAGAGCAAGGGGGCGGGCGAAGGGAAAGGGGGGGGCATGGGGAGGGCGAGGGGCGGGCGAGGGGCGGGGAGGGCAAGGGGGAGGGCGAGGGGCGGGGAGGGCAAGGGGGCGGGCGAGGGGCAGGGAGGGGGGCATCGCCCCCCTCACCTGTTGCGTGCGCAACAGGTGGGGGGATCCCCCCACCTATTGCGCATGCAACAGGTCGGGGCGGGGGCAAGGGGTAAGGGAAGGGGGGGCGTGGGGAGGGCAAGGGGATAGGCGGAGGGAAGGGGGGGCATGGGGAGGGCAAGGGGGCGGGCGAGGGGTGGGGAGGGGGGCATCGCCCCCCTCACCTGTTGCGTACGCCCCCACCTGTTGCGCACGCAACAGGTGCGGGGCGGGGGCAAGGGGAGGGGCAAGGGAGAAGGGAAGGGGGGGCGTGGGGAGGGCAAGGGGGCAGGCGGAGGGAAGGGGGGGGCGTGGGGAGGGCAAGGGGGTGGGCGCGGGGCGGGGAGGGTAAGGGGGCGGGCGAGGGGCGGGAAAGGGGGCATGGGGAGGGCAAGGGGGCAGGCGAGGGGCGGGGAGGGGGCATCGCCCCCTCACCTGTTGCGCACGCAACAGGTGCAGGGCAGGGGCAAGGGGATGGGTGCGGGCAAGGGGGAGGGGGCGCGAACGGGGAGGGGGGCATTGCCCCCCAGGGCAAAGGGAGAGGTGGGGCGGTGCGGTGCCGGGCAAGGGGGGAGGCGGGGTGGGGCGAGCGCGGGGGGCAAGGGGGAAGGGAAGGGGGCGGGCACAGGGAGGGCAAGGGGGAGGGGGCGTGGGGAGGGCAAGGGGGCGAGCAAGGGGAGGGGGCGAGCAAGGGGAGGGGGCGGGCACGAGGAGGATAAGGGTAAGGGGGAGGGGGCGTGGGGCATGGGGCAAGGGTGAGGGGGCGCGGGCGGGGAGGGGGAGGGGCTCACCTGTTGCGGGGGCGGCGATGCCCCTCCGCCTCCCCCTCCCCCGCCCGAGCCCCTTCTGCCTCCCCCTTGCCCCACGCCCCCTCCCCGTCCCCGCCCGTGCCCCCTCCCCGCCCCCTCCCGCCCCGCCGTCCCCTCCCGCTCCCCCTTCCCCGCGCTTTCCCTGCGCCTTGTCCCGTCAAAATTAAAAAAGTTAAAATAAATAAAACTTTAAAAAAATCAAAAAATTAAATTAAATTTTAAATATAAAAATAAAATAATTAAAAAGAAAAAAAATATTTTATTTTAAAAATTAAAAATAAATAAAACTTAAAAGAATATTTAATTAAAATTTTATTTAATATTTTGAGTTTGAAAATCATTGTATTTCTCATTTTTTATTTTTGATTGTTTTTCAGAAAACTTTTGTTGAGAGTTCACGCTCAACATCATGTGATCATGTGTGCATAGCACCATCACGTGATCATATGTGCATAGCACTAACCTTATAGAGTGCTATAAAGGAAAGGGTTAGATCCCCTAACCCTAACCCTAAAAGGGTTTGTATATATTCTATTTTTTCAACTAATTCTAGTGTACAGTTAGTCATTTGTGGTGTGCTCTCTAGCTGTGCCCTCTCTCCTCATCTCCACTCTTCTCCTCTCCCCTCTTCATATTTTGTCATGGTATCAGAGCATGGTTCTGCCTTCCGTTGAGGCGCCATCCTTCTTGTGAGAGAGATTGAGAGATTGAGTGTTCCATTCTCTTCCGTTGAGAGAAACTTCCGTCCATCGGAGATTTCCGTCATTTGTTCTTGAGAGATTTCCGTCATTGAGAGCGTAAGAGAGTCCTTTGAGTAGTTTCTTTGTGAGGATCCATGTGAGGAGAGATTTGAAAGGTTTGAGAGAGAGAGATCTATAGGGAGCGACGCCACGAGCTGCATGAGCAGCAAATCTGAAGCAGCACCTACGACTCTCTACAGACAGACTGCACGATTGCTGATACGCCTCAATAGCATGGTCAGCCAGTCACTCCAAGCTCCCTAGCCTTCCATCGAAAGAAACGTACTTCAGTAGTGCCTGAGCAGCAAGCTCGACATTCGACAGAAAAGCAGCAAGCCCACAGTTTAGGTCTGTGCCTCCATCTGCAAACAGCCAACGGGCTAGGCTCCTACGACGAAGACCTCTCAGCAGCAGCCACCGGCAACGACCAACGATCTCCTGCGGCTCTTCTATCGACCAACTCGCCATCTACAGCAGTAGCCGCCAGCTCCAACGACGAGCTCCTCTATCGACCAACGAGGGACCTCCACAAACAACGACGCCATTCGCAGCTCCACGGTCGACCTCCAATAGCTCCGTGCACCGACGACGACCGCAGCAACAAGCCCTACAACCGACAGAACGAGCTTCCAACCTTCGCAGAGCTTCGCCGTAGCGACCCACGGACGAGCTTCCAGCTGCACGTAAAGATTGACAGGAGAGTTTCCAGGCTTCAACGTAGAGATTGACGGAAGAGCTCCCGAAGAGCTTCGACGTAAAGATTTGACGGAAGAAGAGCTCGAAGTTTTGAACGTAAAGATCCAAACTCCCATTTGGAAAATACACAGAAAGCCTTTCGTAAGAGGAGGTCACAGGGTGGAAGAAGGCTACGCAGCGGCGGCTTCTCCAACGACCAGTTGATCGTAGAAGACGACGGAATCCCGAGATTCCGTCGGTATCTTCCAAGATTCCGATCGTCGTCATTGTGACACGTGGCATCTACCTTATCACCAACCCTATCCACCCAGGGTCACCACACACACAGGTGTGGTCAAGGATCAGCCACGTGGCATCCTTATCCACACTGTCACGTCACCAACTGCCACGTCATCTGCCACGTCATTTGTGCCACGTCATCTGCCACGTCATCTGTGCCACGTCATCATTGCCACGTCATCAGTGCCACGTCATCAGTGACACCTCAGCACTGCCATCTCAGCACAGAGCTTCACTGGCACACCTCTTGCTAAGCACAGTGCCACATCATCACTGCATGTGACTCACAGTGACACATCATCATTGAGCACCATTTGCACTCCTTTTGCCCCTCCACCTAGATCAAGTCATATTTCTTGATCCAGGAAGAATTTGAGGGTGCTCCAAAAAGGAAAGTCGCTCGATTTTTTGTGCTCTACACGCTCGTTACATCACGCGCACATTTCGGCGCAAGTTACACTCACATTTGAGCCTCGCCGACAAAACCACTTCCTTCACGCACATTTGCCTCTACATCGACGCATCTGACCCAGCACTTAAAAAGAACAAAGGAAAAGGAATTATTTGCTGCTCTTTCATCGATCGACGGTTGGTTTAGATCTAGATCAGAGTAGACTAGATCGCCATAGAGGGGACGCTTTGAATTCCCCAAGTTGCCAATCTAAGCCATGCCCGAAATTCCCGACTAGTACCTACTCGGAGTCAGTCCATACGCTCACATCCGATTTCACATCATTACATTACCTGAAATCTTACGTTCATCAGTTCAGTGAGCAGACTTCAGAGTTCAGAGGCATTGCAGATTGATTCAGTGGGCAGATAGCACTTGATTTCACACACACATGCCACCATTGTAAAGCCTATTTGGCTATCTCACGGCATCGTGCACATCATTTTTTCAGCCTTGTAAAGCCTCTTGGCTATTCCCGGCATCATTGCCACAAGCCTTGTAACACAGGTCAGATCTTATTTACTGCAGTTCTATCTTCACCGACGGTACAGAGATTTCACTTGGCATCTTCAGTGTATTTGCAGTTGATTCATACAGAGTTTTCCAGGACACTTTTTGAGTACATTGTTTGCACCATGTCAACTAGCAACCTCAATTTGGAGGCATCTGCTAAGTTAGACAACTCCAATTACGGTACATGGAAATACCGAATGGAGACCATTCTTGTGCTTCAGGACAAATGGGAGTATGTTGATGGATCCATACCTAGACCATTGGCCGATCCAGCCACCAGTAGCTCTACTCCATCTGTTGTCACAGCACCAGCAACAACGGGATCTACATCGGGATCTACATCTACACAAACAATTTCCGCACCAGTAGCAGATCCTGCCATTGCCCGAGCTCAAGCAGAATGGGATAAGAAAGACAAGTATGCCTATCACCTGATCAAGCAGAATGTGCAAGATGTCATGCTAGCACAGCTCAACACAGTCAAGACATCAAAAGAAGCATGGGATATGTTCGCAGCTCTCTACGAGTCCAAGAACACATCCAGGATTCTCACCTTGAGAAACCAGATCAACCAGAGTTTCCGCAATAGCAATGAAACCGGTCATGCTTATGTACTCCGCATCAAAGACTACAACAATCAACTTGCAGCAGCAGGAGAGACTATGAATCCCGCAGAAATGGTTCAAGTAATCCTGAATGGACTAGGAGAGGGATATGAGAATCTAGTCCAGAGTATTGCCATCCAACGGCAAATTCCAACACTGGAAGAACTTCAGTCAGTTCTACTTGGTGAAGAACTCAGGACTCAGGCCATTCAAGCACGTAAAGGTCATTCTAATGATCAGGCATTCACAGCTTCAGACAGAAGCAGAGGCAAAGGCAGAAACAGAGGTAGATCATATCAGAAAAGTGGTCAAAATCAAAGTCAGAATCAGCATCAGCAGCATCCTCAGCAACATCAAAATCAGCAAAGAGGAAATCATTCCAACAGAGGAAGATTCCAAGGACGAGGGAATGCATCCACCAATGTGTCAAACATTCAATGCAACTATTGTCACAAGTTTGGACACTATGAAAGAGATTGCCGCAAGAAGCAGTATGACCAAGGCGGTCAATCCAGCAGTAATCGAGGGAATTCTCGAGGAAGAGGAAATCATCGTGGTGGACATTCTAGTCACAGTCATTTTGCAAATGAACATGGGAATATGTTTCTTGCAAGTGAGGAATTGCATCAGACTGATACAATGCACCTAGACACTGATTTCAATCCCAAAGAGGATTTCAGCTATCAAGTCGACCAAGTGGAACAGGATCCTTGGTACATCGACAGTGGTGCATCATCTCATATGACAAATCATCAGGAATGGTTCACAGAAATGAAGCCATTAGAAGGTCAAAAGAATGTCATTTATACAGCAGACAATACACCGAATCCGGTTCAAGGGACAGGTGTTATCCCTATGAACAATTTCACTGGTACAAAAGGATTAGTCAAAGATGTGCTCTATGTTCCAAAGCTCAGCAAGAACCTTTTGTCAGTAGGTCAAATGACGGAACACAACTACAAAATCATCTTCGACGGTGATGAATGCACTATCAGAGACAAATCCAAAAGAGGTCAGCTAGTGGCAAAAGGTGTCAAGGAAGGACGCTTGTACAGGATGCTAGCTACAGTACCAGATAAGCATGCCATGTCAGCTCAAATGCAACAGATGCCACTATCTGCAAAATGGCACAAGAGATATGGTCATGTCAACTTCAAGTACTTGTTAGATCTAAGGAATCAAAATATGGCAATTGGGATTCCGAAGCTACAGTTTCTTGGAAAAGTTTGTGAAGCATGCTGCTTCGGCAAACAAAAGCGAACCAACTTTGTCAGAAGTACCTCTCGTGCACGAGGTATTCTTGATTTAATTCATACAGATGTATGGGGTTATGCCCAGACCCGCAGCATCAATGGTTCACTTTATTACTTGACCTTCATCGACGACTACAGCAGATATTGTTGGGTCTACTTTCTGAAAGAGAAATCTGAAGTGTTTGCCAGATTTCAAGAATTTAAAGCCATGGTAGAGAACCAAACAGGCAGAAAGATCAAGGTCATGAGATCAGACAGAGGAGGTGAATACATGTCTTCAGCCTTCATGAACTTTTGCAAAACACACGGCATTCGAAGACAATTCACATGTGCAGATACTCCTCAGCAAAATGCAATAGCTGAAAGGAAAAATGGGACTTTAGCAGACAGTGCTAGAGCAATGCTTAGTGAAAAGCATCTTCCGAATCAGTATTGGGCAGAAGCAATAGCTACAGCTAACTACTTGCTTAATCGGCTTCCTACCGAACCGATACAAGGAATGACTCCTTATGAAGCATTCACTGGACACAAGCCACGCATTGGGCATCTCCGCATATTTGGTTGCATAGCATATGCCCACATACATGATGATCATCGCAGGAAATTGGATGCGAAGTCACGCAAATGCATCATGGTTGGCTACAGTGATGAGAGTAAAGCATACAAATTGTATGATCCCATCAACCGCAAAGTCATTATCTCCAGAGATGTAATCTTCGATGAGGAATCAGAATGGAAAACCTCACCTACACCGGAGATAGAAGCATCGACTTCACAGTCATCTACAGAACAGGTTGATGAAGAAGAGCAAGAATTGCCAGCAACACCCCAATCAGCGTCACAGCAGCTCAGACGGTCTACTAGGGAAAGCAGACCACCAGCCAGATTGACATATGCTCAGAAAGGCAAAGCAATTCAGGTGGAAACCACCAACTATGCTCTTATGACTACCATCATGGCTACAGAAGAGCCAGTGTACTTCGAAGACGCAGTAGATAAGCCAGAATGGCAAACTGCAATGCATGAAGAAATGGATGCTTTGTATAAAAATAACACTTGGGTATTATGCGACCTTCCACCAGGAAAGAAGGCCATAGCCAACAAATGGGTATACAAAGTGAAGTACAATCCAGATGGCAGTATTCAGAGATACAAAGCCAGATTAGTTGCAAAAGGATTTGCACAACAATATGGTCAAGATTATGATGAGACTTATGCTCCAGTAGCAAAGATGGATTCCATACGGTTCTTGATATCACTAGCGACACTCAGTAAATGGAATGTGTATCAGCTCGATGTCAAGAATGCATTTCTCAATGGTTATCTAGACGAGGATGTCTACATGCAACAACCAGCCGGTTATGTTGAACCAGGACAGGAGACCAAGGTTTGCCATCTCAAGAAAAGTCTCTATGGCTTAAAGCAAGCCCCCAGAAGTTGGTACAACAGAATTGACAAGTATTTTGCTGCTCTGGGATACATGAAGTCCAATGCAGATCATACTCTCTACTACAAAGTTCACGGGGAAGATATTACTATTGCACTCTTGTACGTAGATGATCTGATTGTGACAGGAAGCAAGGATAGCTTCATCCGAAAGCTAAAACAAGACTTATCTGCAGAGTTCGACATGAAAGATCTTGGACTTATGCACTATTGTCTTGGAATTGAGTTCTGGAGAGATTCAGATAGCACATTCATGAGTCAGCTCAAATATGTTGACAGTCTCCTGAAGAAGTTTCATATGGCAGATTGCAAGATTGCAGCCACTCCCATGGAACAGAGTTTGAAACTTACTAAAGATTCAGAAAAGCCTACAGTCAATGACAGATACTACAGGCAACTCATTGGATCTCTTATATATCTGACAATCACACGGCCAGATATTTGTTATGCAGTAAGCTCACTAGCACAATTTATGGCAAATCCAAAACAGTCTCACTGGAATGCAGCCAAAAGAGTCTTGAGATACATCAGAGGTACAAGACAATTTGGGATAGAATACAGAGGAAGTCATCCACGGTTGCATGGATACTGTGATAGTGACTATGCTGGAGATCATGAGACCAGGAGATCGACACAGGGATATGCATTTTTCCTTAGTCAAGGTGCTATATCATGGTTGTCAAACAAACAGCCAACTGTTTCTTTGTCTTCGACTGAAGCAGAATATAGGGCACTCACTACAGGTGCATGTGAGGCTATATGGCTCAGAAGACTATTGTCAGAAACAGATTACTTTGATGAGTCAAAGCCAACAACAATATACTGTGATAATCAATCGGCTCAAGCATTGGCCAAAAATCCAGTATATCACTCCAGAACAAAGCACATTGATGTCAGAGAGCACTTCATCAGAGAAAGAGTGTTACTTGGTGACATCACACTGCAGCATTGTGATAGCAAAGAAAATGTTGCAGACATCTTTACCAAACCACTCGGTAAAGAGCTATTCGAGAAACACCGACTAGCTCTTGGTTTGATGCAGAGGAAGGACATTCCCATTAAAGGGGTGTGATGGAATGTAATGCTCAGTCCTTCTTCGATTCCCCAGAATCATCATCTTGACGGAAGGCCTACTTCATGATGTTGATCTTGAGGGAAGGTGTTGAGAGTTCACGCTCAACATCATGTGATCATGTGTGCATAGCACCATCACGTGATCATATGTGCATAGCACTAACCTTATAGAGTGCTATAAAGGAAAGGGTTAGATCCCCTAACCCTAACCCTAAAAGGGTTTGTATATATTCTATTTTTTCAACTAATTCTAGTGTACAGTTAGTCATTTGTGGTGTGCTCTCTAGCTGTGCCCTCTCTCCTCATCTCCACTCTTCTCCTCTCCCCTCTTCATATTTTGTCAACTTTGGCTTCCATGGCTTCCAATTTTGGTTCCAAGGTGTCTTTCAAATACCTTGAACATGCTTGGTATTTTATGGAGCGCAAATCAAAGTATTTTTTGGTGATCACTTCAGAGAACATATCAAGCCCGAAATATTCTACAGAGGCAGTAAGAAATGGTGGCATGGTATCAAACATCAATATTAAAGAAAACAATTTGATAGAAATTGTGTGCCAAGGAAAGAATGATGAGGTGGTTTACAAGTTACGAGTTACTCCGAAGCACTTCTTAAAGCCGTTACCAGATTCAATTGAGGGATCCCAACTTAATGCCTTAGAAGCATTGAAGAAAATGTGGGATGCATTTCCAAGTGGTGGTGTTGAACCTTCAGCAGCACTAAGTATGCCATCTATAACATATAACCCTCAAGTACCGTCAATATATGTGGCAGTAACTCCAATAACTCCAGCAAGTGTAACTACAGTATCTCCAACTGTACCTACGCCATCGACTGCTGCAACTACAAGAACAAGAAGGAGTGATCGTGGAGCAGACTTAAGTGCTATAGCTATTCCCAGAAAGAGAGCAAAAATAACTCCTACTCCACGTGCAGATCGCTCGAGTGCAGGCTATTTAAAACCAGGCAAAAAATTGGATAGCGATGAAGAGGAAGATCAGCAAGAAGAAGATACAAGTCTCGAAGACTTTTCTATAAGTGTGGCAGACTTACATCCTCCAGAGGATGAGGGATACATTTGGGGATTTTCACAATTCAGCGTGGCCACAATGCTTATTGATCGAACTTCATTGTTCACAAATCAAAGAAAGCTCGATAAGATATTTGCACACAAATTGTATGAAGATACAAGGAAAACAAGAACTCCTGTTGCCACTAATATCACTCTTCGTCCTATGGCATTTAAGAGACTTCAAGAAGATGATCCTACATTGCCTGATGTCACATTTCAAAAGCGCGTGGACTTTCTTGATGCTTTTGAGAACTTTAGAAGGAGTCACTTTGTTCGTGGAGAGGCTTTGTACCAAAGCCGATATGGGAGTGACATCGAGAAGAGATACATGCTGGCAAAGAATAGATTCTTGGAAAGATGCAGGTTTAAGCCCATTGATGGGCAACAGTTTTGTGAAGCTTGCAGGATCGCCCTTGATGAGGGAAGAAAAGGAAACTTGCCACAGATTAAGTGGATGGAAAAGTTTCAACGGGTCATTTGTCATATATGCATATTTAACAATGACTCGAAGTACATTCTAGAATCAGAGAGGCTGAATTCTGCTCCATTTAGGTTGAAAAAAAGCTCTTCTCTTTCTGAGATCTTGATAAAGGCAAGGGAGTTATGGATGGGCTATGGAAAGCCACAAACAGTGAAGGGCAGGAGACCTACATCGGAGTACATGGCAAAGAGGACTCGGTTCTATAGATGCTTGAAAGGTGTTGTAAGCAATACGCAAGGCATACCAGGTAATAAGGTTGAGGCAAAGGATTTGAACACTGCCGTTGCAAGATACAGGGATGTTACCTGCATTGTCTTCCGTGAGGACTTAGTGTTTCAGAGCATCGTGGATGTTTGCCAAGCATATGAAACAGGGAAGATATCCTTTGAGGCACCAAAGCACATTGCAACTCAGAGGAAAGAAATAAAGAAACCGATGTCTATTGTTTGGTGGAGAGCTTTAAGGTTTGTTCCAGATGCAATAACAGAAGAAGTATGCAAGAATATCCTAAGTGGTGACTGCTTCTTTGGAAAGAAGAGCTAGCATAGCAACTTAGATGAAGTGGTCACCCAAATGATTCAAAGTGAGGCTGCTCTCTCGGCACTATTATTTTTATTGAAATCTGATGATGAGTTAGCTGGCAAGTCAATTGATGTGGATAAGAAGAAAGCATTTAGCCTAGGTCAACTCCTTGATAAGACATGGGCTAGAAAGTGGTTGGCTTCAATGGATGCAGATGCCACACCAACAAAGGATCTAAGAGCTAAAATGCCAAAGGTTGTTGAGATAGAATATATGGACATCAAGAAAAAGGCCTTGCAGTCCAGTACCCAAGGTAGAGCAATTGGTGGTTTAGATGATGGTTCTCCATTCAGCTTCTCTTATGATATCCTGCTATCAGAGAATGATACAAAATTTGCACACATCAATGGCATTGATACAGAGCATTTCATAACAATGAGCGGTCATGCTTGGGAGAAGCCATGCGTATTTTTCATAGATGAATTGCAAGACCTTGCAGTGTCACGGATAGTTGAACTTGTGCGGTTTATCGTAGAAGGTCCTATGGTAGATAAGAAAAGATCAACGTTGGTCCTGTTTGTGACAGAATCACAAAGTAATTGCCCTATATGCGAGTTTGACATCTTCATTTGGGTATTTACTTTCAAAAGTATACCATGGTATAGTCCTGCGTAATCATATGACTGTCTTGGAAGGCACTGCCATTCAAGTCTTGCAGCCTTTCTTGATGTGCTTCTTATCGAGGGGTGGTGGTAATCTAATCCAAACTCCTTTAAGGACTCTCGAGCTTCATTACTTTGAGGACAATAAGGTTAAGCTTGATGCAGCAATGGTGGATTACAGAAAGCCGATGGATCCTGATGTGATACTAGAGATGACAAAGAATTTATTGAATGATGGGTGGGAAGTAGCATTGTATCGAATGGGTTTTGCTGCTGAGAAATTGCTATGCCAAGGTAGAAATGTAAATGTCATTGATACCCCCCATCAAATTGAGTTCTTTGACACATATTACAGTTGCACTACTTTCTTTGAGAAGGAAAATGTCAAAGAAGAGGGTAGTGAGTCTGAGGGTGATGATTCTAGCTCAGGTGATGATGAGGATGAAAGCTCTGCATCCGATGACTTACGACAAGAAGAAATCCGCACAAAGAATAAGGGTGATCAATTGTCAACTAGAGTCAAGGAGGTTCCACTCATCATACGGGAAGGTTCGCGGCAGCAAGAAGTTACAGTAATACAGCACGTCACAGGTAAAGTTAAGGCTAAAGAGGTGGAAGCACTTCCCTTAAAATTAAAAGTGAGGAAGGCACCCTTGATCTTGGATGAAGGATAGGCAAGTGGATCGATCTTGGGTGAAGGACAGGCAAGTGGATCAAGCAAGGAAGCCTTACTCAAAGAAGGTATGGACGAGGCAAAGCATGACCAGGAGGAGTTACCAGGAGGCATAGATGGTTCTTCAACCATGACCTTACAGACTCCAGAGTAGCCTACTAGTCAGGAACCTAGTAGCCAGGTCCCTACTTACCAAGAACTTGGTCATGAGACTCTAGAGCAGCCTACTAGTCAGGTGCTTGGAACTGAAGAGCAAACTACTAAGGACCTTGCTACTGAGACTCCAGTCTTAGAGCAGCCTATTAGTCAGGACCCTGGTAGTCAAGGGCCTGGCATTGAGGACATTGGTACTGAGTAACATGATGGCTAACGGCTTTGTAATCACAAGTTTTAAACTTCTATGTAAAGCTAATATCTAATAAAAAGTTTACTACTTTTTTGATTTCTTTGCTCTCATTATTGTGTATAAAGATTGTTTATGAGGGCCATTTTATACTTAACAGTGTTTTTTAATACCAAGCGTGGTGTATATGTACACTACTTACACATAAAAGGATTTATCTACACTACCTTTCTAAGGGCTTTATGTACACCACCTTTCTAAAAGAAATGGTCATAAATGTGTGTGCACACCACTTATACATAAAGGTGTTTATTTACACCACCTTTCTAGGAGAATTGGTCATCTATTATTGGTCATCTATTGATGTTCTTAGGTGATTATGAAGATGTTTATGTAGATCACTTTGTAAGAGAATTGGTCATCTATTATTGGTCATGTATTGATGTTCTTAGCTGATAGTTGCTCAATTCACAAGAAGTTATGAAGATGTTTATGTAGACCACTTTGTAAGAGATTTTTGTGAAGTTATGAAGATGTTTATGTAGACCACCTTTGTAAGAGATTTGGTTATGCATTGATGTTCTTAGTACTTAATCATTAAATCTTTTGTTTTGAGTTGGCAAATCTAGTTCAAAAAACAACATTACTAGTATATTCAAAATTTTTGGACTATTTTTTAGTCCATTTCTCAAATTGGACTTTACACAAGTCCAAAAATTTTGAATAGTGTGTTGTTGTTACTCTATGAACTTTAGGGTGCATGCTAAAGCTTGTGAAGACTCAAGACTGGTAATCACCTAAATGGCTTGATGTTGCTGCCTCGAATGTTCCCACCAATTGTGACATCATAGCTCATGTTCCTCGCTCCGATGGCAATGATTGAATGCATGCATCTGCAACTGCTTCTTGCTACTTCTGCTCTTGAAGGAGTCTTCTTTCTTCTCGTTGTTTCTCCCTTCACAGATGTTGCAAGAGTGTCTTCCATTGCCAATTCGATATCGTGCCAAAGCTTTCCTATACCACACTCTATTCCTTGTGCCTTGACCTGGCTTTTCAGCTTTCCTGTCAATTAGCCTTTGTCTACTTCTCTTGCAATCCATGGCTGAGCTGCATGTTGCCATTGATGCCATGGCCATGATAGACTCAGAGAACCTAGCTGGTGAGGCAAGCAAAGAATAGAAGACAACTTACCTGAAAGAAGACAATGGCAAACCAAAGTATGCGCAAGGTCACATCAAGGGTTCTCATTTAGGTGTGTCCTTGGGTTGAGGATAAGCTCACGTAGTGTACTTTTCAATGATTACTTGGTTTCATATATGTAGAGAACAAAATTTTGATGATTTTGAACAAATTGCTATATCCTATAGTCTTTAGGATGCGTGCTTCACGTGCAACATAGCACTTGTAATGCTTTAACAGTCTCATTCCAAATCCTTATTCCATAATTTTTTGGTCTCATGTTCAAGTTTGGAATGTGTACTATGTTGAGATATCGAGCTCCACTCATGATATGCCAGGGTGACCGTTGTGCATTTATGTCACCGACTTGTTAGCTGCAGATGCGGTTGGTACACCGCCCATGAATAATAGCTGGATGACAACTATCCTTATGTACTCTAATTAGTGGCTCAGTTAGTATGCCACCTTAGTTAGCTGGGTTTGGTTTGAGACCCACATATAGGGTTCACCTATTCTTTTGTACTAAGAGTTCTTTTGGCTTTCACAACTAAGAAGAGGAAAACTGTTTTCAACCTCCACCTTTGTGTATATTCCCCCATTGTGTATGTGAGAAAGCTACAAGTGAGACTCCTTCCTTCTCTCCCACTCTCTTCACATGGTATCAGAGCTTGGTTTGTGGTAAGGAGCTCAAGAAAGCAAACCAAGTTTGCGGTGTCCTAGTAAGAGGATCAATGTTGCTTTCCTTTTTTTTCGAGTTTGGGAGCAAATCTCTGCAGGTAACACAGCCGAAAAGTGCAAGAGTGCACTGTGGGACGCCCTTTGCGGTGTGGCGAGAGGGCAGTATATGCTACAAGACTTGGCGAAGCCCTTGGTGAAATTATTTTTTTGATTCAAGGTCATTTTGGGGCCTGTTTTGGTGGTAGAAGTTTTTCGCATGCACTCAAAAAAGTGCCCTGTTTTTGCTGTGTGACCACTGTTCTGCAGGTCAATGAAAAGTTGTCATAGAAATTACATCGTATGCCTGTGCACAGAGATATTGGGAGTGACGGAATCATTCTTATTGCTATTGATGCATAATCGTCACTAAGAAGTGACTGTGTGGTCAAATACCACTTTCGTCAGTTTTGCAGATTTGCCCTTGTGAGGCAGAAGTTGTGTTTTTTTGCAGTGACAAAATATTTTGTAGTGTTCAGTAATGGTGTCTAATGCTCTTTCACAAATTGTCACTGAAAAGCTTGACAAGAACAACTTCCAAGCATGGAAGTTTAGAATGACGAATTTCCTTAAGGGAAAAGGCTATTGGGAGTTCATTACTGGAGCTGAACAAGAACCAGTTATTCCTAATGTTCCCAATCAACAAGAGTTGCAGGCATTTAAAGGCTGACATGAGAGAGCCAGAAAAGTTATGTACTGGCTGTCTATCAGTATTTCAGATTCTATGATTGTGCATATTCAGGATGCAAGCACGCTGAAGGAGGCGTGGGATACTTTGACAAAAATGTATAGCACAAATATGCAAGCCAAGGAAATGCAGCTCAAGCAGGAGTTGCATAATGTGTATAGAGAAAATATGAGCATCAATGACTACCACATGAAGGTGAAGAAGATTGTAGATGCACTTGCTTCTATTGGGTCACCAGTGGAAGATGATGATTTAGTTTCTATGACCTTGAATGGTCTAGGAAAGGATTATGCACAATTTCAGACATCCATTGCCGTCCGTGAGAATTTTCGTGATTTTGAGGAGTTGATTGCTCTTCTAATTTCTGAAGAGCAGAGAAATGGTGGTGCATCTTCTTCAGGAGGAACTTCAAAAGAAGCTATCTTCTACTCAAATGCTGGAAGAGGTAGAGCAGGCCAATTTGGAGGACATGGCAGAAATCAGAATATGCAGCAAATTCAAGAAAACCAGTCCTATGGAGGAGGATGTGGTAACTTTAGAGGCAAGGGGAGCCAAAGAGGTCGTGGTGGATGGCAGAGAGGCCAAAATGCAAACAGCAATGTTGAATGCTACTACTGTGGTAAAATGGGTCATATGCTTAAAGACTGCTATAAAAAGCAAAATGACATCATGACTGGAAAATTGCAGCAAGGCAATTATGCATCCTCTAGTAGACAGGGTGATGACAGAAATGAGCATCTGTTTATGGTGCAGCACATGACCAATTCTATGACAAGTGCAGAAGAAAGCAATGATGTGTGGTATGTTCACTTAGGTGCATCAAACCACATAACAGATCATGCAGAATGGATGCAGGATGCAAGGAAAATGGAAAGACTAGGATTTGTGGAGACTGGTGATGATACTGCACATCCTATTGTGCAGATTGGTAAAATTCCTTTGTCTATGCAGGATGGGAAAAAGAAATACCTGTTTGATGTATTTCATGTCCCGAATATCACCAACAACCTGGTTTCTATTGGTCAAATGGTTGAGCAGGGCTTGCAGGTCAGATTTAATCCTCATGGATGCTTTGTTGACGATATGAAAAATAAAGGTCGCTTGATAGCAAAAGGGAAGAAGAAGGGCAGGATGTTTACGTTGGATGTGGACATGCCTAAATTGAGTGCAGCAATGTTTGCACATGGGACCGGTGTAGTTGCAGATATTGATGTCTGGCATAAACGCATTGGTCATGTTAATGTACAGTGACTTAAATTAATGCATGCCCAAAATATTGTTGTAGGATTGCCTAAGTTCAAGGTTGCAGAAATGCATAAGGTATGTGAAGCCTATCAATTTGGAAAACAGGCAAGGAAACCATTTCCTAGACATGTTCAACAGAGTCAGAGGCCATTGGAATTAATCCACTCTTATGTGTGGACTACTAAAGCTGCATCTATTGGAGGCTATTGTTATTTTGTCACTTTTATTGATGACTACAGCAGAAAAGTTTGGGTGTATTTTATGAAAAAGAAAAGTGAAGTGTTTGGGCATTTCAAAGCTTTTAAAGCTATGGTTGAAAAAGAAACAGGCCTGCAAGTAAAATGCCTAAGGTCAGATGGAGGGGGAGAGTACTTCTCAAATGAGTTTGCAAGTTTCTTGCAGGAGCATGGTATAAAGAAGCAATATTCATGCAGGAATACCCCACAGCAAAATGGACTTGCAGAAAGGAAAAACAGGCATATTGGAGAGGTATCTCATGCCATGCTCAACGAAAAAGACCTGCCATATTATTATTGGGATGAAGCAGTTGCTACAACAGTCTACATAATGAACAGGACTCCCACTGCAGCAATACATGGCATGATGCCAGAGGAGAGGTATACTGGTACGAAACCAGATATTTCTCATTTGAAAGTTTTTGGTTGCATTGCCTATGTTCATGTGCCAGATGAGTTGAGATTCAAGTTGGATCCAAAAGCTGAGAAGTGCATCTTTATTGGTTATTCTCTGTAGTAGAAAGGGTATAGATGCTATAACCCTTCTACTCCTAAGTTTACAGTGAGCAGAGATGTTGTTTTTTATGAGATGAGCAGCTGGTATAAACCAATAAATGTGATTGATGATGTAGATGCACAAAATGGTAATGCTACACAAAATTCACAGCAGCAATCACAAAATATTAGTGGACCTATAGTGTCCTCTAGCAGTGGTTCACATACTTCGCCATGGACAGGCAGATTGAGATCAGGAGGATCTCCTCAAAGCAATGCAGATAGTGGTATGCAAGTATCACGAAAAGGAAAAGAGAAAGTAGATCAGCCCATGGTTGATGTGAATGTAGGTCACTCTTATGTGGATGGCGAATCCAGTGGCTCAAAACAGAGCCTTGATGATGAGGTGGGTATTCCTTTGGTTGTTATACCTCGAGTAAGGAAGACAAGGGATGTTTTGAGAGCAACTGGTAGTGAGCCTATTTTGCACATTTACAGCCATTCACTATGCCTATATGGTCAAAGTGATACATGAACCAGAACCCACTTCTTTTGAGCAAGCCGTGGGAAAAAAAAAATGGGAGAAAGCCATGGATGAAGAAATGGATGCCTTGGAAGCAAATGCTACATGGGAATTGGTGCCTTTGCCTAAAGATAAGAATGCAATTGGCTGCAAGTGGGTTTATAAGGTGAAGCACAATGTAGATGGTTCTGTGAACAGATACAAGGCAAGATTAGTTGTCAAGGGGTATGCACAGACATATGGCATTGATTATGAAGAAACATTCAGTCTGTTGCAAGGATGGCAACCGTAAGAGCAGTCATTGCTATGGTTGCATCAAAGGGATGGTCTTTACATCAAATGGATGTAAAGAATGCTTTCTTGCATGGTGATTTGCAAGAAGAGGTCTATATGGAGAAGCCACCAGGTTATGTTCATGCTGTTCATCTTGAGTTTGTTTGCAGGTTGAAGAAAGCCTTGTATGGCTTGAAGCAAGCACCCAGAGCATGGTCTGACAAGGATGTGTCAATTTTACGAGCAAAAAACTATGAGCAAGTTTATCTGAGCGTGTTTTTCAAGAGATTTAAAAAATTGTATTTCTTTAGGAAACATGGTTTTTACACTTTTATTTTCACTAGAACTAAATCCCTTTATCATAAAAACAAAAAAAATTGTCACTCATTCAATTTTACATAACATAAATTTTTTTCTTCGTAGACATCCTTTGTACCCTTGTTATTACCTTAAAAAATTGTTAAAAAATAATTCCTTTAAGAAACATCCCTCATAATCATTCTCAATGTAATAATATTATACATATATATAATTTCTAATATTATTGGTTTCTTGCACATTAGACTCTCTTACTGGTCTTGGCATTACTGTGGGGACACTCCCACTGGTGTAGTTCTTGAAGTACTTTGGCACTTCTTGAAGATTAGCCTCTGATGGTGTTGAGCTAGCCTGACATGTACTATGGGTACTGGGTGGCATCGTATCATTAACTAGTTTTTTAGGCTCTTGTAGACTTTCTTTTTCGGAAGTCTCATTATCAAGCTTCATCTGCACATGTGGCTTAAACTTTCGAAACTTCTTACATTGGGAACTATGGGGTAACTTTTCCACTGGCAAAGTATTCCCAAGTAAGGATTCATTTGTTGTGCATACTCCTTCAAGCCCATTAGGGGACCATTCAAGAGGAGGTGGCTCAAATTTTGGGGGAGCTAACTTGGTAAGATATAGCTTGACAATCCTCGTTTGGACTCATTCAAACTCATTGAAGTGTTCGGCCTTGGCTTTGCGGCAACATCCTCCTTCACCTTTCTTGCGGGATCTTATGCTATTATTCAACTTTGGAGTTTCATCTTTGGGAAGCTCGACTGCCATTAGGGCATGTAGAATGGCTAAGTCATTGTCAAAGACATGATCTTCAAATTGAGCATTTTCTAGCTCCACCATCCACTATGGCTTGGACTTCATCATATGCTTTATGGATTAGAGGCATAGTGATGTTGCATATGTCATCTTGCTCACCCATCCGCACAAGGATATCTTCTATGACGTCCATAAGTGAAGGGGGATTTGCGATTTCTTTTCATCATTTGAAACTCTCCCCTAAAGTTTGGGACAATTCCGTTAGAGGATTCCAATGGGAATTAACACAAGGAGACTTAGAATGCGGCACCTTCAAGTTGGCATGGCGGTACATTAGGGTGTGGATTTTGTTGTTGGAATAGAAGCTAAAGTACAATATCAATACTCGGTGGGGCCAAGTCAAGGATTGGATCTTTTTCTTGCTTCTTAACTTCAAATTGAGCTTGTTCCTTTTTCACCCATTGTGCTAGTGCCTGAAATCGAGCCTTCTCCACTTCTGCATTAGGGTATGGAGGTTCTTTTATTTGAGGCTCGGGAGCTGATGTGGATGAGATTGGCTTCTCATTGATTAGTATAGGTAGAGGCACTTGTGATTTCTTTTGAAGAGGTCATCTTGATTGAATTGGAATATTAGGGCCCAGGGCCCTTGGTGGCCTCTTTTGCTAGCGGGTAATTACATTCACAGGTTGTGATAATATGCTTGCCGGCCCTAGACTTTGATGGTCAACCCTAATAATGCCAATTGGGATGTCAAGCTTAGCCTCATTTTGTTGTGGGACCCTAAGTTGCATTAATTTGCTCAAAAAAAAATTTCGATTCGAAAAAACGTGAAAATTTGCGATTTTCTCGATTTAAAACGAATCCAATGATTTTTCCTAATTTATTTGTACGAATAACTTATTCATACGAATACATTAAGTAAAATTTTTTGAATAAGATATTGGTCCATTGAATAGATAATAAAAAACCACACACTTTCCCTTTTTAGAGCTCCTCAATCCGAGCTACGGATCTCAAGTTATGGCCATGGGAATCTCCATGGACATAACATGAGATCTACAACTCAGATCAAGGAGCTGTAAAAGGGAAAAGTGTGTAACTTTTTATTATCTATTCAATAAAGTTATTTTACTTTAACAAAATATTTTAATTTATATTAATATATTTTATATTATAATTACTATGGTATTTATTTAGTAATATATTTACTAAAGCGTTTACTATAGATTTATACAAATGATGCACTACCAAGTTATTGATATTAATGTTTTATAACTTTATTTTATAGAATTTATTCATTAAAAAAAGTTTAACATAAGAATAAATTTTAATTTACTCACATAAGAAATAAATTTATTTCACAAAATTCATTCACGCAAACCTTTTTCACATAAGAAATAAACTAGTATTTATTCACATACAAGAATTACAATTACAACCCAAACAATTTGCTTATATATTTTTTCAAAAAAGAAAGAACACAAACAATTACATTTTACACAAATAACTTAAACTAATATAAATATATACACAATTTACAATTTACACAAGAGATGAAGAGATCTCAAACAAGAGATCCTAAGAACTCTGACAAATAAAAACACAAAAATAATCTACACAAGAGGTTCTAAGAAATTTAACAAACAAAAACACAAAAACAATTTACATAAAAGATCTTAAGAAATAAAAGACAAGAGATCCTAAGGACTCTAACAAACAAAAGCACAAAAACATTTTACACAAAAGATCCTAAGAACTCTAATAAACAAAAACATAAAAACAATTTACACAAGAGATCTTAAGAACTCAAAAAAGAGATCCCAAGAACTCTAACTAACAAAAACACAAAAAATTATCACAGAAAAGATCCTATAAACTCTAACAAACAAAACCACAAAAACAATTCACACAAGAGATCTTAAGAGCTTTAAGAAAATCTCCTAAGAACTCACACATACAAAAACAAAAATTCCATCTTATTTTAGACCTTAGAGATTGCTTGAGCAATCTAAGAGGCCTTCCTTGTTTTCTTTTCCTTCTTTGATCTATTGCCCAGCTAGAGAACCAAGCATGAGATGAGCAAACTACAAACAACTCTTGGCCTATATAGGAGAAATTATTTGTACTATTAGCTTTATTCGTATGAATAAGCTATTCATACAAATATTGATGGATGAGTGGCAAATTGTGAAAAAAACGTGATGTGGGAGTGAATTTTTGCTCGTTTTTTTTCCCAAACGAATTATTCGTCCGAATTTCCCAAATTTTTCGAATCACGAATTTGAATTTTTCTACTTAGGTGGGACCTTATTTTTCATGGGACATTCCATACAGGCATGGCCGATGCCACAATCTCTGCAGAGTGGTTGGAAAGTAGCGGGCTACCACGATGCGGGCATGATGATTCTCTCCATAACCATAGCACTTGATTGGTGCTCGATATGTGTTGGGCCAAACTTGATGATTCACATAGACTAGTATTAAACCTTTTTCTCCTTCCACATAGTACACTAGGTACTCAACAACATACTCGAATTGAGAATCCATTCCCTCGTCTTGAAGTTGTTGTATTGGAACTGCTAGAGGAGCTAGATTTGGCGCTCTTGGATATGGTAGTAGATTTGGACTCTTGATTCCATACGGGAATAGGATTCAACCTCGGAGTTGGGGGTGCTTGCGTAAGTGCCAATTGTTTGTACAGTGGGATGGGTGTTAGTTGGTATTGTTGAGGTTGGGGTGGGTTGTTGCACATGTTGAAGATGCAACTATTTTCATCATGCCCACCAACCATGCAGATGTGGAACCACAACCTTGTTGGTGGATTGGCTTGTGCATTGATCCTAGCTCTTAGGACAAGACATTCATTTATTGTATGATTGGCCATGCAATGTGGACACCATACATTTTCTCGCCATGGATAAGTCGGAGGTGGCGGCGGCTGAGACATGTGAAGCTTTTGTTCATTTGCCTGCATCATTTCTTCTCTTAGCTTCATGTTCATGGCCTCTAGGCGATCTTCATTAGATGTTTCTATAATGGACCTGGATCTCCCCTTTTTAGAGTGTTTTATCATGCACACTGGCTCTTCCATCATCACTGCTGGTGTCAGAGTCAGTCATGCCATCCTCGATGTGAATCGCTGTCGCATGCGCAACACTGAATGTTTTGTAATTGCTAATCTTTTTCATGTCTTTGCGGATTTTTTCCTTAGGATTGCAATGAACCAGGCCATGAGGTACTTATTATTGGGGCGTGGGTCACATTTGGCAATTAAGCATTTCATCTTGCCCAGGTACGTGCGTACATCTTCTCCCCGACCTTGTTCTTTCATGTCTTTGCGGATTTTTTCCTTAGGATTGCAATGAACCAGGCCATGAGGTACTTATTATTGGGGCATGGGTCACATTTGGCAATTAAGCATTTCATCTTGCCCAGGTACGTGCGTACATCTTCTCCCCGACCTTGTTCGAGCTTGCTTAGTTGGAGAGCAGGATCATCTTGTAGTCTCTCCATTTGAAAGAGCCTCTTGAATTCAATTTGCAACAGGTCCCATGTGGCTCTTTGTTCCACTAGGAGGTCTAGGTACCATTCTGAGGCTTCATCAGTTATGGCCATGGGGAACCAGGAGACCTTGGTTTCATTGGATTGAGCTCGGCGTGTGGCATTAAAATGCTGGAGGAATCGGGTTGTATCGCCCCTACCATTGTATTTGGGAAGTTCAAGTTTGCCCAGGGGGCACCTACCTTGATTGTTATTGTTGCGGTCAAAATTGTTTGTTGCGAGGGTTAAAGAAATTGTTCCCCTCCGCTTCGAGTTCAAGGTCACCATCATCCTCACGACAGGGGTCTGCCATGTCGTGTCATGGAGGAGTCAAAATAATTGGCTCAATTTTAGGGGGGGAATTTGGGACAGAGTGTTGAGGCATTGGCCGGAGTGTAGTTGCATGCAAATTTGGTGAGACATGGAACAGGTGTTTCTTTCGCAAGTGCAAGTGGTTATGTAGGTGTGTTATGGGGGTTAGAGATGCGTTAGTGTTGTAGGGACCTTCATGTTAATAATGTGCCTAGGATTGTACCATGTGAGTAGGGAAATGTGCCAATGCAGACGAATCATCAACAATTGGAGGTCACGATGGAAATTTATGAGCAAATTAGTGCGAAAAGGGACCCACATGCATCAGCAAATTAGGAGTTCTAGGGATTCCAAAATGGTATGCAATGGGCTAGAAAAATGCCCCGTGGCATGGTGTTTTTGTGTGTGAAATAGTGGTTCATACTAGTTTTAATTTGGGTCCCAAATGGATGAGTTACGATGTGTTGAAGTAGGGGTAAAATGTGAACCTTTTTTGTGTGGGGAGGGGGGGGTTTCTATTTGGCCTT